>NW_022995746.1:3330400-3930400 GCF_900245975.1 Drosophila guanche
GAATAAAAAAAATATAAAAATAAAAAAAAAAAAAAAAAAATATAGAGAAAAGAGAAAAAGGAAGGGAGGGGGAGGCGGGGGGGGGGGGGGGGTGGGGGGGGGGGGGGGGGGGGGGGGGGGGGGGCAATTATGCCGCAAACTGAACCTGAAATCAGTCACATCTGTGGCGATCGTCTATCTAGAATTGATCAGTGTCAAATGGGGAATATCAATTGCGACGTGCGTGTGCTTCAATTGAGGCGATCATCAATCAGAGACCCAGTAATTCGCACAAAAATGTGAACAAAAATAATGCACCGAACAATGCCAAAGAATTCAGTCGAAACACATTCATTGGGTTGCTGCTATCTAATCAGGAGGTGCAGCTACCCCAAGGCAGTCACTAAGAAGCAGTTAAAACTTGAACTATAAAATTGACAGCTCATCGTTGGACTTACCATTTGGCTTTCCATGCTGCTGTTGCGGCTGATGGACCACTTAGACCAGCTAGAGCAAAATCCAAAATCCACTGTAAATTGTTGACTTTTCCAACCCGCTGATTATGGCTGAAAGCTTTCAAGTTTTTGTTTGCGTTGATCCAACACTTGCGTATACGGATGGATGGGAGGATGGGATTTGAATTTATGCTATTTGTTTCGTTTCTTTTCAATTGTAAACATTTCGCGCATCGAATTTGTATTATTAACAACACACACAAATATTTAAAGAGCTATTTTTAAAGTGATGAGTGGCAGTAATCGTTGTTTCCGCACCACAAACTGATAATTATCCAATAATTTATAATTATTTAAATTTCCGTTTGACACACACGCACTCGTAAATTCCATATATTAGAGTGAATGCACTTTTGTTTACAATTTTAGTAGTATAATTTCCTCTGCTTTGGGTATTTTTTGTACAATTTTCTTTCATCTGTTTTTGATTGCATTTCTTTCATTTCAATTCGCACACAATCTAAACATTATTTGATTTCCACTTCCGCTGCTTCCTTTTTCACTGACCAACAATTTCTGGCTACCTCATTAATAGCATTTCCATTCACATTTCACTCCTACACTCACTTTTTGGCTTTTGTCACTTCACTTGTCAGCACAAATTGCTGCTAAAATTCGTGGATTACGCGTCGAATAATGGCGCCGATTCAACGGTTCGTTTCACTGCTAACGGTAACTGACGCGACGAGGCAGCAGCAGAGAGACAGAGAGAGAGAGAGACGTGGAAGCAACAAGCGTTTCAGCCGGAATGATAACGGTTTTTAACGTTACGACCTGCCAAATGTCTTGGGCAAATGCACGAAAGCTTTTCGAAGGCGAAAAGCTTCGACGAAACGCATGTTTCGGCGTGACTGAAAGCTACCGACGCCACCCGTCGTACAGTACCTTTGGTGTGCGTGTATGCTTTGCCGGTGCCAGTGTGTGCGTACAGTGGGCATTAGGTACAAGGGAACCGATCGTTGCATTTGGATAAAATATCAATTTATTCATTTATTGTAATAAAACACTCTGTTCTGACCGAAAACCGAGTTACCATTTTTCAGCAGTCGAATCTATGAATGATATTCATAGGTACAAACATCTCAAAATTGCTCTGATTTCTCGATCAGGAGCAAACATTTCATTATATTCGTAGATTCCGTTCAGTTCAGTTCATATTTTATTGTAGATTTTTTGGTATATTCGTAAATTTGAGCGCACACTCGTAATACCCATTCGAGATGACATTTACATACAAGGATCTAATAGATGTGGCCATTGGGACACCAGAGTCGGGCCACGTCAATTTCTATGCCCTGCACGTGCTGCTGTCCAACTTTGCGCAGAAATTGGAATGTCTGGATGAGATTGTGGAGCAGGATGAGTACCTGGCCTCCAATATACGTTTGCAGAGCAGTTTGAGTGAGTATTTGAAAGGGAGGATTACCCCTCGGGATCTACTACATTCTACTGTCTATTTTCTCTTTCCTTAGTGACCATGGGCCGGCCCTGCTCCAAATATCGTCTGGTGGGTGGTGCCGATGCAGAGGAAGCACCCGCTGATGCGCCCGCAAGTGACGCCCCAGCTGAAGAGGCGGAACCAGCGGCAGCCGAAGAGGATCCAGCTGCAGCTCCAGTTCCAGCAGAGGAAGAAGCAGTTGCACCCGAACCTGAACCAGAACCAGCAACACCAGCACCCGAGCCAGAACCCGAACCCGAACCCGAGCCGGAGACTGCTGCACCCGAAGAAGCTCCCTCGGCAGCACCTGAACCCGAACCTGAAGCCGAACCACAGCCACAACCTGAACCGGAGCCAGAGCCAGAGCCAGCTGCATCGGCATCCCAACCTGAAGTGCCGGCGACCGCAGAGCCAGCCGAGGCAGAGGAACCTCAACCGATGTCGCACGCGGCGTCACGCACCTTTCAGCGGCGGTCGCAGCCGCGCATGGATGGCTCCGTGACGGGCAACCTGACGCGCCTCGAGAAGCGTCTGTCCAAAGTGGAGCTGCAAAAGGAGCAGGCCACCATAGAGATGCAGTCTTTTGTGACCACTATGACGGGACATATGAAGCTCACCATGGAGCAGCTGAATAATGTCACCCATCTGCTGATTGATCGCAAACCCAATCCCGATCGCTTCAAGCTTATCCGAAATATTGCGCGGCAGCTGCGAGCGCTGATGCGAGCTGCCACCGACGACGAGATGTCCATCAGTTGGACGAGTGGTGAGGCTGTGGTCGAGGAAATGGAGGACATTGAGGAGGAAATGCAGGAGGAGGGGTCAGTCTCCACTACCGCTACAGAGGGGGAGAAGCCAGAGGAAGAGGAGACCCTGGACCTAGAGCAGCAACTCTGCTACTCCCCAGATCGCATGCTCAACGAGCTGCTGGAGCTCAAGTCGCAGTTCTGCGCGCTGACCAACAAAACCAACGAGCTGGCCGCTGCACTGCTGAAGCAGGATGCACAGCATCTGATGAACAACATGAAGGATCTGCAGGAGACGGTGCGGGAGATCAAAATGTACATTTCCAGCAATCGGGAGTCCACACAGAGCATGCTCTCGCAGGTGAATGCGAATGTGGTGCAGATTTCGCTGCTGCGGAAGTCCGTGACGCATTTGGACGAACTGAAGATCGACAAGACGGAGGTGGAGCTGCTGCTGGCCGAGAAGGTGGACTTTGATCAGCTGGCCACAAAGGTGTCGCTGGAGCAGCTGGAGGAGTACAAGGCGCGCCTGGAGAAGCAGTTCTGCGAGTTGCGTCACATCATCAACGTCAACGAGAAGAATGTCCTGCAGATCATCGATCACCTGCGCATGACCCTGGGCATCGATGCCCTGGAGCTCGGACTCAAGGACTTCCGCGAGCTCATCGAGAAGCGTGTGGCCATGATCGCCGAAGCGCTGCAAAAGTACATGGAAATGACCAACGATGACTGCGCCGCTGCCGCTGGGCGGGTGAAGGTGCTGCAGGATCTGGCCTGCGTCTCGTGCGACACGCCCTGTGTGATGCGCACCGTGGAGCGCTCCAAGGTACCCTCGCTGCCGGCGGCCAAGGGCTCCACAGGCCTGGGACCGATTGTGACCTATGAGCTGGGGCAGATACGCAAATCTGGCATCATGGGCTACTACCGCAAGGACGAGTTCCCCCACTGTGCCAGTGCCTGGACCAAGGGCACCGCTGGTGTGCCCATGGTCAAGTGTGTGCCACGACATGCCGGCGGCACGCACACCACCCACACCGCCGACGAGCACATGCAGAAGGTGGTGCTGTCCAAGAAGACCTCGGGATGGCATTAAATCACTTTGTTTATCCTTAAATTTAATATATACCAGCGTTAAAATGTACGTTTCGGGAATATTTTATCCAAAAATAGCAACATAATTCAAATCTGGCGCACAACCAATATGCACGATATTTATCGCATTCGCAACCAGCATTGATAATTCGATATCGATGTTCCATCACGACAATTCGTATTTTTCTTTTAAGGTTGGAACTTATGTTGAAGACAATCTAATGAAAAAAACGTAATGAAAACTGGCCAGCTTTGTGGAAAATTTATTGATGAATCGCATAAAATTATAGTTTTAGCGCTGAAAATCCCAACTAGCTGGTAATATTAAATAGAATATCAAAATCGAGGAAATCGGAAGTGTGCACCTATATTATTTCGGTATATTTCAGTGATATTTTAGCGCTCACATTTTAGACGCAAACGTGAGCCAAGAAGAGCGTTCATTTTGGCAAGGTATGTCAATCAGGTAAAAGAGGACGAGCTTTTTTTAAGGCCCTCACCTTTCCCTCATGTGGTGAAAGTTCCACATTGCGATGTGATATATTTACTGCTAATATTATATATAATATCAATATCAAGAAAATTAATTTGTTTGGTTCCTGCATGTCTACGGTATATTTGAAAAAGAAGAAGGTATATTTTTAAGGGGCCGTGCGGTATATTTTATCTATAAGTCCAAGGTCACATTGTTTTGAATTTGTTGTCCAGCAAGTATTGTTGGCGCGCTGTTTTTATGTTTTGTGCTTCCCTAACTCTCTGCCGTGTTCGTGCTTTTCGTCAGCGCTGAAACCTAAACCAGCTGGCAATATACATTATTGTCTCGCGTTCGCTGCATTCCGAACAAGTTCTCGACCAAATCTGGACTGGCCCGCAGAAATCAAACATAAATGTTTATTCCGGCCCAGCGACGCGAAATTTGCGGTTTTATTGTGCGTTTAATCAAATGTGATGTCAATTTATGCCACTGATCCATTCCAATTGGCAGAGTGCTGGATCGAGCCCAAAATATTCTTTAATAATTGAGTGTGTTGTCACAGCAGAAATTAAACGTCGAAATCAGCAGAACCAGAAACAGCAACAAAATCACACATAAAACATAAAACGAAAAAAATATATATTTATATTTTGTATAATCAAAATTCTAAACGAGACGCGAGACACAAGGCAACACACAGTGCGAGATAAAACAAGAGAAAAAGAGAGCGAAGGGAGAGAGACGAACCGACAAGCAAAACAAAAGCAAGAAGTGAACCCAGAAAATATTCCGTTTTCTCGATCTTCTTTTCTCGTGCATCGCTCCATCTCTTTCTTATTTACCTGAGTTCCCTGCAATTGCAGCCGGCAACTCGCTCTCCCGCTCCCGCTCCCGCTCCCGCTCTCACCGGGCAAAACAAAACAGCGCAAAGGAATTTAGCGAATAAGGAAAGCAAAAGAAGGAGCAGCAAACATGGCAATGCAACGGGAAGTAGGCGTACAGGACTTTGTCCTACTGGATCATGTCTCAATGGAGAAGTTCATGGACAACTTGCGTAAGCGGTAAGTCAGCTAAAACCAATAAATATTGATTCCCCCATGTGGCCTTGTACTCTCGCTCCTCCCCTTGTGGTCGCCTTCTCTTGGTCTAGTTCAAGGCTTTGTCTGTTTTGCTCCATTGCCAGTGTCACGGCTCCCCAACCGGTTGCGGTTCTTGGCTTTTCCAACTCGATTAAAGTTGATTTCTTTTATCGGCTTTTCAATTAAACTCCGCCGGTTGCCGGTGGCCGTTCTGACGCCGCTGTCTGTCTGGCTTGTTGCTTCGCTTGGTTCTACTTCAGAGCGCGCTCAATGGACCCATTTGCATGCTCGTTTAAAGTGTTTAACTTTACTTTTAGTTTTTGTTTTATCAGTGAGTGAGTTAGTGAGTGTTGACGGCATGACTTTCGGTTTTTAAACATTCATTAGCAGGCCATTTAAATAATTTAAGAGGGTACTGGAAGTGGGGAATCTCTTAGAAGACTTAGCCCAGAGCGATAATGCGTGAAAAAACACATGCATCCATATATTGGGAAGTGAGTTACTTGTAGCATTTTAATTTTATTTAAATTATATTCAATTTTTGTGCTATTTTTGTTGCTTTCCTATTGAAAAGCATTCCGGATCACGCTGTCAAGTTGGCAACGAATGATTGACGTCGCATTTCGAGAGCATCTTTAAAGATTTTATGTCGAAAAATCAGGCCAAAATCTGGTTATAGATGAAAAGAGACAGAACACACCTCTTTTAGGAGAATTTTACTTGAATAATGAACACATTTTAGGGCAAAGAATTATATCAGTATTATAGATTTCAGTTAGATATCAGACGATATCTGGTGTGTCTGACAATCAATTCATTTCTCTGCTACCCCAGCAATCCCTAGCCCAACAATCTGCCACCTGTGGCCCACCACGTCCGCGTGTCAATATTTGTGTGGCCAGCATTGTGGTTGGTTCCAGTTAGCATGTTTTAATAGTCAGTTTACTGTCAGAGGCAGTGGAGGGTCCATAATATGTGGAGTTCCTTTACCTGCCACACAGCCCACGAGGTGCCCCCACAGCACCATGGCACCGAGGCACTGTAGTATGTCATTTCATGCGGCGTGTGTCAACAACTTGTTGCATGTTGTCCGTCTGTGTGTGGTGTGTGTCTCTCTCTCTCTCTCTCTCTCTCTCTCTCTCTCTGTCTCTCTCCAAGCTGCCACGGGTCGTTGCATTGCATGCCTCGCTAAGTTTCATGTAAAAACGATCACTATCATGTAAGTTCTCGCTACATTGTCGAGTCCACATATTTATCTTTCCGATTAGCAAGGGGTCTACAAAATTGTGGAAATAGTAGAAGTTTCGCTTTGACTTTGAACATTTACTCATATGATAATGAGTGGCTTCATCACTTCATTACGCATGCTAAGCTTCAAATCCGAAATTCTGTCAGTATTTGGGCAGTGATTCATTCAAATGTATACTAGAAGTGGCCACAGATATATTTAATTACTGAGCACACTCAGACGATATATCACAATTAGGTATCCCGCTGCCTTTTGATAAGCCACAAGCCAAATGCCTTTGCCTTGAGTGGAGGAGGCGCTGTCAGATGGGAATCGGTTGAACGAAAATTGAAAAAGGAAATTAATTGGTTAGGCAGCTGTGGCGAGATTGATATTGAATCACTAAGATCATTCACGAATGATGGATGAATGGCTGAAACTGGTCTCCAACTCGATTGCGCAACTGAAAAGAAAACTATAATTAACCGTAGATTACTCTCGAAAGATGTTAACCCAATTATGTGGTTCATAAAATCCGCTTATCAAAGCATCGCAAAAGCAAAAGCAACAACAGAAATTGGATTAATTGCATAATCGTCCAGTGATGTTACTCCACGATTTTCTTTGCTGCTTCAACACGGTATTATAATCATAACAAAAACACATAACACAACACAAATCAATTTGTTGCTTGGCACATTAATAAATATTTAGCGGGAAAACCAGGAAAACGAAATATGTTGCACGAGGAAAACCCCGCAACAAATTGAGGGTCAAAAACGAGCCAAAAACCTAAAAAGAAAAGCGAAGCACGTAATGGGGGGAGAGGTGGCAGAAACGTGAACAAAATAAATGAAATTCATTAAAGCAAAACTCACTTTCATTCCGTTGGCCAAATGCGAAATAACTGCATTTCAGTTGCTTTACATTTGTAGGAAGATAAAACAGATACGCTTACGAGAGAGCGGAGGGGGCTATGGGTTTTTGGATATGGTTTGGGTACAGCCAGA
Organism: Drosophila guanche; assembly: GCF_900245975.1. Taxonomy (NCBI): domain Eukaryota; kingdom Metazoa; phylum Arthropoda; class Insecta; order Diptera; family Drosophilidae; genus Drosophila; species Drosophila guanche. Next base: position 3,337,963 of record NW_022995746.1, read on the forward strand.
GGGAAATGTGCAGGCATATTTGCACCTCAAATTGATTTGTAAGATTATTTGATAAATATTTCACAAATACGTTTTTCTCTCTCCAAAATTATAATAAATATATTCCTTTTTAATGCTGCATAGAGTGTAAAAACTTCGACGCTTCGGAATGTTTTTCTTTCATGCATTTGGCTCGGACTTGCTGTAGTTTGTTGGCAATGACATCATGTGTTGGGGGGAGCCGAAACTTGCCACGGCGAGTCTCTTCTTTGCTTTTATTTTGGCACCCCAAAACATATTTTATTTTCAAAACAAAACAAAAATATATTTTAATAAAGGCTCTTGCTGTTGCTCTTGCTCTGAGTCACTGAGTCACTCTCTGTGTGTCTTGCAGATACTCGAGTCAGCAATCACAAACACTAACGCCGAGCCACAAAAAGGCAGGAACAGAAATGCCATGGCGTAGCCAAAAATACAAACCGGTTGATGGCGTCAGTTTGGCCAAGACTCACCCACAAAAAAACAATAAGAGAAAAAAAGAGCAACAAAAAATGTGCTTGGATGAAGAAAACTTGTTTGAGTTAACAGAAAAACCTTACAAAAGTTGTTCCTCTCTTTCCGAAGCAAATGAATTTGTTTGATCTGGTCCAAGTTCATTGGGCTCTTCCAAGGAGTTTTCCTTTCTTTTATGACTGCCATTAAGTCAAGTGTCCTCAGGGGGAGGGCCCATAAAATCACTGATCACTGATTGATCGCCCTTTGACCCATCTGCACTCGAGTGCATAGCTCATTTCGATCTTTCGTTGCCTGATAAGTTTAGTTTCCATTGTTCGACTTTTGTTTACGCATTTATTTGGCCTATATTCGATAGTAGATCATCATTTTTCGTGGCTTCTGTTTACAGTTTGTGCTCACTCATGCATTTCCCATGAACTGCCGGTTGAACTTTTCAATCCTACGATAGAACAAAAAAAAACATTTATTACGGCTATGAATTTTTGGAATATTATTTTGGGGGCTTTATTAAATGATTTGCATGACAACGTGGAAAATGTTCTTTACGAGGTGATCAGTACAGCTTGATCTTGTACATTTTTAATGATGATGATCCATAAATAAAATGATGTGGGCAGAAAAATGTACAGAAAGATCTTTAGGAAGCCCCATCAAAGGGGGTTCCTTGATCTTTAAACTTTAAGATGATAATGACTTCTGCTGAAATTTTGGCAGTGTTCTGATAATTTAGCTCCCCAAAACACTCTTGAAATATGTTTATTTCACGCCACAAATCAACTCCACTTTTCCCGCAGTTCTTGTGAACTTCAAGTGCTTTTGCCCTCCACTATTTACACACTTCATGGATTGCCTTTTGTCTTATCAAGTGTGAAAAAGAAAAACATCTACAGCTAGAGCTAGAGCTATAGATTCAGGCCATCGAATGAATCACAAATGTGACGTCCCCGACTGGCGCTCAATGCAAACAGCAAACTGCATTTCAATTTCAATTTGAATGCTTTTCGTTTTCCATTTAATTTATTTTGTTTTTACTTTATTTTTTGGCTTTGCCAAGGCTTCGATTTTAGTATTCCACAGACGACAATCAAAATGCACTGAAAACAAAACTTTCTTGTGTTGTTTTGAGTGTTAAGTGAAGAGGAGGATTTTTGTGGGCAAACAAAACTCCGAGAACATAAAAATAAAACACTAATTTATGAGTCTTTTATGACTCTCAAAAGTTGCTGTCACTCTTTACTCGAATAGAAATGTTCCAAAGGCAAACTCTTGAGGGTGCTCCGGCAAATCTTATCGCTCAGTCCAGAATTGATAGAAGTATATAAAAAAATCCCAATTTGTTTTTATAATACTCGTACACCTTTTGGTGTGGCAGCTACACCCCGTCCTGATACGTGGCATTCCCTATTTATTTATTTGCTAACCCGATAAGATTGCTGCATACTGCGGTTCCAAGAGCCAGAAGTAGACGCAGAAAATTGTTACCTATACTGAGCCTTGGCCCGCGGCTTTTGGCTATTATTGACGGCCCACGTACGGTGGGATTGGACATGGGTAATACTTATCGCCAAGGTGATAAGCGACAGACTTTTATGTTTATGCAATTGTTGGTAACTTGAAGACCTTCCAGGGGATTGTGTTTCCCCCACCAAATATTTCCTACTAAATATTCCTTCCACTGTTTATTTTGCTTCACTTTCGATGGGAATTTGTTAGAGACTCCATTTTCGTGGAACGTAAACAATTGGCACCATGCTTATTTGTACAAGTGATTTTCTATAGTTTTTCTTGGAGCTAAAAGCTGTTCAATACTTCAAGAATGCTTTCTCGATTTCCGATTGCAATCAGCAATCGTTCTGTTTATTTGTGCAGTGAGGGCAACTTCATCATTGTCTTTCATTGCAAGTTGCATGCAGTTCAAAGGGAGTCTTTCATCTCTGACTCGAGGTAAACAATGCTCGATGCCTGCCTCCCCTCACGCACACCTTGCTGCAGCGCTTATCTAGCTCCCTGTCTGCTGATAAGCTGCTATCAAATGAGTCAATTGCTCGTGTGATAAGCACCACTCTGTTACCGAAACGGAAATCAAATCATTTACATAACGGCAACGCTTCGATTTGATTGCCACGTAAAATATCTCTGGGATCTTCGCTTCTGTTTTCTGTTTCCATTCTGCTTCCTATGTTTATGTGCAAATTCTGTGCAAGAAAAACATTATAAACTGTGGGGGGGGGGAAACTAAAGCAAAGTCTATTGTTGCTCTGGCAGACACACAGAGCGAGCTGGGAACCCGTCTAGACGACGCCACTGTTGCTGCTTCGCTCCTCACTCCTCACTCCTTCTCTTTCTCTTTCTCTCTGTTTGTTTATTCAGCGCTCGGGCAATGTTTGTCATTCGCATTGCAATAACTTTTACTTGGTTGCATCTGCATTTCGTTTACACAATTCTTTATCAAGTTCTAGCGCCTTGTCTGCTCTAGCTCCAGCTCCAGCTCCAGCACCCTGCCCCACTCCGCTCCGCTGCTAATTGATTTGCGTCTGCCTTTTGCCTTTTGGGTGTAAATTGAAGTTAATTTGAAAGCATCGCAAGATGCAATTGTGCATTGCGCAAATTGAGAGAAAATAGAAGAAAACGCAGAGATACAAAATGATGTACGAGTATGCGCATATGAAAATGGAAAGTCTTGTGAACCATTCTGCGTTGAAAATTCTATTTGCCGCCTTTGTTCTGCCTGAGGCTACGCAGATGTGCTGTCTCTTCTCTTCCCTCTTCCCTCTTCCGTCTTTCGCCTCATGTCTGTCGGATGCGGTCAGTCAGGAACGAAGCGGGAACGGAACGGGAGCGGCACGGGAACGATGGCCAGAAGGCTACGATGGAACAGCTTTGTGGGCACATGCCGATGTGCTGTTTCCCATAAATGCGATTATTGGCAGCAGATGAAGAAATTAGCGAGGGGGTTTGACCTCTCTGCACGCATGGATGGACTTTCTTTTTCTATATTTTGTTAAGGGTATAAGAAGTACAAAAACTTAAGCCAATCGCTATTTTCTATTGGCGTAGAACACAATTTTTGTGCATTTAATGAGAAAATTCTCTGTATTCCACGCATACCCTCAGAATAATGACTGCATTCAACACTCCATGTGGGGTCTAAGGTCTAGTTAGTCATCACTGCATTTCCCATAGTAATTATAATGTTGCTGCAATTCCCAACTTTATTACAACTAAAATTTATTTCAATAAATGCTACCCTCTATTATTCCATACTTATCACCTTCCCACACACCCGAGCATTCCCATTCAATCTGTTTCCTCTTGTATTTTATACTGCCATCAAAATGTTCAATAAATCGCTCAAATTCAATTAGACAGCAGAAGACAACCCCCCATAAAAGCGAAATAAAAACATTGACCCACTAAGAGCCAAGTTTGTTGACCAAATCAATGACGTCAGCGCAAAAACTTTACGAACGAAAAGTGCAATGTTGACTTATTGATTTTCTATCCGGCCTTCTTCTGCCTCGTAGTTAAGGTTTCTGTGTGAGGAAAATTCTATGATTCATGAACTCAGTGGAGTAGTAGATGTAGTAAAATGCGTTGTAAATGTTTAATGACAACATGCAAATTGCATTTGAGAGTGAGTCACAGCGCAGCCTTAAACGTGTTAGTATTTGAAACCAAGCTAAGCAATTTGTTCATTGATAAATGTAAATAATTCAGGCAGCATTGAAGGTCTCCACAACGTCAGGAAAGATGACTCAGAAATTGCTTATAAAATAATGGATAATACGTTTAATAGTGTGAAAACAGGGTGTGAACAGACACTCAAAAATAAAGACATATCGGCATAAAGACATAACAAAATTGTTGCTGAATGGTGTTACATTTAGTGCTGGAAATTCTGTTGATTTTGTTGTTTTCCTCTATCTGAATTACGTCACTTGTTGGCCATGCAAGCACCAGTAATATTTGCCCAGAATGAAAAACTGCGACGACTGAGGAGCAGCGACAATAATTATAATGAATAACCCCCAGTCAGCTGGATGGAGTTGTCAACTTTATGAAGTGTTCGCAAAAGAATGAAAATGTGAGCAGGGGAATGTGCGAGTATTTCAGCCACAAAACAGAAGAAAGAACAGAAAAGAAAGAACCAAAAAGCATGTGCCAGCACTTGGATAAACACAATAAATTATGTGTAGGAATACTCGTATTTCTGAAGAGCAAGTGCCATGTGATAAAATTAAATGAAAGAGCTAAGCGGATTCGGGTATGACTCCAACGATTTAGGGGGAAATTATGGCAGAGACGGAAAAGTGTGAGTCAAACTTTTACACCCTAAAAGGATAATCTGGTTTTAGTTTTCGACATATTGATCAGCTCTAAATGGAAGTACAATTTGTGGAAACTTAATTTACCACAAGTAATACCGTAACCTCTTTCAGCGTTCAACAACCTGTGCAATGATCTCATGCAAAACCTTGGCCAATTCCCTGTCAATCTCCCCACTCTGCAGCGTCCAGATCGAACTCTCAAGAATTACTCTGTACAGTTTAGCTCATACCTGCAGCAATTACTCCCAAATATAATTTCTATAGCCTCATTGGACTGTCCCACCTACGCAGCAAAAGGCAAGTGGAAAGTCATGCAGGCAGGCGGCAGCCTACAAATTTTCTGACGGCACGTCAATCATGAGCCACGTGGGCGGTGGAACACATCCACCCCACACCTGACAAGGTGTCACTATGAGACAGAACATACCTCGTACCAAAAAAGAGTCACTCGGGGAAATCATAGAAATCACAAACGAATGGAGACTAAGTCTAAGAGGCTTGCTGCTTGCCCTTTTCGCTGCTAAGACCTCAGGCACACTCGTGTCAGTGTGTGACCCCCTTGGTGTTCTTAAAAGTTAACAAGCCGTACTAAACGCTTCCTCGGAGTTCACTAGTTCAGCGCTAATATTATCACCATCTGAGAGCATTTTGCCGCTTGTCGCCTGTCACATTTCTGACCCAAATGTGGAGGAGTGGCAAACAGTAACAGAAAAGATCAGCAGAGACACACACACACACAGCTATGTGTAGAAAACGAAACAGAAAGCTGAAAAGCCAGCAAGCACACTGCCTATAAATAAACACTGAAAACTTAAGTAAAAACATGTGTGCTGCCGGCCCGACTTCTGGGCAACCGAACAGACACCCGACCAGCAGACACCCGACCAGCAGACACCCGACCAGCAGACACCCGACCGACCAGCAGACACCCGACCGACCAGCAGGCCAAACACTCAAAACATAAATACAAAATACAAAAACAACAACAAAATGCGCGGCATTAAGTGTGTGTATTGTCTTAATAATTTGTCTACTTTTTCTACTTTTCTTTTCGGGCTAAACAAAACTGTTTGGCTTGGTTTTGTTTTAACAATTTCTCTTCGTTGCGTTGTTTCATTTTTTTGGCTTTGCTCAGAGCTCTGCTCTGTCTTTGCGGTTTTGTAATACTTACACTTGTTGCACACAGTCCAGGTCCACTTGGGTGGGTTAGCTGTCGGTTATGTGGCGCTCTTCTGGTGTAATTTAATAGAGAAATAAACCATTACTTTTCATGCCAGTGCTAGCCAAGACACTTGGGCTACACTTTGTTTTGTGTGTAATTTTGGCACACAATTTGCATTTAATTTGCAACTAGGGGGGTTCCTTCGTGGTAATTAGTTCACTGACACAACAGCACTGAATAATGATTGAATAATTAATTACATTTAACCAAAATGTAATCCATTTCTACTTGCTTTTTGCCTGTCCCGCTTCTGATGCCGTTTTATCAGTTTAAAACTCTTGAACTTCAATGGAAATATTTGCCTCGAACGTTCTACTTTAAAGTTACTGCTTCAGTTCGTTGGAAAGTTTAGTATCTTTGGCACAATTCCAAGTTTTTGATAAGATTATAAGAGCTATGGATCTATAGGTTTGAGTGCTGGCCATGGCATCAGTTTTGTTGCTTGGTTTAACATTATCTTCATGTAGTTCTTTCTGTTTGTTGCTAGGAATCATGTTGTAAGATTATAGCCATTTTGTATTAGTTACCAAGTACCTGGATGGGGCCACAATCTTAGTTGAATTAGTTGGCTGATCGTTATCGGAATTTACATAATTTTTAATGGAAAATTTATTTATGGTTTGTTTGAGCTAAAAATGAACTCCAAAATGTCATTAACATTTCTCTTGGCTTACCGCAATTATTTTGCTATTAATATATACATAGGTACTGCCTTAAATAGCTTTAAAAGACTAATTACTATTCATTATATTTGGACTAAGAAATTATTTGAATTTACTCCAACCAAAATGTATAATTATATTTCCCGTTTGCACATAGATTTCCCATGACAATATATACAAAATTCGTGATGCTATTCTAAAAACAGAAAAGATCTAGTGCATTCCTCACATTTCGACAGATTGAAGAGTGCCCTGGATACACCCCAATCCCATACCATCCCATTCCATACAAGATTGACCCACTTACCGTGCATTCAGTTCATCATTTAATCAACAAAACAAAAACTGTAGACTCAATCTTTTGGCGCTTACAAACTGCATACAAAATAAAAAACCCACACACCTCCGCGCCCATTTCAGTCAATCAAAAAAGCGAGAAAAAATGATCAAAATTTGAGCCACATCAACATCAACATCAACATCAACATCATCGACGGCGATCAATTTGATTATTCGGCGCACCCCAGGAGAGACTATCGTCGAGAGGTGGTGGCACATAAACCCAGATCTACACATATTCAAACATATTCGAATTGGAATCCACAGGCACCAAACCACGGGGAGCTATGGGAGCATTTATTCTAGCTAGTCCTCCTGCCGCACAAAATCTATTGCCTAATTTAAATGCATTTCCAAACACAAACTAATGAGCAACCCAACCATTCCCATATCTCTTTGCAGTTTCCAAGTTGGTTCCATCTACACATACATCGGCGAGGTGTGCGTCTCGATGAATCCCTACAGACAGATAAACATCTACGGCCCGGAGACCATACGCAAGTACAAGGGTCGCGAACTCTTTGAGAATGCCCCACACGTGTTTGCCATTGCGGATTGTGCCTACAGGGTGCTCAAGCAGCGCCATCAGGACACCTGCATACTGATCTCCGGCGAGTCGGGTGCGGGCAAGACGGAGGCCTCAAAGATCATTATGAAGTACATTGCAGCGGTGACCAATACACAGGGACAGAATGAAATTGAAAGGTGAGTAGAGGCATTGATGGGAATGGGTTATAAAAGTCTGCTAAAGATTTAAACTTCCCATAACAGAGCTTCCTTTAAAGACCTATTTAATCTTCTTAGACTTCAGAACTAGTTCATTAAATCCCAAACAGTTTCCACTGAGTGTACGCCATAAATTAGTCTGTCAATTTACCAACTCTCAGCCTCTCAGCCTGGCTGAGAGAATGCTTTCAGAGCGCTCACAATACTGCGAACTAGAGAGTGGGAACTCGAACCCAAGCTACAGCCAACAGAAAAACTATCTTGCCATTGTTTTTGCATGCAAATAGCACTTGGAATTTTCATTGGTATGGTGAGTGCATGAAGGCCGGCAACATTTTCTAATTAAGCCAAAGCCTCTGCCTATTGGCAGCAGCGGCCACATTCCCCAGATAAAGAATAATCTCTCACACACATCGCCGAAGACAGTCATCGCGTGATGTGTACCCTTTGGATGACATCATTGACGAAACTAAAGCTTAAGTTACCGAATTAATTGCCCCCACTAATTGCCAACGCTGCATTGCCGCCCAACCACTTGGTCTAAGCGACTTTTATCACTTTTGGGTGTAGTTTAAGGTGCTCCATAAACTACACAAAAGACCCTCAGGCCAAGCCCAACATAATAACCGTAGGAAATTGCCAATTTTTAGTGGTGCACAAGTGGAATTTAAACTGACATTTATTAGGGTTTGGGGGGAAGCATTTACTAAATTACAGCGAAATGGGTAGAGAACGTTTTAAGAGCCATTTAAGTGGTAATTTCTGCAGCGATTTAATTGCATTTTTAATGAATAAATTTCTTAATGTTTCCATTTTTAATGCTTCCATTTTTTATTCCTTTGCAGAGTTAAGAACGTGCTCATACAGAGCAATTCGATATTGGAGACCTTTGGCAATGCCAAGACGAATCGCAACGACAATTCGAGTCGTTTTGGTAAATATATGGACATTGAGTTTGATTACAAGGCGGATCCAGTGGGTGGCATCATCACCAACTATTTGCTGGAGAAGTCGCGTGTGGTGCAGCAACAGCCGGGCGAACGGAACTTTCACAGTTTCTATCAGGTGAGTTATGGTACCCACCCTAAAAATAAGTGGGAGCAAGCTGAATTGACTTGCAAGGTGACGCTGTCCGCTGTGGTGAGCATCAATAAGTTATTCACCACGCACTGAGAGGCAAGCGCTAGAAAGGGATAGAGATGGAGCTGTGCTCTCCCATGGTGAAGACGTCACCTTGCAAGAATTCACCTTGGCTGGGAGTACTGTTATGTGGGTGGGCAATATTTACTCAAGTGAGTCAGCGTGACGCGTGCCGAAAGGTGACGATAGGCAGGGCAATGGGGCGTCAATTGCTCTGCTAAGCGGGTGCCGGGGGAGTGCTCGGGGGGTGTTGGTGCTGCTGCCTTGCGGTCAGCTTTTACTGTAACTTTGTGTTTTATTATTTTCCCTCAGCTGAGCAGACAGTTGTGGTGTAGGGTAGGGTGTGGTGTTTAGACATTTATGGACATTTAACTTGAATGCGAAAGCAATTTGAGACAGCTACCATAAGCCGGGAGGCACATTTTTCCATAGCCATTCCATTTCTATACCCTATTTTTTCACACTCATTTCCGTTTGGATGAGTAAGTTGTGCAACTCAAATTGAAACTGATATCACAAATATATAAAAAAAGAACAAAACATTTTGTCATATTTATTTCGGTTGAATTTCGCGCAGTGATAAGCTTTGCCCATGAAAAAATATCTGGAATGTCCGCTCGGCTTACGCACTCATAAGGAAAGTAAACTTCAAGCTACATTTTTAGCACAAATTCTCAACTAATTATGTCAATGAAGAAGCAACAAGTGCCAGACCAGAGACTATTAATTTAATTACACTTGCTGACAGCTGGGCTTTTAGTTCAATTGCTGAACTCTTGTCCCTGGTCTTTGGCTTTGCTTATTGATGATATCATCGAAATGATAACATAGCCCATGCCCTACCCCGACTTATACACTAAGAAATCAAAATAGATTCAATACGCACCTTTGTTATGTGAGTATAATGAACCATTGTTCGGCTTGATTTAATCTGTGGGAAGGTGTTAATTGATAGAGCTATTTGATTGCCAATATCCAGCTGAATTATTTAATAGCAAATTAATCTACTGTTTAATTAGCAGCGCCATAAAGTGCTAGTTCTGGTTGAGTGTGAGTTTGGTCTGGCTTCAGACTTTCAGGGGTATTTCCTCATAATAAATACTGTAGGAAATTTGTTACTTATTCCTCATCGATCATAGATTGTGTCTGCATTTGTCAAAAGTTATTAGATAGTAAGTATTTGGGTGCTGAACTTGCCCACTTTTACGTGAGATATGAGCCAAGAACGTGTGCAAAAGTAACTGTTAAAGGAGTGATTTTTATAGGTTAAAGTACGAATTTTACTCATTCAAAAGTGAGCCAAAATCCCTTACTAGATGAGCATAGAAATTCCTCAGACAACTAAAATGGCAAAACGGAAATGCAATAATATCTAGCACGTCTACTAATTGCATGCTGTGCTAAATACTTGCGATATAGATATGGTCACTGTATAATTTGTGCCTGAACTAATGCCCCCCATTTGGGTTTCCATTTCTAGCTTCTACGCGGAGCCAGCGACAATGAACTGCGTCAGTATGAGCTGCAAAAGGAGACGGGCAAATATCATTATTTGAACCAAGGCAGCATGGATATACTGACAGAGAAATCCGACTACAAGGGCACGTGCAATGCCTTCAAGACTTTGGGCTTCTCCACGGATGAGGTGCACACCATTTGGCGCACAGTTGCCGCTGTGCTGCACTTGGGCAATGTGGAGTTTCAAAGTGAGTTTATGTTATAATTTGTATTGAATTCTAATTGATTTGTTCCCCCCTATAGCCATTGAGGATGAGCTGGTTATCAGCAACAAAAAGAGTCTGCAGTCCACGGCCAAGCTGCTGCAAGTCACCGAATCGGAGCTGGCAACGGCTCTGACCAAACGCGTCATTGCCGCTGGTGGCAATGTCATGCAGAAGGATCACAATGCCACACAGGCAGAGTACGGCAAGGATGCGCTGGCCAAGGCCATCTACGATCGTCTCTTCACCTGGATCATTTCACGCATCAATCGTGCGATACTCTTCCGCGGCAGCAAGACCCAAGCGCGGCACAACTCTGTCATTGGTGTGCTCGATATCTATGGCTTTGAGATCTTCGATTCTAACAGCTTTGAGCAGTTTTGCATTAACTATTGCAACGAGAAGCTGCAGCAGTTGTTTATAGGTGGGTGTGGAGGGGACTTTAACGTTGATTGAAGCTTATAAAATATTTTATTTCGCCGCAGAACTGGTGCTAAAGCAGGAGCAGGAGGAGTACCAGCGCGAGGGCATCGAGTGGACAAATATTGATTACTTTAACAATAAGGTGAGTCCCCGAAAGGCACTAGCTCCAAGCAAACCTTAAACTAAAATCCCTTTCCATTTGCCTTTCAGATCATTTGCGATCTTGTGGAGCAGCCGCACAAGGGCATCATTGCCATCATGGATGAGGCCTGTCTGAGTGTGGGCAATGTCACCGATGACACGCTGCTGGGCGCCATGGATAAGAACTTGAGCAAACATCCGCACTACACCAGTCGCCAGCTGAAGCCCACGGACAAGGAGCTGAAGCATCGCGAGGACTTCCGCATCACGCACTACGCCGGGGATGTCATCTACAACATCAATGGATTCATCGAAAAGAACAAGGACACGCTGTATCAGGACTTTAAGCGTTTGCTGCACAACTCCAAGGATGCAAACCTCAGCGAGATGTGGCCCGAGGGTGCGCAGGACATCAAGAAGACCACAAAGCGACCGCTGACAGCGGGCACACTCTTCCAGCGATCGATGGCCGAACTGGTCGTGACGCTGCTGAAGAAGGAACCCTTCTATGTGCGCTGCGTCAAGCCAAATGACATCAAGAGCTCCACTGTGTTCGACGAGGAGCGAGTGCAGCATCAAGTGCGGTATTTAGGTCTGCTCGAGAATGTGCGCGTGCGTCGTGCGGGCTTTGTGCATCGTCAGCGGTACGACAAGTTCCTGCTGCGCTACAAAATGATCTCACAGTACACGTGGCCCAATTTCCGTGCCGGCAGCGATCGCGATGGCGTGCGTGTGCTCATCGAGGAGAAGGGCTTCGCGCAGGATGTAAAGTACGGCCACACCAAGATCTTTATACGCTCCCCCAAGACGCTGTTTGCGCTGGAACAGCAGCGGAATGAGATGATCCCACACATTGTGACGCTGCTGCAGAAGCAGGTGCGTGGCTGGATTGCCCGGCGCAACTACAAGAAGATGAAGGCAGCCATGGCCATAATGCGGGCCTACAAAACCTACAAGTTGCGCAGCTACGTCCAGGAGCTGGCCAATCGCTTCCGCAATGCCAAACAGCTGCGGGACTACGGCAAGAGCATTCAATGGCCACATCCCCCGCTGGCAGGACGCAAGGCGGAGGCGAAGTTGCATCGCATTTTTGATAACTGGCGCGCTTGCATGATTCTGCGCAAGTATCCACGCAGCGAGTGGCCACAGCTGCGGCTGCAGATCATTGCAGCCACAGCGTTGGCAGGCAGACGACCCCACTGGGGCCAGCAGCGTCGTTGGCTGGGCGACTATCTGTCCAACTCGCAGGACAACAGCGGCTACGATTCGTACACCACAAATGTGCGGAATATGAAGAATCACGGCGGTGGCGACTCCGTACGCCAGGTGCTCTTCTCCGGCTTCGTGAAGAAGTTCAATCGGCACAACAAGCAGGCGGATCGTGCATTCATTGTGACAGACTCGACCATTTACAAGCTGGATGGCATCAAGAAGAAGTTCCGTGATTTACAGCGCTCCATTGGCATCAGAGAGGTGAGTTTGGATTAGTTTCTAACCTTGTAAACATTTAACATCTGTTACCTCTCTGTCCACAGCTGACTTCAATCAGTGTTACGCCCGGACGCGATCAGCTGATTGTCTTCCACTCGCCCAAGAACAACGATTTGGTGTTCTCGCTGCAAGGCGAGACATCACCACTGAGGGAGGATCGCATTGGCGAGCTGGTGGGCATTGTCTGCAAGAAGTATCATGAGTAAGTCAAGCAGCAATGGAGCACAACACGCTTCAACCATGCCTTAATTTTGTGTGTTCTCTTGCAGCTTAACTGGCACGGAACTGCGCGTGAATGTGAGCAGTAATATTGCCTGCAGATTGGGCGATAAACCGCGCAACATTGTGGTCGAGGGTGCGGCCAATGTGGAGATACCAAATTTCCGTCATTCCGCTGGCAGCATTATCTTCGAGGTGCCCTCGTCCTACTGCGTTTGAAAGGACAAGCGAGAGTGGACACCAACCTAATTGTACATTTGCAAACTAACCCTAAGCTAAGGAACTTTCTACTTAAACTTGTCACTGATCTGTCCACTAAATCAAGCTCACTTCTGTGTATACCCTGTGCCTTCTGCTAACCCACGCTCCCTCTCCCTATTGTAGTTGTAAGAATGTTTTCTAGTTAGTTCTACGCGTATCTATGTATATGTCTGTGTCTGTGTGTGTTTTTTTTGTTTTTGTCAAGCAATTTTGTGTGTAATTTTGTACATTTTTCTATTACGTATTGTTTAAGGCGATTTATTTATTTAACCACAATCCATGTGAACGATTAGCAAGCTGCCTGTTGAGCTGGCAGACAAACAGCAATTAAAAAGTATTCAATGTGTACTTTGTGCATTTTTAATTAAAGAAAAATCAGGCACACGACAAACAACAACAAAACGAGAAATAAACTTAATAAATAAATAAAATATGTATGCAACGAATTCAATAAGATTTTGTACTTCATCCACAATGTGTGCCATTACGATATAATAAATAAATCAATCACAAATTTATAAATTGTACGGAAAAGTAGGCTGTGAGTCTGTCACCAGTTCTAGCTCCGAAAGTAAGACTTGAAATCAATCCGTTCAACTTCAGCCACAACGCAGCAAGGTAACAATAGGAACAGAAATTAAAGTAAGTGAAAAAAGAACTAAAAATTATTCGAATTTTAAGGAAAATGTTTTAAATTCTTCAAATTTAGTTCCTACCTTTTGGCAATGGCGGATCAGAACTGGAATACCACACCCAAAGCGAAGGAGCCTGTGCAGAAACAGCCTTTGTTTTTCTGGCATCAGGCGCTCCCAGCTGCTGTCCAACTGCCAGCACAGAACTTGCGCAAATTTCCCAGTCTACAACAGTTGCTGACCGAGATAGAACTTTCGCCAGCAATTCGTTGCAAAAAACTTAAAAAAACCAAACAATTCATAAGGAAATATTCCGTGAAACGTTTGAAAAAAGGAATACGCAAATTGAAGAAGCGAGAATTAAAAAAGAAGCTAATCTCCACATTAGATTAGTTTAGTTAGAGCATTTAGTCGTTCTACAAGTTGTTTGGCCTTTCTCCGTGTGTGTGTGTGTGTGTGTTCAAAATTGTTGTATTCGAATCAAAATGTATTGGCAGAGACCAAAATAAAGTGCACATGGCCCGCCGCCGATTGATAAAAGATAAAAATAAAGAGAGAGCCCTGCCGAAGAAGAGCAAAATTAATTTCGTTCGTTCGAAATTCGCTTTGTGCATTCGCTTGTAAATTCTCGAAGGGGAACACGCGTGCAATTGTAGGAACGCATTGAACGCTTTCAAGGTGATTACATAAAAGCCGAAAGCGAATCGCTCGGGTTGAAAAAACCATGCAGAAAGCCATTAAGAAGGAGCTCAGCTTCTCGCTGGACACCCTGGAGCGTTATCGGGCCAAGTACGGGCGCAGTGCATCGCTGGACACCAACGGCCATTCGCTTTACACAGAGAATGAGTCTGCTTTGAGTATAGGCGGTGTTGCGACACCGGCACCCCCACCGCCGGCCAGCATATTCACACGGTCCTCGTCGCCGCCGAAGCTGACCAAACTGCAGGAGCTGCAAATGAAGAAGGAGGCGTATCTGAGGGCACGCGAGCACGAGAAGGAAATGGAGCAGCTGCATCGCACCGCAGAAAAGAGAGCCACAAATGGAAGTAGCCTGGAAGCGGCTATCAAGCCCATGCCAGCCAAAGTGGGCAGCCCCACGAAGAGCACTGCCCCGGCCAGTGGCACGGCCACAGCAGCTGCTGCGGCCACTGCCACCAAAACGCCGACGCCCGCGGGCTACTCCAACTGGTCGAATCATCATACAACGCTCTCCTCGCAGCCCTGGGTGGCCATCTCCGAACTGATGTACTTTTGCGACAAATACGAGTTCACGACCCTCAGCACCAGGGACCTGAAGACACACCAAGAGATTGTGGCCGAGGTGCGGGCGCTGCTGTCGGGCAAGGCGCCGTTCGATCAGCGCACCCGCTTTCCGGGCAACATACACGACCCGGAGAACCTGTGGGTCTGCATTGGGCGCTGCGCCAGTGTGGAGTATCATCTGCAGCGCATCATCAGCATCTTCAGGAAGCCCCTGAACCAACTGACGCCGGACAAGCAGCGCACCGTGCGACAGAACTTTCATCTGGCGGTGAGCGAGCTGCGACTGGACATCTCGGCGCGGATCAGCGAGGTGCGTCTGTACGATCGGCTGGTCTTCGAGCGGGAGTTTCGTCTGGAGTGGCAGGAGGCGGATGCCTAAAAGGGCTAAGTTGTGGGAGCACACTGCGTGTGGTAACAATCGACAATAACTTTTATTTTGCAACACTTTTCATTTTGTTCGGTGCAGGGTGACAAAAAATGGTTACAAAAATACACACAGAGGGATCATTTCTCCATTTAACAATAGGTTGTACACAATTCATAGCTCTCAGCCGTGGATTGCTCTTAAAAAATTGCTGCGCGAAACTAAATCTAAACAGCCGGACTGCTGCATCCAGCTTGGGGTTAAGGAACCTGTCACAGAGCGGCTGAACTTATTGCTTCACAATATACGTAATACAAAAAACATTTATATATATATATATCTACTCATAATATTAATGGTAAAATAAAGCACTTTTGTTGGGCAAACATTGGATTGCTCAGGTGCGCGTGTGGGTGCTTAAACAACTAGCGGAAGATTCATGCACCCCGAATAAGTTACGGGTGCTGAGACATCAGTGGGTTTGCTTTTTGTTTGTGCATTTTTAGTTAACATTTAATCAACAGCTACAACATTAACGTGCTTCGGTTTTTTGGGTCAGTCTAGCAGAACTTCAGCTTCATTTTGCTGGTCTTGGGCACATTGCGTATGGTCAGGGAGATGCGTGGTGCGCGGCGCACCAAATGGTCACCCATCTTGTAGGTGGTCTCACACAAATCGTAGTTGCAAATGCGATCACAGAGCACATCCTCGTTGATCTCGCCAATCGAGTGCAAGTAATCACTGTACAGCGTGTCCTTCAGAATGAGCAGACTGCGCGGCTCCAGCAATAGCTTGAACAGAACCTCCCGACACGCCTGATCCCCGGCCTCTCCCTCTACTTGCCGCTTCGCAAACTCCAGCACGGTGTGCGCGCCGCAGGAAATTGTGGATATGATGGGATAGAAGAGTGGTCCATCGGTGTGTGGTAGAATGCCCTGGCCCGGCAAATACTCATTGACCAGCACGTGATTGGCATTCTGTGTCTCGAAGACACCCAAATTGTTCACCTTGTCCACATAGCTTTGCAGCCATTCGGGTATTTCCTCGGCAATCATGCCATTGGGATGCGGCACACCGCCATAGTTGACCAGCCGGCGATTCAGCAGCTGTGTCCAGCGCGGCTTTGGCGTACGCTCGATATGACTAAGGATCCTTTGCTCCTCCTCGGAAGTAATGAAATTTGGAATGTACATGGCAGTCGGTGGGCACTGCAACAGATTGGGAGTGGATTAACAATGCACCGAGAACTTGCATGCTTCACTCACCTTGCGCACTTCAAAGCCGGTAAAGTCCATGGCTGTGTCTAGGCTTATTTACCAATTTATTTACTTTTATTGCAAATCAATATTTTGACTTTAAATTTTTGCAGAGCAGCAATCGATAACATATTTTGAAGATCTGGTCGCACTTTTTCCGGGAAACGTTCGCCTACGTTGGTAGGTATGTTGCGTTACGTTACGATAATTGTTTTTGGCGAAATACTCACCGTGGATATGTTGAAATATTCCTCTAATATGCCTCTAATATCAATAAATGAACAGCAAAATGTATTGGATTTATCTCGTTCTTTTTTAATATAGGGGCGACAAATGGGTTAAGTTCGATCATTCCTGATATATCTGTATATGGTTTAGTATATTCATACATTTTTGGTACATTGCGGTATATTTTATCGAAACCTCTGCTGTCGTACTGCCCATCTCTAATTCGTCAATTATTTGCAATTTTTCGTACAACAACGCGCCAATGGCGCATTTCCAATAAATATCAGTATAACGCAGAGCTAAGACAAAATTTAAACTGTTTAAGCAACGAAATGAGCGAGATGAACAGCAAAGCAACTGAAGGCGAGGGCGAGGACGCCAATGCACTCGAACAATCGACAATAACCATGGTCGATGTGCTCGAGCAGGAGAAGGAGATGGAGGACGAGTACGCCGCTGTGCTGGGCGCCTCCGATGAGAAGGCCTGCACCTATGCCAAGGGTCCGATTCAGCGGCAGGCCTTGTATTCCTGCCTCACCTGCTGCCCGGAGGCGCGCACGGATCTGGCCAAGTGCGCGGGCGTCTGCCTGGCCTGCTCCTATCGCTGCCACGAGAACCACGAACTGGTGGAGCTGTACACCAAGCGGAACTTCCGCTGCGACTGTCCCACACTGCGCCTGGGCACCGTCAAGCGCTGCTGCCTCAATCCCCAGCTGGACGCACCCCAGCCGCCAAACGACGCCAATTTGTACAACCAAAACTTCCAGGGCCTCTACTGCTCCTGCAAGCGTCCCTACCCTGATCCCGAGCGCACCACCGAGGAGGTGATGCTGCAGTGCGCTGTGTGCGAGGACTGGTATCACTTGCCACACATGAAGGCTCCCGGTGCATCCGAGAAGATGCTCGATGCGTGCAGCGAAATGATTTGCGACACTTGCATGGACAAAAATCAGTTCCTGCGCGACTACACTGGGCTGGCACTGCAGCCGGTTGAAGCGGACAATGAGTCCAAGGCAGGGGCAGAGGTGCAGGTTGATGCCGAGCCAGAGCAGTCAGAGGAGCCCGCCAGCAAGCGCTCCAAGCTCACAGCTGAAGACTGCCGTCGCCCCAATCCGACAAAGAAACATCAAGGTAAGTGCAGGTTCCCCCCACAAAGCAATAAACTTTTAATGAGAAAAACTTAATACATGAAAAGCAAATCGGAATTCTTCTTGCCATCCCCAAGGTACAAGAATCCGTGCTTGTGAGAGTTAATCTTGTGGAAGAAGGTCATGCCCAGCCAGAGGCACGACTTGATCACGACCAGACGCTCGTTGCGCTGCAAGTTCAGGGCAAAGGCCTGCCCCAGCGGAATCACACAGTCAATGGTGTCCAGAAAGTCAATTGGATAGTTGTAGTCGCTGCGCTTCGACAGGTTCACCTTGAGGTCGTTGCGGGGCAGACGATAGAGCTGATAGAACGACTGGTTGTCCACCTGCAGGTTGTCCAAACCGCAGAACATTGGATTGGGTATAACGCGGCCATCGGTCATTTTGTACAGGGCACCGCGCGGACAGATGGCGCACTCTTCGGTTATGATGAAGACAATGGCAGCCAGGCGCTCCTCCTCCTTCAGCTTGACCACCTCCGGGCGAGCAACGCCCACCACATGATTGCCCACAATCTCAAATGTGGGATCCTACACGGAAAGAGTTAGTTAAGCAGCAATTTCAGTGCCCAATGGCTGCACTTTCCACTCACCAACTTCACGTAGCTCATCAGACTGGGATCCCCTATAAATGGCTGACGGGCCAATGTCGTGGCCTGAAAGATCTTTGGACTCTGCACGAACGGCAGCAGCTGCCACTGAAACTGATCCAGGCTGTAGAAATATTTGCGATCCTTCAAACAATCGTTGGTGTAGCCAAAGGCAATGTAATAATCGTTCTTGGTGGCCGCAATGCGACCCCACAGATACATGCCCGAGAAGCGATTATCGTTCTGCAGGGCAATCAACGAGTTCTCGATGAGTATGCGCTGCTCTGGAGACAGCTTCAGGCCGCAGTACATCAGGCAGTCCATGCCCTCCGTAAAGTACTCCAAATTCATATTTGTGGAGCAAAGAAAATTTCAAATAAAATATATTTTATGTTAGGGTTAGAACCAAGATAGAGTTGTGATAGGTTTGGATGGAAATACAATACGGAAAGCAGAGTCAGGGCTTGCTTGATTGAACAGCTTACTAATTATATGTTCCTTTCTTTTTCTAGGTGCCGCTTTCTGGACCAACGACTGGCGCAAATCGCTTTGCCAATGCACCGATTGCCTGGCGCTCTTCAAAGAGTTTGCCGTGGAGTTCCTATTGGATGTGGATGACTCGGCCAAGACGTACGAGGAGCGCGGCATGCAGCGTGCCGCGGAGAACTCCAGCTACGAGCAGGGCATGCGCGCCTTGTCCTCCATCGATCGCACACAGCAGATTGATGCCATAACCGAGTACAATCGCATGACGCACAAGCTAAAGGATTACCTAAAGAGTTTCGCCTTGCAAGATAAGGTCGTGAAGGAGGAGGACATCAAGGAGTTCTTTAGCCGCATGAAAGATGAGCCCAAGCCCAGTGTGGGACAGCCGCATTTCTGTCGCTAAAAGGCAGTTAACATTACACAACATTACCCACACATATTTATATCCTAAGTTTCCATTACACCTAGTATTATGCACACACATTCCCCACTCAAAAATCCACAGCAGACACATGAAGTGCATCCATCAAACGTTTAACATCTCATAAATTATAGTTTATTCTATATATCAAATTTGTCATTAACAAAACAAGACAACGTTCACTGAGATTCGCATATCCCTCTCACTCTCTCTACTCCATACATCAAATCTATGTACAATCTGCTCGTGGCAGAGTCCTGTAATAGAGGTCTATAGTGGTTGCATAGTTGGCTTGGCTCCTGCCACACAACAGCCAGCTACACACATAGCTCTATTGATGGTTAAGCATATATAAAACTAATAATAATTATTGTACTGATTGTTGATTTGCGTGGCTGGAGCGCCACCTCCTGTTAGGCCCAAACTGCTGAGCGTCTCCTCCATGCCTTGCAGCAGATCGTTTGTGTCCATGGGCCCCAGATCCATTAACGTGCTGGACAATATCAGATCGCTGAAGGATTGATGCTGGCCCTCCGACTGAGGCTGAGGCTGCTGCTGCGGGTACTGCTGATGTTGCTGCTGCTGCATCTGTTGCTGCTCTTGCTGTGTCTGCTGCAGGTTGTAGTGTGACGCTGGCTGTGACTCTTGCACCAGAAAACGCTGCTTGATGGCCGTCTGCTGTTCCATTTGCTGTGGCGGTGTTAGGGACGGTGGATTCATTGTGCCCAGCTTGAGACTCAAGAAGTTATTGTTGATCAGGTTGTGGCTGCTGCTGCTGTTGCTGTTGTGGTTGATGGGCGTCATGGAACCGCCACTAAACCCCGTCGGACTGCAGCCATTCCGCGCAGAAAAGCTCGCAGCTGGCTCCTGCAGCGTCGTGCCCATATCCAAATTCTGATAGAGATTATTATTCGCGCCGATTCTCATGGGCGGTATGCCGTCCGTTGTGCTGCAGGTGGAACGTGGCGAGGGAAAGTTGTAGTCCACCGAGGCGCACTGACTGCTGCGACTGTCCACATCCATGTAGGGATTCTCCAGCTTAATCTCTTGCATAAAGTGCGGACTGCCACCCGCATACATCATGCCCATGGCGGGTGACATCTGTGGCGCCGGTGCGGTCGTCATCGTTATCTGCGGCGGCTGGGCCACTGCAAAGGACACACACAAAAATGTATAGAGAATGTTTTTAGCAACTTGTGGCACAGCTTGGTATTAGATTACAATGAAACGAAAGGTTAATGAACGCAAGACACGGCGGCTACAAGGCTAAAAGCATTTACATAATTGAGGCAGGCACAAACTGAGGCAAAACTAAAGCAATTTGGCGGAACTTAAAAAGGACACAGAAAGGCAAACCACAACATCAACTTGCTTGGGCATTAGGCCGAGGCCAACTTACTGTCGGTTCCTCATCAGTTGGAGCATCCACTGGAGCTAGGAAAAAGCTAGATGGGGGAAAGAGCAGGAAACGAGGGAACACAAACGGCGGCAGCTTTGAATATTCTTAATGCCCTTGAAGGACGAAAGTTTCTCAAATGAGACATTGATTTCAAGTATATTGACCAGAAGTAGGTCGTATAGGAAAAGGTTATGGTTACAGCAACGTTCAATGTTCAAACTGTTTGACTCAAGCAAAAGAGAACTTGGAGACCAAAGAAATGTTTTTACATACACAAATCTGGTAAGAAAAATGGGAAATATTCTTTCAGTTTAAGGAAATATTTGTAGAACGATTGGAGCGAGAGAACATTGGAATATTTCATCAATTTTGCAGGGTTAAAAGATTTTTTACAACAACTATTCAAGCCATTTCAAGAGGCAACAAGCAACAAGTCTTGGAACTATTTGCAGCTCCAAGGAACACAAAATATTCTTATAAAAATCATAGAAAATTAATATCTGGATTTCCATACCAAACGCTTTTATTCATCAAAAGTTTAAATACAACAAATGTGCACGTCAACCTGGGCGGCCCCTCAACAAATCTAAATCCATACAAAAAAAAAACCAACGACAATTCCCAAACAAGTTGCAACGAGACAATTCAACCTATTGGTCCACAAGGTATCAGCTACATTTGGTTATCTATAGGTAGGTATTATAGTGATCAATAATATGATCTATAAGCTCTAAACATTTGAATCGTTTTATGAGTGTGTGTATGTGGATGTTTATAGGAACTGCATAGATGTGAAGAGTATGAATCCCGAAACCCAAGAATCACCAGCACCGAATAGAAACGAAAGAGAACTTACAGGAAGTTTTGGGCTGCTTGGCACTCTGATGGAAATCAGAGAACTCGCTGCTCATGAGATTCCTCTTAAGGTTCTCAACGGCCTTGCGCGCCACCAGACGACTGTGCTGGGTAAAGGTTTCTATAAAGAATAATACGTATACGGATGTAAGTGCTTCGTTTCGTAAGTAAGTGTAAGTGTGTGTTGGGTGGGGGATAGAGATAAGCGTTAATTAATACTGTAAAAGAAAAACGACTAGAAAATAAAAGAAATAAAAATAAAGTTCGGTTTTTGTAGTTTTTCTACAGGGGGTTCGGGTAAATCTTCAACGCTGTTTCTGTACCCTGTGGGAAAATCTTTCAAAAATCTTGCTTGTTGTCAGGTATTTCTGTAGGTAATACACATATAAATATTGTTATAAAGCTTGGAGGGATACAAATGTGTGTCTTGGTCTCTGTAGGGTCCACCCTGATCCCTTTCGGAATACCATCAACACCCAAAGAACTCTCTTCTCTGCCATGATCAAACCCAAATCCTTCACCCGAAACCCCCCAGTTCTAACCCTCCTCAGCCTCACTGCAATCCATTGGCCTCTGCCAGCCGTCGCGCTATCTCATCGGCACTCAGAAAATCAGCAGCCTCCGCTCCGCCAGCACCCGCGTCAGCTCCCTCCTGCTCTGGCGGCTCCGGGGACTTGCTGGTGTACAGAGCAAAGTGCTCCGCCTCGGATAGATCCACGCTGGGATCGAGCACAACGCCGTAGGCGCCCTCGCACAAATTGCGAATGCTCTGGCGATCGGCAATGGCCACCAGCTCCATGTTGCCATCGCTGATGGGTATGTCGGCCAGCTGCAGGGTGCTCAGGGTCTTCCGATCCAGCGGTCGACCATAGCTGAGGGTGCTGGCCGTCGAGTAGCTCTCGGGCCGCAGCAGACTGTTCTCGCTGTCGCCGCCCTTCAGGGGGATGTGAATGACATCGGCATCGAGGTGGGCGGGTCTCTTGCCCGACACGCTGCTCGAGCTGCGACCCACGGGCCGGCCACTGCGACCGGCGCTGCAGTTGCTCGGCGGCTGCATGGACCGACTGGAGCTGCGATTGGGATCGCCCAGAGCAAAGTGCGCCACACTGGGCTCTCGGCTGCCCGTGGGCGTGGTGGCCTTGGAGGAGTTTCCCTGCTGATTGCTGGGACTTGCGCCCACCGTGAGCGCACCCTCCTCCTCCTCGGCCCTGCTCTTGCGACGCGAGAAGAAACGCGAGAAGAATCCCTGCCGCTTCTTGGGCGAGGCACTCGGCGTGGACGTTGGCTGCCGCTTGGTGGGGCTCTGGTCGGGCGTTCGCATTATGATAATGGGCGAGGGCGTGGTCCGGGCGGAGCTGAGGCTGCCATTGCGCGAACGATTGATCGATCCATCGCTCACGATGCTCAGATCCTGGGAGTTTCTCTGCGGCTTGGGTGGCAACGGCGGCAGACGGTAGTCCGGATCCGGCGAGGGCGTGCGCGGCGGCAGCTGCGGCAGTGTGGGCGAAGGAGGCGTGGCTGGCGTCAGTGCTGCATTCACTTTGATCCTCGGTGCGGGGGGATTTGTCAGCACCACCAGCTCATCCTCATCCATCTGACTGAAGGGATTGGTGGCTGCGTAAGTCTGCCTGGAGGCTGTTGAGTCCCTGGGCATGCCCACGGGATTGTTGAAGGCTATCTGCAGGCTCGTGTACGTGGCCGTTTCATCAAAGTTCTCATCGAGATCCACGGAGGCCTGGGCGCTGGCAGAACCCCCCAATTGCTCGGGTGGCTGCTCCTCTGCCACTTCCTCGTGGGCTGGAGGAGCTCCATCTGCCTCCGGCAGCTCCTTGACTGTTGGATTCTCTAGCGTATCTCTGCGTGAGCCTGCACCCTCCTCATCTCCATCCCCATCCAGCTGATTCGTGATGGTCGTATTGGCCGTCAGGCTGCTCACATTCGTAAAGGCCGTTTGGGCGGTGCTGTTGGACATTGAGGGCGTGTCTCCATTCTCCACGGTGAGGCTGTCCGTGCGCTCGAACTCGCTGCTCTTCATCCACTCGGTGATCTTGTCCACATTGTTGAGGGGCCGCGGCTGCAGCTGGGGATGCTGCAGAATCTCCTCCATGGGCGTGGATGTCTGGGTGCAATCATCGGCTAGTTGTGGCAACAACTGCGGCACCTCCAGCTCAATCTCCATGTCCGGTTCGTTGTCATTGTCCGTGTACTCCGTCATGGTGTTGCCATCCGCATCGTGAGACTCCCCGCGGTGCTGCAAGTGCATCAATTGCTTCTTCACCGCAATCTCAAAGTCATTTAGGGTGCCCGAACTCTGCTGATCATCGGAGGACACTGTGTTATTCTCATCCTCGTTGAGATCGAGCGGCGGACACGAGTACTTGGTGGCTGTCGTTTCGCTATCTAGAGAGAGTATCTGCTGGAACACATCCATCTCCTGCTTGCGCTTCAGCTTACGCTGCAGCCGGGCAAAGGTTACTATACCTGGATTCGGATAATATTCGAACTGCAAAGGGGCACTCGTGGCACCATCCGAGGGTCGCACCAGCTTCAGTTCCACCTGTGGGGGAAAGGAGAGTTACATTCTAGACTTGTATTTCCCATGACATTTGCTCTGCTTACATTAACACTTTGTGTTATTTCGGGGTTCCTATAACGCGGCGTCTTGAACGCTATGGCCATCTGCTTGAACACATCCGTGGGCTGGAACTCGGCATTGGCGTGCCACAGCTCCCTGCCGTCCTCGTCGGTCTCGTAGAAGCGTATCTCTATGTCATCCTTGGAGATCTTTTCGCACAGCATAATGATCTCATCGCCGCCACTCACCTTGGCCGAGCAGCTGCACAGGCGACTGATGGTCAGCTCGTTGCTCTTGCCATAAATGGGCGAAGATACGATGGGATCGAGGGGCACGCGTGTGTTGCCCACTGTAATGAATGCCTGATAGCACAGACGCAGCTCATAGCGATTGATCTTATCGATTTGATCCTTATGATCGAATTTAGCTACCAAGAGGAGAGCGGAAAGGTTACAAGTTGAGCAACAACTTCAGTCTTTATGCATTGTTCTTACCCTTAAAGGGATCCACATTCTTGCGCTCCCTTTCCAGCAGCGAGTCGCGCATCTCCAGCTTCTTGGCACACTGTATGCCCACCTTCTGGAGCACCAAACGCCGCTCCTCCGGCGGCAGTCGCTTGCTGTACACTCCGGACTTGCAGCTGTCCGCCTCCTCCTTGCTGACCAGCCAGTGGGGATGCTGGCGATAGGGCGCATCGCTGGTCACGCACGAGACGATGATGATGACGGGGCCCGTGTAGTCGCACACCTCGATGGTGGGGAAGGTTTTGCCCGTCTCCGGGCTGGAGCTCATGCCCGGTATGGAGCCAGCCGTGCGGCCTTCGCACTTGTAGCGAAAGCGGATTATATTATTTGTTGGCTCCTCAATGATGCGAAGGTGTGGACCCGTCTTGGCCTTGGCTGCTGGCGTCGTCTTGGATGTCGTCGTCGGTGTCTGGTTGTGGCCCAGCGGCATGGCCGATGGCATCACCGGCAGCGATGTGGACTGATGAAATACCTGAGGCATATTGCCGCCTGCCTGTACACCAGCACCGCCATTTACCTCCATGCTGGCATTGATAATGTCCTCTGCAGATACGGGGGGGGGGCGACATAACACATAAATCAATAAGTCAGAATGCCAGAAACAATTTACGCGCAAGAACTAGAACATGGATGGCCCTCGACCAACTTGGAATCTCTTGGGAAAAAGAAAAGTTTAGTTCTCCACTCGCACTGACAGATATCTAATTACAAGTATAAGTAAAGCGTGCAAAACTTAAGGCAGTTACTAAGTACGAGCGTGCTTCATAAAGTTTCATTTGATGCGCTTTTGGCAAGGGCAAAATTATACCCAGACAGACGAGCATTTGGACAATGTTTTTCCACAGTGTTTATTGGTATGCCATTTGTCTAATTCCTCACTGCCAAAAGGGCACCAAGAGATGGATAATTTTGATTTGCCATTGCTTTCAAGCGGTCAACGTCGTGCCAGGAGTTGCTCTGACGTCAAATGTTTGTGGGCCACAGCCATTTGGCAGACTTATGATGCCACTTTGGTGCGTGATTCGTGTTTCGGTTGTATGCCACACGCAGCAGCAAGCAGCAGCACCAAGCAACAGCAATAACAATGTTCAATTAGCCACTAAAAATTCTACACAAATCGGCTGGCTGTGCCCTGCCCTGGCCTAATTAAGCCCATTGTCGATTGACTTATGCCTCCAGTTTATTCATTAGCCAGAGCAATCTTTTGCCTCAGGGAAGGGGCAATGTATGCTACATGTTTATATTAATTAGGGCTCGAACTACTGCGAGTATGTGCCATAAATTGATGACTGTTTATACATACGTAAATCGCCAAAGAGCTCCTCCTCAGCCATTGGATGCGATGCTGCTGCTGCTGCTGCTGCTGCTACTCTTGATTGCCTGCAAACAAAAACAAATAATAGATTGGCATTCATTTTTTCCCATATATGATGAGCCATTTCCCCAACCCAATCGATTTGTAATGATAGATTAACATTAAATGTCGAAACATGCTGCATCGATATGGATACGGATTTTGGGATTGATGAGCCAAAGAAATTTTATATTTAGCGATGGCTATGAATTATTTATGCAAGGGAAAGTTGTTATAAAAATAGGTGGCATGTTCTATATGCTGTTTGGAAACGAAAGTAATGAATGGAATGCAAGAGATGGTAGAAATTTGTAGCAGAATATTTAAACATACAGTTTTAGCTACATTTAATCAAGATTCAAGGGATTATCGCTTCAAACGACACACTTCCAATACGAATTTATAAGCCAAAAAAGACAAACGAATTCTGGAGAGCTTTATTATGGCTAGAATGGGTAAGCCCCCCAAAACTACGTTGCTGGCAACCCAAGCTAAACTGACTTATGTCCCATACTCTGTCAATCGCTTCATTATCTCTATACTTTTTGTTGCTTGCCCAACAATATATTTCTGATAACGAAATCTAGTGTTAGGGTTCACAATCAAAAGAGGGCCTTTAAAATAAATCTATTTAGATGACCCAAAAGGTCTCGTTGACAACATTCTTATCAGCAAACGATTCGTACTTTGATGCAATATTGGCAACTACAACCCAAAATAGGTTGGCCTAGTCACGTTTGTCGTTAAATCGTCGATACAATTGCTTATAGTCAGCTTATAATTTGTAGTGGTGAATATTTTTGGGGGTGCCTCTTAAAAGCTCGTTGCTCTGGCACAAATAGTGTGCGAAAAGCCAGGTGTTCAAGGAGCCACGCGACAGTTGGGTGACTCTGCAACTTTTATTGTTTATTATGGCTAAACTTGTTATCTCATTTCAATGTATTTTTTCACTCTAGCAGATGTGATCCTTCAGTATGATTCTGCGTATGATTTTACTGGGTATAAATAATCCTCTAGCGTATCTTCCCTCATCTCTCTCTCCCTCCTTGCTCAACAGCTTAATTCATCTCAATTTGTTATACCGCTTATCCGATTGTACGAGTATGTAAATTATGTGCACATTATTTATTATTCTATCGTGATTAATTCATAAAATATGAAGTAAATGTTGCTTTATTCTTGTCAGCCAACAACTTAGAGTCTTAGTTTATGCCATCACCTCTCCCTCTTCCCCGCCTTCTTTATCGTTTCTGCTTTATTATGAATGCGATGCGGATGGTATGAGCTTATATGGGCCCTATCCTAACGACTTCCTATGCGGCGGCACCGTTATACAGTTACACGTACAAAGAGGACTTGGTTGCTGCCGCTTCGATCAAGGTTATCAGAGTTATTCGCTTGTCGGTATGGGATAATAACAAAGACTGTGTAGTGTGTAATGTGCCTTTAATAGTCTCAGCCATAAAGAGGCCAAACAAGTTGGCTGCCACCTCTGCAGCTCTCCCTTCCTCTCTCACGCTCTTGCCGTTAGAGTGCAGCCAACATATGGCTAAAAGTATTTTGCATTTTCCGAACATAATTCAACTTTTCCACAAGAAAAGGAGAGCACACACACACACCCATAGTATTCCACATGCATAATCCAGCAAGAAGTCTCGCCTCAGAGACAGTCAGCCAGCCAGCCAGGCCAGGCCAGACCAGCCAGCCTATTTGTCTAAATGCCAAATGTTGGCGTCAAGCTCACCAAAACTCAAACACACACACAAAAGCACAAACAGTAGCACTCACACACACACACACACATACGCGTCCACGTGGGCTTAAAAAATTTGCATATGTTAATTTTGTTTACATTTATAGCATTGCAAAAACAATTTGTACGCCACTGGATTTTGTTACTCAGCCATTCGAGGAGGAACAGAGGGAGTGCTGGGTTCATGGACGCACATGTTTCGCATATCAAAGGGAAGGAACATGCTCATAATTGCGCTTATTTTTGAGCATGACCAGCCAGAAAAGCCTACCAGTCTGTTCGTTTGTTTATAATAGTTCAATCCTAAAAGAGCTCAAAACTATTGCACCTATAATATGTTCAACTAAAGGGCATCCGCTAGTCATTACAGCTCTTCTCTTTCGTTTCGCCGCTCTTGCAATTCACACCACACCGACAGAGGCACACCAACAACCAAGCGCATCCCACAGCTTTTGTGACGACGCTTTATGGGTCCTAACTCTGACCAGGCAGTGTTCCTTCTTCCTTCGTTCCTTCCTTCCTTACCCAACCACACGCCCCCAACCCGCACACCCACACGTGTGTCGAACATCTCAACTGTGTAATAAGCGAAGATGGGTCGCCACCAAAACAACTAAAAAGAAATGAATGCGAAATTTGGGGTGTGAAACTGCCGATACCCTGCAGATATAATAATTGCATGGCTATTGTGTGCATATGGGATAAGGTCAAACTATTTCGATTGCAGGGCATCATAATTATCAAAAATATGGAATTAAATCTATTGACTAGAGTTTTAACTTTATGGCAAAAGATGCTCTTTCTGCTCTGCAATTCCGGGTCAAACCTACCCTACTCTAAAAGGGTACTCCAAGACCCGTTGCCTTTACTCCGCGTTGCCAGCGGCATTCGGCAACCGGCAGTCGGCGCAATGACATCAGGAAAACTTTTAAGTAGATGGCCCTAGCGGCTAATGCTGCTGACAGTCGGGCTTCGTTGCGCTAATCTCAACCCGCACACCCACTGCCACACCCACACACCATCCACACACACCCCCTGCCGACACACACACTGGGCAGTTTGGTTGCCCTGGCAATGGTCGGGTCATTAACTGTCATGTGTAACGGTACAGTTTAAACTGTTGTGTAACGGGGTAGCCAAGCAGTTGTGAGAAGAGATATCGATTGCTGCTCGCTCGCAGGCATAAATAATAAATCAACTCAAGTGTAATGCAAGCCACAAAAACGGCGAACGGTGTAATAATAAAGATATCTACGAGTACAGGGATAAGAGTGTGTGCATATGTGATACGTGTACGTGTTCCGGGTATAAAAAGATCCACGGTGGCATCCTGAATCCCTTGCCAGGGACTTGTCCTGTTAAACTTACAGTGGGAGCATAGTCAAATCTGTAACTTGGAACTAGGAAAGATTCACATATAAGAGTCCCCATTACGACTTTGTTGAAGATGTTTTCCTGCGATAGGCTTAGCGAACATTTAGGATCGAAATGAAATTTGTCTATTTTTAAATATTAAATATTTTCATAAACATCTAAAAACAAAGATAATCCTGTGTGATCTGTGGCAGAAAACTCTCTCTCCCGCTCGTATCTGCACCTAGTTACAAAATCCACTTATATGGTTAATCAAAATGTAACTCTGTAACTCATATTCATGGAATGGAATGAAGAAGGAACCACAATCCTCTTGGCAGCGCACACACGGGCGGGTCCTCTCGTTAGTTTCGCTTAGAGAAATAATCCCTCTCGCGTGGTAAAATGTTCTTAAATAAGCTGACAGTGATTTCCCCATCGAGCCTAAGTCCTCTTGAGCTTGGAGCCACTCAATGGAGCAGCAGAGATAAATATAAATATAGAACGCATGCTAATTAGCCCGTTTACCCCAAATGTCTCTCTCTCTCTCTCCCTGGCCTACGCCAAAAGGACATGCATAAATTTAGGAATATTAATTAGCATCATTTGTATGGCCATTAAGGACTCTCTGCATATGATGAAAATTAATGTTTTTTTTCAAATGTGAACCACATATGTGCTCAATGATTTAATGCATTAAAATACAGCTAAAGTTAAGGCAGAAATTTCACATTTTAATCAAACTTAACCCTCTTTTTATTTTTCTGAATTTCATAAACATATTTAAAGACTTCAAAGGCACTCCAAGCTAATTGTAAATTGCTCAGAATTTATTTTGGGCATCTTTTAAAGTGTTCTTTTATCTTATGCCCACGGGTTCGTGCAGTCTCAGTTGAGTGGTTAAGTCCTAGCTACCGGAATGACCTTTTCATTTATTCTTCATTTTGTGAATTTCAAATATCAATATTCCTCTCACATTTTGCTCTCGCACAGCTCTCTCCTGCAGTGTGCTCGTAATTTGTAGATTTCATTAAGTGCCCCAAAATGGAAAGGCGCGCAATTGCTTGGCTCATCCCAAGCTTCCGTTTTACTTTGTGTGCTGCTCCAGCTCAGAGCCCTGCCCTCCCACCATGATGGGGGTCGTCTAGCCCTCAGCTACTCGTACTTCCTACTCAATTTGGGCATAACTTAAGCTGAATAATACTTTAAGACAGGCCAGGGCAGGGCAGGGCAGATACTCTGCGCGGCAAAAAACGCACAAATTTAATTCGCATTTGGGTTTTTTTGTGGGAGTCGTTTTCACGGAGTGAGAAATGGAAATATCTGGCGACATAAATCAGAGCCACAAATTGATGCATAAATAAACCGAAAACCGAAAGCTGACAAAACAAAAAGGACTGTCTAAAGGACAACACAAAATGTGAGCTAGGTAAAACGGAATTGTTGAGCAAAATGTTAATTAAATGTTGTCAAAAATAGATTCCATTCGAAATGGAGATGTCAGCGGGTGGGAGTAGCACGGAGAGTGCTTCAAAATTGATGGTTTCGAGTTACGCTGGAAAGTTTTGAATTACTTCAGCAATACTCTGACATATTGGGGATGTATTAGCGGGCAGGACATATCCACACACACACACACACACACACACACACAGCTTGTCACGTGCTCAATCGATTGGAAAATCGCGTTCTGAACCGAAAATAAACACACAGCTAAATAGAAGCGCAAGTGGACTGGGACTGGGACTAGGTCTGTGCCTCCGCCTAGGGGAGTGGGATATGGCATGGGAAGAGCTTGGCTGTATAGACCCCAAAATGTCGCCACCTTCACATACACTTCACTCACCCACTGGATGGCCTAATCACACACTCAGTCACACACAAACACACACACACACTTAAGCACAGTGGTTGTGCTTTATAAACTTCAACATCAAACACAGACAAAACAACGAAGAAGCGAGACCGTTGAGGGTTGCGACTAAGGGATGCCCATCAAATATTCAGCTTAATACTGATTTCATTTTAATTTTAAGTTTCGTCACTCTGCATGTAAAAGATAGTCGAAAGGGTGACCCTATAACATCTAATATGTTTCCATAAATCGAAGAAAGACCTGCACTTGCATCCCCAAACTATGCACCTTACTCCACACAG
This sequence comes from Drosophila guanche, assembly GCF_900245975.1. Lineage (NCBI taxonomy): Eukaryota > Metazoa > Arthropoda > Insecta > Diptera > Drosophilidae > Drosophila > Drosophila guanche. The sequence continues at coordinate 3,369,488 of NW_022995746.1, forward strand.
GGTATCCTCATTCCATCTCTCTTTTTCTCTTCCATTGGCACCTCAAGTGCTTAAGCTGTTATTGCCAGTGTGTGTGTGTTTGTGTGCGTGACTGGGCCTCGCTTCGAGCCTGGTGTTGTTGTTCCGTTCCCGTATGTTATATATATAGAAAAAATTAAATTCAAATAAAAAGTTTCCCCCCCGAAACAAATTCTGCCTGTCACCAAAAAAGTACGAATGGAATCTTCTCAGGCGAAGAAAAGGAAAGAAAAAGTTAACTAGGAAAATCAATAAAAGAAATTATGATTTCCCCGTCAGTTGTCCCGCCCTTCTTTGCAGCGAGAGTGTCCTTCATAGAGGGCCTAACCACGCTGTCATTCGCAGCAAAATCCATTTGGCATTCTGTATATGACGAATAAACAAATGTTTGAGAATTTTTTGCTGCTCGATCTTAACTTTGCTTAACCAGATTGTGGAAGGGAGTGGAAGTTATGTTAAAAGTGCTTACTGTGGTTAATAGGTTTCTTTTTAAATATTTTTTAAATGAAGAAATTAGCTTATGCTTGATCTGATCGTGGGCAACAATGCACTCGACTCACTTATGTTTTTATATATTTTAATAAAAGAGATTCCTCCTCTCTTTTAGATATGTTTTCTTCCTTCTTTTCCCTCTTTTGGAAGCCCTTTATATTTTGCTCGTTTCCTTTAGCAATGAACCGAGCATTAGTCCACACCATAATTGAATTTGTCACGCATTGAGTGCATTTTGTATATTTTCGGTAGCTTATTGATTGTTGCCGAGCATTGGCAGAGAATATTGTTGTTTTATTTGTGGAGACAGCAGCCACAAAATGGATTTCCATTCAGTAAGCGGCTGCCTATGATGAGGTTTTCCCAGCAGCACCGCCTATCATCTATGGGTAATCCCAAGAAGATTTCTACAACTAATAGGTTAATACTGAGCGATTATTTAACTGCACAGATCAGGGAGTGTGCCCAGTGTCCAGCGTGTGTTTGATAACCCCTCGCACAATATTTAAATGAATATTTTATGAATCTCAACACTTGTGAATCAGTTGCTGAAGGGAGTAAAACCCTGCCATAAACAGGGGAATATAATTGCCGTTTTTTGCTTTTACAAATGAAAAAATATCATGAAAAGTTGTTTGTGTTGGTTTGCATTTTTCGTGTTTCCGTTTTTTCGTATTTTGTTTTCATTTGTTTGCTTTTGTTGGCATTTTGTTTGGCATGCCGTGCCACCTGAAAACTGTTAATGTGCGCAACTAATTAAAAAGCAATTAATTCTCTCACATTTTCCGGTTACATTTGGCTTCTTCATTCAGCACAAACATTGCCCAGGTACACAACAAAACAGCACCGAAAAGAACAGAACGGAGCGAGCGGCAAAAGTTAAATTATACAACAAATCGATTTTCATGTCTTTTCAAGCAAAAATCAAAGCGAACTGAACAGAAAATAATGCTGAGAGTAACGCAAAGGCATTCTCCGAATGCCAAACCAGACCAGACCAGACCAGACCACACCAGACACCCGGCTAGGCCAGGGCAGAGCAAGAGTCAGCGAAGCGTTAGAACAATTTCCATTCTAATGGCCAAGACACACAGCAAACCACACGAAAAATTAAAACCAAAAAGAAACACTCGACACGCGCGATGCCCAAAAAATCGTAGAAACCGCAGCATTTCATTATTTTGCGATACAACTTTTCACAATTCAATCAATTCAACATTTTCAGCATACAACAAAGCGGCGTATGCGTGTTCTGCTCTGAAGGCAGGGAGTTCGGCATATGAGAATGACAGACAGATCGTGAAACAATTTGGCTAGACGGAAATTTGCTTGGGAAATATTCCACGGAACGGAAATTGGAGAGGGTATTGGAGGAAATGTTTAAAATATACATAAAACATATGTAAATATATCGAACCCTGAGCTTTGGGATTAATCTTCGTATATCCCTCCTTTTGGCGAGCTGCTTAACCCATTTTTGGTTGCGCAATTTTCTACCTTTGTGGAATTTCAAATTTCCAGAATGGCATTTATAATTTTCCTTTAATTTTCCACTTAAGCAAACTCTGACCCCTAAACGGCAACCCACCAAGTGTTTATCCCTTAGTTCCACCCACAACACTTCTATGACCTTCCTGCCGCTGTTGGCACTTCATTTCCAATAACTTTCAATCCGAACAATAAATGGCAAAGTTATAACTGCAGGCTAAGGGTATATGATACCTTTTGTACCTACATAGCCCCCACTCTAGCAGAAGGTGTGAAAAGTGTGTGTTTTGTTTGGGTTTTCCTTTCATCAATTACCAAAAACAATTCCGCTGCCGCCTCTGCCTTTTGGCCGTCTAGTTTTTGTATTCATTCCCAATGAATACAAGCTTCGGGATCTGCTGCGGCATAGGCGCAGATAAATCGATATTTAAGTAAGTTTTGACCATGACTGGGTTCAGTTCTGTTCTGTTCCATCTCATTCTATTTTTATGGCATGGCCAGACCCTGTCCGTGTGCGTGTGGAAAAGCCTTAAAGACTTTATCGGATTTCGGTTTCTGTTCGTTTTGGCGAATGCAGTTCCAGTTCCTTTGATTACAAATGAAATAAACGAAATCTTCCAGATGCCGCGCCGTGTGGCAGCATTTTTATAAACCTGGCCAAGACCAACTGGTCTTCACTTGTAAAAATATTTACAACATTTCTTGTATAAATATTTGCAGTTCGGGTGAGCATTTCGGTATTTTTGCTCAGTTCTTTCTTTGTACAGATCTTGACGATGTTTGTCGACCTGCGGTCAAGTGAGAATTGATTACACTTTTCCATTGATACAGAAAAAGAGAGGGAGACAGAGAGAGAGGAGCGAAGTGTGAACTTCTCTTCTTGGAATTAGCTTTATTTGGGAACTAGATTTATAGATTTGTTAGACTGTTACGATTTGCTCTCTTTACTCCTTATCAATTTCGTTGGAATTACTAGACATTATATACATATAATATAGTCAATATTTATAAGTATGACTGGTACATAAGACGCATTTCAAGGCATTGTGTGAAAACTTGACTCTGGCGATAAGCAAACAGCAATAAAATTGTATAATTTGAAATGAAAATTAATGCATACTGGAGGAAACGTCTACTCAGGGGAGTTGTTCCGGCATATGTTATATACAAAACATATATATATATATATATATATATATGGATTCGAACCAGAACCAGTATGTAAATGATTTTTGCTAATCGGTAAGGCAGGGAACCACCTCTAGATTCGCATGTAAGTGCTCCTAACTATGTATAATAATTACAATAAATCGCAGTTCGACGCCTTCGTTCTTTAGAGATTTATTGTGCATATATTGTGTGTATTGTAATATGCATCAGTTGAGTTGCAAAAGCTGAGGTTACACTTGAAAAAATAGCTGAATAAATCAACGGAGAGGCAAGTCTTAGCTGAAGTTTAGACCCAAAAGGAGCAACATTTATCTATTTATAGCTTGTTTTAGCTCTTTGTTGGCTTTGTTTTCATCTCTCATAAATAGTTATTTGAGTAGCTCGTTGTCTGCTCCTATTCAAATGGAAATGACATATTTAAGAGCTCACTTTGACATCTGATGTACAGACTCAATGAATTTTCATTTGCGTTTCGCATGTCAAACATTTCTTCCATCTGGCAATGCCCTGGACTGACTGCTGCCTCAGAGGAATTATTATGGCTTTTACAATCAGCTAACAGATAGAGAGATCGGCTCTCCCTGCCTCACTCTCGTTACATGCAATGAGCAAATCATAGGCCAAAGAGCAACTGTGCAAGTGGGGAAGTCGTATCAAGTTTTGGGTGTGCTGTGTCTGCCTCTCACTTTTATTGTAGTTGCATTACAAAAGCAGAGCAGAGTGACGTCAGGCAGCGCCACAAAAGTGTTGTGGAATTTCCTGCTTCAAATTGTTCTCTATTTTGATTTCTCAAGCCAAATGTGTAGAGACATTTGCTGTCAATCGAACGACTTAAAAACGGGCCACACTTTGTAGATAAGAGTTGGAGCAGATAACAGCGAAATGAGCAACCATTACAGATAAAAGACTCTAGAATTTCAGTTTCTAATGCTTCACCCAATGCACTTCCACGCTGTTGTTTTTTCTTCTTTATTACACAATTATAAATATAATTTGCATTACATGCGGCAGTTAATTAATTGCCACTGCACAGCATGTGTTATTATTTATGTATCTGGGATTATAATTTATTTAGCCGATTTCTTGCAGTGTCATTGCAATGATTGCTGCTGGAGGGAGAGCAGGAAGGGACGCTGAGCGGCGACTATTCAATGTCTGTACTATGAGTGATGGAGAGGGTAGCTTGTAGCTTTATAAACTGCGCCTTAGATTTTTGTTTTGTTTAGTAAATGGATTGGGATTGGATTTGCCTGCTAACCTTTTATGGATTATATGCTGCTGTTGCACCTGCCTGTCGCAAATGTTATTGCCTTCGAATTGTGTTAATTTATTTGGTTGGTTTTGACGTTGATCTGAATGCGAATTATCTCTTTGTTGCCGCGATGTGACACGTGTATTTGATGCAAATTTTAATTATATTTGACCGACGGCTCTTATCACTCGGTTCACTGCGCGCCAAATTTGTATATGTATATGAAAGATATGGGCTACGGACTTGGAAGGAAAAACGCAACAAAAATTTACAACGCAATCTTTCAAGTGTGCTTTTGTTTGTTGTTTTGGTTTTAATTTGCTGTATTAGCAATGCAGCCCGCCGCGAACATTGATTTATTCACACACACTCGCTTAGAGCTAACTTATCCGTGTAGTTGTCGTGTCGCGTATAATTAACAAACATATAGAGAGGCACACACATGCACACACACATGCACTGTAAATGGTCGCGTGTGACTTGCACAACTTAAGCGTTATAAAGCGAATGATTTCTGCCGGCCTAGCACGTCCGACCACCGAAAAGTTTGCTGTTAAACTGAGCGATCCCCGGTCTACGGGTCTCAGCACATCGACTTGCGGCTGAGATCGGCTACACGTCGGCCCCGGCTTTGCCATCGGCTCGATCTTAGAGCGTTGCGCTCTCGGAGTGGTGGCGGAGAGCGAACGAGATAAACTACTGCTGCTATCGTATGGAATTCCATGCGGAGCGAAGCGGTGTGGCGCACACTTTTGTTTTCATTTCCAGTCGGCCAGGCGGCTCGCTCTCTCATTGATTGGCTGCCTCAATTTTCTCCGCCACTTCAACCGCTTTTATGCCCTGGTAGAGGGTATTACGATTGTGATCAGTTGTTTGCTGCGCACTAAAAGAAGTTATTCCACTTGACTTAAATGTATAGAACATCTTTATAATATTTTCAATTAAATGTAAAATAATATTTCCCCTTTTCTGTTGGTTCATTTTGAATGATGGATCTCCAAGAGTATCAACAATTTCGACTCCTGAAGCAAGCTTTTCTTTGATTGTTTGTTTTGCTGTTTCTTTTGTTGTTTATCGCTGTTCTTTGTGCGTATTCTTCGGTTTATTTTCTTTTCTTTTTTGTACTTTCAATGACGTAACAAGACGCAAAACAAAAAAAATAATTGAATTTAAAGTGGGTATGGCAAACTGTTGAGATTTTTATAATACGCTGCAGGTGTTCCACAATTCGATTTTGGGTATAAATAAATGTTCTTTGCTCTGAGAAGAATTTTATTCAGCACATTTTCAGAATTCAAAGATGATCTATGATCCTGAAGATACAAAGAGTACAACACATCTAGTAAAAAGTAAATTTTTTTTGGAACGAAATGTCTGAAAAAGATGAAAGAGATCAGGTCATGGGTGAAAAACCTACAACTACTGTGAGCTGGAATGTCAGATATTATTTGAATCAGATACTATAAATACCATAAAATACTGTAGTAATTTATTTTTCCAATTAAGTGACTAATCCAACAAAAGAGTAGACGGAAAGTCCCACAACTCTACATATTTTCCCACAATATAAATTCTGGGCACTCAAAAAAATGTTATTTTATGATTTGACAATTGGTCCAGCATGCAAGATATTCGGGCATTAAGTACATGGCCTAAAAGGTCACCAAACTCTCATTTCCTTTGCCTGGGAAATGCACCATGTAAAATATTCATAAGTAAATGCATACCAACAATTCTTCCCTCCCCTTGTACAACAAAGAAGCTCCATTTATGAATTATTGACAGCTCCATTTCGTATTGATTTTCCCAAGAATTGACATACCTGAAGAGTAACCAGCCCGATTCGGCCCTCGGCCAAATGTAAATTATAAAATCCATATAGCGCTGCTAATTTAAACAGACAAATTCCCCAACTAGCAATAGACGAAACAGAAAGAAGAAAAAAACCAAAAACTCTCGACATCGCCTAAGGTCAGAGACTGAGTTATTAACTCAATTTTTGGCTTCTGTTCCATCAACAGATTTTAGTCATTGAAATAAACACGAGCACGCAATACACATCCATCGGTGGAAAAATATTTTCTGTTTGAGATTGCAAATCGGGCAGAAATATTTCATTATTGTCGGTGCATACTATATGCACATTTGTATAGTATATTTCTGTTGTTTGGTTTTGGGCAACAAAATATCCAAACTAAAAACAAAATCTCAATGGGGCGTGGGTAGCGTCTGGATCGACAGTCTGCATTCTGTGAGAGAAGCTATTTATTCGCGTATGGGTTTTACAACAATATCAACAGAGGAAGAAACTGCAACTACAGAACTATGTATGTATATATTTTATATGGAATTATAATTATGAATGGAAAGAGTTTAGACTGTGTATGGTAATATAATAAGAACGTGAAACAATCGGATATGTTTATCCGTTAAACGTCTTTATGGACTCTGCACTTATGAATCATACTTTGGGAAAACAAACATAAATTGCGTTTGCATTTATGTCTCGAAATTTTATTCAAGCATTTCAACGTCACTTTAATTTGGATCACTGCAGCCATTCAGTGACGTCGAAACAGTTCGATTTCTTGTTCAACCTTTGCCTTCTCTTTATTTTGAACTTGCTTTTGAGGCTCCTATCAACAGCACCCGAGCAGCGCCGCAGCAGCGGAGTAGAGCGAAGCGGGCAAAAAATCCGTACCCCTGCAATTCTGGCACATGTATGATTCAAGGTCAGACGCATGTGAGCGGTGGAGAGCGGGAGAGACTGCAGACAAACAAAGCCAAGCCCCGAACCGAACCAAAGCGAATGGTGACAAAGACACAAGAGATATGAAGGGAAGGGAGACGGGTGGCGACGCGACGCGACAGAGTTGAGCAACCACTTGTTGTTGCTTTTATTGCTCCTCTTCCTCCTCTTCTTTTATCGCTTTTGAGGCCACTGTTTATAATGTTACCATTCCGTGACATAGTGGAGCCACAACGAAAGGTCGTCCGCCACGAAAAAATACATAGAGGGAGAGGGTGGGAGAGAGAGAGATAGACTAAGAGCATTAACATGCAAGACATCAGTCATGCAGCGGGCAATGGTCAGAGGGGGGAATATCAATAACAAGATGAGAAAAATTACAAATGAACTCTAGATGTTTTGCCCAGCAGCGAGACACGACGATAAAGAGAAGCATAGGCAAAAATAAAAAACTACACCACGTCGAAGTTTTTATGCCCTCCTCATTCCTTAAAGCCGGCGCACGAAACGACAACAAAATAAGTGCATTTTAATTGATCTCTTGGGAGCAATTAGCTTTACTTTTCAACGGAGCACGTAGTACGAGAATTTATGGAACAAGTGACCAGCAAATGCTAAGGAGAGCTCAAAGCTCAGCTTATGATAAATGTGTTTGTTTGTTTACTCTGCCGGCCAATCAAGCAAGTGGTTTGTTTTGTGGAATATTTGTCATTCATGTTGATAAAGATTTTTTCGCGCTCGTGCGCACAGTTGAACTGATTTCGTGGCTTTTGGTGCCAAAAGGGTCAATGATCTCCTTACATCTTTACCGTAAATTTCAATACTTCCAGAGCAAACATATGAACAAGACATTACCAGCAAAGCTTATAGAAGAGCAGTCAGTGCCGCCTTCCATCACATAACTTTTGTTTGTGCGCTTCCTTGAGCCACGACTATAGTAACTGATTCGTGGATTAGCCCAACTTTAGCTTGGCATACTAACAAATAAACGAAAAGGTAAAACAGAAAACCTGTCCGTCTGCCTTCTTTGGGGCACACTTGATTGGCTTTGGATTCCCCGAAAACGAGCATGAATCATCCCATGGTGGTGCAGGTAAAGGCAGATGCAGAGGCACTTGCTAGCATCAATTTACTCAATTGTTTCACTCTCCCTCTCCCCATACGAATGATCAGTTAAAGCAGCAGCATCGGCCAACAAGTGTGCGTGAGAGCAAGTGAGAGTGTTGTTCAAGTTTCGGAAGTGTTATGTATGTGTTCATATGCATTTAAGTGTGTGTACATGTGTGTCGGTGGTTGCCTTGCCATTCCAGTTTCCAGTCTCTTTACATTGCATAATTGGTAAATGCAGTTGCGAAGTTGGTGCTCATTTCGAGTTCGAGTTCGAATCTGCGTTCGAGTTCCGCATGCAATGTTAAGCTGTTGTTGCTGTACTCTTTCGGAGGGTATAGCGATTTCGCTAAAACACAGATCAAAAAGTAGTTAGTTGTACCTGCTATGCTGGAATAAGCTTCCAAAGTAAATTGTCAGCCAAATCTGCTAGAGTATCTACAGATTCGAACCCAGAAGTTCATCTTTCTTTCTTGTTTTCGTTAATTTGACTTGGCTGGTGACCATATCAAGGTTGTCTGAGCCAAAGACTTTGGGACTTTGACTTTGTCATTTCACAACTTCAGGTAACTTCGAGAGCAAGAGGGAGAGCAGCAAAAGCGATAGACTTAACAGTTTTTATGTGTGGTTTTTGCTTATAGAAAATCAACAGCAATAATAACAACAACAACAGCCCCAACGACAGGAACAACAACAGCAGCAATAATAGCAACAGTCAGCACAAACAACTGTTAATTAATTAATGTGCCAGCGATTTGTGAAGCACAGCGATATCGTTGGGGCTGTGGCCAAGCGGAAGGGGTAAGGCACAGGAGCGTGCCAGACAATGGGTTGGGTCGGATTAGAACTTATTGCCATTTCTCACTGAAACTGGAACTGGAAATGAATCGACCACTGCAATTGCAAAGTTTTATTGTTTTGTTTTTGCCAAGACAGTGAACACCCGTGCTAGGCGGACAGCCGCCATGTTATAATATGCTAAAGGTGGAGACTACTTATTATTTTAGTATTATTGCGGAAGGCACTTTTAAAGAGTGTTCACTGCATTTGTCTACGGTTGAAGACTGTGGCACAACTGACAAAAGGTCAGCTTTCTAAGGAGTTGGAATCTATTTAGTTAATTGTTTTTCCCAGCAGTCCCCATTTCAATTGATTCTCTTAAAGCGTTTTCGCTGTGCGCATTTTAATTCGATTTCTTATGGTAAGGATACTAAATTTCACAAACTAATGCTACTCATATGAGATATTCGCATTTAGTAATCCAAGAACTAACAGGTTTGGTTCTTTATAGGAACATACAATTATCTAATTCTTCAACCATCAGGGATATTTAACAATTATCTCCACCATTTGATGGTGCACAAGATTGTTTATAAATATAACATGAAGATAGCTAGTATCTAGTGGAAATGCGGAATGCATGTGCATTGTGTAGTGTGAGACGGAAATTAAAGTTTCCCCTTAAACCCAAGATCCAAAGGGTTAACACTTGAAATATTTTTAGATCAATGCTGTCACAGTTCAAATGATTTCAACACTAGATTTAAACAATTAAAATTCTTAACCTCTATTACCATATTTCTACTACCAGGAAATCCATTCAATTTCAAAGAATAATTGTGCACAAATTTGTCTAAGCATTTTTGTAACGTTACGAATTTCGCACTCAATCAACTTGTTTCCAGTTAACACATCAGAACTATCATTCGCCCGGCTTTATAATCGCTGCTCCCATCAATTCACATACTTTACATTAAACCGCAGAACCAGAACTGGTCACGAGGGAGAAAGGAGAGATACATATGCATACATCATGTACTATGACGCTGCTTTTGTCGAAGAATCGAATAATGATTAAGTTTGATTACTTTTTCCCGCAGACGTAAGCGTCTGAGTATTAAGATCGGAACTGGTATCTCGTCGGGGGGAATCTGAGTAAGATCCCAATATAATTGACTTAATTGGTCTGCTGGGAGAAACCGATGCCATTGATGTTCATTGGTTTTGGACGCGTTTCCCTTAATGGCCTATTATTTATAAACAATTTTGGTATTTTGTAATCACGCAGCGGCCATAGATTATTTATAGACAATATCCAGAACTCACCTAAATCAGAAATTCCAGCTAAAGGCAATAATTCAATGTATTTTCAATATAAATTTTACGTTCGTTTCGAATTTTCGTAATTGTACACGCACAGATAAACACTTTTTGAATAATCTGATTTCCAGCACAATTATTTTCGGTAATTTATATGTTTCATTTATTGTTTTATTAGCATTTGTTCGCAATCGAATCAAATTTAAATTTCAATTTACGTTACTCTTTCGTTCGCGTCCTTTTTGTAGCTTTCGCAGCGCCCTGTTGGCCAAGGAGAGGAAAGAACCGTTTGCCAGCAGCGTCGAACCGTTAATGAAGCCGACACCGCCTTGGCTCCCACACGGAGTGCCGCTTGCACCCCAACCACAGACACAAAAGTTGTCCTAGGGCCGCCACTCAGACAGGCAGGGGGACCAGAGGCGTGGAGCAGCGGCAATTCGAAAGAAAGCTTTCGCCTGCCTGCGCACACTCAAACGGTGCGTACGCTGCCTCTGCTGTGGTGAGTTTGAAAGTTTTCCACCTCAGTTGGGTTCGGCTGATTCGAACAGCAAGTTGGCGCCCAATCTAGCGGAAACTGGGTACTGGGTCCCATGTCTGAGTTTCGGCCCCTGGCAAAATGGATGGCAATGGCAGGAAAGTTGCCGAAATGTATATGCTCTTGCTAGCTATTGAATTCTTGATCTATGGCTTGTCAAAACATAATTATCCCCATGACTGAATTATTTATAACATAATATAACATGAACTTATAGAAATTACATATTTCTGGAATATTTCTTTCTTCGTATAGGACAACTTGGTGCTTAGCCACCTTCTAAGGGTATCACAAAATCATAGCAAACGGATGCCGCAACCGAATCGAGTTACTATGTGTGAGAACTCAACCGGATGTGGGGTCTGCGTGGGAGTGTGGGAATGTGTTAGGGTGCTGTTGTCCTCAGGATGTGACTGTTGCTTTGAACTTAATGTTCTTTCATTTTGCAGATCCAAATTTGTCATGTGTCAATTGAGGGGATTCCAGACAAAATTGATTTTAATCAATGAGCCTGAAGTCTCGAAGTACTTTTCCTATAAATTACAAGAACCAGTCTGGGAATTTTGTTCCCTAAAAGAACAACACTTTATGAATAGACGAGAGATAATTAACAATAGCCAAAAACTGAAATTTCATATTTAAATTTAAATATTTAATTACCGCAAATAACACAGCATCGGTGGTTCAGTGGTAGAATGCTCGCCTGCCACGCGGGCGGCCCGGGTTCGATTCCCGGCCGATGCAGAAATCATTTTTTTGTTTTAATTTAAAATACATTTTCGTTTTCTTGCATGGGTTACCAATAAAAAGTAAGAGAATATTTCAAATATACATATTTAAAACTATCACGACGAGTTTTTGAATATTTTTTTACAAGCGAAAGAACGAGATTCGCAATTTTGATGTCAAAATCGTTTCAAAATTAATTGTAAGCAACTCAGTAGGCCCTGACTTTCTGTCAACACTGTTTAATCAGTTCCTAGCTGAAATCTCAGATGAATAAGTCATTCCTTTCTGTGGTGTTCACGTGTAAACCTCTCTCTTGGAAAAAAATAAACAAAAATAAAATAAAATTTTTAACATTTCTGATCCATTTTGAGTTAAAAGAATTGATTAATTAATTAATATGAAGCCCAAAAGTCCACGCATGCGTCAAACGCAATTGACTGGCCTGACCAACCAATCGCCACGTGCTCGGGCTCCATACACCAAGTCCCTGATTCCGGGCACATCGCAAAAGCGTCGCAGCTTCGCGCCGCGCAGCAACCAAAATAAGAACAATGGGTAAGAACAATCCATAATAAATATTAATAATAAGTATAATAATAAATTGTTCTTTAGCCCCTTTGACAAAAAGAAAAACGAGCAGCTGCCTGCCAAGCACCCACCTGCTGGACTGCTGACACCGTCATCGTCAGACACCTCGCTGACCAGCACTGTTGCCCGCCGCGGACAGCGCAGCTGCACGGTCATGCCCAAGGTCATGAGTCTGCTCAAGGAGCCCAAACCAGTGGCTCCCATTCTAACGCTGAAGCGCCAGCAGACGGCAGCCATGATCAACTATCGGGCACGCAAGTCCGTCTCCCAAATGGACATCAAGGAGGCCCGTCGCACAGGCCAGTATCAGCTGGTGGCCCATGTGCCCTCCGCGGGCAGCAAGGACAACCAGACAGTGGCTGCCGCTGGCCTGGATGCGAGCATGTCCAAGTTGCTGTTGCAGGATGCCGCACAGATGTCTGACGTACCCAAGGGACGTGTGAGCTTTGTGGTCAGCAGCGATCAGGATGCACGCGTGGCCAGCCTGAAGATTTTCAACACAATTATGCTGCACGCCTGGCGCAAGCGTCGCGAGAGCGTACGTCAAATCACACAGCAATTGGAGGATCAAAAGAAGATTGTGAGTAGCGTTGCGAATTTTGACAGCAGCTTCCAAGTAATATAAATTCCTGCGCCCCCAGCTACTGAAAACCCGCAACCAGCTCCACCTCTACACCTCTCTGTTCTCCGTGGAGCAGCGTCGCAATGGCACTCTCTCTGATCAGCTGCGGCAATCATATCGCGAGGCTGCAGATACCAAGCTCTCCTACGAGGAGCTGCACCTGCAGCTGGAGAAGATCAAAAGCGAGAAGCAGCAACTGTGCGACGAGCTGAAAGAAAAGAATAAAGAGATTAAGATCCTTAAAGAGGTGCAGGACACCTTGAACGGCGATCTCTTTTATGCCAATGCCGACAAGGAAGTGCAAATGCTACAAATTGCACAGCTACATCGCAACCTTCAAAAGAGTTTGGACATCCAGCGGGAGCAGGCTGCCAGCTTGGAGCTGGCTAAGATCGAGACAGTCCGCACAATGAAGGTCATCGAAGAAATATACAAGGAAATGGATAACACAAAAAAGCTTCAAGCCGCATCCGAGGAGAAGTACAAGTAAGCAATGAAATGAATTCATGAGATTTGTCTTTAAATCTTTTGCTGTTCCCGCAGCAAACTGCTGGAGCACGCCAACCAACTGGAGCTCTGTGCTCAGCAGATGAAGGACCAGGTGGATTTGCTTCAGAGCTGCCTGGCTGCCACCATGGGGCAGCGTATACGCCAGTGCCTCATCCAAAGAGAGGTCTACCAGCAGGCCACCTTCCGCGTGCTACACTTTGTGGCCGACTATGTGCTACCCGGCCATGCACCGCCGCCATCCATTCCACAGGCAGTCAGAATGATCAAGGAACGCTTCTTCTCAAAGCTGTCTGCAGAGGAGAAGGTAGATCCTAAGGATGAAAAATCACTGAAGGAATTCCTAAATGAATCGGAGGAAAATAAGGAGTCATCCAAATAATATTAATATTTATTTAGTTGCGTTTGTTTTGGTTGTAGTTTGCTGTTTAAATTACTATATTTTGTTTGCACAAATAAATGTAACCAATTACTCTACAATAATGAGATTAGTCTAGAGTTGCATGCACCCTGACACTAGCCCGATGTGCGCCATTGGCAATCCAATTGGTGTTAAAGACATAATCACCGGCGGGAAAGGGCAAGAACATTGTCATGTGATTCATCACGAATGTGGTGGGCAGCTTTTCCACTCTCACATCATGCTGCAGAGTGTACAAAAAACAAATGAGTGATGGACCATCAATAATCCTGTTGCTTTGGATACTTGCATCGAATGGACACGAATGGTTGATGTTCGAGTACGTCTTGAACAGGCCAAAGAGAAACAAAGCCAAGGTATTCCCGTTCTTGTGTAATAACTTACAGCCGTCTATGGTCGTGTTAATGCTGATCGGTTGTAGCCCATTGGAGCGTTTATACAATGCAAAATTTACCTTAAATGAATGGTTGAGAGCACAACTTTCTGTAGGGTTCTGTAGGGGTTTTTTTTTTTCAATTAATTTGCGTACCTTAAATTGGGTAACTGGTTTCTGATATAGAAGAGCTTTGATTGAAATATATTTATAGGTGCGATTCTGCGCCTTCAGATAGCACTGTTCAAAGTTGCCGAATTTTCTATCCAGCATATTGCATTTGACATTTGTAAACTCCAGTTTGCAGACGACCTTTGAGTACATAATTCTCCCAGTGTTAATCGCTGCCTTCACTCTCACAGCTTACGATTTTCTTACCGCATTAATGACGAATAGTAATAGTAAAATAATTGAACACATCATCCGCACACACTTTAAATTCATTTCTGTTTCTGCTGCTGGTGTTTCGGTAACTGATGTAAATGTTGCCCAGCGCAACGCATAAAACAAAGTGAAAAGCTAGCCATTAAAACAACATTAGCCTCATAATTATGTGCGATAGATGATTTTGAAGTAATTAGCTAGAACTAGAATTGAAAAGCTCATAGATGGAATTAGATTGCACATGCTAAGGTTCATTGCACATTTGAATAACAATTGTAGCTGCCCAGACTGTAGTAAATGGCAAATAGAATTAATTTTGGAATTGAAACCATCTGAATTGGGGTTTATTTCACTCACTTTTAATGATTCCTTTGAAGGATGACTGATCAAATGATGGATACCTTAAGCAGACCTAAAAACTCACCCCTAAGTGCTAAGCCACTCTGTGTGAGAGAGAGACAAATTTCTCTCTTGCCCTTCAATAATGTTAAAGCCTGCTTTAACTGCTTTTCATGTTACGACTAAAACGATTAATTTATTCATATTTAAAACACATTAACCTACAAAAACACACACATTTTACGCTTTGCATTTACATTTACATTAATTACTAAACAAAAACACTAAAACAATCAATCTGCGTTTCATTACTTATATGTTTTGTTTGCTTCTTTCTTGGTTCTTTAAGGTATTACGTAGATATCGATAGGTTGGATATTTGCAGATCTTCCGAATTGAGGCGCAGTATCTGCTGATCCTCTGAGTTAATGCGAACCAGCTGCTCGCTGTCGAAGCTGAGCAGATTGCTGATCGTTGGACCATTATCAGGTTGGTTGCTCGCATTTGTGTTGTTGTTGTTGGTGTTGTTGCTGTTGTTGTTGGTGTTGTTGTTGGGGTTGTTGGAACCGTTGTTATCATACTGATGCATGGACGGTGCATGTTGCTGTTGCAATTGCTGCTGCTGGTGGAGCGTGTGCTGATTGTGCTATAGACAAAAATGATTAAAAAATAAATTAAAATTAAATAAAGTTCGTCTCACCAGATGATTTGTGCTCAAATTCCATTGCAGATTGCCGCCTGGGCCTGTTCCGCCGTTGCCGCCACCGCCCCCCGATGTCAGCAGGTTGTGCATCGTGAAGGGATTGTTGAGATTGCTAAGATTGTTGCTGTTGTTGTTGTTGGTGTTGTTGGTGTTGCTGGTGTTGTTGGTGTTGCTGGCGGGTGCTGCAACTGCTGCCGCCGCTGCTGCTGCTGCTGCCACAGCCGCTGCCGAGAATTTGCTCTCCCAATGGCTGCTGCCAGTGTTGCCAAAGGGATTGCCATGGAATTGCATCGCCTGTTGTTGCTGTTGCTGTTGTTGTTGGTGTTGCTGCTGCTGCTGTTGTTGATGTTGTTGTTGATGTTGCTGCTGTGCCAGAACCTGCTGCGTAAAGGGATTGTAGTTGTTGCCCAACTCTGTGGCACCATATTGCTGCTGCTGCTGCGGCTGCTGCGGCTGCTGTTGCTGCTGCTGTGGGTGGTTGGGCGACATCATCTGCTGCTGTCCATTGGTGGGCGTGGCAGCTAGATTGTAAGGCGAGGGCGTGCTGTTGTGGTTGTAATTGCTCGAAGGCGACAACGGCTGCGGCGAAGGCGTCAACTCTGGCGCTGCCCGATACAAGCCAAACGGCTGCGGTGAGGTATCTGCAGATGGCATTTATTATAAATGGATAAGCAAGCAGCAAGCAGATTGCCACCACTCACCTCTCGGTTCTGTTTTGATGGGCGGTATGTTCTGTGCATTCCAACAGTTCATGTTGTTTTGTCCTAAAGAGCCAAGCAAAGCAATAAATAAAAGCATTACAAAAATTATAAAACAAATACAAATTAAAGCAAAGTAAGACAGCCAACAAAACAAATTAATAGGGAAGTTAAATTGAGTTAGTCAGAAAGGAAACATGGAAGAAAAGCAATAGCTCACAAAACGACAGCCTCAAAAATTGTTAATAATTTGTTAATAAACTATTTTGCCATGCCAGACTCTAAAAAATATATTTTGTTCCATATTGAACCAAAAATCGTGCAATTAATTGTACCTTGTAAAGGTTTAAAAGGTGCAACAAGTCAACTAAAGCAGACAGCTTTTACAGCCTGTTCGTATATTCAAATTGGTGAAAATTCAATTCTCTGGCCGATGCTCTTTGTCCTAAGACAACAGCAGGACAAAACGTGGCCAAAGGGTCTAAAAATATGTATTAAGTAAAGGTCTGTACGAGGTTAATTATTCAAACTGCAAGCAGTTCCAAAATAAACTTCCAGCAAGAGAGAAATCTTATAAAAGGGGAACAAAGTTATCGAAAGGTATGAATATTAAATTGCTAAAATAAAACCAACTTAAAATAAGTTGTTGCCTTTAAAGCTGATAGAAAAAAATCTTAAAAAAAATATATATAAAAACCAAAACAAACAAAATATCTATCATGCAAGAAATACACAAAAAATCAAACTCAAACAAATGAAACTGCATTTTTAAGAGCACTTGGAGGAAACTGCGATTAAAAACTTACTCAGAGGAAAAACGAAACTTCCTTGAAAAACCCGGCAAGCCCTGAGCAAAACTTACTTTCACTTTAGAACCTTTTCAAACTATTCGCATTCGTTTCAACAATATATGGCTTTTGTTTTCTGTTTTTATTAAACTACAATATTTTATACAAAAAATATTTCTATGATTTTGTTTCAAACGTTTCCATTTCATGAATATAAAAATATCAAATATCTTTCGCAATTACGAGTAAACGAGTAGAAAAGCGACAAAAGTTGTTGTGTTTTAGTTGATTTCAAATCAATTTCTGTATCAATAGTAATGCTATAACTTTCGACTAGATCAATATATCAAATATATAGTAGGTAACTCTCATTTATGTAGTGTTTGTGTGTGTGCATTGAGTGCTTGCTAATCATTTCTAATAGTCTATTCGAGTAATACATCATCAAGGCAGATGAGTGGTTAAGTTAAGTCTTTGGTATGCCGAAAAACAAGTATCAAATATCGCATATTCGATTAGGTAGGATCAGTTGGTGCTGTTTGAGCATCTCAAGACAAGATTAGATGCCAACACATACCCGAAAAGGGCAGAGACAGCAAAAGTAAGAGGCACGTAAACCCAGCACCATACAAAGAGTAAAGTAGACAAAAGCCAGCACCAGAAATACACAATCTGCTTGCAACTTACTGCCATCCTGCTGATCGTTTTGTAATTGCTGTTTTTGCTGTTGCTGCAGCAGCAGGTGCATGGGATCGCCGCCAGTCTTCTGACGCTTCCGCCTCAGGTGTGCTGGATCTACAAAAACAAAACATAGACAGGCTACAGGACATATTCTTCGTTAATCGTTAATCGATAGGAGATATTCCTGGGAAATCCTTAGAGAGATTTCGCTTAAATACAAAATTCAGTTGAGGTCTCCTCTGGGGGACCTGGACAATTACAAATCGTTTCGCTCCCGGCACAGCACATCATAAATGTTTTGCTCCTGGGCTCTTACAAAATACGAGTATTATCCGCAGTTGGGTATACTTTTAGCACAATTATCAATTCTAAAACAAATACAAAATGGAGAGCCTTCGCGCCGAAAGATACTTTCAGTCGCCGGCCCTCCGACAAATGGACAATTTATGATTCTATACCCATGAAGAGGTGACAGATTTCCACCTCTTTTCCTTGGGTTTTATTTCCTGGAAAAATATGCAACTCCTTGGGGGGTCTTTCCTTGCCCCTTCGTTGAATTATTCGTTGGATTTCCTTTCCTTCGTATTCCTTAAAAAAAATATAGCAAATTCTCCCTGGGCTCCTCCTAGATCAGGCCATTTGCTGCCGCCAGTCGCTTGGCCACCTGCTCCGGGGTGAGTATCTCCCCAGCATCGACGGGTGCATAGTAGGCGGAGGTCTCATCGAACTCACTGGCCGCCGCCAGCGGAGGCACACTCGTGTACAGCGCAAAGTGTTCCGCCTCTGTCAGGTCGAGATTCGGATCCAGCTGCACATTGAAGTGCCCCTCGATGGAGCTCACCAGATTGTGCAGGCTCTGACGATCGGCAATGGCCACCAGCTCCATGCCGCCCTCGAGTATGGGGATCTCAGCCAGCTGCAGCGCCGATGCAGTACGTCTGTCCAGTGCCCCACCCACCGTAATGGTGCTGGACTGCGAGTACGCCTCCATGGGCGAGTGGTGGGGCAGACTGTTGGCGCTGTCACCCTTCAGGGGTATGTGCACCACATCGGCATTGAGATACGCCGGCCGCTTGCCCGACACACTGCTGACACTTCTGCCCACGGGTTTGCCCAGCTTCAGCGGCTTCTTGGCTCCGCCCGACTTGATCGGACTCGACTTGCTGGGTGTCTGCGCGGGTGCCGCACTCTTCGAGGATCTCAGGGAGGCTCTCATGGGATCCTGCATGTTAAAGTGCCCAATGCTGGGCTCCCGGCTGTTGGTCTTCGATTCCAAATGGGAGCAGCTGTCGGCAGGGGTCTGGGCCAGATCGGGCTTGCTCTTGCGCCGCGAGAAGAGCTTCGAGAAGAATCCTGGCTTCTTCTGACGTGGCAGGGTATTAAAGTTGGGATTCTTGGGCGTTGGCGCTGGCGGCAGGCGCTTCGTTGGCGGCAGCGCGTCCGCCTGGACCGTGTTGGCCTCGATGGAACGATTCTCCGCATTGCTGTCCTGTTTGCGTATCCTCTTGGGTGGCAGCGGCGGAAGCTTCTCCTCCTCCGGTGCAGTCACGTGCACGGGCAGCGGTGTGCTGATGCTGGCACTTGGAATTGGCGGCACTGGCCTGTGGGTCGCTGACAGCGACTGCGAATTAACCTCCACCGCATCGTAATGCTGATGGGCATCCTCCGGGGCACACTGCGACATGGGCGGTGTGGGTGGCATTAGGTCATCCATGGGTATGAGCACGGGATTCTTGAAGGCAATCTGTAGGCTCGTGTAGGTGGCAGCATCATCGAAGCTATCCTCCACCTGCATGGCCGGATGACGATCCAACTCCTGCTCCAGTCCGCTGCCAGCCAGCTCATTCTGCAGCGTATTGTTGTACGTGTCCCGCTGCACCTTGTAGTCCGTGTAAATCTCATCCAACTCGGCCACCTGCTCCAGCAGCTCATTGAGTGTCTTGTCCTCGTCTGTGGGCTGCAGGTGGGCCTCGATGGCAGAGTCCTGCAGCTGCGCAGAGTCTAGGACATCGTTCTCCACCTGTGTGGGACTCGGCTCATGTGGCTGCTGTTCAATCTCGCTGGATCTCATCCATTCGGTGATCTTGTCGTTGGCTGTCAGTGGCCGTGGCTCCAGGCGTTGTCCCAGTTCAAGCTGCTCCAACTCACGCACTTTCTCATCAATGATGGTGTCGATTTCTTTTTCCTGCTCCGAGCGCAGACGTTCAGCCTCGGCCTCTGCCTCTGCCTCTGCCTCGGCATCTGCGGCCTCCATGTCTTGTGGCATTTGATCTGCCACAGTTTCAGCCACTGGCGAGGACTCTTCCTCAACTAAAAGCTCCTCTGTGGCAGCCACAAGAGACACAACCTCCAGTGGCGACTGCACCACCTCCAACTTGGGCGTGTCCAAATCGATGACCTCAATCGTGGGCGCCTCCCGTTTGGCATCCAACGTGAGTATCTGCTGAAAGAGATCTTCGTCCGGCTTTCGCTTGAGGTGCCGGTGAAGATTCCAGAACGTGTGTTTACCTGAATCCAAAGGCACGTACTCGAAGGGCAACGACTCGCTGGTGACACCATCCGACGGGCGACGCAGCTGTATGAAGACCTAGGGGAAACCAGAGATTAGTTTGGGAAACTGAGCCTCAAAGCTCAAAGCTAGAACCCACCTTGGCTGGTTCTGTGATGTCCAGCGTATGATATCTGGGCGTCTTAAAGGTAATGGCAGTCTGCTTGTGGACATCCGTGTGCTGAAAATCACCAAATGCCTCCCACACGCTCTGTCCGTTCTTCTCCTCAAAGAAGCGCACGGAGATGTCCTCCTTGGCCACCTTCTCGCACAGCAGGATGATCTGTGTGTTGCCCAGCACCGTGGCCGAGCAGCTGCACAGCCGGCAAATGACCAAATCGGACATGGCTTTCTTGTCGAAGATTGGCTCCGAGACAACCGGCGGCAGGGGCGAGGTGAAGCGTCCCTTTTGTTCGCTCTCCATAAATACTTGAAAACACAAGCGAACCGAGTTCAAATCGATGCTCGAGGGCTGGAAACGATGCGAGAAACCAGCTGGAAGTAACAGAAATATTAGTCAAAGACTTCTGGTAGATGGATCTTCCGCTTACTCTTAAAAGGATCGACGCGTATCTCCTCGCGTGCCTTCAGGGCCGCCTCAATGTCCTTCTTCTTGACACACTGAATGCCCAAATTGCTGAACACGGCCCTCATCGTTTCGCTGTTGATCTCCAGCGTGCAGACGCCCTTCTTGCAGCCCTCCTTGCCCACCAGATTGTGCGGATGGGGACTGTGAAAAGAGGTTCCCAATGAATATACACAGTTCAGCCATAAAACTCGCTTCACACTCACCGATAGGGTGTGTCCTTGGT
This sequence comes from Drosophila guanche, assembly GCF_900245975.1. NCBI lineage: Eukaryota > Metazoa > Arthropoda > Insecta > Diptera > Drosophilidae > Drosophila > Drosophila guanche. The sequence goes on from NW_022995746.1 coordinate 3,390,592, forward strand.
CACACAGGAGACTACTACGACGGCACGTCCCTTGTAGCCCACAATCTCGATGGTTGGATACGTTTTGTTCTCCGGCGTGGAGTTGACGCCGGGTATGGAGCCCGCGGAGCGACCCTCGCACTCGTATCGAAATCTCAGCGCCTTGCCCGCGGGCTGTTCCGTTATTTTCACGTACGGTTTCTTCCGCACATTCTTCGTGGATTGTGACAATTGTTGTTGCTGCTGCTGCTGCTGCTGCTGTTGTTGCTGCTGCTGCTGCTGCGGCAGCCCGTTGTAGTTGAGATTTTGTTGCGCATCAACCGCCGGACCACCGGGGCCGGCAGCGGCAACATTGTTCTGGTTGGGAAACATTTCGTGGCCAAAAATATTAACTGCAGAGGGGAAGAGAAAGGGCAGAGAGATTAGAGATTTTGGCAAGACTTTTTAAGTTTTTGTAATGCTAAATAAAATATATGTTGCAATTCGATTGATATTTTGTGTATTTTCTTTGATAAATTTAACAGCTATTAGGGATTAAATATATGTAACAACATGTAAAATACATGTAATATGTAAATGTAGTACATACATATATGTATGCAACGATTTGTCTACACTTTCCTTGTCCCTTTTTCAGCTTTCAACAATTAATTTGGTAAGAAAAATGAGCGCCAGACGATGACGTTACGAACCCAAAATAATCACTTGTTCAATTTGATTCACTTCTTCGTTATATGTACACTGTATATATATAGTACATGGCTCTGGCTATACCTAGCCATGACGTGTAGCGTCTGGCATGGAACTGAATATCTGCAAGAACTCTCAGCCACAGCCAAAAAGAACCAGATACTCGCATAATCCCACTGCTGGCTGTGTGTGGGCGTTTGTGTACAATATTCGGACATTATTAATTGCACTATTCAGGGGTCATTAAGGTGTAGTATTTGCTGTCTTTTTGCTGCTGACTGCACTGGGTGCTACATACAGACACGTGTGTGCATATTTTCCCGTTTGGCCGGGTCCGGTCTGGTCCGGCCATGCCGCTCCGGGGCGTGCTGTTTAAAAATAACATTTTGCGTAACGCGTAAAGCGTAAGAGCGACAAAATCTAACAAAATCCACCCATAGAGAGCGCATATGCCTTTACTCTATGTATCAGGTAGTACCTAGAACGCCTCGCAGTTTGGCCTCCTCGAAGCTTGGAGCTTTTCTTTTTGGCACAGAGTTTGCTCCAAACAAAAACATTTTATCAATGATGGGCTGGGGGCATTGTCAACGCGATCACACAGCCAATATACAGCAGCTAATATATAGCGAAGACAAAGTAGCTGCTATGACCTCAGAGTCTACACTCTGTTCATGTCTAGACATTGGTCTAGCAGACGTCAATGGCTGACAAAACTACGTCCGTGCATTGGTCTGATCTGATCTGAACCGATCCCGTTCGAACACACCACAAACTACCCAAGAAAAACGACTTTTTTGGTGTTTCATTGCTAGACATAGATGAGTGTAATTTTGTAGCTGAAATAACTCCTTCTACTTTGCATATTTGATCTCCTCTTTATCGTCTATAAAGAGCTATAATTCACTCACATTAACTGGAATTCTATGAGTTATGCATTGCTTTTTTCCAGGGATTTTACTTGTATTCAATGTATTGCTCATCAACTTTATTATACATTTATAAACTGCATAATCGCTGCTTTATGTAACCAAAGGAATTAAAATGTGTTTCATGCAGGAAAAGTAAGCTGATACAATTTCTGACTGTAACTGCTGCCGAATCTGCTAATTAATCAGCACTTTATTTGTTTTGTTTTCTTTATTTTTAGGTGAACGAACTTTGGATGTATACATTTAGGCATTTAGTGTATGTAAATACATACAAATGTACATCGTTTCATGCAGACAACGAAACATGAGAGAAAACTGTCGTTACTTGTACATCTGCTGTATATTATATTAAAACGTGACTCATTTATGGAAATGCAAAACTTATTTGTGGTGCCCAATCTTTCCTTGAATTCCAGGACATTAAGCTACTCAACTGACACCAAGCAGAATCTTGCGACTAGCTACTAGAAAAAATGTGCAGAATATACAAATCATAGAAAATTATATTTTCTTTAACAAAACAAATATGAGTAAATATCAGCAACTTTTAGACCCATTATTCCCGTCTAAATATTAGTATTCCCTCCCGAAAATTCCTGAGCAAACAAAAACTATCTGCTATTTAGTGGGCAGCTTATCGAATTGATTTATTTATGTACATGCGTGAGTATACATAAATATACATGTGTTCCCCTATAAGAATTCGATATTCCGATGCTTTTTGTGCGTCAATTAGAGCATTTCGGAATATAAATCATGCGCCGAAGCCACTGTCCCACAGAGGACAACACTATTCATAATTAAATGGGGAAAATGATCTTAGTAATATGTATATCAATATTTTATGTAGATTCAAATAGATTGAAAAACTTTCGCATGTTGCACAGAAGATTAAGGCAAAGATTACGTCACGAAACTATTTGCATTTTGAAAAGCGAATTGAAAAGCCAATTGGATGCGGGCCAACAAATGTAAAATAAATATAAAACAAGATCTAGTTAAAATAAGAATACTAGATAATCAATTTGAAGATCATTTAGCTGTAAATCAATCACCTTTCACTTATCACGGCCGAACGTTGCGCTGCCAAAAGGGCTTTCAAAAACCAAACAAATACCGATTTTAAATCGGATTTTTATTAGATTCAAGTAATATCTTTTGGCTTGAACAGATTTAGGATTTATAATTAATTTGTTTATAATTATAGCATTATTTGTTCACTTGTTCGTCCACACACACGGCGTTAAAGCTCTGTAGCTATATCTTTATATACCTCTTTGTATATATAATATCTATAATGAGAAATATTTCTTCAGTTGACCGAACAAAACACACACAGAGCAGAACGCGTCTTGAGTACTCGCCTAATGTCTGAACACTGAACCGAGCAAAATGTTGTTCGGGAAAAAAAATCAAAAACACACACAGAATTCTTTATGCACGCCTCTGGCCAGCAAAAGTTTTTGTCGTCTGCGCCGTTGTGTAGTTGTCGTAGAGAAAGAAGCTTTCTGCTATTTTTATTTTAATTAATTTGTTAAAAATCTTATATACGCTGGCTGTTGAATATTTTGTGGTAACTGCCTGTGTTTTGTGTCGTGTATTTATTGCCGCTGCTTTCAAGGAATTTTCATCCTCGTCTCGGGGCAGTTGTCCCAATTTTCCCGAATTGTCACGAAAATATACTCAGCTACAACGTAAGCAAAATGAAATGAAAACTTTATTACCCGATGTCAATAAACTTTGGCCATAGCTGGGCAATTGTGTAAACAGTTCAATCAATAGATAAATCGATCGATCGTACACGTGTTTATGGATACACAGTTGAAGCGATTGAAAGCCATAAATGGCTGACTAGTTGCCGATTCTGATTGAATGTCTAAGCAAATATTGTGGAGACAGCAATTAATGGAATAAAACACAACACATTTACGGCAGGGAGTAAATCAGAATATTTGTTAAGCACAACTAAGTAAATATAAATAAACAAGATACAACTTGACTGATACATTGAACGCCTTTTATAATAAGAATTTTATGATTATTTGGTGAGCCCAAAACATTGATCGCAGGAGACACAATTATAGCCACAATTTTAGGAATATTCCAGAGCTAAAAGCACTGCAAGCTCGAACATCCCATCAAGGTTGAGTCACATCTTTTAAAAAGGAAATCGCACAGCGCCCAATCTAAGCAAAAGATGCAAAGGTATCTGAAAAATTACCATAAAATGCATCAACGGCAGGGGCAACTGTTTGTTTTTGTATCGGCTATAAACAAATATATTCAAGTACATCCAAACACACATCTGCACATACGAATATATCGTATGCAATAGGCATAAGGTAGATACGTATATTGGCATTTCCGTTTCAATGGCCACCAAAAGATGGGTGGGAAAAAGGCACTTGTCAACGCTTGGCGCCAGCTTCTTGAACGCTCTGTGACTGATTTCAAAAGAATATGCATATAATAATTAGGTTTATGCTGGGGAAATGGGAATGGGCAAGAGCAAATCCACATATCCTATGGGGTGTACGTATGCCAAAATGTGCTGGGCAGATTTTGAATAAACAAAAATATTTCGATTCTTTCCAAGAAACACCATGAGTCACAGTGCAAAATCTAAATGGGTTATATATTCGAATAGGAATTGAAATATGTCAGGAATTTGCTCGTGTGCCACAGTCCCTCGTGTGGGCGAATATCATTCAGCAAATGCGTGACTTTACGGGGAACAGGCACAGCCGGAATAGGTCAGTTACCCACGGGTAGGACGTAGGACTTTTGGAAGTATGAAAATCGATAGCCAGATCAACCTTTGACGGCTGCTGTGTGTGTGTGTGTACGAAATTATATGAGCAAATATTGTAGTAATATCTATTCCCTAGACAATTTATGATTGAAACCATATAGAGATTATTATGCCCGTTAGCTGGGGTAAGCAAAGACAAATGCGCTACCGTTTAGAACCCATCAGATAGGGCCAGCAAAGCGTATCGCACAGACAGATAATGCACAGGTGGAGAGCGTATAAATACCGAAAACACAGCTCGATTATAACACACTGGAGATTGCGAATATATAAATAGACCAGACCCAGGAGTAGCGATGATAGCGTGATGAATATTTAATTGATTGATAAAGGATTGAGCTCACGCTACCATCGCTAGCACGAATGCCACCTGATAAATTGTTACTAAACAAAAAGCGTATGGATTTCGCAACCATAAAATTGATTAATAAAAGAACGTTGAACGTTTCCCTCCACCGCTTCGAGCCGGACACTCCATCGTTTTTTGGCGAAAAAGTAGAAAAGTAAATAAACAGAAAAATATAAAAACATTTCGTTTCGATCATTTAATATGCTAATTTTATGCAATTTTAATACCCCACCAGAAAATTAAAAAATAAATAAAAAGGTTCTTGTGGCGCCAGCACTACAAATTAAGATTAAGATCAACATCAACATCAAAGTAGAAGCAGCCAGCAGCAGCTGCAAAAATTCCTCAACCGTTGGGCCGCCCAACTGAAAACGAGTTACCAAAACTTCCAGACAGACAATTTAATGATCGCTGGCGTCAAGCAATTTACAGCTCAAATAATAATAAATAACTGTTATGCTGACAAATCGATGGAACTAGTTCCGAATGTTGAAATTAGAAGAGGATTTCTTTGGTTGGGGGTTTACATATTTTTAACATACAGGAAGTAGAGACTGACGGGTTGTGGAGTATTGATATTGGAGCATGGAAAATATTATTTAAAATATATATAAAATATCCATCACAATAGCTGGACTAATACTCTTTTATCTTCAAACAGAACACACTTGTGGTAACAGAATTCCTATGGATTGATCATTTGCAGAAAGTGGGGCCTTGCCCAGCTCCGCCTCACTGTATCAATCATTGCGGAATTAGCATGCGGGGAAACTGCCCATTGTGGGAATGAGTAGCATCATCTATTGACTTGGCCTTAGATCTGTAAGCACACTCACAGAGCTTTGAATATCGTAGATGACTTTGCTTAAAAACGAAACGACGCTCTGTACTTTTCCCTTATGTTTTTCACTCGTTTGGCAGCACTTTGGATGTGAGTCAGCAGCTACAGCAGCAGCAGCCGGTTTCCATTTGCAGTTTTAAAATTACTTCGAATTAGCTAAAAGCCTCTCCATAATTACCTGTAAATTAAGCCAAGGACCAGTACCAGTTAACACATGACGAAAGATTTTTGTATTTTGCTTTCCACACACACGACAAAAAATGGTGTTTTATTTGCGGTTTTTGGACTCCCAGTTTTGTCAAGAAATTTTAATAAATTTTAGATTTTGTTTGAGTTTTGTTTTGTTCTTCTTTTGCGTGAAAATACAACGAAACGTAACGAAAGGAAAAAAATACCGTTAGCTGTTAGCCGTTAACCGCCAGCCGTCAGCACAACCGCAAACGCATCGAGTCGATCTTAGAATGAAAATGAAACAATTGAAAAACAAACCTCTCAGTTCGGTTCGGTTCTGTTCTGCTTTTGGACTGGCTTGCCGGAAAAACAAATGCAAGTGTAAGGCAGAGAGCGACCGCACGAAGCAGCGTAGAGTAGAGTGGAAGGAGAAGGAGAAGGAGAAGGAAAAGGCGAACCGAACACACTGCACTGTGCTGAAAGCGAATTGACAGAAAGCTTTTCCCCCCCACACACACACACGCACACACTCACACACGTGCTCGTAAGAAACTTTCGTTTGTGACGGACGCTGACAGCGGCAGAGCGTCAGAGGGCAGAGACTGGGTGGACTGCGCTGCCATATACACAGGTGTTTTGGTTATTGTTTCGGTTTATCGTTTGTTTTAATACGCAGCAGGGGAGGTGTGTGCAGTTGTGCAGCAGAGGGCGCGAGCAAAATTGAAAGAAAGGACAACCCCAAAAAAGCTTGAGGCTTACACTGCAAAAGGAATTTTGGGCGCAAAATTATATTTGGGGAATTTCTATGCTGCCAGGCCAAGTGCCAAACAGAAGCAGCTGTTTTTGTTACGATATACATTTGAGAGCCAATAAACTATGGAATGTAAAACGGTGTGTACAGTGAAAACTCTCTAAAGATATTATTTTTTGTTACTTGTTTTTTGTACATTAAATTATAGTAAATTGCGACATCAAATCAAAGCGACTAGAAAATTCCATTATTCCATCGATTCAGCCTCTTTTTCCGAAATTGTTAATAACCTTTGAGCATTTATAGATTTATACGAAATGTCTGCGGTCTAAAGCACTATCAGTTTATTATTTAGAATTTTTAGAAATTGTATATTATTTAATGTAATTATTCTGTAATTCTGTACCAAGAAACATCTCAATGTATAACCTGAATATTCATTAAGATTTCCCAGAGAACTGTACACATGGATGGGCGGGGGGAACTCACCTTAATCAAGGAGTGATTTGACAACGTTTCATAGGCATTGATCACACGAGTGGGTTACAGATGAGAAGCACCTGAAAATTAACACAAACTATTAATACACTTGTGCGCTGCATGTAGATGTTTCCTTATACACTTCTTTATTTATTTTGCTTTATATTTTCCCCCGAGCCTTGATGAGTGCCGTTATGGAAATTAGTTAAATGCTAAATAAGCCATTTATTTATGGTTAACAAAAATTCCTTTTAATGTTAATACACAGAAACACACACGAATACAGGCGCGGGAACACAGGCACACAGTCACAGCAACTATTACAGAAACCGGTTTGCATATTATTTATATAGATAAATAATCTTTTTTTTCCTCTTTTTATAATTTTTGCGCGAAAAACGAGCACGAGAACAGAGTGCGATAATATCAAAAGAAATATCAAGAGAGAGAGAGAGAGGAAGAACAGAAACTACAGCAAAAGCCAAGACGAAAGCGAGAGCAGCCAAAAGTGAGAGAGACACCCACAAACAGACAGATAGACAGGGAGACATGGAGAGAGAGAGAGAGAGAGCGCGCGTCCCGCTCTTCTGGCGCGATTTTATAATGACGTCTTTTTCTTCTAGGGAATTCCGGGCTTTATGCTTATGCGATCATCATCAACTTTGTTTTTGTTTTTAAACAGTGGCGGCGGATTTAATTTTCTTAATTGTTGCTCTCCTACCATGCATACATCTGCCGTGTCTCTCTTTCACTGTCTCTCCGTGTCTCTGTCTCTTTAGCTTTGACTTTGTTTTATTATGGTAATAAGTACTATGGGGGAACACAAACAACGGCAACAAATTGTCGATGTGCGTCGTGTAATCTAATCGGTAAAACGTTCAATTTTAATCGAAATTATCAATACGTGTGCCGTTAAAAAGGTTTTTTCATGTACGATACGAGTGCAGAGTCGGTTCGATGGTTGCTTTTGCTGTTGCTTTTGCCAGCAAGTGAAACTTGCTTCGCTCAAAACTCAATTATACATTTCATGCATCGCATTTTTTTTTTTTGTCAGTACTTTTTATCTACAAACTTTGTTCAACACTCTGGGCACAGGTTATTTTCTGGTATTTTAACTGTCACAAGACGACAGACAGTGGCACAGCCAGAGAGAATGAGAGAGAGAGAGCTTTAAGCATGCGCGAATGCAAAAGCGTTAATATCGAGAAACGAAACGAAAGAAGACACAAAAACGAGGCACAGCACAGAGTTACTGTTGTTCCACACACGCACAACCGATCACGACGCCAGCGAATTGAAGACTCTGCGGCGAGCGCGGTAAAGAAAACAAAACTTTCAATACCGTAGACAGACACGATAGCAAAGCTTTCGGGCTTACTTGGAGTTGTTGTCAAAGCACAAACAAATACAAAGATCACACTTTTAAGCTGTCTCAAGAGAGCGGGCGAGAGAGTGATAGTGAGAGAGCATGTGGCGTCACGAAAAACGATCTGAAGCAGCTGTGCTGAGTCACGTATGTGGCTGAATGCAAAAGCAAAACAATCAACGGCCTTTGTGGGGGCAGGCGGGCAGCAGTTTTGACCACAGCTCGTACTCGTACTTTTTCCCAGTGTAGCACGGCGTGTGACTCATCCTCGCGGCAGGCAAAGCTTTTCTCGCTTTTATGAATGAAAATGCAGACTCGCCGCGTCTCTATGTCTCTCCTCGTGTTTTTGACTCATCCCCGAACCGCCCACTGGGAGAGAAGCCTGATTCAGCGTTGAATTCCTGGAAAAAGGATACATTATCCTGCGCCGGCATTTGTTGTGGCATAAATTTCAGCTCCCCAATGTGACTCACTTGGTCCGTGTTCCGCGTGCCACTGCTCTAGCCGGCGCTGCTTTCACTTTCCGGGCGAACTCTGGCATTCGGGATGCCAATTTCCATGGAATTTGATAAGTTGCTGAATCACCCAAGGAGCGGGGGGCCAGCCCACTGCTACCAGCGTAAACATTATAAGTACAGCTGATTAGTTCCCATTTGATAGTGAGAATATTGATTTAAAATGAAACATTAGTGGGTAAGGCAGCGAGATAAGATAGTTAATGCAAATTGTGGCTGGGAATTTCCAAAAAAATATATTGTGAAGCTTCCTAAATCTGATATGAAATTTTGTTTCAGGGTATTACACGAGTTCTATTTGAACTTTGTTGCATTTAAGTGGAAATTCTTTGAACAAAATTAATATTTTATTGAACAACATTTAAGCTGGTTTACCCACCTACTCCGCCAGTTTATTGATATGCTAAATATTTCTTAACCAGCAAGTCCCACGCTCTTTAATCTGATGATAACCTTATCAACAAACGACACGAAGGTCATGCAACAGTCTGCAAATTGCCGAAATTTCCCACATAAAGTTGCAGAGTTCAGCACACATGGCTATGACCTAAGCCAAATAAATAGAAATTATGTCAAATGTCAGTATTGAAATTTCACAACAAATGCCAACAGATTGGGCATGGATACTGAACCTTAGCCAACCTGCGATGTCTTGATAGCACGAATCGGGGCAGTCCTGAAACAACAACAACCAAAACAATAACAACAATTTCCCATTACTCCCATGCTAATGGAGTGCAGACATCGATCAAACAACGGTCGAGCCCCACTCTGCAGAGTACCCAAACAGCCAATTGCAGAGGATTTTTCATGAAAATCACGCGATATTTATCCAGTCCTGGCCTGCCATTTCGGGTGGGTAAAGGGATGGGTGACTCACCTGGCCCCACAGTATTAAAGCTGACACGTGCTTGACGAGCAGCGTCGCTGCGGGGCAGGGTGCGGGTGTTATGGAGTCGCTGCCTATGTAAACATGTATCCTCCTAGGTATACGACACTATTGATTTTTTGTCCGGTTGTCGTAGTAGTCGTAGTTCTGCTTCGCCGATTTAAACTCTTTGAACTTCCTGCGACACGTGTCCTTGACAGCGGGAGGGTAAGAACCGCTACAATATTGTGGGGCCGCGGCCGTTCATGGTGAAGGTGATACCGCCAGTAGCGCCGATCCGAATGATGAATGAGGGTTCAAGACTTATTAATTAGTGTGCAGGAAATGTTGCCCCTCTTAAGGGTACACGCCTCTGCCGGCAGGACCTTGGGGAAAGTTGTTTGCTGCCAGAACGTCTCAGATTTTCGAAGCGACTAAGCGAGTTATAACGACTGGAAATTACGTTTTAGCTGTTCCAAGAAATTGTAAAAATTTTAAAATTCTTTTGAAATTATTATTCATTTTGTAGTGTCTGCAAACGCTGTCCTGGAAACGCTGGCAAGAGCTTCTCAAGCAGGATCTATGGCCCCAATAAATGGATTATTTAGAAAAGATTTCATTTCCACCAATATAAGCGGTAACCCCTGCTTTGTAGCGTCTTCCACAGTCTTGACAGCCCCACCGAAAGCAATCAGATTGGCCAGGAAAGCCTTGAGCCTTGAGACCACACCGTTCTGTTTGAGCCCCAGTCCCGTGTGCGTGCACTTCTACAGTTAACCCCCAATAACCTTGGCCAATTCCTAGTATTCGTTGTGAAATACCTAACACCAGGTCAAATGATTTATTGGGTGGGGAACTTGTGTGAGAAGTAGAAGGATTTCATCGAAACACAGCTATCATTGAATAAACATTCAAGTCTCAGCAAAACTGGAGTTCTCTCTAAAGAACCATCCAAAAGTTCCCCAGGTGGAAACATGGAAGAAGGATCAGACATGCAAGTCGATGTCTGTCCAAATCCAATGCTGCACACATCGGAGTGGGTCGTGGATCCTTACCGAAAAGGATCGGACAGTTTGAAGATCTTTCTCGCGGCTTTGGTGCGCAGCTGGCGCATGCGAGGAGAAAATATATGCCAATTGGAGGAGAAGACGGAGCATTTCAGGGACGAAGTGAGTTAACGAAATTAAACATGACCCTATCCCCATATGCCAGTTCCAGTATTTACAGACTAAGAACACGGTACGCATGTCTAAGGCCCTGAAGGACGTGGAACTCGAGCGGAATGGCGAGCTGCATCTGGAATTAATGATGTACAAGCGTAGCTTCTATGAGGCTCAAACGTCCATTCACAGTCTGACGACAGACAAGGAAAAACTGCTACACGAAGTGGAATGTAGCAAGAGAAAGGTAGGTTCCTATATAGGGAGAAACTTTAACCATACTGCTTACCCATGCGACAGCATGACAAACTACAAGCTGTGGCTGACCAGCGACAAATAGAAATCTGTGCCGCCATCAAAGAGCAACTGATCGACCAACAGCGACTGTCGCAGGAGGAGCAGGCCATCAACCGGTTAAGAAGGAACAATGCTGACCTCGTCACGGAAGTCACCACGCTCCGCAGGATGCAGATGGAGTACAAAATTAGTGAGCAATGCCTAACCAAAGAGTTGGAGGAAACAAACGAGAGGATGAGCACCATACAAAAGGAACTAAACTGTCTTCAGGGTGGAATGCAAATATGGAACAGGTAACATAATAATAACTGTGTCGCTTTATTAACTCAATTAACTTCTCTTGACAGCAATGAGCCACAAGTCCGCCTCAAGATGGAACTGCAGGAATTATCCATCTCAAACGACAGTTTACAGACTGAATGCAAAGCCGTGTTCCCGATGCCTCAGCATGTTATTTTAAATGCGCTCATATTTTTCATTAAAATATTATAGGAAAATTATTTGAAACAGCAAAAGAATGGGCAAATTGCTCGGCAATGCCGCGTACATGGAAGTGTTCTGAACAGCAAATATATTACGAAAATCCGAAGCTAAGCTACAAAGTTACTTAACCAAGAAATTTTGAAAATGGCTGACGTGGGCAACTGTTGTTGGCTTCGGCACTGGCACCACCGCCCGGCCCCGACCTATGCGTGCTCCAGTCGTGGAGATGACTGGAGACCGCGAGGCGGAGTGGGTGGTGGAAGACCAGCACATGACCGTGCGTCTGTTGCTAGTCGACGCACTCGGCTAAGCAAAGGCAGCGGGAAAGCCAATCCAGAACAATGTTGCCACAGCAATGCCAGGCAGAATTACTGGGAAACAAAGGTGTGACGGAGGGTCGGCACTGAGCAGATCTGATAAACAGATGGCTATCTATCTATCGATCGATGCACAGAACAATCACAGAATACACTTCCAAAGTACAGTGCAGTGCATCTCGTATTTATACTGTGCATGTGGCGAATGAACGCTTGGGAATTACAAGCGAATGCGCACGCCTTGCAACGGGGTGGATTTTCCTTGCGTGGAAAAGGTGAAAATGCATTCAAAGTCGGTTAAAAAAGGTTGCAATAATTGCAAAAAATTAATTGACATTTTTCGAAATTCGGAAAAATCTGTTAGAAGCAAAAAAAAAGAAAAAACAGTGTCTTGGAATTATATAATTTTGTTGCTTGTCCACGGTGGGAATGGAACTATGGTGCTAGCTGTGGGCATGCGCAGTCTGGCCGATTGAGGCACAATTGTTGAAAATTTCCCTGTATAAATGGTGGTAAATGTTTTTCATATTTTCTGTCTTTTCGTCTAACTATTTGAGTACAAGTAGTCTTTCAGTTTTAAGGCTAGACTTACAAACGAAACTCTTTCCTAAGCAAGACCTGTCGCACCTTATATTCATATAGTTCTTTCCCAAGAACAACAACAATAGACGATAGGTAGAAACGGACAAATAGGTACTCGCTTTGTTGCTCCGAATCTTCAGACATGGTAGAATCAGACAAGCAGGAGTTTTTAGCCGATGGACAGTGGCTCATGGATCCTTACCAGAAAACGGCAACGAAGGTCATAGTGCGCGCCTGGTGCAAACGCGGCAAAGACATCTGCCAGCTCGTCAAGGCGAAGGATTATTACAAGCACAAAGTGAGTTAACCAAATGAGATTCAAGCTACCTCTTCATATTACTCCGATGGCAGGTCATGGAGAGCAACAATAAGTTGCACATGTACAAAGTGATGACTGAGGTGGCTGAGGATCGGAACAATGAGCTCTGCTTGCAGCTGATGAAGTCCAAGAAGAACACCATCCAGATACACTCGTCCAAGTTGAGCCTGACGGCGGACAAGGAACAGCTGCAGAAGGAAGTGGATTGCCGTAAGAGAGAGGTAAGTTCATTTATAGAATTAACATTGGCCATTCGTACTGCATTTCCATGTGCCAGAATGAGGAACTAAAAGCAGTGACGGACCAGCGAAAAACAGAACTCTGCGCCGCTCGGTTGGAGACGCGGAGACTCCGAAGACGAATATCCCAGAATGAGTTGGTCGTATTTAAACTTAAGACAATGAACTCTGACCTAAACAATGAAGTTAGAATGCTCAGAAGTTTTCACAGAAGCAACCAATTAAGGGAGCAACGTTTAAACAAGGAACTTCTACTTAAATCTGAATTGATTACCATCATGCAGAAAGAATTAAGTTTAGTTAAGGAAAGAATTCGGAAGTGGAACGAGTAATAATAATATTTAGCCCCTTGCAGCAACCAAATTCCTCATCTAATCCCTTCTCTACCTCATCCACATGCAAGCAATGAGCTGAAGGAGAACGAGCAACAAATGCGTCCATTGATAGACCAACTACAGGATCTCAGCAGAGGCCACAGCTTCCTGAGGATGCAGACGGTACAGGAGATCAACAGCAGGAACTCCATGTTTCAGAAACTCTGGCCAACTAGCTTGGCGAGGAAGCCACAGCCCATGATTGAAAAAGCTTTTCCTTTCTGCTTTAAACTGAATTACATTTTAGGTTCCTGAGAGTTTCAAAAATGTGTGTAAAAAATTAGAAAAAATAATTGAAATTGTGAAAAGTTATCAAAAAGATATTAAGTGAAAAAAAAAATACAAAATTATAAGCAGAAAAAATAAAATATTTCTTCTTGTCCACAGTGGGAATTGAACCGCTGTTGAGTCTGTGAACAATGCGGTGGCTGATGGTTTTGAGGGAAGGTTTGTGCAAGGAATTGCACTTCGAGAGCGAAATGACCCACACTACAAATTTATAAAATATTTACTTGTATTAGTCAGCGCAACAATATTGCAAACAAAGATCTATTAGTGTATATTGTCCATCAAGTAATTTTGTCTAAACATTTTGGTAACAAATTAAACAAATTGTTGCTCAAGCCATTTTCTATTTATCTTTCACTTTCCACCGCTTGCGTACAGCATTTTATATTAATTATGCATAAATGGCATCATCAATGATCTTCTGATTGTTTTATATCACTGACCATCTCAAACATTTTCAACCCACAAACAAATATAAAAACGGAATCGGCATACGGCATACGGCCACAATCAAATTTCTTTGCTCAAATAAAAGACAATAAAATGAGCCAAGAAACAGGTTGACGGAGTTGTGGTAGCTCCCTATAGCACAACTCTCAGCTGCTAAAAAACTAGAAAAAGAGTCAAATAAGAAAGCGCTCAATGCTGTTTGTTGTTGTTGTTGTTGAGCATTTCTTCTATCGCAGCTGTCACGACTTCGGCCATTGTGTTAATGTAAGTCTTGAATTGGGCAGCCACCAAATAAATAATGGAAAAGGCAAAAAGGCAGCGCCGAGCGCCGAGCTTGAAGATTTTTGCCAGACGCGGCAAACTCAGTTGGAATTGTGACTTCAGCATAAGCGGACGTGAGTGCGGATCGGGCCTAGCATAGCTAAGAGTTAAAGTGCGAATCGAAAGAGAGATACATAGAGAAATTCATAGGAATTCCATTTGCACTTGTTTTGTGTTCGGCTCATTTGATATGCACAGCTGAGCCCCTCAATAAAAGTTATCAAATTGTGCATGCTGAATGCCATTTTGACTGGTGTGCCACAAAGCCACAAAGCCCCTTAATCAACCATTCCAGCCGCGCATGCGCAGTGAATACGAAAAACTCCCCCGCACGTGCCTCGAGTGTAATTCGCGACTTCACTCAACTCGATTGAGTGCCAAGGCCTGGGGCAAACCGTCAACTAACTCTGGGTCATCCATCCATCCATCAACATGACATCTGCTCCTGGACTCCCACACATGGATCGCCCACTGTTGGCTTTCTATCAGTTTTTCCTCGACCTGATTATATTCGCCATTAAATCGGTGTTTTATATACTGGAAACGCTCTACTATACACTGCTGCCCATGCGTTTTAGAAAGTTGAAGGTAAGGCCGACCCAAATGTCGCTTGTGCATAAGTTTAGACCTAATTTGATAGACTTTCATTCAACCAAATGACCCGAGGGGACTCTCTGTTGCTTGGTTGCACAACCAAACCGACACCCACCATGTAATGAACAACGGAACTACGATGTGGAGCTACCAGTTGGCCACTTTAAATCAATCATAGGCATCCAGGGGCTACCTCTAAGCCGTTTCTCCTCATTTAATTTTTGCCTGTCCGTTTTTTGGCAATAATTTCCCCAAACTTTAATGAGCCACACGAGGCGTTGTAACAATAAAAACAAAACTTATTCAAACGAATTTTGGATGCTCTATTGCATAAGTAATTTGCATACAAAAACAAGTCATTGAAACAAACTAGTTTGGGGAATATATTTACAAAGTTTTGTAAGCCGAACCTTTGAGAACCCCAATAGAACCCGCCACAAATGGAGTGTATTGAGATGCCAAACAGCCTATAAACTTTCCAATTTATTTGTTTCATTTAACAAAACATCATTTGCGATTGTTGTAGATTGTCTGGTCTGTCTGTGATCGTAAAAAAGTTTTTTGGTTTTTGCTGTTCGAACAAATCGTTCGCTTTGTTTGGCTACGCTTCGGATGGCAAAAGCAATTTTGTTCACACGCTTTGCTGGTCACTCATGAATGGTTAAAGCCTCTTCTTATTTACATTTTTCGGCATCCGTGGACGTCACTTGTGATAGCCATTTGAGTACTTTGACTGCTACCAAAACAAACACCTCAAACTGTGCAAATGTTTGGCCATCCGAATATTGTTTTACGGCGCTTTGGTTTCAATTAGGCAGCGCCCAGAGTGACATTGAAATGGAGATCTTTCCATCCTACTAATGGGAGCTGTTCATGGTTCAACATATTTGCAGTTTCTGGTGGGGCCTAGAAGCAGCCCCAAAAGCGTTCGTGACTTGCCAGTCCAATGAACATTTGCCAACAATCGCTTTGACAACGAGTTTTTCCGCATCCCACTGCGCCTTGCCTTTTCCTTTGTCATTTGCTGATTTTTCTTCTTCTCAATGTTTCGACAGTATCTACGTACTGCACGCTCAACGCACAATTAGCCAAAATTAAGCCTATGCGACTAAGAGATTACCCATTAAAATATTAGCAACAAAGCTGAAAAAAATAGTACAGGTGCAGGTAATCATCTCTTAGCATTCATGCAGAAAAAGGTCTAAAATGACATCCCAAATATATAATTTGAACGGCCGGAAATGCATGTTGCATGCACACACAAATACTGGTGTAAAATTGCATAGAAAAATACATATAAAATGCAAGAAAATGGGGAAAAAAGACAGACAGACAGTTTTCCTTCAGCCAGCGACGCACGACAACTGATGTGCCGCCACAACTGTAGGGGATTGAACTCCGTTCAAAATAAATGAACCTAGAGCTGGAGTGGGGGCAGGCCAACAAAAAATGGCAAAAGCCAAAAGAAAAACTTGCCACAGACATTTTATACAACAACGGCAACATGATGCAAGACACTCGACCGCAGAAAACAACAAAAAATAGATACTTTTTAATATTATGTAGATATGTATGCAAATTGTTGATATCACATTAAATGCAACATCATGGCACAGTCGCACCTTTTTCATATGTTAAATAGTGTGTCTGCATGGGCATGGCTATGACGAGCGTAAAGGCAAAAGCAACAGACAGGGACAGAGTAACGGACACAGCGACAGATTAAGAGTTCAAATCAAGAGTAACAATTTTTGTTGGGTAACAATTTGAGCAATTAAAGCACATCAGTTTGAGGATTTTGAAGCTCTGTTTAGGAGAGTATTATAAACATTTATAGAGTTTTAAGGCAACCCTCAAAACTTTCTTTTCAATTTCAAATCTAAGTATATCTTTCCAGCATAAAATCTTCTTTTAAAAATGTTAGCTTATGATTTATCTTATCCTTAAATAAGTATTATTTCGGCATAAGAGCGTGAAATCTTCCTTTAAGTATTTGAACCAATCTCCTCACCCATTTTCACTTCCTTCACCACCAGTTTTGTATCTCTTAAATAAACAAATAACCCACCTATATATCTGCGCATAATGTTTACCTTAACCCATATTACATCTGTCAAAAATATGTTAATTTAAATTTCACTTGCAATTGTCCATCCGCAACAGAACATCTCCGGGCAGGTGGTGCTCGTCACTGGTGGAGGCGGCGGCGTTGGTCGTCTGATAGCGCTCAACTTTGCTCGACTGGAGGCGCGAATTGTCATCTGGGATATCAATCAAGAAGGTAAAAAGAGGCTGATACTTCGCAGCAAGCCGCTAATTGCTTGGTCAGCACTCGAGCGAGAGATGGAGAGGGTCAAGCACCTCTGAGCCGAGTGAAAGCTGTTACATTTCCATATTAAAATTTTAATAAATAATTTTCCATGCAGCCATCAAGACAACGGTGGATCTGTTGGCCAAGCATGGCTACAACAACTGCAAGGGCTATGTGGTGGATATATCCGATCGGGAGCAGATCTATCAGCGCGCAGGACAAGTCATCGAGGAAGTGGGCCCCGTGGATATATTGATCAATAATGCAGGAATTGTGTGCTGCAAACCATTCTGGGACCTGCACGATCGAGTCATCCAGAACACGTACAACATCAACATCATTTCGCACTACTGGACGGTGAAGGCATTCCTGCCGCACATGATGCGCCACAATCGCGGGCACATTGTCACCGTGGGCTCTGTCACTGGCATGCTCGGCACCTATGGCTGCAGCGATTATGCGGCCACCAAGTACGCGTGCATTGGCTTCCACGAGAGTCTGCTGACGGATCTGAAGGCCCATGGCTATGATCAGGTACAGATGAGTCTTATTTGCCCGTACTACATCAACACGGGCATGTTCTCGGGCGTGCGTCCACGCATGCAGCCCATGCTGGAGCCGCAGTATGTGGCCGATCGCATCGTGCAGGCTGTGCGCTGCAACGAGGTTTGGTGCGTGCTGCCCAACTCCATACGCCTGCTGACGCCACTGAAATGGTGAGTGCTGGATCCATGCCTGATTTATAGCCGTGTTCATTCTGTTTTTCTTGCAGTCTTTTGCCCGCCAAAATGTGCTGGGAGCTGATGTCACGCGTCATACGCGGCCCCGAGTCCATGATGATGTTCCAGGGACGTGGACGTGTGGCCGCTGGCTAGTCTGGACACCTCCGATACGAGTTACAATTGGGAAATCCTTCTAGCTTAAGTCTTTTATCTATAATTGTTATGTTAAACTAAGTAAAACGATTCAGGAAACGGATTTATACCCGCCTGTGGCTCCCTTTTAGTCCCGCACCGTGGTCTGCTGGTAGTAGTGCGGCGCCAGTTCTGTCAGCCACTCGCGCTTGATCACAGTCAGGTGGTTCATGAAGATTCTGGTGGTCTGCAGCAGCTCCCCGTACACCACGTACTGCGCTTGGGGCAGCGTGTACAGCGTGGAGTTGGGATGCACCGCCAATTCCGTGCCGCTGCTGATCTGCCGATAGACTCCCGAGTGGTGCAGGTAGGCCACTTGCGTGAAAAACCCAGCGGTGATGCATTTGCAGAGCATTTCCACATCCCCCTTGCAGGAGAAGATCGGAATGCCGTACTTCTTGCGCGCCAGCGTCAACAGCTGACCCCGCAGCTCGTGCGCGCGCTTCAGATTCCTGTAGATGAGGTAATACTGCCCGCAGAACTCCTTCGTCATGCCCTCCTCCACGAAGGCCGTGTAGACATTGAGCAGCGTAATGAAATCTCCCTCTGCCACCTGGAAATGGCGATGGGCAATGCGTCCGCCCTGCTGTGCGACCGCAGAGACGGGGCGGGAGAACACCGACTGCACCTGCAGCATGGCTATAATTGTGATTATCTCCTCGGAGCAGCCCATCTTCCCGGCGATGTACAGCATCTTCGAGAGCATGGCACTGAAGGGCAACTCGGCCAGCAGGTAGCCCACGGGTTTGGTCAGTTGTCCCTCCTCATCGATGGCATCCAGCGCGTAGAGTGTCTCCAGCGCTGAGAGAAGATTCTGCGCTGGTGGAGGTGAAGGAAAGTCAAAGCGCAGAATGTTGCCAATGCCCAAAGCCTTCAGCTGCAGCACGGCGCCGCTCATTTCGCTGCGTCGCATCTCGGGCGGCTGTCGCGGCTGCAGTGCATCGTAGTCCTGCTTCGTGTACAGACGGTAGACCTTGCCGGGACGCATGCGGCCTGCCCTGCCAGCACGCTGCACCGCAGATGCTTTGCTGACAGGCACGACGACGAGGCTGTCGCTGCAGGTGGCGGGATTATACCACTTCACCTTCACATAGCCGCAATCGATGACGTAGACAATGCCTGGAATGGTGATGGATGTCTCGGCTATGTTTGTGGCCAGCACCACTTTGCGCACGCCCTTGGGTGGGGTGAAGAAAACGGCCAACTGATCGGTGCTCGTCATGCTGCCGTACATGGGCAGCACTTTGAGGTTCTGCTGCTCCGAGCTGGCAATGTATTCGCGGAGTAGATCCAGCGCCTCCAGCACCTCCTCCTGGCCTGTGAGAAACGCAAGAATATCTCCAGGTGGCTCCTTCTGATGCAGCTTCCACACCGTTTCCACCGTCTCCTTGACGTAGTCGGCACAGGGCTCGTTCAGGTAGAAGTTGCTCACCGCATGCATGCGCCCCTCGATGCTCAGCTTGACACTGACCTCGCCGTCGCTCCGCGGCCAGCTGAAGAACTCACTGAAGAAGCCCGCATCAATGGTGGCCGAGGAGATGATGAGCTTCAGGCTGCTGCGTTTGCGTAGAATCTTCTTGAGCAGCCCCAGAACCATGTCCGTCAGCATATTCCGTTCGTGCGCCTCGTCCACAATGATGACGCCGTACTGGGTGAGCAGCGGATCGGCCAGCAGCTCGCGCAGCAGTATGCCCTCTGTCATGAATTTGATCTTGGTCTCTGCTGTCATGCGCTCCAGGAAGCGCACCACATAGCCGACAGTGTCGCCCACCAGCTCGCCGCGTTCCTCTGCCACTCTGTTGGCGAGAGTTACCTAAAGAAATTGGCATTATTTTTAGCTCTACATATTGGGAAACACCTTTACTTACTGTTGACACTCGCCTGGGTTCTGTGACGCCAATGAGGCCCTTGGTGTGCCAGCCCCATTCGTAGAGGTACTGCGGCACTTGGGTGCTCTTGCCGCTGCCCGTTTCGCCCACCAGTATCACAACCTGATGCTTCTCCAGGCAGTAAAGAATTTGATCTCTGTACTGTCGTATGGGCAAGCGTTCGCGCTGAAATTAAACAAATTTTGTTGATTGCAACTGGCTTTGAAATTGTTTTGGGCATCACGCTTACCTGTTCCACGAGGCCCAGATTATGATTTGCATTGAAAACAAAGGCAGAGGACTGCTGGTCGCTGCCCACGCTATCCGTAATGGAGTCATCTGTGTCGGGTTTAAGGAATTTTGGCTTAAACGTGGCCATTTGTTAGATTTATTTGGCGAATTCCTTTTTGTTGTCAATGCGGCACAGCTGTTACTTGCCGGGCTTAACCCACTAAAGCCCCCTGTATTTAAGCAGCTTTTCATCTTATACATCTAGGGTTAATTGTTATTTTCAGTTGTTCGGTAATCATTTTACTCGATTTTGAGATTCGATTTTATATTACAAGATAGCTAGAACTTTCCACACTTAATATATAATTTTAGCGAATAGATGAATCAATTTACTATAAGAATGTTAAATGCATTGGACTCTTTTTTATTGCATTATTGAGCAAAAGGGCAAGAAAATGTTGTCCTTTGCATACAATGTAACAACAGCGTAACTACATACATCCTACACACGAGCAACATGGCTGTGTAAAAACGACATGCCGAAACACCGACGTTAAATATTTTGAAAATTTGAATTAGCACTTGGAGCTGTATCCAAAGGCACAAATGACAATGACTAATGCCCCCCAAAACTATTTCCATACATTATTCACGGCCATTTTGATGCGCAGTGTAAAGATGTGTGTCCCTTAATGCAAATTAAAATAACTCTAATTGTCAGTGCCACACAGTCAAGGTCACTTTTATTCTCTTTTACGTAGTATGTTTATTTGACTGCCACGTGTGTGTGTGTCACAGACGTGTCCCCAGAGTGTTGCAGCTGTCGCTGCCAGAAGCGCACCAGTCCCTGCCCCTGTCAATTGCTTTTGAATAAATATTGTATCTTGACCAATGAATGTCCCATCCAAACACGAAACCCAAACACAACAGAGATGCCGAAACAATTCCGGCTGCTGGTCCTGTCCTCTCCTCCCATTGTGGACCGAAACTTTTGTTGCATTTATTCTTTTGTTTTTGATTTATGCAATATCTCCGTATATTACATGGTACATATATTGTAAAGAAACAACTCAACAAATTGGCCGCACATGCATGCAACTCTGCATTGACCCTGACATTAAGTTGGCCCTTGCAACCCCCCACCACTCTCCCCTCTCCACTATGAGTGGGTCGCAGCAAACTTTAACGCAAACACGTGCCAGACATGCACGTTTGACCAACCACATCCGCATGCCGTCGTTGAAACAATGGAGCCAGTCGCCCCAGCCCCATCTGCATACCCCACAAAACCCCATGCCGAAAGGTCCTGTCTGCCCCAGACCCTGCCCGACATCGAATGAGTAATCCGAACTAAAGCTAATTAAAGGCCAGCGGCGAACTTGATGCCAAGGCCGAGGCCCCAAGTCGCCAAAGTCGCTCTCCAGGCCGTTTGTCAACACCGCCATTCATTTTGGTGTTCGAGAAGAGCCCTAAAAAATCCAATGCACTGAGAGAAATTTGCAGTGGGAAAAGCAAAAGTGAAACTGAAAATATTCTGTTGGAGCTGGTGAGATATTTAAGATTTTAAGCCAAACTTTGGAGTTATTTTCGACCCAAACTTGTGATAAAAATATATATAGAAAAGGTCGAAAAAACTGTCAATAATTGAGATAGCAAGATGGGGCTTTAGTTATTAAGAATTCGAGTAATAATAATATATGTTTAAACACTTTTGCCCGTAAATACAATTATTTTCTGTCATATAACACCCGACTTTCAGTCAAATTTACTGAGCATAAACTAGTTCTGACAGTGTACTCAGCGAAAGCTGAGCTCAACCCCTGAAACTAGAGCAGCGGAAAGTGCAAGTATCTAAGAAAATTGCTCATTTATTTAGCCTAAAATCGGCGAACAATTAATATAATGGAAACCTAATCCATTATTTGTTATATTTATTTATTTGATAATTATTTGTAGCTACTGCTCAGTTTCTCCGAGTGCATACAGTAAAAGCAATCTTGTTGAACTGCCAGCAGACATCTTCATTTTCCGTCAACATTTATAAATCCATTCAAGGGGGGCACTTACTCATTTGTACAGCTCTCTCCTCCAACCCCTGGCTGTTTGCTGTGGATAGTTTTCACTGTATTTTGGCTTTGACAGTTTTGGCAATATATATAAATTTTAATAAATGCACCGAAGGCCAACGTTTTACTGTCAAACGGTTGTCGGCACTTCACTTGGAGCGGAGGGATGATAACCAATTCGCCTCGTCTAACCTCAGGCCTACGCAAATGCCACAGCCAGAATAGAATAGAATGGCACCCAGTCCGCGGATCCACCTGACTAAATGCCACGGAACCCCCCGTCAGAATGAGCGCTAACTGTTATTTTGTTTTACGAGCAAAGTTTCCTTGGAAATGGCTATGGAATTCGGATACCGCTCATACGGGCATGATACACTGGCTCTGACGACGATTACAAGCCCCGTTATGCGTCCTCGACACCAAGGCGGAGTGCGAAGAAGTAGAAAGAGGAGCAAAAGGAGGAGCAGATAGAGCAGCAGAAAGGGGAGCAGCTGGACTGGCGTCATTGTCTTTTGCGTGCCTTGAAGCTGCCTAGAATTTGCGTGATTCAGCATGATGCATGGGGCATGGGCTCGGCGCTGTGTCCCCAAAAAGTTTTCGCCCAAGCAACTCGAATGCAACACTCAACGACCCGGGCGTGTTTTGGCGCGTCTTCATGTCTGCTTTAATTACTGGAACTGGAACTAGTTTCGGCACCACTTAGTGCCAATAAAATGTCAATTGCAGACACACGAAACCCGCCAGTCGCGACCTTGGGCTGGGTCCCCGGTACATGTTTTGGTCATTCAGGGAGCGGGCATGGCATATCAGTCCAAATTATGGCGATTAAAATGGATTTTTTTCGGCATAGACCCGGTGGGTTGTGGTGGCTGGGATGGATGCCTCCTTCTCCGGCATAGAAATCCTCACAGCTGTGCGGCATAAACAAAACGCAGAGAAACAGCGAGAGGCAGCAAGGAGAGAGTGAGTGAGAGAGAGAGAGAGAGAGCGAGAGTGCCGGCTTCAGTGACACGTGCTCGAAAATGTGTCCGGCACAACGTGGCGTATACGTATTGCGCGGACGCCGTGGCCATTTTCCTTTTACCCAAACTGTTTATTCGCTTTTGTAGCTGTTGTTGGCTTGTAAATGTAACTGTTGTTGCCGCCTAATGTGCTTAGAAAACGCATCCCAAACCAACGAAAACTGTGCCGCTGCCGCTGCTGCTGCTCCGGCTACGGTGTACAGTTACGTTACGCCAGGCAACCGCACAACGGCAAGCGGCAACGTGCAAAACAAAAGGCACAAAACTCCCTTCGTCACTCACATCTAAGGACACGCTCCTTTTGCGAAACAGAGAAACAGAGCGAAAGCGGAGAGTGGAGAGTGAGAGTGAGAGCGAGTGAATGTGATGGCAACATGTGAGCGCATCGCACACGCAGTCCGCTCTGCTCCGGTCCGAGGTGGGAGGTAAACACAAGGAGGACGAGCAAAAACAAAGAGCAGGCACACTGAGAGAAATTCGTGAGTGTACGTGACATGTAGATTAGGCAGGGGTGGATGGGAACAATTTCAGAGCAGATGTAAGCAAAAATGCACAGGTGTGCACTAGAAGGAGGGTAAAAATACCTGGAAACGAAAGTTAGGAGTAGTCAGACAGACAAGAATTAGAAAGTAGTTAACAGAAATAATTATAATAAAGAGATATTTAATTAACTTTTCCTTTTGCATTCGAAACATTTTAGAATATTTTTGTAGATTTTTGTGTGTTTTAGGAACCAAATCATCCAAAACCTTTAACTACCGTGAAACAAGAAAATGAAATCAAATTAATTATGCAATCAATTCATAGTTTCCTCGTGGGTGTATAGTGCTCTGCCGTTTGCACACACTTTTTACTGCAAGTGTACTGCAAGAGAGTGAGAGCTTTAAAGCGCGAGCGTAAATCTCTCGCGAGGCTGAGCGCAGAGAGAGAGAGAAAGCGAAACCGAGCGGCGACGCAGAACGTTAGAAGAGGACGGGCGGACGGCGCCGCTGCCACGTTGCAGTTGGCTTCGTTCTCGTTCTCGAATTTGCAATATGGAAAAGAAGCGGCACGGCAGCAGCGAATAACAGTGAAAACAGCAACAGCATAGAAACGTGTGGCAACATCTGCTGCTGCTGCTGCGGTTTCTGCTGCTGCTGCTGCTTCTGTTTTCTACTCCTGCGACTGCTGCTGCCGCTTGGTGCTTCTGCTCCTTGGGACTCGAAATCACATCGTTGTCGTCAGTCAGTGAGTTCAGTTCGGGTTTTTTTCATTGCGGAATTAAACGAACAACAACAACCAGGGGATAAACCAACATCCAAGGCGAAGGCAACAACAGGAGCAGCAGCAGCAACAGCAACAGCAACAAACAGCAACGGCAATTCATCCACAGCCAATGCAAAAAGTTGATCCTCCAGCCGCAATCGAATTAGCCGAAGTAGAACTCAATTTGCCTGTGCGTGTGCAACTGTGCTGTGGGTGCTTAACTTGTGAGTGTGTGTGTGTTTGTCTGCGTCCTTGGGGGCCGCCTGGCTGGTCAGAAACGGTAATAACTTAAACGGTATCCGAAAGCGATTCGGAGCCCACGACCCACACACAGGCCAGACGACAGTCGCAAAGCCAAAGCATATTTACATACAACCCACACACAGCAGCAGGCAGCAGGCAGCAGCAGCAGCGCCAGCAGCTGAATCAGGCCAGACCGGGTCCTGAAAATCAATTTCTAATTAAAACATAATACATATTCAACAAAAGCGGACTCAAATTTAACGCAAGAAAAAACGTTCAAGTACAAAAAAAGTACGAAGAAAACAAGTACAAAAAAAAGTACGAAGCAAAAAAAGAAAGCAGCATCAACCCTTCCCAGTTCCAGTTCCACGTCCCACGTCGCGCACTCCTCTCGTTTGGGGACTCGCCATGCTGGACTAGCAGCACACGCCTGTTGGGACACAGCCGTGCAGCCGTAAAGAGAGTACCGTACCCGTGTCACATCGGTTCTGCCAGACGCCGCCGCCGCCTGGTTAGGCCTGTCTGTGTGGAGGTGCAACGGGGGCTACAACACAAAAAAGGGGTTCCTCAGGTACCGCTTTCCAGCAGCTGCAACGATAATTGTGTCCTGCGTCTATCGCTATCGATATAAAAAGGTTCCATCAATCAATCATACAATCCAGCATACAATTTCGGGTCACTCTCTCTCTCTGTGTCTCACTCGCTCTCACTGTGTGAATCTCAGCCTGCCGACATCTCCATTCGAAAAAGGCCTAACCAAAGCAGCGAAGCAATTTCATCACAAAATTATCAACAACATTCAGAGCTGAAAGAAATAAATATATAAAATATATAAAAATATAAATAATAATTAAAGAATTTTCTAATAAAAAAATTAATCTGTGATTCGCATATAAAAAAGAAAACAAAAGAAAAGAACAAAATACAGCAATTATTTTCATACTGCACTTTATCCAAAAGAAACCGAAAAAACAAAACCAATACAAATTCTATGATAAATGCATATAATTTATTAAACATTTTAACACAAACAAAAAATAAACAAACTAAAAGACATAATATATAAAAAGTAAAATAAATAAAAACGGCACACGCAATAGCAGCAGACACGCCTCGAGGGTAAGGCCAAGAACCACAGCAGCAGAAGCAAAAGCCACCGCAACAGCGCAGCAGCAGCAGCAGCAGCCGCTCGACACCGAACCGCAGCAGCAGCAACAACAACAAATTCACACAAGGTCAACGGAATTAATATTTTTTGTAAGTTCCGCCACCGCCAGTCATACAGTCATACGGCATCATAAGAGTCTAAATCTATCGAAATATTTTTGTGGGTACACTTTATTCACTTTTTCGCTTTAATTGCAAAAATGTCGCTAACATTGCTGTGCGCCATTCCCGCGAGAGATATGCACATGTGCATGTCAATTATCATGGCTGTGATGCGCCTCAAGAAATCGCATTTGCGAAATCTACGGCCAAGGGCCCGGCACTAATGTACCAAATCGATCGGCCGAACACCCTGCAAGTCCAAGACAGTGGAAGGGGTTGGGTTGTGTTTGGGAAGTGCTTTGGAATTTGTTTAAATTATAAATGGATTTATGATGATAATGAGATATTCCTAACTTTCAATTCACTTTATTATAGATTTTATTTTACTTTTCCCATTTTTAAAACATTTTCTTGCTATGAGTTGGCTTTTTAATGGGGTTTCTACCCAACCTTTTCGTTGCCTACTTACTTGGAAAATTTTATATCAAATTTCCATAATCCGAATTTGTTTTTTCTTGGCTTTCTTCAACGCCACTAAAAGACTGTCGAAATGAGAAAGTACTACAATTAGTTCTCATTCTCTACATTCTTTCTGTGTTTAATTAAAAATTCTTTGTCTTTTCTTGAAGAATTAAGGAAACTATTAGAAAGATCGATGAGGCAGATAATTTTCTAGTGTTTCTGACTCGTTTCGCCTTTCATAATCCTTGTCCCCTTTTTTTCGCATAATTTATTTCTGCCATTCTGCCATCACCCCCTTCGATCTTTCCATTATTTTCCTCAAATCTTCTTTTATTTTTACTTTTCTTTCCACTTTGAAGTGATCCTTTCAATAGATCCCACTTACATCTGCCGTACTCTATTGTTTAATCTTCCAAATCCTATCCTGGAAATTATTCAGAAATCCATTCAATTTTCTCCTCCAATTCTTTACACACTTCCGCCATACTTATTTCTTATTCTTAATATCCGACCTCCTGGAATTTTGCCAATCTGTCCATCCATTCATCCCATTCCCTGCTCAGCTCACATTCATCCCCCTGCCTTTCACTTTCTGCATGCCTCAACCCTCCTGACATTCTTTTCTCGGGAACGGAGGACCAACTTCATGGCAAATTCATGAGACCCTCCCGGGCGGAGGTTCTTAAAAATTAACGCATCGCAGCCATAGCCATAGCCATAGCCATAGCCCATGCGGCATCTCAATAATTAGGCCAACAGCAAAAAGAAGCAAAAACAAAATAAATTGGCTGACAAGTGCGACGGCATGCCACAGGTAGGGTAGGGGAACGCGACGAGTGCGAAGAGGAATCGGGAAGTCGCGCAATCGGGAAATCTGAATCTTCGTCTGGGCCACCGCCATGGGGGGTGTCGCTGTGAAATGTCAACGGTATTTTTATCCATAAAAATCAACAAAATTGTAATATCTCCTCCCCGTTCTCGGTCTAGGTTTTGGATCTCCCTTCATTATGTTTCATCATGCAACAATCCGCCCCAACCCCCCACCAAGTGTGTGCTCTTCACAGGAATAGAAAAATCGCTTAGGTCTGATATTGATTTTGTCTTGCAGTAGGAACCCACATGTAGTCCCTGTCTGTGCCGGAGCAGACGTGATGCAGATACATGGCAGATATCTTGGGCAGAGGTGGCCCCGCTCTTGGACTGGTCTGGGCCAGGGCGGGGTCCCCACGTGCCACCTTGGGTTATGTATGTACAACATGACTAATACTAATTCCAGCCAGCATGTGCCGCCCCGTTATTACGTTCATTTTGGGGGCACACAGCGACCAGCACACAAATAACTGCAGTAAATAGTCATAGTAACCCCCAGGGGGGTTGGGCCCAGTCCATGAACGAGTGAAGGATAATGATATTTGGCGCATTAGTCAATCAATCACAAGCGGAAATCAATCAAACAAACAAAAATACGAAAACAGACAAATTTAAGTGCCAAAATAAGAGCAAGGAGAACTTGGAAGATGGGAATTATTCTTGAAAACCACTCATTAGACATGGAAGGTATTAATTAATATTTACGCAAATTCTGAGGAGAATCTATGGGAGCTTTAGGATTTTAATTGCTAAATGTAAGTGCCAAAATATCAGCCATAATCTTGAGACAATTGTTTGGAATGAAAGAACTCTGCCAAAACTCCAAAATCAGATATGAAAATTATTCTTGTGAACTCCAGTAATATTCAATTTAAATGTTCCCGTCACCTTCATTCCTGATACGTTAACTGCCATTCAAGTGCTCCATTACCTCCCTAATTGGCCTAAGATTTCAGTTAATCAAATAAAATTGATTATTGGACGAAATTTCGATGATTAGCCTTCAAAGTTCACGTCTTTTGGCATTGCACTTTGCTTGGTAATTTGCCTAAATTGCTGTTGTCCTTTCGCTGTCACAATCCATTTGCATGGCTAAACAGGTAAAAAATAGCAGTCACATATGTAAATACACTCCTCATCGTATGAGTTCGCTATGCACATGTTCCTTGGAAGCACTTGCAACGGAGCATCCTCACCATCCGGTTGTGCTGTGGCGGCGCCCACTCTCTCGATCTCTCTCCGGTTCCTGCTGTTGTTGTGTTCTTTTTTTGGTAACTTTTCATTTCACTTTTTTGTCGTTGAGCTCTGCCCTTGAAAGAGGCCAAAACGTAAGACCTTCATATACGTGTACATAGGGTTTCCTTGAATATAAGTATAGCCAAGAGAAAAATAAATTCGTGGTACATTTTGCAAGATGATTAAACCCAAACTTAAACTTACATTTATTTCTTCAACTTTCTTTTGGCAGAAATGGAAATCATTCCTGAAGGTAAACACTTTCGTTTGGTGCATGAATCAGAGCTTCCAGAAATTTTGGTAACTTTAGAGCGCTATCTGCCGGAATCATTAAAGGTACGTACATAAAATCCATCCCGTTACTCTTTGCTTCCCTTATTCTGGTCAAATATGGCGCTGTACTTGTGGCTGTCTTGACACCCAGAGAAGCGCTACCACGCCCATTTCTCAGATAATTTACCAACAATTACCTGCAACTCCCGATAGTCAGGAGGCGTTGCCACAACCCCGCCTAGGCCACAAGTCATGCAACCTCAAACCCCCAGCACAGTACACAGTACTCGCCTTTTACCTCGTTGTTGTTTCTCTCTCTCTGTTGACCCGTTTTCACTGTTTACGCTGACTTTTCTTCTCTTCTTTTTGTTGTCCCCCCTGCCCATTCCGTGGCTATATCTGTGGAGTTTTTTCGGCGGCCTGGCACCAGCCTCAAGGATTTGAAAGTTGGCTAAAGTTTCGATTTTCACAGTGAAAACGTTTTTCCCTTTATTCGGGGCGTTTACCAACAGCTTTCGGAATGTGCATTTTCCAACCAACACGTGACTGAATCATTTTTGTGTTCATTTTCTGCATTAAAGCGGGGATTTGGGGGATTTTTTTTTATATTTTTGTTTTGCAGCAAAGGGAATTAGCGGCAGGACAGAAAAAGTGTGAGTCCAATAAAAGGAAGTAAAATGTAGCTGGGAGTCGTCTTTCGATCTTCTCTAAGTTCTAAATGTAGTCTGGAAGAAACTAGGAAGCTCCAGGGTATTTCGTAGGCTGCTATTTCTATCCCCTTTCTATTTTCTTTAATTTGAACCCAAAACTTTAAATTTTAATGCAATTTTTTGTATATTTCTTTTGCAGTTTCATCAAACCATAAAAACGTACCTGAATGATCGTATTTGGGATTTTAAGTTTTATGTTGCCAAAGATTGGCCCGAAAAACCAATAATTCTTCATTTTCCAGGATGCACGCTTGCGGTGAGTACACGAAACCCCTCAAATGATCACCCAAAACTATAGCAAAAATGATGTAAATTCTCTTTTCAGCCACACAACAATATTTACCAAACTTTGGGCATATTTTGCCCATCCGCACACATCGAGCATATCGATATGATGCGCACCGAAAATGTACTTATAGATTGGCAGAAGCCTATGTACCTGAACTTTACGCACATCGCCATTATGAATCGCCTGGATGATTTCTACTCGAAGTTTGGGGTGATGGAGCGACTCAGTGGTGATATTTATGTGTGCAAGAAGCTCAATGCGGAATTGGAGCTGGAACCGCTGCCGGAGGATGCGGAGATGCGTCTGCTGACCCTCGACAATGTGCAGGGCATACACGAACTATATCCTGCCAATGAAATCGAATGCGTTCGGCTCTTTGACATACTCGTGCGTAAGCTGCCCGGTTTGGGCATCTTTCGCAAGGACACCAATGAGCTGGCCGCTTGGATGGTCCACTCGTATTACGGTGCAATGTTTTCAATGCAAACACGTCCAGATTATCGTCGCATGGGGTGAGTATGAATGTACAGAAACACCTACCTATAGAGCATTGAATTTCAACCAATAATTCATTCAATCTCCTTCCCAGCTATGGCATTCGTTTGGCCAAGTCTTTGACTCAGTTGGTCATTGAGCGTGGCTACACGCCCTTCGTTGTGATACGTCCAGGGAATGATGCATCCCGCAATCTGTACACGAAGCTTGGCTACGAGAAGGCCTTCGAGACGTGCCGCGTGCGTATGACGCCCGATTGCTATGAGGACAGCACAGTGGGCACCATAAGTAACTCATCCTATGCCAAGTTTCCGCCGCTACCTCAGGGCGAGTGCGTCATTGTGGCGGGGCGTAAGGTGGGGCCCGGCTACAGCCAGAGCCAGACCGTCGACGAGGGCATCGAGGATATGTTGGCTGAAAAATGTGATATCCGCAGCGATGAGGCAAGGCCCAAGACCACAACGGACGAGGGCATTGGCGAGGACAAGTAGTAGGACACAAAGATTTCGGCGCCTATACCTACGCTAATACTTATGCTTAAAGCTGTAAGCACCACTCTTAGGACTCTTTAGGACAGACAGGACACAAGAAAAAACAAGGCACAACAGAACAAGTGGCGCTGATTTTTTAAAAACAATTCAAAACATATTAATGGGAAAACTTACGAGTATATTTATAGATGGTATATGAAGCTTCCTCACAGAGACAGCATGGCGGAGAGAGAGAATCGTCGGAGTGCGCGGACATTTCGATGGCAGTTAAATAATGGATTTATTTTATAATGGGGGAATTGATAAACAATTCGAGATCAAAGTCTACGTAGGGAATGAACAAAAAAACATACAAGAAACCAGAAAAACAAATGCTGAAGTCCGAAATTTTTTAAAAGCGAAACAGTGGGAGAAACTGAAAGAGAGAGAGAGCGAAAGCAAGAGAGAGAGAGAGAAACTTTTAATTTTTTGCTAAAAATGCTTTTACAAAAATGAACTCCAAGAACGTGGAACAAGCACAAAAAACGAAGGAAAGAATGACATACAAAATAAAATAAAAGGAGCGCATCAATTTATTATAAACTATTATATATATATATATTATTATATATTAACTCTATATATCAAATTGTTAAATGAACTAAACGAAAACACACAACAACAACTAACTACTTCTCTCTTCTGGCTCTACACGCGACAACAGCAACAACAAAAGAAAACTCTCTGAAACCAAAAGGAAATGAAAATCCAACAAATATTTCGCTTGGGCCATGGAACAGAGCTTTGCACGCGTTTCCGCCTCCTCCTCCGCCTCTTTTTTTGTGACAATTTAAATGAAACCCAAATACTATACAAGACAAATATATTTTTCAGATAATACTCTAAAATAATTTCTGTGCCCAAACGAAGTGATTTGATTTTTGAGACGAGGCAGACATTTGGATTTTTAGGCTTTTTTCAAATTTATATATACAACAAAAAAATACCCCAAATGAAAGGATAAACAAACGAACAAAAAGCGAAAACCAAAACAAAAACAAATACAACAAATAAATATATATATTTTATTATTACGAAATTTTATTAAACTATGCAAACGAGTACTCAATGATCAATGATTTTTTGCTCCTATTTAGCCTGAACTAAAAAAAAGAGAAAAATGAAAATAAATAAAAAACACGCCAAAGATGTCTTCTGCTTGATTTTAAGTACATACTTCCCTACCCCCAACCCTGAGAATCTCCTCACTACACCCACTAACTCCCATGGGCGCTGCAGTTCCAAATGGTTCGGTCTTGATCCCATGGAGAATTTTCAATTATAAAAAACTCCCAAAAATATATGCAAGAAAATCAAATTAAATGAAAAAGTTATATATTACAAAAACTGCTATATTGTATGTACTCGAAAAAAACAAAACATAAGAAACCAAAAACCTAATGAAGCAAAGTTAAATAAATAACAATATTGAGACAGCAAACTCTGAAGGTGTTTCCTGCACTTCACTCAAACGAAGGAGATAAAAAATTACAACAGCAAGACCAGAAAATGCTCATCAAAGTTAGTAACTAAACACGTTTGATGCTCTATTAGAGGGTATTCAAATTTACGCTAGTAGCTTGCTGAATCATTTTCATTCATTCTGCAATTCTCATTCTAGATGCAGATTTCTGTGCTTAATTCAAACGACACTGACTCAATGGGAATGTAAGTGTAATTTTTGTCTTTCTCTTATTTCTGCAGACTGCAGTTGTGCAGAGACCCTTCTTTTTGCTGAACAAGATTCAAGTTGCTAGATTCATCAGAAAACAATAATATGCGAAAAAGATATTCCAATGCACATTGCGGAAAGATTTCTTATTACATGAGACTCAATTTGTGGCATAAAATGCATAAAATGAATCAATGCATAGCAATTAAAAGTACATCTAATATCTATATCTGCACTTCGAAGATATATTTTCTTTCATAGTACAGAAAAGTTGCAATCTTTAAGGAAAGTTTTCCACTATCAAAACTCAAATTCGCTACCCAACACCACAATTTGTAGCTAGCTCGAATTTACACAAAAGGTTGTTTATACATACAATTATTTTGTATAATTTATGGGCTTACTTCTGCCACTCAAACAGCAACAGAACAGAGAGCCACAGCTAGAGTACATACTGCGCTAATGTTATCTCTCTGCCTCTTTTTAATGAAATTTACGTGTACAAACACGCCGGCGCGCTTAGACAAACAGGGCGGTACAGCAAGGCAAGGCTAGCACACACAGCCACAGAAACATGCATGAAAGATGATAGATGAATGAATGTGGCAAATGTGTTGAGTGCCTGCCTGCAACATGTCTGGGAAACCTTCAATGTTGGTTACACTTTTAATTTTATTTCTGTATAAAGAAAGGCCTAAGTACGTAGATAGATTTAAAACTAATTCAAAGCGAATGTCGTTGCTGGATTGCGGGAACTATGCCATTGCCTGCTCAGAGCTCTTGTTCAGCTGGTCCTTCAAATGGTTGGCCACATACTGCCAGTACTTGCGGCGAATCACATCATGTTTGTTGGACATGTCATCGCACAGGCCGTACACTTTGCGCGCCTTCTGCTCACGGTCGCTGATGTCCTGCTGCAGTGCCTGCTCCTGGTAGAGGTCGATCAGGAAGGCCATCAGATACGGCGAACGGTTGCCGGCCTGGTAGAGCTCCTCCGCAAATTCCACCACCGCTGGATGATTGTTCAGCAGCCCGTAGCCGTACTTGCTCTGTCGTATGACACCCACCAAATAGTTCCAGGCACTTTCGTTGTTCTTAATGATGCGAATGCGGTTCATGGCGTAGATCAGCTCTTGATCGACGAGGTTGGGGCTGAAGCCATAGTGCTTGATCACAAAGAAGCGCTGATTCCAAGCGGAATTGTTGCGTTGGTCTTCACCGATCAAGCGATCCACAAACGACAGTTCGGCATCGTAGAGGCTGCAGTTAATATAAAATGTAAGCCTAGAGGAAAGAGAGGTTTGAAATCGCCACTCACTTGAATGTGCGTATGGCCCACTGGCGATGCTGCCAGGCATGATAGTTCTTGGCATCTCCATCGTTTATCAGCGCATTCTCTGTCAGCTCCAGCTCGTTGCTGGCATCGTTCAGCATCTCGACAATGACGCGCCGGTGATGCCACACCTGATAGTTCTTTGAATTCTGCCCGATAACCTCGCTGAGGTAGTTCAGCTCCACATTGAGGTCGGCCTTCAGTTCGCGCAGTATGTCGCGCCTGTATTGCCACACCGTGTAGTTGGCCGGGTTCAGGCGCAGTGCGTCTGTTGTCAGATCCAAGGCACGTTGGCTCTTCTCGCCACATGCTATGATGGCACGCATGTAATCAAACACCTCGCGAACTGCAAGCAAACATTACACACAGTCAGTCTGGCGCACTCTCTCGTTTCAGGTTAATCTCATTCTCGGCGCATTACTCACACTTCTGGCTGTAGGCTATGGACACAACTGGGTTCGGGCCGTCATCCTGGGGCAGCGGCGCTACATCGGACCACTCCGGGCGCTCGCTGTACGGAATCCATTCCATGCCCAAGTATTCGTCATCCGAGCTGTCACCCATTGCTGTGTTTCTTCCAATTTGTGTAAACAACTGCTTGACTGGATGGAAATTTGGCGAATATGATGGAATAATGGAATCGGAAAGAGTTTTTATCAGCCGCTGGAGCTCGAATGTGTGTATGGCATTATCGATGTGTGTATTTGTATCGATATTTGTGTGCGATAAGCCCCAATTCTAGATGAAACTAGTCTGAAGGGCAGAGATGGCTGAAAATATGACCTACATTAGTGTTTGTACCATCATCAGGACTTCCGTTAAATTATCTAACTAAATATTTCTCCCAGAAGATGTATGCAAATACATACTATTAATAACATTTATATTTTAACATGCCGCTGCGCGGGTCCACCAACCAAAAAAACAAATTCATATCAAAAATACATTTTCCTCTCTCTTCGATCTTTTTCCAGAATTCATATTTAGTTATATCTGGAGTGTCACACATCCTTTAATTGTAGTACATTTGGGAACGCCCATCGCTAATATCGATAGCTTCATATGGAACGATACTTTTGAGTAACGAATTTTCGGAATTAGCAAAACATTTATTACGAATTGAATAAAAGTGCGCAAAGTGCACCAAATGGACTTAATTGCTAAACGTAGACATTCTCCGTGCGCGTTAAACTACATATTAATTAGAGTTCTCCTAAAAACGTGGCTTAAAAGTGGCCGGATACTGATTAAAACGTGGACGCAGTGCAGCATTTGACTTTTCAAACTTCTCGCCCGAATTGCCTAAAATGACGCCTTCGACCAGCTTGCCAGAGCCAACGTCTTTGAGATGCGACTGGTCTGCTGTTGTGGCCTCGGCTACGTCAATGATGCGCGGATTCTTGCGATAGCGATACCACCAATACTCAAAGACGAGCGTAATGCAGGCCATGCCAATGCCCACAAAGATGACAATGAAGACGCCGCCAATGTTCTGTATGGATATGCCATCCGATTGATCCTCCGGCTTGTCGCACTTGGCCTGCGCCTCATCATTCTTCCACCACTTTTCCTTGAGCTTCTCCAGCTGGCGTTTGTTGAGCAGCGTCAAGATGCTGTGGAAAGGCAAATTATTTCAATCTCCCTTTAATTATGTATCACCAAACTCACGCATTATTAAACTGATCCTTCAGATGTGAGCCCTGCTGCACAGCTATGGCGTAGGGCTTGCGGGAGAACTCCTCGCCCACCACCTGCAAATCGCAGTTGGTCAGCTGCAAGTACCGTATATCCGTGGCGTCTCCGAGGAAGGCAAAGCCCGTGGCAGCTGTAGAGTTTCGGACCCTTGCCACTGCCTCATCGAGGGTGGCTGGCAGTGCTGCCTCCTGCATGGCCTGCCACATTTTGGTGTACTTATCGCTCACAGGATAATCCCAGACAGCCAGCTTGGAGCGCTCCAGCGGCGTGAGTGAATCGTTCAGCGACAGATCCTTCCAGATCTCATAGAACATCTGCTCAATGTTGGCCATGCGCTCAAAGTACGTCATGGCCGAGGAGCCATTGAGCGGAGCATAGAGGATTTTGTATTGCTTGGCCAGATCATCCAAGCTCTCGA
Source organism: Drosophila guanche (assembly GCF_900245975.1). Classification (NCBI taxonomy): domain Eukaryota; kingdom Metazoa; phylum Arthropoda; class Insecta; order Diptera; family Drosophilidae; genus Drosophila; species Drosophila guanche. The sequence continues at coordinate 3,426,919 of NW_022995746.1, forward strand.
CGGGCGTGTCCAAACGGGAGACGGTGAGAAAGGCAGCCAAGTTGGCGGTGTACGAGGCAATGATGATGAAGCTAAAGGGAAAGACACCAAATTAAACGAAAGAATTGGCAAGAAGGAAGTTTCAACGCACCCAAAGAGCCACCAAGTGGCAGCCACCAGTCGCCCGGACAAATTCTTGGGTGCCTCGCCACCTCCTTGGGGCGTCAACGAAGTCATGCAAAACCACAGGCACTCCTTCAGATTGAACTCACGCTTCTCCTCATCATCCTTGTACTTCTCGCGATTGTTCTGATAGCTGTACGGACTCCAGCGATCAAAGACCCACATCAAGAAGCTGGTAAAGAAATAGGCTGCCAGAATGCACAGCCACACATTCGTCTCCAGCACGGTGAGGAATTTGAACAGCGAACTCGGGGAGCTGGGACGCTGCATCATGATGGTGATGCCCACCAGATCGTAGTACGGCACCGTAAAGTCAATGACAATCTCACGCTCAGCCATCACGGACATGCTGCCCAGACCAATGTCCGCCTGCTTGTCGATGAGTTTCTTGACAATGCCATTCCATTCGCCTTTTTCATCCATGTTGCCGAACTTGCCATCCTCCACCTCTTGGATGGTGTAATCAAAGTGTACAATGGCCGCAATCTCGTTGATCAGATCGATGCAGTAGCCTTTGTATCCTTTCGGAGCAGTCTCATCGCGCATGATGAAGGGAGCTTGCTGTGGAGCAGAGAATCAGAAAGTACACACTTGGATCAGAGCAGGGCCATCTATTTGGCACCCACCACAACAGTATAGATCCGATACACCGTATCCGCTGTCAGATTCTTCATTTGCTCCTCATCCTTGACTGTCAGTGGAGTGTCCAGTCCTGCTGTCCATGTGCCAATCGATTTGCTGTTCACCGAACTGCCGCCACGTATCTGCAGCACATTTATGTCCATTTCGAACTTCATGTAGCTGAAGCCATTGAACGGCTGCTTCGGTTGCGTGACCAGCTCAAAGGTGCCATACGAAGTGGGTTCGCTTATCTACGGGGGGGTAAGGGAATTATTTGTTTTTTGTTGAGTAATCAATTATAATTGAGGCTGTACCCACCTTGGTGAAGTATTCGCGTAGATCAAGATTCCGTTGGGGCGTGTTGCCGCCTTGAAAGTCGTCACAGTTCAGATACTCCATGTCCTTGGGCCAGGCGCCCGATTGAAGCATTTCTCTGAGGAACGGGAAGAAGATAAAGACCGTAAACAACAACGAGAGCAGGAGCGAGAACAGGAACGGGAACGAGAAGGAGAAGGAGAGCCGGAAAACTAAACTCAAAAGGAACTCACTTGATGGTCAGAAAACTCCGCAGCGCCAAATCAAAGTAAAAAGCCGACGCCAACTGTGGCTCCTCATTCAGATTGTAAGTTGTGCGTAGCAGGCCCAAACGATCCCGAAATTGTGTATACGCCATGGGCTTGAGGAACATAATCGTCGCATTGTCCCGCTGGCTGCTCACCTCGCCCTCGTTCTGGGTGATGGCGTGCCAGGCAAAGTTGCGCTCAAAGTACGCAGGCTTCACGGACTCGAGGACCATGCGTATGGACTGCAGATTGCCCAGAATGAAGAAATTATTGATGTCCAGATTGCGCAGCTTTTCGATTTGCTCCTCGCGCTCCCGCTTGCCCTCCGTGGCAATGGCTGTGATGACATGACGAGTTTGGATGTTCTGCAGCAGGGACTTGTACTTGTGATCCATGACAAAGGTTTCGTCGTAGAGGATGGCAGCTGTGGAAGGATAAAATGTATTCAGGGGTAAAGTGTGCAAAGTCCTCCTACCATTGGTAATATTGAGTCGCCGCACAATGCTCCGTATGACCTCGGGTATAATATCTCCCGGTGGCATCACCTGCAGCAAATACCTTTGCTTGGCATCATCCAGGTCACGCCACTGCCGCAGATCCCCCTCTTGACCATACGAGGCGCTAATGGTGGGCAGTCCCAACGCCTGGGTGAAACTCTTCACCGTCTCCGAGGCCACGCCCGACTTGGTAGTGTCCAGAATCAAATGGGGCATCATTTTCTTCTCAATGCTTTCGGCATACTTGTTGCAAACTGAGCAAAGGAATTATAGGTGGAAGATCTGTGGAAGATTTCACACGATTCACTCACTTGCTTCCAGCAGCACCTTGGCATCCGTTTTATTGGCCTCAATCGATTCAATCTGCACGGACAGGCCATAGCGCATATTTTTCTTCAGATAAGTCAGCACCACATCCACTGCCTTGGCCGCCGGCTCGTTGTCCACCTCATTGATGAAGACTAGCAGCACAATGTTGAATGGCATTTTATTGGGTTGGACGAGTAGCCATGGAACATTTAATAAATACATTTATTTAGAATAATATTCATTTGAAAATTAATCTCTAATTTCAAACATAAAATGATGTCCCACCAGCCCCCATATTCGTGGATATCTTAGATCTTCATTGCACTTAAGCACTTTATTAAATTGTTTCACATTTTCCATGCACAATCTTCCATTAGATCACATTAGAAAATGTACTCTAATTATTTCACAACTTCTATATCCCTGATCTCATATATCCTATATATCCATTTATAAATCGATGGCTTTGCGCACTTACACACATTAATATTTTGCGTCGTCTGGGCCACTATCTCTTGATTCCAATTGCTTAGAAGCGTCAACAGTACGAGAATCCATAAATATTTGAAAGTCTTTAAGCAAACATCCAACATGGCAGCGGGCACATAGGGTGGGGGATACCGTTCCGAGATCTCAGCAATTGACTGCACGCCACGAACTACAAATTACAACTGAATGGGGCATATCCTGTCCGAAAGGATAGCTCAGCCAATGCCACTGACAATTTCACTTTCAATGTGCGGACAATGTTTGGACATGTGTGTAACCTTGGTGATAATCAATTTACTGTGTAATCACCTCCCCAAACCCACAACCTGACCACAAACTCTGTGTCTAGTCTGGTGTTCGTGCCGGAACAGAATTTGGGCGATAATTAGGCGGATTCTATTGGTGTTTTGTTCGATGGAGTGGGCTTATGGCAGGAGTTATGATGAGGCATTGAGTGGCTTGTTATATTGTCACATAAACATGAAATAATTATTGGCCATTGGGCTGGGGCAACGTGTTCCCCGAAAAAATTAATTGGAAATGAATCTGGTGGGGGACGGGAATATCAAGAGGCTTTCCATTATTATTTATATAGAGACTAAAAGGGAATTAGTTCTTTGTTATCTGTTGATAATTCTACGATTCTCCCTCAATCTTCTCATCAACGAATTACTTTTATTCCGTTTCATCTCGTTCACTCCGCTAGGGCGCCAGCAGACAAGAGACAGTGAGCGAGCGTTTGGCAGGGGGTCAACGACAAGCATGAATCGACTAGACGACCCTTAATCAATATCAATTGATGCTTATCAAGAATATTTCTATATACACTATATATACACATGTGCATAATGTCTGTAGCTTTCTTTACATCCCGACTGCTTTAATCTTTGTGTATAAAAATACATTTCATTGGCTCGGAATTATTATGCACTTTCAATGCTTTTCCTTAGCTATCAGTTTCCCCGCCAGACGATTATCGCACTGCCTGCACTGACTCATTATATTTCTAATCAAAAGGGAGATAAAGTCCAGCGCTGCACATTAAATACAGAAGAAACAAACGCACATTTGACGAAAGTACAAAATGTTTTTTTGTTTTATTATTCTTGATTAATAATTTAAAAGTAAACGAAAGTAATTTGAATGGTAGAGTTTGTGCACCCTACAGAAGCGAAAAACGCGACCTAAAGATAAAAACTCTAAATGGATTATATGCAGCGAGCCGCACATACAGACACATAGAAGGTTTATAGCTACATTAGTGATGCTGTCCCAGTCGGAGGGTATGGGCTGTCGACTAGCGAACATTCGTCATTAATCGTAGATCCTAGTTTTATATTTAGTTGTAGTTGCAGTTGTATAGTTACAGTTATTACACTTAGACGAAACAGTTCACACAAAGACGAGACACGTACGCACATTGATCCAATTAATAATAATATATCGTATAATCATATATAAAGCCTATAAGCCTAGAGTTTTGTATATGCATAAATCTCACAAATTCCAGTCATCTGGTCCCGTCTCCTGTCGTATGACGGGCGGGGTAAGCGGTGCTTGGGGTGCACCAGGCACGGGTGTGGGCACCAGCGGTGTGGCGCCGCGCAGCGAACTTCCATAGTACGGTGGCGGCCGATAGCTGCTGATGCTCGGCGATGTGGAGCTGTGCGTGGACGAGGCAGAGGAGTCGCGTACTCGCGCAGCATCAAACACCGGCGCCTGGGCGTACCTATACGGTGGCCCAGTGCCAGGCGCCATTTGCGGCGTCTGCGATCGCGAGTGCGAGCGTTCACGTCGCATTTGCATGCGCTGCTGCTCCATGTACTGCTGCTTGCGCTGCTTCAGCAGCTGCTCCTCACGCTGGAGTAGACGCTGGCGCTGCTGCAGCTCGTACTGCTGACGCTGCATGGCACTGAGCCGGTTGGCCTTGCTCCACGGATTGCCGCCGAAGCAAAGGTTCGATATGAAGACCACCGGCGAGAACAGACGCAGCGAGATCTCACTAGAAAAAGGGGCAGTGGTTATTTTTAGACACACAAATCTATTACCGCACAATCTGTCACACTTACGTGGTGTCCACCATGGGCTGTGCCTCATTGCCGCTGAGTATGAAGAGTGGGAAAAATATGGAGAAGATGCAGCTGCTGACAATCACCGAATTGGACAGATTCGTGAGCACTGTCAGCGGTATGCCAAAGCCGAAAAAGTATGGCCAGTTCTTCTCTATGTAGGTGAGGCGTCGATGCAGCTCCCAGCCCATGTTGAACCACTTGTACTCGAAGGAGTACAGCGAGTAGAGCAGGCACAAATGCACAAAGCACAGCGACGAACCGACATACTTCACTGGCACCAGATTCACCAGCATACTTTGCACCAGGAACAGCATCTGCACCACCATGCTGAAGAGGAAATCAGCCACCAGTTTGCTGATGCCGGGAATCAGCTGCGGCCGACCTTTACGCACACGATACGCCGCATTGGCAATGTCCGCGAACCACAGCGAGCTGACAATCTTTGAGAGCATGAATATGGGCAGCACCCACATCATGCCAAAGAGCAGCGAAAGTATCGGGTGCAGCCAGGCCCACACCACGGGCAGTGTCTCCGACTGATCGCCGTAGAAGATGGTCAGGCAGAATTTCAGCGTGGGCAGCAGCGCCGACTCGAAGAGCTCAATACTCAGCCAGGTGAAGCCACCGTTGAGCATGCAGCATTTAAAGAGCTTCTTGGCGATCTTCTTCTCACTGTGGGGACGGGAGAGGCAACGCAAGTGCGCAATAAATAGATTAGTCATGCTGAGCAGCAGCAGCACTAGCTGTCTGGCTGTCTTTGTGTCACGTACCCCTGCGGCTGCTTCTGCTTCTCGGCGGCGGGTTTCTGGTTTAGAATCTTCTGCAGACTCCGCTCATCGGAGTTCTCCTCGGCCCGCTTGGCGTACTCCTCGCGTATCATGGCCGCCGCAGAGCTGGGCACTGGCGAGGGCGATCTCCGCGCCCTCTCATACCGATCTTTATCCGTTCTGCGCATTTGTCGCAGCTCCTGCTCGGCATTCTGGCGATTCACCTCGTTGTCAATGTGCAGGACGAGGGTCATGCCACGTATGCTGTCCCACAGCCCGTACAGTATTCCGTAGGCGATGTTCTGCGGGTGGTGCATGGTACAAACGACGCATTTAAATCAAGTATTATGTAGGCGAAGCGAGGCGGGCCCTTACCTTAATCGCAGCCATCTCACGGGCGGTCGTCTGTATCTGTGGTCGGTCTACAAAGCACTAGTTCCTTTTGTACACATTACGAGATATACATGCAAGCATATGAAACGTGTTAGGCTACTCTAAATTGTGTCGAAATGTTGGGAATAAATATGTTTGTTGTTGTGCGACGACGACGACGACGACGAAGAAGACAACGACGACATCATTTTTCGTTTACACCGCGCCAGATGCCACTTGATTTCCAGGTAAGCTGGACATGCATCGCTTACATACTTTACGCTATGCCGCTGCGGTGGGTAATCCAATTTCTCAAGTAGATTTTATAAACATTGAACTTTGTGCTGAATAGTTAATATTAACTTGTTTTGTTTTGCATGGTGTTTACCGATAATTTACGAATATCGCACATAACTACCGATGCATTTTTCCAGCTGGCTCTGTGCATCGATATGCAGAATCAAAAAACGCGGGTAAATAATTCCATGGCGAGAAACAACATTCATGGTATATTGAAATATTTAATTAATTTTGTGATATATAATAGCTAATTTGGAACTACATATTATCAAAACAAACACCACAACTAATTTCAAGACTAGTCTAGACTACAAATTTCTTAATCGGTACTTTTTGCCGATAGTTCCGCTGATATCACACTGCTATCTGTTTTCATATTTTCAATCTGTTCAGGACCGTCAAATATACCGTGAGTTTTCCTCTACTTGTTGAATTTCCGCCTGCACATATGTTAGTATACGTCTCTTTTTTTTTTTGCATATTTTTCTATGTTCTATGTTTTAAAAATAAGTAACAAAGCAACAGACGAATATTCGAGTGAGTTTTTGAATCAGCAGGCGACATTTTAACGAATAATAAGACCGCTGGGACAGTGATTAATTAGTATGCCGTTCGTGCCTAGTTTGCTGCGATAACGGGGTATTTGAGTATTAGCCGCTTTTCCTGGATTCAAACCTTGTTTACATATAGGAACACAGTAGTGTGTGTGTGTTGGGCGGCTGTGTGTGCATAGACAAACAGTTGGTTGGGTTGTTTTCAATACGCAAATAAAGTAATAAAACCTTAAACCCACTGGTGTCAGAGCACAAAGGTAAGGCCGTAACATACGGTGAGCGCTTAATTGATTACCATTATTAGTACCGTTAGTCAACAAACGGACGACCAGATCTGTCACGCCAGCTACCTGCTAACTGCGTGGGTTCTGTTCACCGTTAGGTGTACTCTTGTCTGTTTGTGTGTGTGTATACCTTGCAAAGATGCAGCATTTTTCATGTCGCTTTTATTGCAGATTAACCTTTACCAGCGCCCACGCCTGGCACCCTCCCCGTCGTGACAGCTCTCGTCCATCTGTGGGAATAATCAATACACACAACAACAAAGTCATGGTGCGGTCTAGTGATAAGCAACAACAGTAGGGCCACAGCCCAGCCCACCCGCCCATCGCCAACGACAACGCAAAAAGCAAACCAACCAAACGAGCAACCCCTCCGCTCCCCACCCCCCATCAAACCGCATTGACAGGAAGAACAGCCAAAAGCAATTACCAATCCTTCATCCCCCACACATCCCCCAAGCGCACCTGCAATATCCGGTGCCAACATGACACGCGAAGAACGTCAGCGAATTGTGGACACGTCGAACAGCAGTAGCAGCGGCGAGGATGAGGCGAAGCCAGTGGTGCGTAGGCGAAGCACCCGCGACACGGAGCTGGCACCGCCCAAGGACCCGGGCTGCTGTGATCCCTCCAGCACGCCGCACCGTTTTCTGGCCTTGGTTTTCATGTGCCTTCTGGGATTTGGTGAGTTGTGATGGCAATGGCATTGCATTTGGCATGCACAGCGCTAATTCAAAGTGCCTTTTAGGTTCCTACTTTTGCTACGACAACCCTGGGGCTCTGCAGGATGTTTTCCAAAAGGAACTGGACCTCAACTCCACCGAGTTCACGCTGATCTATTCAATCTACTCGTGGCCGAACATTGTGCTCTGCTTCGTGGGCGGCTTCCTGATCGATCGCGTCTTTGGCATACGCCTGGGTACCATCATCTATATGCTGATTGTGCTTGTTGGGCAGTTGATATTCGCCACTGGCGGTGTCCTGGGACACTTTTGGTTGATGATCGTTGGTCGCTTTGTGTTCGGCATCGGCGCAGAGTCGCTGGCTGTGGCCCAGAACAGCTACGCGGTGCTGTGGTTCAAGGGCAAAGAGCTGAATATGGTCTTTGGCCTGCAATTGTCAGTGGCACGCTTTGGCAGCACCGTCAACTTTTGGATAATGCAGCCGTTATATGGTTATGTGTCCAAATCCTACGCTGGCTACACTGGACTGGGTGTGGCGCTGTTTTTGGCCTCCTCAACCTGTGTGATGTCGCTGATTTGCACTTTGATTTTGGGTAGGTTTTGCTTTAAGCCAACTGTTGCATATCCTCTCTGATCTGTTCTCTCTCTCCATCTAGGCTGGATGGACAAGCGTGCCGAGCGCATTCTAAAACGCAACAACAACCCAGGCGGTGAGATTGCCAAGCTGAGCGACATAGTCACCTTCAAACTGGACTTCTGGATGGTATCCGTGGTCTGCGTCGCCTACTATGTCGCTATCTTTCCCTTTGTCGCCTTGGGACAAGCCTTCTTCGTGAACAACTTCCACATGACTCCCGCCGAGGCGAACACTGTCAACTCAATTGTCTACCTGATCTCGGCCATAGCCTCGCCATTGTTTGGTTTCATTATCGATAAGGTGGGGCGCAATTTGACTTGGGTATTCTGTGCCACCATCTCAACGTTTGTGGCTCATGCATTGCTGACATTTACCCACCTGGATCCGTATATTGGTATGAGCGTAATGGGGCTCTCCTACTCCATGCTGGCTGCTAGCCTGTGGCCACTGGTTTCGCTGATTATACCCGAATATCAGCTGGGTACGGCATATGGCTTGTAAGTGAAAGAATTAATTGATTTGTGGGCATTCTCTTTGACCTGTAATTATTTCCTTACAGCTGCCAATCGGTGCAGAATTTGGGCCTGGCTGTGGTGACCATTGTGGCCGGCATCATTGTGGATAGCAGCGGTGGCAGTCACTTCTGGCTGCAACTCTTCTTTATGCTGTTCCTGCTGAGTAAGGAAAAAACCTCTAGACAGTTTTGAATTCATTTAGAATCCATTTGCCATTTGTTAATTGCAGTTTCTCTTTTGGCAACTGTTGCGATCTGGGCGTACAATCGCAAGCATCAGGGCAATTTGAATATGTCACCGTCACAGCGGGCCACGTATCACACATCGATGTACGTGAATATTGAGTCGAGTTGAATGGTGTACTGAGCATGCCTATTGATTGATTGATTGATGTTGTGTATTGGTGTCTTTTGTCTATATATATGTATGTCCCATCAATCATTGACTAATTTGCCATTCTCTTTCTAAATGTATTTACTTTCGACTTACCATACCAAAAGCTCAATCCGACGCGCAACTGTGGATCGACGGCCTCTATTGGGCCATTAAATATGCATATAAACTAACTTACTATACTACAAATAACCCAATTGTGATGTTACCGCCATCTCTCTAATAGTACTTGACTTGTTATGCAAAACCTTGGAGCACATTCTGCTAACCGCACAATTTTCGTGGGATCTTGATCTTGTTCGTTATCGTATTCCGTTCCGTTAAACTTCCTAGCCAAATATTATACATATCAGTATTTGCAGAAATTATTGTTTTGTTTTATAATAAATTAATGTAAATGTACATTCACCGAACAAAAAATAAACCAAAGAAAATGCAGCAAAATAATTTAATGGGTAGAAATGTAAAAAAAATAAAATAAAATATAAACGTTACATTTTTGATCATTGATTTTATTTTCTTGAAGAATATGTTTTTGTATTTGTACAAAATAAATAAAATAAATTAACTAAAGCATAAAGCACAAATTCAAAATAATTTTGGCTTTTCTTTCTATCTTCTCTCTCTGAAGTTACAATAAACTCGAAAACTGCAATAAAATAAAAAATTAATGTTTCCAAAACAAATCTCCACGATAGACTAGAGAAAACGTTTATAAAAAAAATACAAATAATAATTAAACACATTGTACGTAGATGAATTAATACATTTTTTCTTTGTTGTTTTGAGAATTTTGGTTTAAGGATGGATGGAAACAAAGCCTTGAGGGGAGAGAAATGAGAATCAAAATTATATAAATTGTGTATGTTGTCATTCTCTATTGAGTTACTAAAAATGCATTCCATTCCCCATTTTATTTCGCTTCGAGACCCGTGCTCATACGTCTTCAGTTTAGCTGCTTTTTATGAATTAGTTGAATTATTATTGGGGGCATAAAACCTGCCCTCCCCCACGTCCGCATTGACTTTTCTTCGTTGGAACTTATCTAAGAGCTTCGTTGAAATTTTCTAGCTAAGTATGTTGAAAGTTTTGATTGCTTGTCGTTACTAGATTCTAAGGGTTAGTGGTTTTTTTTAGCATTCTTCGTCTAAGTTTGCTTCCTCATATTTTTTTGTTGGTTTTTTTGGTCGTTTTGTTTTGATTATTTTTGTTTGTTAGAGCCGCTAGAGCTAAAAGCATTGAAGGATATAGTCTAGCTTCGTCCCAGAGGACATTATCTATATATTGTCAGTTGGTTTGGGGCACCGCTCGGTACTGGGTGTCTATTCATCTAGATTCTCGGCATCGTCGGCTGCCGCTATCTCGCGTGTGGCGTCAGTCTTGATGCTAAGCAAATACTTGTCACCATCAAAGCGTTGACTCTCATCCTGTAGATCCTGTTTGCAAAACAACCAAAGAAAACGATTAGAAATTAAACAAGAAAGCGTTTCAGCTTAAGCTTACCTTGGACGGACATAGTTAATGAACATTTACATATGGAACAGATTAATGTCAGGTTTAAGAGCCATAACAAGCGGGGCAGGCGTGTTTTTAGAAGCAGTTTACAGTGTGTTGTCGCGTGTTTTGTGTTGTGATTTAAAACCCGAACCAAGCTTTACTTAAGACTTTGCAAGTCATTAATTTTATTTGAAATATATATATATATATGTAATTGTATGTGTATGTATGCTTTTTGGAGTATGCTGGGTGAAAAACGCTTAGACATAGTTTCCGCCGCGATCATTGCTTTGCTTGCTTGCGTTTATATTTAGTATTTTCGTTATAAGTCTTATTGAAAATTGTTAATTACAGTTTTGTTTTGTTATGTAAAAAATGCGCTTAAATGTGCGTTTGTGTTGGTTAATGTGTCTGAGTGTGTGTGTGTGGTAGTCTAAACTAAATCTGTTTCACAGCCAAAACACAGATTCTGCCTCCCTTAGTTACATTGTAAATTTAATTTGCATCACAATGTATGCATGTGTGTGTGTGTGTAAGTGTAATGTTTTTTATGTTAAGTGTTGATTACGTCTAAGACTAGCAAAAAGTTTCGCTTGCTTTGTTTTGGTTTCTAGTTTTTGGTTTCGTTTCGTCGTATCCTAATATTAATAATTAATAATAATTATGCAACTACGTGGCTTGAGATGCGTGAGTCTTTTTTAATGCCATTCTATTCGATTCGATAGAGATTCTATAAGTTGTTTGGTAACTCTCCCAAAATGACACATTTCGGGATCATCCAAATATTTAGATTGGAAAAACGAATACGTATTTATATTTTACGTATTGAAACGGACTGAACATCTAAGCAAAAGTACGATTATTATTGAGCTCTGGCTGCGTTTGTTCATCAAACCAGGCCATCAAGCACTCATCATCCTCGGTATAACGCTGAAAAACAGCTTTCAACTGTGACTGAGTATTATGTGAATGAGAATTGGGCTGGCGATACTTAGCTTGGGCACCCATTGTGCTGGTTATAATTTGCAATTGCCTATTATACAAGTTCCGATCGGACTCTGCCGATGGTTTTGGATTGCGACGTAACTCGCGTTCCTGTGGCATTACTCTAAATTGCTTGTTAGTTTCGGTTAAGGTGTTTGCATCACTAGCGTTTGCGATTGCGACCTGCGCATCGCCTTCGGGATTCATGGGATTTATGCTAGCCATTGTTAATGCATATGATTTGGGTGCATTGGTAATTGATTCAGGGCTCGGCACATGACGACCGTTGATGCATTTTAATTGCCCATCGATGCTCGAAATTACCTTGTTGCGCAGAATCGATGGCGTTGTCTCCAACATCTTTTGCCAATCATTGGGCAGTGCCCAGGCATGCGGACTTTGCGAGTAGTAGATCAAGTGTTCAATGTCGTAAGAGACGCGTGCTGCAAAGGGAAAACCATTAGCACTGCTTATGGGACTCCTAGTGGTGCGGAAACCTCTCCTCAACTCACATGCACTTGTCTTCATTGGACGCTCCTCTACGTCCAGCTTCTCGCGTGCTACCTTGTTCTCCGGCGTGGACTCCTTGCGCGAAAAGTGACTGCGACGTGAGCGAGCCAGTCCGTTCTGATTGGCAGCATTCGATGAAGCGCCGTTCGTTGTGTCGGCAAAGACCTCATCGTCTCCATCGCCATTGTTGTTGGCCGAAGAGGCGGCATAGTTCAGTCCAATGCCGCTATCGGCCAGAGGCAGCATAAACTGTGGCGGACCAGCGCCGGGCAGCGGTGTCGATGGAGTGGTTACGGGGCTCACCAGAGAGTTACCATCAAAAGCGGCGCCAGCCTCCATAGAAGCCAAGAACTCGGAGCTGCTGAAGTAATCATCCAGTACGAGCTTGGCCACCTGTATGAACAAAAATCAAAGGTTAGTTGCATGACCTCCAACTGGACTCCCCTCCCCGCTTTCACTCACGCGCACTAGCTCACAGCAGTCGCCGGTTATCTTGATCACACGCTGGCCCACGTTGACCGTGAACTTGTATTCACCTACGGAAGCATCGTTTGTGGAATATGAGTGCATTAGCAGCTGTTGGCTGGGTCGCAAAACTTTACCGGCAGCAGCTGTTGCCTGGGCCTGGGCCGCTGCTGCGGCGGCCACTTGTATGGCGGCAACCTGCTGCTGATGGTGATGATGCTGCTGCTGCTGCTGTTGCGCCTGTTGATGCTGTGTGATCTGAGAGATCTGCTGCGCTGCAGCCTGCTGGGCAGTCATAAAATTCTGCGCCGAATTGAAGCTCAAGCGATTCGCCAGGCTGCTGCCACCGGGCGTACGAGGCTGCACCACCACGGCGTCGTCAGAGTTTGAAGAGTTAAGGGACGAGCACGAGCCACCGGCCGCTGGTGCAGGCTCCAGGCGCACCGGCGAGGCGTTGCGACGAATTGTGTCCTCCATGAGTTGCTTGGCGTAGCTGTGCCAAAACGAAATTTGTTTATTTTTAATTATATGTGCGAACTAAAAGGGAAAATGGCTGCCAATTGCGTGGGAGATTTACAGTTAGAGGCAAAGCCGCACTGCCAACCTTAGAGAAAGAGTTGGCAGTGCGACATTGTGCAGTACTGTAACATTTGAAATTTAATTTAAATGAAACTTTAAGTTGAGTTCCCTTCATTGGCAGCTCCCTCGTGAAACTTACTTGATTTTTTCTTCCGCCGGTCCAGTGATTTGCACCAAACGTTCCTTGGCGCCCGGGTTGACTAAATAAGAGTTGATATTAATAATTTTGCATAAATAATATTTCGTGCGAACGAACAAAACGAAAAAATGGAAACAAAAAAGCCTTTATGGGGTCACCTTTTATGTACAAAAATGGGAATTAAAAGCGGAATTTATTTGAGAAAATTGTGTGGCAAGCGAGTTAGAAGCGTGTGAGGTGTGCAGATGCAAATGCAGGATGTCGTGTCATGTCCTTAAGGTTAAATCTGATCTGGATGTTACCTCTTTGAAACGAGATTATAGTTTCGCTTAGTTCCTCAATCATGTGCACGCGTCGCCCTTTGATGCCCATGACTAAGAGTGTGATGGGCACAGCGGCAGATGTTTGGAAAATACATTTTCAAGAATACAATTTGAGTAGATTTCGGGGGAAGAAAGAGATCAGGAGTGCAGGACAGCAAATGGGCGGCACACACTCACCTTTGCCTGAGTCAGCATTGCGGATGACAACCTCGTCCTTGCAGTAGGTTTTGCCCGGTATCTTGGTGGGTTTGGGGAACTTTCCCGAGTTGCGTATGACTTCACCGGGCGGCAGCAGCATGTGCTGCTGATTGGGTGAGCCGACGGCTGCTATGGCGGCCGCCTGGGCTGCGGCAGCTGCGGAGGCCGCATTAAAGACAGCGGCAGCAGCAGCGGTAGCTGCATTCATGCCGACATTCATGCCACCACCGCCGCCGCTGACGCCGAATGTGGGGGAGGTGCTGAGAAATCCGCCTTGCTGCACGCTGGCATCATGTTGATAAGGCTCCGGGGGTAGCTAAAAAACGAAACGAGGGAATAATAAAATAGTTTATCAAAGAGGAGCCTTGACAGAGACTCACCTCAACATTGGAGACTTGCTGTTTGGACTTGTAGTAGGCAATTGTGTCATTGTCCTCCCAGCTTTTGGCACGTAATTCAATCAATTCGAGCAGCTTAAGGCGCGTCATTATGTTCAGACGTTCGTCCTGCGAAGCATTGCGAAACACAACGAAAGCCCGATCCAGCGTATCCTTGGACACCGCCTCCAGCTGCGGCCCGTGCACACGCAGATTGTGCAGCAGCAACGTTATCGACTCTGTTGTCGTGTTGCACGACTGCAAGCCCACTGTGACATTGTCAATCAGCTGTATCAGCTCCTCCATCACCAGATAGCTGTTCTTCAACGAAGCCCGCGACTGTGTCTTGAGCGGACGCGGCGCCTCAATGTTTTTAACAGCGCGTCCCAGGTGTGTGTGTGCCATAATTATGGGTAGCAAAATCTGGTTTCGTGTTTATTTACTATATCTGATATCAATGGATAATGGGTTGTCGTCGTCGTCGTTTCGTTTTGAAAGTAATTAAAGAATTTGTGAATTGAAATCGTAGAAGCTTCGTCGTGTTTTCCGCACCTCCCCCTGCAAAGAAATAACCAAATGATTAGTCCGTTAAATGGTTAAGCGTTAATTACTAACGAAAAGCAGCTATGCCCTGTCTAAATCTATGCTTGCTACACGGCCTCCCTCAAGAAACTGCGACGCAACTTTGGTCCAAATGTTTTAAGATTTAAATACTTTGCGTAACTTTAGATCTTAATGATGTGCAACTTTGATAAGCGGGTTTTAAGCTGATAAAATGAGGGTTATCTATAGTTTACTGTGGACCCACCACAAGCAATCACAAAGCAAAAAGCAGGCAGACACCGACGAGCCGCACCGAAACTTAACCCATTGGCATGCGGCGGGCTGAATCATACGTTCTTCCATAATTGCAAATAGTTAAAAGAAATAAAAAAATAATGAATGACAATAGCTAAAAACGCTTTTTGTGTAGTCGCAGCGGCAAATACACTAAGAAAAGGAACTTTTAATGCCTTTTTTTGTGATAATTATCAATTAGTTATATTTTTGCAGCTGTTGCACACAGTTTACGGTATTCACACTGTTGTCAACACTCGACTTCCTTTTTTTGCACACACTTTACCTCTTCAAGTTGCAAACGGTGTAAAAGTAACGGAACACCCTGTACCACTTTTAGGGTATACAAATGGTTTTGGTTTGCATAAATGGGAACAACAAACGGACGGACAGCCGACCACCATTTGTGCGTGCGTTGTGTTGTCTCTGCTTTAGAAGTGGCAACGACTAATAGTTGCTGCTTTAGCCTGACTTTCGCTCCATGCACAAACACAACACAGATTTTTCCTCAAATATTATTTACAGCTCACAGCAACAACAGCTAACACAAATATTACAAAAAACTGAAACACTGCAAGAGCGCGGAAGAGCGGCATAGAGAGAGAGAGAGAGAGAGAACGGGCGGGCGGCGGTCGATCAGTCGCACTTATTCTTATTTCTTATTGAATCATATGTCGAGAATAGCAACAACAAAAATGTGTGTGCTGCCGCCGTTGACGCCGACCGCGCAGTCAGCGCCATTTGGGGCGTAGGGGGCCTGCTCGTAGGCGAATATCCGTTAAGTGTAGCCCCCACCGCTGCTTCAACTCCAGCTTTATTGGCAATTAAACACTTTAAACACTGTTCGTTAGTGGAACTCTTTGAAATTAGGCAATATTCTTGAAGTATGAGCGCAGCCAGAAGGAAGAAACTACGCGTTGGCTGCGCAGCTAGACCAACCTCTGCACCTGTACACATCATACTATTACCAAGCACTGTACACTAAACAATCACTTTGCTAGTAGCTTGTACTAGTCCACTAGTTAGTCGTTGTATAGCCGATTTCATTGGATTTTGGGGAAAATGCGTTAAAAAAGCTTACCAAAAAAATCTTGCAGCTAAAATCGTTTTGCCAGTGTGACCGCGTATTTATCGATGAAACAAGCCGCCTGACCATCAGAAATATACCAAAATATACATGTCTGTTTTTAAATATACTGTATATATACCGTCAATCTTAAATTATTGTTCGCGATTTTGATGTTCTATTTAATATTACCAGCTAGCTGAGAGTCACATCACTAAAACTATAATTTATACCATAGATGAATCCTTTCCTCACCAGATTGGCTAGTTTTCATGACTTCCTTTTATTGGATTTTATACCAAATAGGGCTAATACTAAAACAGTCAACGGTCACTCGAAGAATAGTGCTGTGAAACCCTCTAAAGCTCTATTGTGAATTGGTGAAGTGAAAGCGCGCAGACTTCCCTATATTGTCATTTATTTGAATGTAAGTATAAAATGCATTTTGAGCAGCTAAAAGCTGTTGGGTCATAAACACTTAACTCTACCGGGCACATAGAAACACCCTTTCTGTCTAAGTACAATGAACACTTTCTGAGTTGTAAGGCGCGCACGCGCTCACACACATTTTGGAAGAGAAATCAACAACTTAAGGCATTATGGCATGGGCTGTGGATAGTGGCTGTGGCTGTTGGCTGTGGCTTTTAAAGGCTTCTGACCACACTTTCGGACAGCTAGGAAATATCTCTTAAGGTATTTGGCTTGCTGCCATCCATATCAAAGCAACGACAATTGCACGAAGAGACGGGACATTCCGAATTTTGTCTGCAAAGAAAGGAGAAAATTAAAAATATTTCTGTTGATACTTTAAGGTAGGTAAAGGACCCACTTGAACCACTGCATAATGTGCTCGGTGTGTCCGCCATGTCGACATGTCTGACACCAGGAGAACCACTTGGAAAATGGCTTCGTCTGCCAGCCCTGCACCTCGGGCGTTGTGCTGGGCGTCTCGCCATTGCTCATATTTATCATGGTGCCCATGTGCATCAGACAGAGCGAGCAGCGTGGCAGTGGCTTGCGGCAGCTGGGGCACGAGGACAAGCGATTCGTGCTAGTTGTGGTGCTGCGCGGCCGCGGCTCATCTAGCAGCGCATTCGACACGGGCTTGCCGCAGAAATTGCACGACAGGTAGACGGTTCGCGAGCTGCGTGCTGACGAGCGTATGCCCTCGATTTTGATGTCCAACTCCGCGCGCTTCTCCCACAGGCCCCAGCTGTTGAGGTAGTCCAAGTAGCTGGCAATCCAGTACTGAATGCGCTTGTCCGTGAAGTGCTCCTGCCGGAAGTAGTTGATGGCCACCAGGGCCACAGTTTGCACATCGAAACTGACATCCATATAAGACTGAAGGATGCTAATGCCATCGAGAGACTCGCCGGTGAGCAGCAGACCATTGAGATCGCCACAATCGATGGCCGCTTGTATCTGCTGCTTGACGTAGTCCGTCAGCTTCGTCTCCGAGAGATACTTGCAGGCAAATGCCATGCGATCGGCCAGGGATACGCCCTCCTCCTTTAGCACAGCTTCAAAGTTATCCTTCTCCATGGTGAGGAATGAGAAAATTGCTCTCAAATGTGGATCCTGTATCTGCATATTCGCACTGGAGCGTTGATTACGCGACGTCGAGCTACAGCGATCCGCATTGAAGCTGGACAAAGCAATCACCGTGATCCGGTACATGCTGGGATCGCGCATCTTGTCCGCCGCCGCGGAGAGTATGCCGCAGGCGTGCATAATCTTCAGATGAAAGACAGAGATCATGGCCGCCCGGCTGTACTCCTTGTTGTCATACAACTGATCGATGAAACGCTCCAGCTCATACTCCAACGCCCAGCCACACAGCTGCAGGGCATGATCACGCTGTTCGCTTTTGTAGCAGACAAGCTTATTGGAATTGTTGATGCCATCGGGCCACTGCAGCAGCTGAGATTCAATGCGTGAGCTGGCCATTAAGGCCTCCGATGTGTGGCCCAAATTGATGCCCAAAGCTGACTTTACGCCCGACAACTGCTCATCGCAGTAGACATTGTTGAGTGTGGACCAAACATTCCTCAAATAAGGCGTCAGATGCAGCTCGGCAAATCGCTTGTTGTCCGGCTTGATGCCATAATCCTCGAGTGCACGCTGCCGCGTCTCATCCACCAGGTCCAGCTCGAAGAGTTCCGGCACCAAAAAGTCCACATTCAACGCGGAATGCGGACTGTAATCGAGGTTGGAACTGCTGGCACTGTTCAGGCTGCAGCTGCTCGTTGGCTGCTGTGTGGGCGTGGCCGCTGTCGTGGATGTGGGCGAAGCGGGAGCGTACAGCGGACGCTGCATGAGCAGCGGCAGCTTCCGGCGATTGCTGTGCGCCGTGTGGAGTGTGGCGGGTAGTCGAAAGTCCAAAATATTCACCGCATCCGCCAGCAGCAGGGCACGCTCAAAGTCACGCGAATGCCAGGAGAGGCAATTGACGGACGCAAACTTGCCGCTGTGATGATACTTGGCCGGAAACGGACTAATCTGTCGCTTCACATGATAAATCTCCCGCGAGTTCTCGTTCTCCACGGTGCGTATGTCGTAGAGCGTGATGTAGGGCGAGTCGCGCTGCAGCGAGGAGAGCAGACTGTTGCGGGTGGGGCACCAGGCGATCTGTAGATGATTCCGCGAGGATTGTATCTGCCGCAGTGGCTGCTTAATGGAGCGCACATCCCACAGCATAATGATGGAGTCCACATAGCTGCAGAGATCATTGCCATTGGGCGCCACCGACAGACCCTGGACAGTCTTTGTTTGTATGCTCTGGCAGGTGGCATTGTTCTCTAGAGTATGACAGATTGAGGATTAGAGTGTGTGTCAGTGGAGGGTGCTCCGTGTGCCACTCACGTCTCAGATCAAACAGCTTGATCATCTTCTGGCTCATGCCTGCTATCAGCATGCGATGGTTGCGATCCCAGCAGAGCGAATTCGCGGACTCTGCCTGACCAAAAAAGTTTGCCGTCTCCTTGGGCACACCCCGCTCCGTGTCCCAAATGGTTATGCAGGAGTCGGAGCGATGCCGATCGTGTCCTATGGCCAGTATGTTGGCATCCAACTCATTCCAGGCCAGGCACGTGCACATGCGCTGCTGTCGCGGCGCTGAAAAAGACATTAAGGAGTTAGCTGGTGCTCTAAAGCGAGTGTTGGTCTACCCACTGTACTCCCAGCTGCTGTCGTAGGTGTCCCGAAAGTTGCATATGCCAATTTTGCCATCCGCCAGGCCCACGGCAATGATGGGCTGATGGCTGTGGTAGGAAGCGGCCACACAACGCGCATACTGATAGCGCGACTCGTTGGCCAGATAATTAACCGAGATATAAGGCAAGCGACCTGCAAGGAGATAGAGTTTTAATGTGTGTCTCAACCAATATGCTAGACACTCACTTTTCAGCGGGGCATCGTCCTTGCTGCGCACCTCATACAAATTAATTTCCTGGCCCCACGAGACGAATTTGTCGGGAAAGTTGGGAAACCAACTGAGGCCGTGTATGTTGCCACTCATCATGGGCAGTTTTCCATTCGCTTAGCAGTGTTTTTAACCAGATTTTCACAGATCTTTGGCCTAATTGCGTCGCGTTATCAGTGGCAAAAACAAAAACGTGCGATAAACACACTCACACACGCACTCAAGAGAAATTGTACTCACACGCATACACTGCCGGTCAATCAGCTGTTTGTGCCGCTAGCCATACTTCTGAATTGTGCAACACTAACTTGTAACTGCGTAAGCAATTTTTTGTTTTCAATTTCGTGACGAATTGGTTTTAATTTAAAACGTGTCTTTCTTTTAACTTATTGTAATGTTACCAAAAACACCCAAGCCTGCATTTTGGAGATTCATCAAGGGTAGCGCCAAGACTCTCTTTGTGGTGGAAGCGGTTTGTTTTGCGGCCAGCTACGGCGTCTATTACCGCATGAACACGAATCGAGGCATGTCCAGTGGCCGTCTTTTATATAAGTTTCGGAATAATAAGTATTTCACTATTTACAGAATTCCGTCAGCATATACACGAAAACTATCCCTTTGTGCTTGATTACTACTACAAAATCGGTGAGATCCTCGGCGAAAACCAGGCCCGTCAGTCGGACGCCAATTACTGGAGCGCCTTGAAGAAGAGCGAGTAAACCATGTTTGGCAATCCGTATTTAAAGTCCCTGTTTTGGCTTGTATCCTTCGGTGGCATTGGTTATGGCCTGATGCGGCTGACCGAGCCAAATGCCGATAAAATTGATCGTATTAAGGCATCTGCCCGCGTTAATACCAACCAAACGGACGATGAGAAGAGGAAGGCGTTGTTCATGAAGCGTCTGCAGGAGGCGGCCGCCACCAGTACACCACTGTACAGGACATCAACAGGGGACAAAAAAGATTAGTTAATAACTTTTTTTCATTTAAATATATGTAAATTGTTAAACCAAAATATAAATGTCGAGCATTTAATTCATTCGTGCTTTATGTACACACTGGTGGGCGGTGTGCAGTGCTGGTAAACGCTGCTCTGGCGACACAGTGGCAATCTTCCGCCTGGCAAGACAACTTTGCCGCAAATTGTGTTTAAATTAGTTAAATACTCGAATTACGGTGCTCGCAGATCGTAACTAACAGCCCCAACATGCTCCCGGAACATGTGCCATTGGCATCCATTGCTAATATGCCGTCAGTTATACAGTTTGGCGCCAACAAGGACTTCCAAACGCTTACCCATCAACAGGAGCTGGACAAATCATTTCTGGGCTATCAAAAGCGTAACTGGGTGCAGTCCAACAGCAAGATAGACACAGAGCGCGAGCGGGAGTTACTCAAGTCGCTGCTGGCCACCACCATAGAGACGGATCAGTCCGGCAGTGGCTTGGACAACCTCATACCCGATGGCATCAGCTACCGCGACTTGGCCACGCTGACCGACGAGGATCTGCGTCTGTTTGGCTTCAACTCGGCAACGCATCGCGAGGAAATGCTCAAAACGTTTGCCAAAATGCCCAACCAGGATCCCAGCTATGATTACCTGTGCAACACGGACATGGCCAAGCAATACAATTCGCAGATTCTGGGCAAAACCACAAATCATGCCATGTCGCTGCGCGCCTCCCTTGCGGCCACCAATTACAAGATGCAAGTGATGCCAGTGGAGGATTTTGTGGTGGGAGACAAACGCTATGCAAGTCGCTTTGCGCTGGAGACCTTGGAGCAGATGTCCAAGGACCTGAAGAAGATTGAAAAAACAGTCGATGAGCTGCAGAAAATAGATGAATCGCAGGCCAAGGCAGGCAGCAAGAAGGTGGGAAAATTGGACTTATATTTTCACATTTTTTATATGTATTATTTTTTGTTGCTTGCAGAAAAAGTTAAATTTGGTTACTTGCGCTTACTACGCAGCCATGGCTGTGGGTTTGTCCTGTGCCTGGTTTTGGTGGTGGTCAAAGTATAATGGAGCCGCACGACTGGACAGGATCTCGGTGGCAACTTGAGCCAAAGCTAAAGCATTCTATCGATGCCATTCCCTTTGGTTAAGCAACGTGAAACATGAACATCATTTAAAAAGTGTATTAATTCGGACAAATAGCAGTTATAACCTTAGCATATAGCATCTACATATATAAACTCTGCATTCCACTTGGAAATATTATTCCAAGCAAATTCTCTCATGCATTTCGTAAGTTTTTATAATTAAGAAGAAAAGTATGAACTTTAATTATATACAATTGTGTATGGAAAACTCCCTATATTTAATTATTTTAAAGTAACTTCCTCGGCCAGCAGCAGAAATCCCAATTTAACGTAGGCATCGACATGCTCGGGATACTCCCAGAGGCTTGTGTGCTCTATCAGTTCGCTTCTCCTCGTGCAGTGCGCAATGTTCTCTACAAATATAATGGAAACATAAGTAAATAATCTCACAGTGGCATCCACTACCTTCTGCCCACCTGCCACCTGTGTCTTGACCAGCGCCTCCTGTTCGTACCGCTCCGCCAGTTCCACTGTAAAGGCCACAAACTGCGGCAGCCGCCAGGAGCGATAGAATATTGTGTCTGCAGCCGCTCCAGGCAGTTTTGTTAGCCCACGCAGCTGCCTCAGTGTTTCGCGTGTGCTGTTGGCAATGTCGCCAAAGATTGAAGCAATAATGGCCAACTTTTTGCAGGGCAACAAAAGATCATCTGGATAGGCAGAGCCACTGCCGTCATCACCCTCGCTTTTCTCCAGGCACTTGGTCTTCTTGGCCTCGATGGCATAGCAGATGGCGGTGCCGCGCTGCTGTGCTAGCTGCCATTTGGCATAGTTATCCTGGAGTTGTTTCACCAACGTTTCCAGTCGCGTTTTGCAGGTGGCCAAAGTTGCATCGTGACTTGTAGGAGATTGCTGGCAAGGGCTGTCCAGGTCTATAATAAAACCATGCTAAAATAGGCACACACTTACTGATTAACTCAACTTACATCGCACTGGTGTTAAAGTTGTATTTTTTATATCTGTTTCGCATTGTTTTAGAGGCGTTTTGTTTATTTTGGTCATTTTTTTAACAATTGAGATGGCAAACAATAATTTATCGAAAACATATACCATCGGTCCCTCAGAAATATACCAAAATATTCCGCAAAGAGATGGCCAAACCCGTATGTCGATACACACATCCATTGCAATCTTTGCAATAAATTTGCTGTCTAGCACTGTTAAAAGCTAACTTAGGAAGCTCCCAACACTTTGACACCACAAAAGTGCCGGTAATTCTCCGTCAAAGCCATTTTGCTTCGAAATTTTGTTCAGAACGTAAGAAAAACCAAAAATCTAGAAAAATGTCAACCTGGACGCCACTTGAATCCAACCCAGATGTAAGTAGAACAGTTGTTTTTAGTTGCGGCTGCTTTTATAACACATGCAACAGCGATATGCGCTGATTGGCCGGCGTTGCAAAAAGGTCTCCTTTGAAAATTGGCAATTATAAGACGCCATTGATATTGATACCCATTCTCCCAGGTGCTGACCAAGTACATACACAAGCTAGGCGTGTCGCCGGCCTGGTCTGTGACTGACGTCATGGGGCTGGACGAAGACATGCTCGCATTTATTCCCCGTCCAGTGAAGGCGTTTATCTTGCTCTTTCCATGCAGTGAGGTTGTAAGTGTCACCCCTCTGCACAAACAAATACCGTTTCTGGCGTTTATTTAGTCACCATTTTGCAGTATGAGAAACATCGTGCTGAGGAGCATGAGCGCATCAAGGATGTGAAGGAGCAGCATCCCGAGGATCTGTTCTATATGCGCCAGTTCACTCACAATGCTTGTGGCACTGTGGCCCTCATCCATAGCGTGGCCAACAATAAGGAGTAAGTTTCCTTTACTCACATCGAACTCTTAACTGATGTGTTTTGTTTTGCAGGGTGGATGTAACTGGTGGAGTGCTCAAGAAG
Organism: Drosophila guanche; assembly: GCF_900245975.1. Lineage (NCBI taxonomy): Eukaryota > Metazoa > Arthropoda > Insecta > Diptera > Drosophilidae > Drosophila > Drosophila guanche. The sequence goes on from NW_022995746.1 coordinate 3,450,527, forward strand.
TTCCTCGAGAAAACTGCCGCTCTGTCGCCCGAGGAGCGTGGCAATGCTTTGGAGCACGACACTGAGTTCACAGCAGATCATCAGGCTTTGGCCCAGGAGGGTCAGACCAATGCCGAGGAGCATGAGAATGTCATCCATCATTTCATTGCATTGGTGAACAAAGAGGGCACGCTGTATGAGCTCGATGGACGCAAATCGTTTCCCATTAAGCATGGCAAGACCACCGAGGAGACCTTTGTGAACGATGCGGCCAAGGTGTGCAAAGAGTTTATGGCACGTGATCCCACCGAAGTGCGTTTCACCGTTTTGGCCTTGACTGCTGCGCAGGATTAGGCGGCGTCTGGAAAGAAAGAGAATGCGATGATCTCTGATCTGTCAGATATAACTATATACAAACATATACCACATACAATATTATAATCCAAATTATTTATTTAGCTTGCAGCCAAAAAAAAAAGCATTTAAAATTTTGTAATTAAAAGAGTAAAAACACTCGAAGCTTGAAGCTAATTCACAAAAGAAATCTGTAAATGTTTGTGCTTTTTTTGGTTTGTTTAAATTTCCCACCAAACAACAGCTGATAACGCTGTGACCTCTTCCAGTGCGCATGCCTTGACAATTGGACATGCTCCACGTCGTCGCTTGACAGTTCCAATCCACCCTCTCGCCCTCTCTTTGCAATTAAACCAGGTTTTTCTTTTAGCCCAGCTGTCAAAACGGTCCCCAAACGAAGTGGAAGAAAAGCAGATTTTGGCCCAAAAAACTATCAACTTTAAAGGTCCAAGCATACCCTCTGAGAGTGCCGCCATCGAGCATATGCCCTGGAACAGTCGCTGTGTGAAGGGTAAGGGCAGAACGAGGTGGTGCAAGGTTGTGTTAGCATGTTGCTGCTCAAGGAACTGATGCGTCTGGCCACGCAGCATCGCACCTTCTACTGCTATGTGCTGCTCAGCATTTGGATTTTCCTACTCATAGCGGGTAAGTCCAAACTGCACACTGAAGCACCCAAATCTAATCAAAGGTTTTCCTTCTTTGCAGGCATGTACCGCTATATGGGAAGTATGGAGAGCAGTTCTGGTGCTGGCGCTGGCTTTGGCCCCAGCTCGGGCACAATCAGTTCCTTGGGTGACAACTCCGCCTCGTCGTATGCTCAGCGCTTTGCCAAGTATCGGGAGCGTTGTGCACCGCTGGCACAGCTGCAGCGTCTGGATGATGGCGGCATCTTGGAGGGTTGGAAGCTGCAGGGCGTGCTGCTGGTCATACGTCACGGGGATCGTGGACCCATGTCGCATGTGCGCACCACTGGCATCAATTGTGGCGTGGCTGGGGGCACTGATAACCTGGTCAACAGGTGGGTTATCCCAGTTGGGTAATCCTATGCTCTATCAATATTTTCTCTCCCCCCAGATATCGCAGTTTTCTGCACAATTCGAGCAGCTCGGCTTCGGGCTCGAATCACATGTACTGGAACAAGGTGGGACCCTTTCATGGCTTTCCGCTGCTGCCAGCCACCGAGCGTGGCTGTCCATTGGGGCAGCTTACCTACAAGTAAGTACTGGCATACACAAATGAATGCTTTTCATCTCAACTCTCCGCAGGGGCATCTCTCAATTGCTGCATGTGGGCGACATTATGCATCAGGTGTATGCACATCCGTTGGGGCTGCTGCTTAAGCCGCCACTCAGTCGAGGTGGCACGGAGACTACACCGCACACGCTCCTCAATTCGGATGAGGTGGTGGTCTACACTACACGCTATCGTCGCACCTTTCAGTCCGCTTTGGCCATGCTGTTCACCCTGCTGCCGGCGGACAAGTGGCTGGGCCTAAACGTGCGCGAATCCCACAGCATGGCCTTCTGCTTTGGGGAGTGCACCTGTGCCCAGTCGGCGCTGTTGCGCAAACGACTGCAGGCCATGGGCGATGTGCAGCTGTTGAGGCAAACGGATGTGCTGGAGGCAATGCAATGGATTGGCGGCACCTTGTTGCAGCATACACCGAATGGCATCACCAATCCCTTTGAAGTTGTCGACGCTATGCTGACGGTGCTGTGCCACGAGGCGGCGCTGCCTTGTCGGCACAAGAAACGCAGTCCGACGGCCAGGCCAGCGCGAAAGAATCCAAATCAGGAGCTGGTGGATGTCATCAACATTGATCAGGATGAGACGGCAACCAATCTGCAGCCAGAGGCAAACAATGGCATCGTGGAACCAGAATCGAATGAGGCGGACAATGGCAATCCCTCATCGCCACAGGGAGAGGCGGATCATCAAGAGGGTTGCGTGGAGGCGACCCATGTGGACACCCTGATGTCCTTTGCCGATGATCTGTCCAAGCGTTCCGCGGATCATGCCTACTACAAGCTGTCCGGCCTGCTGCGATCCTATGGCATGATACGGCACATCGTCAGCTACATGCTCAAGATGATATCCGGAGATCGAACCAAGTTTGTCCTTTACTCCGGCCACGACTGCACCATGCAGTATCTGACAGCGGCGCTGGGTATCGCCAATAGCCAGGGCCAGACCATTGCGTACGCCTCGCGGTTGGCCTTCGAGGTGTACCGCAGCGAGGCGCACACAGACTACTACTTTCGGGTCGTCTACAATGGGCGGGATGTTACGCAGCAGATTGACTTTTGCGAGGGTGGCAAGAGTCTGCGTGTCACCCGCGACTCGAGGGGCAACAAGGCGGATCTGTGTCCCATCGAGAATATTATTCGCTTTCTGCACGAGGACTACTTTGCCCCGCTGAATGCCACCAACTTTAAGGAAGCCTGTGGCACCACCAATCCACCAAAGGCAAATGAGTTCTAGGCCCAACGATTGAGGAGTCTCCCACGCACTTTTGAAACTGTGATACGTAGTTAAGATGCCCAGAAATAAGCAGCAGAAAGTCCCATTCCAGTCACATAATTTACACATGCAAAACGACCGCAGCACCCTGCGATGTTATCTATCTAATGTTAGACGAATTTTTAGTTATTGAAAGATAATTATTGTTGATCCTGAAAGTCGAAATCGATACATATCAGAAATCGTGAATTTGAAGCTCTCTCTTAGCTAAATCCAATGCATATCAGCGTGTGAGCGTTTTTCCTAGACCTAAGTCCAAATCGTAAGCATATCAAGCGAACGTTTTAAGTTAATTATACAATAAAAAGGGGAAGGAGGAGAAGGCCTAAATGTTCCCGAATTTTAAAGAATATTCATGAAATTGTTTGCTTTCTATCACTGCAGTTAGATGCAGCTAGATGAGATTTAGATTTGAAGAGCAGACATTTGGATCATCTCACTTGGGTTATTTTTAAAGAACCTGCGACTTTATCACAAGTTTCCTCTTTGCTATCCCTAGCACAATGTTTACTAGCACACATTCTATACAAATACTAAACCTTAATAGTAATGGTAATACTAAGTTAAAGAGTCTAGGGTGCCTTGCGAGTCTATTACAAGTTTTGTCTTTGCTAGTGCACTTGGGGTTTGAAGTTTTATTTTCTGCAGCAATAATAGGCCAGGGCCTGCAATAAGTATCTTCGAATTTAAATCCATCCTTTTGCCTAAGAGATTGATAAAATCGATTTCGAATGCTCAAGATAGCAAGGACAAAACTTGTGATAGAATCGCAAGTGCAGAATGCGTCAAACCAGATTTGGAAATTTTCAGAATGTTGAACAGATAGATCCAATGACTAAGATAAAAGTCCATAACGCTCAACCGGACAATCACTTTCATTTGCAAGTAGTGGCTACCCCCCACATGCCTTCTGTCTCGCTGGACCACCTATCTCGTGCAGTGTGCGCCTCTGAGAAAGATTGGCTGCTAAAAATTCGTGTTCGTCTGTGAGCTGAGGAGCGTCTCTTTTCATTCTTAGGAAAATAAAAGTTCGCTGATGAGGAATGTGGTTTCTTCCGAAACATTCGTAGATGAAGATTTGAAGATTGAGTAAAAAATCATCATCTAATAGAGCAAACAATTATTTGTACCATTTGAAAGAAAATACATCCTATGGCAAGACTTGCCACTTAAATATAATGAATAATGCAAAAAATTGTAGGAGAGTACCAACTGGACAGGCAGTCAGTTGGATAGATGTTAAATGTTAATTGTCCAAAAACATTTTTCGAAATGACGCCAGGCTCAGACTGCTCTTGCCCTTTTAAGAGAAATTGATCAACATTGCTGCCATTTTAGCATATTTTCACATTTGGCTGGTTTTGCTAGACTTTTTCAATAGTTCTAGCTGGATTTAGCTTTAAATGTAAACTGAATTGCCTATTAATTGCGTATTTATTTCTCAGCGCAGTTGCCTGAATCAGAGTACGAAATTTCTAGGCCACTAAGTCTAATCTTATTTAAATATCAATAATATAATAATTTTAGATATTAGAGACTTTTGGCACTGGGAATAAAATACTTACGCCGCGATTGTAGTGTATTTTTTAAAGAAATATGGTTTTTTGTGTGGTCTAATTTTTTTTTTAATTTTATAAATTTTCTAATCCATAAGCCGCGAGTACAATATTTGTATGTACTATGTATGTATGGTGACGTATGGCTAAATCCCTATCTTGTTTCCAGCCGAATGTCAAATGAATAGGGTGCCCAAAAATGCATGTGCATTTGTTGGCGCTGCAACGCTGCTCTTTCTATCTCTTTCTGGCTGTTTTTCTCACACACACAGCAAGCGCACCAGAAAAAGGAAAGACAAGTCGAGAATGATAAAGCAAAACGAGAGCAAAGACCCCGCCAAAGGCAAAGGCACACAAAAACAACAAAAAAAGTCAACAGGGGAGTGGAGCCACAGATAATACACGTACTGTGCTTTGGAGAGGGCGGATTGAAAGGGGAGCAGCCGCGCAAGTATAGCGCACACACACATGCACATGCCTAGTACAGATACACGCACACAGCGAGTACACACAAAGTAAGAGAGTGGTTGGAAGAATGAGAGGGGGGGAATATCGCGCAATGAGCGTGTACCGTACTGAGAGGAGAGCCCCCCACAAAGTCCGACGACAACGAACAGCGTAATGTAAAATCGTTGCTCTACAGAAATCTGAGAGCCTGATGACATTCAGTACATTTTGTTACTTTTGTGCACGCAGCCGGCGGACCCCAGAGTGTTCCGAGTTGGCCGCCAGCTGGAGGAGCTGTAGCCGTACACCAGGAGGAGAACCTACGGCTCCACTGGTGGAAGTGAATGCCCGCAGCCGCCAGGGGAGAGGGATTACATGTAATAAAAATGAGCACTGGCACTGCCGCTTCCTGTCAGGTCCCTAACGATAATCCTGTTACCCATCTCCGAGAGAATCCCACTTCCATCTCCATCCAGGTTGAAAGAGCTGTAAAAGCCACGTCCACACCGTTTTTGTCGTAACGGGTCCCCTAGGGGCCATCCGCACTCGCATGGTGCATGGTTGTGTTACATTGGGAAAAGGAGCCCAGATTTCGTAGCGACGCGATGCACTTTTTTGCAAAAAAATACAGCAAAATGCAAAAATGTACTCGCTTGCGACTGTGTTTGTGTGAGAGCGAGCGAGAATGGGGCGGAGCAGGTGCGCGTCTTGTTTCGCGTGCAGGAGATTTGCAGTCAAAGACCTTTCCCATACACAAATCTTGATACAAGTTAATACATGTCCAAGTGAGTGTCAGGTTTGTGTGAGTGTGTGAGAGACGAGCAAACGTCATTGCTCTCCATTTGCTGTACGCCGTTGTGTCTGCCTTCGTCTGTTGGGGTGTTTTGGTGTGTGGGGGCTGCTGGGAGCTGATGGCGCTGCAGCGCATCGACTGAGATGCACTTGCATTGCCTCTTTTGCTCTTTGGTTGGCTTCGACTTTTTTTGAATCGCTCTCTTGCTCCCTCTCTCACTCAGCTGCAGTTACACAAGCAAGCAGCGTAGCGGTGTATGTTTGCGAGCGTATGCGAGTGTGAGGGAGAATGCACTTGCACAGTGGGCTCGGGTCGGTTAACAGTTGAGTGAAAACTATTTGAGAAAAATGTTACAAATGGATTTCGAATCTTTGTTCAGTTTAACGTGTTGTATTTTATGATGGATCTAAAGTTTGGAGGCCCGAAAACGTATATTTTCCGATTTAGATATATTTTAGAGATTTATTTTGCGAATTTACATTTTTAACGAAAAACACTCTAGCTAGATAGATTTTAAAGGTTGCCTTTAATACAAATTTTGTTTTATTGTTGTACCAATTATTTTTCGAAACTGTACCTTTATGTTGAACACCTTCCTAATGATTTCATTACACTGTACCGAGCAAAAGTTCAATTGCATTGGTCTTTTGCTGTTTCTTTCGTACCGTTTTGTGCCTGACTCGCTTGCTCTCATTGAAAAAACGTTCAAAGCAGGAGAAATACACAGAAAGAGAGATAGCAGCCAGACTCACAAACATACACACACAGCCACATAGAACTGTGGCAATCGGCTACTGCATTTGGAGGGGAAGTAGAAAAGAGTAACCGATGTGGAGGACTGCTCCCTCTCGCAGTCAGTCTCTATCACTCTTTCTCGCTCTCGCCCTGACCGTGTGTGTGCATTTTTTATTGTTACACAAGTCGTCGTCGGATCCGGGAATCCGCTTCTGCATCGGTGCTGCGTCTCTGTTACAAAATATTGACGAAGAAAAATCATACAACGTTTTTTTCAAAACTTTTTTTTCAACCATTTTTCATTGGTACGCGTGCAACGGAGGTTGAGGCAGAAGTACCCCCAAAACAGGGTCCGCCAGGAGGACTGCCAACATTTTTGGGGAGGGGCATCTTCTATGAACCGATAGACACACATTCGTGTGGTTTTCATTTGGGGAAAACTGAGGCCAGGATTTTTCCTAGCCATAGCAAACGACGTAGGGGCAATAGATGCAACCAGTTGGAGTTGCATGTGCCCCCAATAGGTGCATTGGTTGCATTGGATTGGTCTGGCGCTGCTGCTGCTTCATTCATGGCTCGCTCATGGATCGTTGGTCTATGCCGTCTGGGCTCTGTCTAACAGAAAATTCAAAGAGTTTTTCCAAGCAGACGACGACGCGTCGGACTCTAGGCTCGACTAGGCCTCGGTCTGGGGCTACACTTCGGCAGATGCAAGGCAAAAGCGGGTCGCGGGTGTCGGTGCATCGTGCATCGGGAGATGCACTTTTCAAACAGTTTTCCATCAGCTGACGCTCTCTGACGGCACTGGGCTGGAGGGGGCGGCAATAGGAGCCGCCGGCTCGAGACTCACACTCACACTCGAGCCCATAGACCAAAGAGAGCCATAGAGCCATAGAGAGGGAGCGAGAGAGATAGGGCTAGCTCTGGAGAGGGAGATAGAGATAACTGCAGCTACGTGCATTTTACGTGTAGAAGAAGAAATTGCACTCTGTACGTAGATGCGATGACGATGTCGTAACTGCAACATAGTGCAGCCACGGTGCATGGGGCGGAGGGCAGCTTCATTCTCCTCTATAAGTTCTCAGTGCATCATTTAGTTGACTTGGCACCAGGTAGGAAGCAGAAGCTGAAAGAGTATCTATGGAGTATTATTACTAGTACATTATCTAGGCATAGAGTGCCTAGCAGGAACAAGTAGACGATAATGCTACATAGTAAGTACACATAGCCCCTACTGATTGGGCGAAAGAGGGAATGCCGCATTACACTCGAAATAAAGAGCCATAGCTCAATGATTTCAAAATGGAACTAATTGAAACGATTATTATATTGCATTTCCAATAATTATTTAATTAATTTTTAGCGACTTTTTAATCTAAGGGGAATTTCAAAGGCCTGGTCTGGTCTGGTGATCCCATTTGGTTTGGAATAATAGCAATTTGGCAGCCATTATTTCAAATATTTATTCAACTTTTAACATAGTCGCACATACATACAGTGTGACCCTCTTTACAGTAACCTTCAGGTAAGAGAACTCCAATCAATCGCTTGAACTGATCCACCCTATACCAAAGAGCGTCTACTCCCGTCTTTGCTCTTTTCGTCCGATCGTCAAACTCAAGATACCGAGATACAGAACAACGCGAAGAGGCATAACAAAGAGGATTGGGATGACTGAGTGCGAGTGCAATGCACTGACCGAGTACATTGGCCCCAGACAGTCAGACACACCGATACGAAACACACACTCGCACACACATTCTATCTCTCGCAGCAAACACACCCACACACACAGTGAACAAGTTGTGCGACCTTCTGGCTGTCTGTCCTCTATATATAGCCATCTCTTTCGCTTCGTTGCGCCTTTTGCCGTTACGTCTTACGTCATCCATCGGCTGGTCTCTGTTCGCCTGTTCACTTAACATCGCATGACGCAAACTCCACCAAGAACGTACATTTCTCAACCGCGCCACGAAACGCCACACAACACACCAGACAGAAGGCGCATTCAACAGATTGTTGCCAGGCAAGGCGGTGTGGCACACACACACCATACACTGTACCGTACCCACAGTGTGGATCCGCGCAGTGTTGACGTTTGCCGATGGGGAGCTCTTTAACAGCGGTGGGCATAGAAAATCATTAGAAGCAACCCAAGAGCTACCAAGTTTTCATAGAAATGGCAAAAATCTGGCCGCAACTTTGCCAGGAAATGGGGAACCGCCGCCAGAAGCTGGAAATGGCGATGGAGATGCAGCTGGAGCTTGGGAACTAGAGGTGGAGATGGTGCTAGAGCCGCGACTAGAGGTGGAGATGATGATGGAAAAGTGGTTTGAGTAAGGCTTGGAGTGTTCTCTTGACTGCAGTTGGGGGTCTGGAGTGTCGCTGTACAGCTGTGTACTTTAACTGGCGTTCAGGTTTCAGTATACTAACATCGAATGGTTGACGGTGGCTGTAAAATTAACATAACAAAATGATAGATAGGGGGGCATTTTCCATTTTCGAACTATAATTTCCAACGTTTTTTATAGCAAAATAGCGGGGCATTACTTTTAGCCGAGTTGAAAATTTCTTAGAGCCTGTTCGTTTATGTTTAAAACACACAAACGAAGCAATGGCCCCCAGGTTGTGTCCCTCCTCGAAGATAGGCGACAATTCTTATGCCAGGGGAAGACTCTTTAGCGTATGGGGCACGCCTTCTAACATTATAATTTATTATTATTATATTTCGTTTGCTTAATTACACCAGGAAAACAGAAGTTGTGCACCACTCAAAAATGGTAACACCAATGCCGAAAATCAGGGGTAGAACAGCAGAATCGCACGCCTAGACATGCATACAATCCGCAACGAGAACAACAGGCCACCATCCTCACAAAGACCGTGGTTCCGTTCCGTTTTACTTTTCTTTTTTGTCTCATTGGGCAAAAAATCGAAAAAGATGGCTACTAGCAAAGCGGGCTAACAGAAAGCATAGCATGGCGAACGTTGCTGATAGTATTCGTGTTCGCATTCGCAGAGTCTTTCCCATCGCCAATCGGTTGGGGAACGTACATACGAGTAATCGTGTGAAATGTTGGGGAGCTCTAGGAAAGAGCAGGGACCGAGCCAGACAGAGATGGCAGTATTTGAGGGGTACAGGCCCACTACACCACCATTACACGAGACCTTCTCAAGGCTGTTGCGGCCTACGATTGGGAGGCTCCACTTTTGGGGAGACTCTACCTTTGGGGGAGCTCCACTTTTTAGTCGCAGTTGAGGCGCGCGTACACACGCCGACATGGGGAAGTCTTGACTATCGTAGCAGGCGATCAGAAGGCCGCAGCACACGGACCACGTGGCGCTCGAGCTCTCTCTCTCTCTCTCGCTGTGGGAAGGTGGGGCAATGGTGGGTTGCTTTTTTGTTTGTTGTACGAGTGGGTGGTTGGGGGGGAATATGCAGTGTATTCAGGGGAAAATGCGATTACCCGTCACTCGGAATGGCACGAGTACTCGTGCTTGCTTCGCGTATCAGTAAAATGAGTGGCCCCTTCCTCCACAGTCTTTCCGACTTTTTCGAGTTCCGCTCGACTGTTGTTACGTCACGCCATTATGAACTTTGTGGTGATTTTTTTACCCAAACATAAGTGGAATGAATTTGGCATACTGGGGAAGGTTTGGGCATACTTGGGGGAAGTACGAAGGAAACTAGAACATACATTTGTTGTACCCCTAATTAAAGTGGCTTGAATAAATTGATTGAATTGTATAAGAGTTTGTTGGGCTAGGGCTATTGCTAGAGGAACAAGAGCTTTAGCTTTCATGAAGTTACCTTAAATATTTTATTTATGTTTTACTTAACTCAAACTACAATTATAATTGGAAATAACAAGTATACGCATTGTATCCTTTAGATAAACATTGATCTTTGAGCTTTGTAAGGTCAGCAATATCCTTGAATAACTGAAAACAACTTAGGTATTCCATTTCCTGTATAACCAACCCGTATGGGTTGTATGCCAACCCGCTTTTTACTTTTCCTTAAACCCCCTTGTAGACAACGTCACTGTCCTTTTCAGCCTACCAAAAATAATGGCATGCCCGACCACATATCAAATGAATTCTACACCTTGGAGCCAAAGTTGACACAACCCACCTGGCCAACAGAATCCACCACCTGAAACAGAACGACAACTTTGCCCAAAAAATCACTGAATTTTGTGTACCACTTTGTGCGGGGCAGTGCCGGTGCACATGAATGTTTGCTGGGGGGCTCGCCAAAAGGATACTTTCATTTCATGCCCAACGAGAGAGTGCAAACAATTTTTAGTGAAATTTTCGAATAGGCGAACAGCAAATTCGTAGGGCTGTAGCCCAGCTTTTGGTTCTGTTCGGGCTCTGTTCCGTTCTGGTGCTGCCTCTGCCAGCGACGATGTCGACGACAATTTGATGATGATGATACTCATATGTATATTCGCATGTGCTGCGGCGGGGTGCTCAGAGCCCGCCCCATTTAAGATTTTTTTTCGTGTTCTCATGCGCAGGTCGGAGAACCGAACAGAACGGTTCTAAATGATGACGCGAGCACCGGCGCAGGAGAGCAGTAACAAAAACAACAGCCCCACTTAGAACGATAAAACAAACCCCCAACCACACAGTGGGAGTAAGAGAGAGAGCCAACGAGCGAGCGCGTTCACAAAAAGAACACACGCAAAAAGGAGGGGAAAAGGGCTGTTGTGTTTGCTCACTCGCACACACGACATTGACTTTGAAACACATTTGACAGGCGCAAAAGCTCATGATCACGACGGAAGCAGCAAGCTAGTGTTGTTTGCCGAATGTATTGATACCCTTGCAGAGAAACAGGCGACCGAAGCTATTACCCTCAATAAGGAGAATTCACCCAACCCTTTCCAATCAATCGTTAAGCAGCATCTACCATAAAGTCGGGTTCGTTCCGTAGGAGAATAAAAGGTCTGATAAAATAATCATACTCTCTGTGAGGGCATAAGCAGAGCAAACCTTAACGAACCACCACCAACAACAACAAGTTGGATGAGCAAACATTTGAGTGTTCTCATACTCATACTCGTCTCCCTCTCTCAATAATTAGCATTTTTAGCTAAAAGCCTACAATATTGCTGGCCCGCTCTCACGCACAAGGCAACAACAGCAAAGGCATCTAATTCTCCAGACAAAATAGAGGTAAATGAACTGCTCGTGTGTGTGTGCTTCTGTGTGTGAGTGAGCATGAGCGTATTTCATTGTCAAGGTGTCGCTCGCCTGCTCTCGCTCGCTCGCTGTTTCTCTCTCAGTCACTCGTTTAAGAGTGGAAGCAGCCTGCTGTCCATTTCTGCGTCACTGTTACCGTTAAAACTTAAACTTAAAACAGTTCAAACATTTTTTACAACATTAATCGAAAACAAAATCATCAGCCAAGTGGAGAGCCAACCCGAACCTATTCACCGTTCTTGAATCACTCACAATTCCGAACCCACTCCGAGTGCGAGTGCGAGACAGATACCGATACCGATTCCGATTTCGAGTGTGGTGCTTCAAATTCAAAAACGCTTTTCAGTGGCAGTCCAAGTCACAGCAGTACTCCACGGCCTGTCCCCAAAAGCCCCACTGTACTCTGACTGGGTCTGGCGGACTGCTTGCTCTCAAACGAGTACGAGTGTGACACAGAGCGAGTGAGTGAATACTGTGAATGCCTTATATTCGTAGCGGTTTTGTGAATTTTGTAACAGGTTCTCAGCACAAAAAGATAGAGGGTGTGCACATGTTGGCCCCTGGTTGGGTGTGCTTTTTGGTAAAGCAGTGCGGCCGAGCGAGAGAGATAAATATACGACATGTTTGCTCAGTGTTCGATGGTTCGTCCCGCTCTCTGCTGTTCTCTCTGCGCGCCTGATAACTGTTTTAGTTAAAGAGCAATCCATTTTGTTTTGCGAAAAGGAAAAGGAGTAGCGCCAATGTTCTGGCCCCCATTTCTGTTGTTGCTGTCTCGCATTTCTGCTACTGTTGCCGTCTCGCCGATTCGTCATGGGCAAAGCTGCGAGAAAGAAACGGAAGGGACACAAAGCTGAGCGAAAAGTAGCTGTGTGGGTGCTCTTCGGTATTAGAGTAGACGTCCTCCCTCCAGAAAAGGGTAGTAGTAGTAAAACTATCTGGCTTTATATGAATCAATAATTAAGTGGCTTTTCTTAAGTTTGAGTACAGCAACAAAGCTTGTCTGTTTATACAATGATTAAATGTTTTGAAGGTCTTAAGCTTTAAGCGCATTGAGATTGAGTGCCACAAAAGCTAATTGAGCATTTTGTGTGTTATCTTCAGTAAACAAAATGCAGCTTATTTACACAAACTCACTAAACCCAAAATTTCTTATTGCAAAATTAATTATATTCAAATTAATTGAGTTAATATAACGTGATTTTTATTCCACTCCGCTTAGGGGATATTCCTTCAGAAGTTCCTATGGGCTCTCTAGGTCTGGTGCCCTACAGAACTTTTGATTCGAAAATAAGCTCGTCTCTCAGCCTGAGATTGGGACTTCAAGCCACTTTGTAGACGAGAGCCTACCCCCGCATTTTGGCTTTTTGATAATGCTTTTTGTGCTTTGCGAATTGAAAGTTTTAACCGCGCTTTTCAATGGATTTGTACATAAGAATAACATACATATGTACATACATATGAATGCAAGAATTAAGGTGATTTTTGGTTTAATAACAAAAAAGCACGGGCCTCTAAGTCATAGATTTGTATGTTGGGGAACGAGTCTGATTACTTATGTATTTACGATTTCGGATAAGCCTTTTGAAATAATGCAAAAATGTGAATTTTTCGATGGTGATATTTTGCAATATTGGCTGGTAGGTCTCAGGTCTTTCACACAAGGAGTTTCTATTTTCTACGCTCAATTCCTAAAAATCTGATGCATGAATTTACAGATCAAAATCACTAATCATGTGCATTCAGCAGATAACGCAGCACTGATCAGGTTCTGCTGGTGAACTTTGGATGAATTTGCAACTACTTATAAATAGAATACCACCACAACTCTGCCTCAGCATGATGTCCTGCATCTCAGAGACCAAGTGCTTTTGTAGGAATAAGAAACCATTTTATTGGACCTGTCCAGCTGTTTGCCTGGCGATGTTCATTCCACCCAATTCGATGCTGCTCCCGATCATTTGTACATGTGTACATAAATATTTATGTATGAGAGAGTATCCCAATTAGTCGTTCGTATCTCGTTGCTTTTTGGCATGTTGCTTTCTTTTATTATACTTTAGTTTTGACTGTGCCTCTTTTTTTGAGTTCATCTGAGTTTCCTTATCCATATTCGACAGTTCCTGTATCTTTGGTTCCTTTTGGGCCTCCTCACCCTTTGCAATCTTTGACCTTTGGCGCGGCTTTTACTTTCACTGACCATGTACTATATCTCGTCCTTCTCCTCCCGTTTGCTCCTAAGATCTCCTACGCGTGCATGCAGATTAAAGATTATATAGAAAATATAATATACATTTTTTGTGCAACTGTGATCTTTATCTTTTGTTATTTGCATGTAATGTTATTTTTTCCCTTTAAATGCGATCTTCTCTGGAATTCCTAGTACTTTCAAAATTAATATTCAATTTTAATATTATTAATATTAATCAATACACTTCATATGTTCAACATAAAACGCTTTTGGATTTAGTTCTTAGAGGCATTTTCTCAGAACTTTTACACACTCAGAGAGGGGCTACAGAACAGACAGAGAGTAAGACATGGTCAGACGATGCAGCTTGCAAACAAGTTCAGAACTTGAATTATTTAGCTTGGAACTTTTCGTGAGCGAGGAGAGAGAGAGAGAGCAGCCCTAACCGAACACTTATGGGCACACTTATCCCCCCCTTCAATCGTGCTCTGCCCTGGGAATGTATTATAATAAAAGCACTCGGAGGTGAACTTGACAGATTTAACTTTTTTCAAGTTTCGTTTCGGAATACCAAAAAGCAGCCGCATCGCAACTTTGGCAAGTTAATTTCTGATGGAAGCTACAGTTTTTGAAAGTTCTTGTGCTGGGCGCTGAAAATCGTCGAAGGCTTTAGCAGGGCGATATGTATTTGTTTTAAAACAGGTCGTTGGTCGTTGCAACGGTGTTCGAAGGGGGGGGAACAAAGCGCCACAGACCGATCCGAGCGTAAGCGTTTTTTCTTGTTTATTGTTTTTTTGGCGAGAGCTTAAACAGCTTTTTACCCAAAGAAATTATATATTATTTGTTTGCTGATGCAGTACTGGGCGGTCTAAAATTAAGTTTCATATTTTGTTTGTGTAAATGAAAGAAATCGTCGAGTATAAACATATTTTCAGCACGCACCCCCTCACTACGAGAAATGGAGAAATACGTACGAATCGAAACCAACGGAATCTTTGCGGCGACCATTCGGTGTTCGCTTTCGTTGTGTCTACAAATTTGATGAAGCCGGCCGCTTGCACCACACAACGAACGCCCGACCGCCAAATTGCACAACTCATTCGGTGTAGAATTATTGTAATCCCCACCAGGCGCACATAAACGCACAGCAAACGGATATCGCCAAATGTCTTCGGAGTGCTTTTTAGCTCGCTTCGCTTTCCGCCATGTGTGCGAAAGCGGGACAACGGCTGTGCGTAGCTTTTTGCCGCGCCCCAAAAGAGCGAACGAAGCTACACATGGACGCATAGGCCGTCCCGCTCTCGACCAGTGTTGCATTCACATGCGGCCGTAAAATCGAATAGTGCAGAAATGACGCAATCTGCGTGCCTTTTTCGCTGCGCGCCTGCTGAAAAATTCACAAAAAGCCAAAATAGCGCGGAACGTATAAATCGGGTACACTGGACGTTCCGCGGCATGGCAATCTTAAGGGAACTAAACAAAATACTAGCCAAACCTAGCACTTTTTCGTTGTTTAAATTTGATTATCTCCGTATTTGTGATGTGTTTTTATTTTTGTGTGCTATTAAAACATTTACTTGATTGTTTCTGGGCGTTAAATGTTATTAAATGGATAATAGAAGTAATTACAAATAGTTCCGTTGGAATGTTCTTTGTTCTACGTCGCACTTTTTGAATTCGTAACGTTTGGCGGAGCCCGCGTGTATTCAAATTCTGGCAGTGTGTTTTCACTGCAGCCTCTTGACAACTCTTGAATGCAGTTTTGATCAAAAACATCTGTGTTTGAGTCTATTTATAGAATTTACAAAGAAATTACAGCAAATATATTGCAATTCGTAAGTTTTCACAGAAGCTGCTCAAGGTAAGTGCCAATTTTTAATGGAATAAACCGAAACGAAAAGCAAGCCATAAATATTGGATACATTTTTCTTAAGGATTTCAACCTTTCAAACTTATTGGATTTGGATTGAAATGCAATTTTTTTATATTTTCAGCAATTACATAACTGATCAAAGAGACCATGGCGCTGCCCGAGGGATTGTCTAGCAAAATGAAGGTTTTCCAGGTGAGTTATCAATTCCTAGTCCAAGTAAATGTCACTTTAGAGCTTTATATCTTTAGGCTGTCAACGATGTGCCAGTTTTCCTGAAAGGTGGACCCATTGACAAAGCCCTGTTCGGCATTACGGCGGGTCTGTGCGGAATCGGACTGATAAGCATTGTCCATATGATCTACACGATGGGCTTTGCCAAGAAGAAGGCCTAATTTAAGCGCTCGAATGTCATGTTTTATCCATTAAAGCAAAGGAAGCGTACAACAATTATTTTAATGACTACATGAGAGTTTAAAGAAATGACAACCCGCCCATTTCCATTTTTTTCAAAATCTACAGAGCAGCACTGTTCCCATGTGTTAATATCGATAACGATATGGTTCCGTTGACGTGTGAATAGCGTTATAAAAATTGTGTTACAGGATGACCATTTAAAGTATCTTAAAATGTTTTGGAATATTTTAAACCAGCATTTTTTTCAATCATTTTTAATGTTATCAGTTAACACACATGTGTCTCTTTTAATAATTTACAAACTGAAGACAAAGCTGCCTTGCTTCCAGAAGAGGTGAAATTAATTAACAATTTAAATACAAATTTGTGCAATATAAAGTCATTAAATGTACAATCCAATAAAAAGGAGTACTTATAATAAGTTAAATTGTTTCTTCAAACGCATTAAATTATTGTTTCAGGTTAAAAGTCTTTGCAAGCTAATAAAATCAAATCGAACATCAAAATCGAGGAATATTATTTAAGACTACGGTATATTTTGGTATATTTCCGAGGAACTGTCGGTATATTTTATCGATAATTCCGCGGTCACACTTGTACCTGGTCATCGTCGTGCAACCATCCCTAAATCGCAGTAGCGATTAAATACCAAAAAAAAAAACAAAAAATAGTTGAATTTAGCAAAACAAAGAAAATGGAGCCCAACGATGAAGTGGTAGAACGCCAGAAACTCGTGCCAAACGATGTGGAAACGGAGGAAGAAGCTCAAAGCCAAAGTGCACCGAAATCAGCTCAAACCCCTGCCTCGCCCGCGGTGCCAAACGTAAAGATTCCCACTTCCCTTCCTCCAACATAAAATGCACACCCAAACCCCGCCCAAATCCTCCGCTTCTCGTCACATATTCATTCCATATCCATATTGCAGATCAAAATCAAAGGCATATCCAGTGGGGACACCACACGTAGCCGCAATTCTGCCTCCTGTTCCATAGAGCGTACCATATCCGAGAAGGACAAGGACAAGGGACAACAGCCCACTGCCACCAAGGTGACCTATGTAAACGAGAGACGGCCGCGCCCCCAGGCCCAGGGCGGCAGCGGTGGTGCTGGCGATGAACGTTTCGAGTTCAAAACGAGGCCACGCAAATTGCTCAAAGGTGGGTGTCAGCCGTAAACAGATTTACTCATGAATTTCTCCTTATCTTGCAGTTGCCATGAACGCGCTCGGTATTTGGTATTCGTTGTGTCAGCTGTCACTGCTTTCTCTGCTTCTATTGATAAGCAATGGTCTAGCGAAGGGCAGTCCATCAAGTCACTGCCCGCACCTCTTTTTAGCTATGAGTCACCCATTGTCAGCCCATATGTTGGGGCCTATATTAACGCTAAATTATTCACACGCACCCGAAGCCACCCACATTCTTGGATAACTCGTTATAATTTTAATAATTGAAATTACAATACTTTGGCCTAGGCGCCTGGGAACGGCGACCTCTCCTAGAGGTTCTCTATCCTCTTCCTCTTGGTTTCTTGTAGCGCTTTGCCTCTTCCTTTCGGTTTTGTCTGGCTCTATGCCTCTCCCATTACTTATACGTAGACCTGACGCTCTCCTTTGATTGCTTTCTGGCGCCTAGAACTCGCCATTTGGCTTTGTGCTTCTCCTTAAGGTTCTGTCTGCCCGCACAAGTCGGTTCATTCGCACGTCCTCACGTTGATATTTATATAAATTTATAATTCGTGTATAGATAGCTGTAATTATTTATGATTATTTTGTTCTTGTTTTATTAATTTTGTATGTTTTATGCGTTTTCTTTTATTTTGTATATATAATACCATTCCCACCCGTATGATTTGGCATGAAGATGGCGATGCATTGGAGCCAACACACAGCAGTGCCAGTAGCTTGAATGCCATTACATTGGTGAGCAGCGAGTGGCTATCCCCAGATCCCACCATCACAAACACCACCACCGCCATCAGCACCAGCACCAGCACCGTCACGAATAACAACAACAACAACAACGACAGCACAAAACCCAACCACAACGACACCAGCAATAACAATAATAGCAATACAAACACACCGCGATCGCAGCGTCGCAAACCAGCAGCAACAGCAGCCACATCGATGCCAAATGCCAGCGTTCATAGCGACAAATTCGATGATCGTCCAATAAAACATCATTCCTTTGTCTCCGAAGTGCCCGATGTGAAGCATATGGAACGTGCCCTCCTTGGCCTGCTGGACGACTTTCATTCGGGCAAGCTGAAGGCATTCGGTGAGGCTTCAATAGAAATTTGCAAATACTTCGATGGTACCTTCTAATTGAATCATTTTCTTGTGCTCCCAAGCAGGCTCTGGCTGCACCATGGACCAGATGACCAAGATACGGGAGCAACAGGAGAGTCTGGCCAAATTGCATTTCGAACTGGCTGCCGCCGAGGAGGATTCCCTGGAGCATGGCAACGAGTTCAACACGAACAAGGCGCAGGAGAATATGCTGCAGCTGATGCAGCGACTCGAACAGTTGTCCATCTCCATTGAGCAGCTGCAGACGAGCCACACGGGTCTCTGAGACTTGGCCCCGCCCCAAAGGGGGGACAAATGCCTGCTCTGGCTCTGAACACTGAACACTGAACACGAAAACACACACAGACAGACAGATGGGATTCAAACATGTTTTTACACTGGAGATTAGCAACAAGAAAAAGAAAAAGAAAAAAAGGAAGAAGTTTTCAATATTTGTAGAATTTGTGTAAATATCTAAGTTATATGCTTAAGTAGTAGAACTCTCTCGATAAGCTTCTTATGCGCTAACTAATGTTTAGCACACTCGCAGTGATTGTGAAATTAATTTAGATTTATCTTTGGCCTAGCAATAGTTTTTTCCCCCCTCGAACGACAGTGCCAAGTTTGTAAGGTGCTAAAAAAAAAGACTCTTGACCATTGGCAATGTTTTTTCATTTGTGTGCTACAAATCGAAATTTGTTCAAATTTATTGTTTTGTTATAGTTATTTGCAATATACATAGACACACACACACACACACACACATAGACCTACATCCATACCATCGGAATCTATTAAAGTTATCATTTTTATAATAATTATAAAACATGCCATAAATGGTTTCATGGAATTATTATTAATTCAACTTATTCAACTGCTGGCGCTTAAGGAACCTTTTTCCTTGAAACGGAATTCCCCATAATTTGTAAACAGTTCCTCAGCCCCAAGGAGAATGTGCCCAACCAATTCCCAACCCACTCGCAGCGCATGTTCCGTTCTGCATGCACAATCCGTGTACATCCCGCCCCACTCTGGATGGGCATTTCGATTTGTGTGAACCTTTGGACAAGTGCATTCGTACATAGGAAATTTTATTCAACATTGATTTAATTTATGGATTTGTATTCAGCTGGTGTAATCCCCACCACTGATGGCTACTCCGCTCAAGCGGCGAGTCTCTGGGCTGTCATTGCGCAGTCGCAGCGCGGCTTTTGTTCTTTTTTTTGGTTTATTTCTTCTGTTGTTTTGTGATCGGTAAAAGTAATTTGTTGTTCGTTCTTCTTTCTTTTAAATGCTGCTGTAAGTCCGGGTTTCAAATAACAAGAACTCTACACTGAGAGAAATGGTGGTGGCATTTTTTTCATTTTCTTGCAAAGGTCTTTCGGCAGAAGGCGACTTAAGACCATCGTTTCAGGTTAAACTAAACTAGTTTCTGGCTTAAATAAGTACTGGTCTTCGGTCTCAATATGCTTGCAAAATAGTTCAGCAGAGGCCTTCGAGCTTGAGCCATTTGAGAGCAGTTTGAACTAATCTTTTGTAAGGCGTGCATTCCTCTCTCCCAAGATGTTTCCAATTGCTTTTTGTCCAACTCGATTGTGTTGCAATCTTAAGAGGTATAAATAAATCTATTGTTTTATTAGGGCTTCTCTTCGTCAAAGTATTGAAAACCCTCCTTCATGTAGAGGTTTCCACCACCCAAATTAGGATTATTTTGTTGACAACAAATGGCTGAAGTTTTCCATAACTAGGTATAGACCTAAATCAATTAAGCATCATCGTAGCCTAATTACCATCATTAATATTAACCCTAATGGCAATACCTTAAACTACTTTTAATTTCCATTTAATTTCATATAATTTCCTATAACCTTTCCTGTAATCTTTTTTCTGCCCCGTAATTCCTGGTAATCTTTTCTCGAGTGTACTCCCACTTGTTGTGTGCCACCAAAAACTCTGTCGGGTTCTTTTTGGGGTTTCGTTGCTTAGTTAGCGGTTTAGTGCATTCCATCCAGCCTTGTGTCGGCCTCTGTTGGGCATTTGCCTGAAGAAGAAATGAAGAAATAAACGCTTGGACCGTCGCATCCGCTACGCTGCATACAAATGCAGTCGTATCGGACAGGGCGTGGCAGGGAACACGCAACATCTATCCCAAAAAACAACAAAGAACAAGTAAGAAATTGTTACCACAAAGTGCCACTGCTGCTGCTCCACCTTCCTGCACCTTTTCTGCTGCCACATCCCATCCCATTCCATTCCATTCCATTCCCCACTTCCATTTGTCCGGCGTTCCATCACGTGCAGAGGTCGCCTCTGTTGATCGAGAGGATTGGACATGGAAATGGGGAATATCCGCGGCATTTGTCTCGGCTTGGCCCAACCCTAGAATGTGTGTGCAGCGACAAGTGCCTTTGGTGGGTGCAACAGTGGATCCGAAACGGATTGGGATCGTTGGCAGTTCATCGTAACTCCCCCCGCTCCATCCAGAGTTATGTAGAGAAGGCAGGCAGGGAGTCGGGTAAGAAGTCATTAAATATGTGTGGCGCATATCAAATTTCGAATGAATTGAACTTACTTGGCTTTTGGTCACATGAGAATTTGATGAACTGCCAAAGGCATAAAGGAGGAGTCGTTGATACTTACCAACAGCACTGCAGGTGGAGGTGGAGGTGGAGTCATGTCTCTCTGGCCAAGGGTTGACACTTGTTGCACCACAAAGGAATCCGATACTTGATTAACCTGAACTCTGACTTTCAGTGGCGAAAGCATTTCAGGCATTTGGCTTACACACACACACACAGAGAGAGAGAGAGAGAGAGAGAGCTGGCTGTCTGGACTTAATCCTGCCCACCCAAGAGCACACAAAACAGCAGAGACGGGCAGACAGGCCCGGTGCCTTCTGGAGACCTTTTTGCGGAAATTACGTTGCTGATGAGCAGCTGAAGGAAAAGCGGAAGACGCACGAAGCTTTTCCTACCTACAGGAAGTGCGACAAAAATTCAAACAGACTCACAGTGGGGAGTGGGAGTGGGACTGGGAGTCCTACTTGCTGCTGGTGCTGCGCTGCATCCTGCTGCCACTGCGGAAGCAAAAGGAGGTAGAACACAGGGGCGGGTGGTGGCGGATGGTGGCGGGTGGTGGGTGCTGTGGCTGAGTGGGTTTTGGTGCTGGGCATAAATGCGCACACGGCAAAAAAGGCAAAGGCAAGTTTCCTGCCCGAAAGCCAGGAGGACTGCCAAAGAGGAAGTGACTAGTGGAGGGGTGGCAGCAGTGGAAGAGTGGGTGGGTGGCTGGCTGTGTGTTATCGTTATCCCCGAGCTCGAATGGGGGGCGACGTACTTTATTTCCTGAAAATGTCCTCGAAAATATGAACATTATATCCCGGAAACGGAAGCTGCAGCATTTGCAAGGAAGTGACGGGGCAGGCAGCAGCAGGGGGAGAGGGAGTGGATGATGGCTGGGCACAAAACATGGACATGAATGTGAATGTGAATGTGGATGTGGATGTGGATTTTGGATGGTTTGATTAAAGCGGGTAAACAGCGACGACGACTGACAGGCACGAAGTACCCGGGCAGGACCCCGGACGAGCAGCAGCAGCAGCAGCAACAGAGAACAACACAAGTGGAACAGGACACGGGAGGATAAACGGAAGAGCAATGAGAGGGGGAGAGAGAGGGAGGGAGGGAGCAGCAGCAACTGAGAGTTGGACATCTCTACGTTGTCGCATCCTGCAGGAAGCGTGACGGTTGCCGCTGGCCACCCGCCTTTTGCCTCCACAAAATGGCAAACGGAATCCGAGAGGCAAAAGCCTTTACATCAAGGAAATGACGGAAGCAGCTTCAGCAGTAGCTCGACTCGACACAGAGGGAGAGAGAGAGAGAGAGAGAGAGATGTGGGGCACACACAGGACACCGGAGCACTGGCAGGAAATCATCGTCCCAGCGACGTAAATTAAATTCCATGCAAAGTTAATTTTTGTCACCCACCCAAGATGTGGATCCAGAGCAGAGATGTGCTTAGCCGTGGAGTTTGGCAGGGCAGGAGCATGGCACTGTGTGGTTGTGGGATTTATGGGTGAATGATATGGTAAAAGTTTATAAATCATGAAACCAAAAGGGAGGCAGCCATGCCAACTACTGCAAAATGGAATCTAGAGTGTGTGCGTGTGTGTGTGTGTGATGGATAAATATCAAATTGAATTGAGTTTTTGCTAAAGAATGGGAAATCGACTTATGTTTTAGATGGTGGGAGAATGGGAGGAACACACAAGGCAGCTAAGTTTTGTGGGGCTTTAAACATATTTTATTCAATTACCAAACGACACTCTGGTAGCTGGAAGCTGGAAGACTCTTCACACTTAATTGTGGCGAAGAAACTCTCCTATCCTAACCAGTTTTCCCCATTTTTCCCAACAGTTTTCGATGTTTCCCCTGTATTTTTTGATCATTTGCAAACTCCTCAAAGCTAGCTTAATTCTATGGCAAGCGCTGCGAGACGCACAAGCGAAACACGCAAAAGAGAATGCCCAAGAATGCGACAACAAAATCCAAGCGTGTTTGAGAGCCAAAATTATTGTAATGTAATTTGTAATATTTGGGTGTGTAGGAAAATGTTGCAATTCCCCTAAGAATTACATGAATAAGAACAATTTGCAGAGCACAAAACTGTTGACTATCTGAAAGAGCAATCTAAAGATCGTTAATCCAAAGCTTAGTTTAAGTATAAAACGCAGCAGCAGCGGCACATTTAAGAGCCAAAAGCACCTGCGAACATGTGAGTGCCACAGTTGCCAGATGCCTCGCCTAATGGCCAACTTCCTTGGGATGCCATTTAGAAGAAGAGAAGAAAAAAAATGTTACATCCTGCCTTTCAGAAGCAAATCCCAAAAGATGCGGTCAGGAACCAGCAGGCATCGATGTGTTCCTACTGCAAAAGAGAATCTTCAGCGCGAGAAATGTGGGGATATGGGGTATGTAATTTACCTCAATGATTGCCGCTGTGTCCGTGCCTTGAGGCAATCTTCAATCTATGGTGAATGTACCGCTAGATGCCGATGGATGCCGGGTACCATAAACAGAGAGAGAGAGAGAGAGAGAAAAGATCCCCTCCGAATCCCCTGCGAATCCGAATGAGAATGCGGCGCCGTAATTGAGTTCCTCCATCTGGAAATGGTCAATTGGCAAATAGCAGAGACAATAAATGAATCTTCATCGAGAAAGCCTGGGCCAAAAAGAGATTTGTACAGACCAAAGACCAGAGAGAATGAGCCACCAGCCAGAGCCAGAGCTCCAACTGCAAACCTCTCTGGTTGGACATTGGGATTACGTGAAAGGTGAAAGTTGTTGAGAACCGCAAAAGAGGCAAAAAAGGCAAGCATCGAAGGGGAGGAACTGCCATAGCGGGTCAGGCTAAGAAACGGTGAGAAAACCGATCCAAAAACACGAACCAAAAGACACCGCGAAACGACAACCCGAACCGGACCCCACCTGTCGGCGACCTGTTGTCGCTCTTGGCTGCCTGCTGGTTGCCTTCTGCTCGTTGCAGATATTTCCGTAATCCGAATGTGGAACAGTGGCACAGTAGTCGCTTGTCGGTTGTCAGTAGTCGTCTCCTCCAGTTTCTCTTCATTGCATCCTCCATCCCCATCCCCATCTCCCTCTCCCTCTCCCTCTCCATCTTCATTGCGAGCTTCTTCTTGTTGCTGCTGCATCTTCCACTTCCCATTTATGGCGCATGCGCGCAGTGCAGAAGTCACACTGGAGCTGTAACTGCGGCTGGAGAGATGAGGCTGCTGATGACGCCGCCGACCCACTGGCTGACTGCTGTTCCAACTAACAGACCCCCAAGACCCCATACCGCAGGCTGGGTTACCCTCTTCAGACTCTTCTGCGTTGATTTGGTTGGATGGTGCATTACCGCATTGCAAACCTGAATTCTTCGTGGCTGATTTTTAATATAAATACTCTTTCGGGTGGGAGAGAAGCGTATAAACCATAGGGGAGGTGCTGGGATTAGTTGGTTATGGATGGGAAGATTTTGAGATTTCAATTTGAAGCATTTTTAATTGAAAGATTGGAAGAACTTATTGGGTTAACGGTTATCCACTTAGTACATTCTTTAGATCACGAGATCCTTTGATTAGAGATAAAGTTTCGAAAAGTAATCTGGTACCCAAAGCATCCATCGGCAGTTCTACCTTTCTTTTCCATGCGCCTCGAATCAACGCCCGAGGGAGGATCAGCAAAGATCCACCGAAACATATCTGTACTGCATGTCTCTCGATACAGATACGATCCTACGATCTACAGTTTCCCTAAAATCTCCACAATTATCCAGCGAAAGATTCTCCTAAGACCTCTTTGCATTCATTTCTCCACAAACCACAAGAGTATCCAACGATCGCTGTCTCCATCTCTTTCACACATCTCGTGTTTCTTTCTTGCTCTTTTTTGGCATAACTATTCCGGATGCTGTCTCCCTCTCTCTCTCTCTTTCTCTGTGGAGCTTGAGCAAAGTTTATTTTGTGTGCAACGCGTGGTGGCAAAATAGATTATGAATGTAAGGCAGTGGGTGTCTGAGTTGGAGTTTAAGTCGAAGCGGGAGCTGGTGTTGCTGGTGGCTCTATGGCTGTAGCTGGTGTCTGCTGTGGTGTGTCGTATCGGGGGTATCGTTAGACGGTAGCGTGTCTGTAACACTTTTTCCCCCAGCAGTGGAGTTTCGGGTGTGGAGGCAGGGACGTAGCTGTCTGTGTCTGGCTGTCTGCGGGTCTCAGTCTTGCCTGTCTGGTTTGAGGAAGTTATATAATCGGGACAACATCGCGATATGTCGGCAATATGCCTCAATCAATTCAACATTTATGAGCCAGCCTGAAAGTTAATAACCAAAGAGAGAGGAGAGGGAGGCCGGGCCACTCGTCATTGGGGATTATGTGGGTGGGCAATCAGGTTGGGACGATCGACAGAAAGAGTGGCACAACAGAGACAGAGAGAGGGAGAGGGAGAGAGGTAACTGATCCGTTTGAGTGCCCACCGAAATGCTGTTATGTGAGGTGCTTCCTCATTAAGCCTCCTCGGAGAGTCTCCTACATGGGGCAGTATGTCGTATCGTGTCGTGTCGTGTCGTGTCGTGTGTGGCGCTCCTGAGATTCCCATTAGCCGTTCGATACGAGGATCAAATGATCGCTTAAGCATTTAAGGAGGATCGATCAAGCTGAACACTTTCCGGGGCAGCGGATCAATCGGGGTTTTATAGCTGCTGTTACGCTCAGTCTTTACCGATCGATCCATTAGAGGGTTTTTATTGGGCCATCAAATTATGAAACTCGTTTGCTGTTATTTTGTACTGTTAAATGAGGAATTATTATTATCTTAAGCCAGCAATCGTGCTGCACTGATCGCTTCTGAATTACTAAATGAAACTGTTTTATTGAACATAAATATACACATCAAAGACGTACAATAAAAGGGGGAGGGCTTGGATGGGAGAGATATTTAGTGAGCGAAATCGATTGTGTTCTGCAAAAAGCTGTCTTAGACTTTTAAGATTTTGCTCCACAGCTTTAATCTTTGTATTTTCTGCTACAGAAATAGTCATTTTATTCATGGGAAAAAGCATTTTTGAGTGTGCCAAAGAAGGCCCGGAGTAGATCAGGAGTAAATCGGTGTGTGGACACACATCGATTAAGAATTTATTTGCGTTTAATGAATGCTTTAGAATATGTACTTTATTTTCATATCAAATCAGTAGTTAAATCTGCAAATTCAATGTCTTTCTCCTACATTCTGCCACAGCCCAAACCCTTTACCAATCTAAATCCATTCTCCACTTCCCTTAGCTCATTTTTAATGAACTTCCTTGAAATGTGTGTGACTATCTAAATGTTAAAAGAGCTACAGGCAACAACAATGGAAAAAAGTGAAACAGAATTTCAATTAGGATTTTCCCCAGTGCCTCGTAAAAATGGTAAATTTATGTGTGTTTTTTTTTACCAAATGATTTTCATGTCGCTACGCGCCTTGGATCTCGCTTGGAGAGGCATAAAAGTCGATAAGCCAAGGATAACTCCACTTCCTTTCTGCATGGAACCGAGAAAAAGGTTCACATGCCACTCGATATGGAGGGTTTTACAACCTGCTGCCAGTGTTTTCTTTATTTTTTGTGCCCGATCCTCCGCTCTCCTTCCTCTCCTCCACTCCCAGACACTGTCTGTAATTAATTACACAGCATTTTCATTTGGTGAAGAGAAGAGAAGAGAAGAGATCTTCCTGCTGCTGCTTCTCATTTGCTGCCATTTCCACGCTTCGAAACGTTCAATCTTCCAGCGTTTGGCTGTTGTTCTGGTTTTAAACGATTTCCAAGAAACGCTCCAAGAGATCGAAGATCGTTGAGCGGATGTTGGGCACATTTTCCAGCACTCAGTGTGCGTGCAACGTGCAGCAGTCATGCAGCAGCCATTCAATCCACTTCTGTGTCTATCCATCTCTAAGTATTCTTCCTTTCCATACGTTCTATACATGCCTGCAGGCCTGATATGCCTCTCTGCCGCTGCTGCTGTTGATGATGATGATGAGGCCCCTTTTCTACAGCGATTATTTAATTGATAAAGATTTCCACATTCCACAGACACACACACACACACACACACACACACAAGCGGAAGCCTGAAAGAAGCCAAAGAAGCAGCCCAGGAGTGGGAAGCAAGGGCAGACGACACTCTGACACGCTGTTTATCCTGGCTGGCGAGGATCGAATCTCAGTTGCACAATGCACTCGAATGGCATTCCAACCCTCGAACAAAACCTGCAGCCACTATCCCTATTCCTCGACAACATCTACCAGATGAAATCTGAAACCTTTCACCATCATTGGCTCTGCCGTTCTTGCGGTAAGGTGCCTCTCGACACGCACACAGCACACACCAATACTCACGCACAACAGGTCATACGAGAGAGTGTGGTGGAGGGGGGCATAGCCTGCCAACACTTGTGGATCGATCTGCGATCACTTTTTGTTCCATCCCTTAAGTGCACTCTTGGGTTTTCATACCCATTGAATGGGAACGAGCCGAGCAAAGGGGGATATAAGGCAGGGGAGTGTATAGGCAACAGACGGGAGGTAGTTCTACAGCATTTGGTTGAATATTTCTAGTTAAGTTTGTGGGTTTGTACATCATATTTGAACACACAATAAAGATTCTATGTGGAAAATCCTTCTAGCATTTATAAACCCATCAGTTCCATGCTCTCTTTACAGATCATTCTCCCAGTCGATCATCTCCTCTCCTCTCCTGTTGCCACTCTTCCTCCTTCAGAGTCGTTCGTTCCGTTCTGCTTGGCTACACTTGGTTTGGGCGCTAAATTGGAACGCTTCTCCGGGGCTGCCATAATCCTGACCAACAACATCCACGATCGATGGCATCGACGATTTGTGGCCAAGCCGATCGAAGCGATATTTGAGCGTGTTCGTTTTTGGTTTTGTTCTTTCGGTTCTCTTCGATCAGTTTTCCGTGTTTCGCTTTTGTTCGGCGAGAGAGAGAGAGAGAGAGACGCAGACCAGACAGGCGGGCAGGTTTCCCACGGTTTCTTCTTTCCCTTTTTGCAGGGTGCACATTTCATATCCTGCAGACACACACACAGAGTACTGGCAGTGGCAGAGATTTGTCGGGGACCAACTGTCAAAGTACCAAAAGCAACCTTAGATCCTTAATGTGCCCGAGCATGGCGGCAAAAATCTTACAATTATCCATTGTTGCACAGAGGGAATGTGTAACAATTAGGCCAGTACGAGGGCGAGAGAGAGAGTCTCAGGATCTCAGGATCTCAGGATCCTCACGTACAAAAATCAAAAAGGGGAATTCAATGCATTTCAATTATGTATTTGTTAGGCAGGAAAAGAGTGTAACGAAGAGGATAAGCGAGACCCGATCCCATCCGATTCGAGAGCCCTTCCTAAGGCTAAAAAATGATGTCATGTTATGTGGGTGTGGATGTGGATGTACGTGGGCGATCCTGCAGGATCCTGCATTGGTTGTGCTCCTGTGACGTGGAGGAGGGTGGAAACATTTATGTGTGTTCCGCCACTCCTTCTGGGAAATGATCCGATCCGGTTATACTTAATTGTTGCCGAATAATTATTACAATGGAGTTTTACTTTTTCCATGAAGATTGGCAGGGGAATTACATGACTAGAGAATTTATTGTTTGATATTTCTTATTATGGATACTTTATTAAGGCTCATAGGGACAACTATGATATAGAAACTAGAACAAGAAGGGAATGAATGAATAAAGTTAATTACTAGAATAAGTTTATCATATGGAAAAGAATCATAAAAGATGGAATGACTTAGATCAGTTCTATTCAGAATTCCATAAATATTTTGAATAACTTTCAGGATATAAAATCTCCTGTTAGAAACTTAAAAACTGGCACTTGAATCGTTGAAATAATCATAGAATAAATAGAACAAAGATATCCATAAGCAGGGGAAGGGACGGCACACCTTCCATGAATAGATATTCCTTGATTTAAGTTATGTATTCCAAGTGAACCTCTCCCCAATATCTATTTAATTATACCCAAACTATCAATACTTCTTAGGCAGAAATCTTTCCTATATATCCGCTGCAGACATTGAATTTGTCGAAACTTATATCATACCGACAGACGCACACCTTATCGAGACACTCCTGCCCATCCACTCCCCAAAACCCTAGCGCAACTCTCAGTGTTTTTAGCAATTGGCAAATGACCAACAAGAGAAATGGGCGAGAAATAAGAAGAACACGATGAAAATTCGCGTCTGGAAATACTTCCGCATCGGGAGGAGACTTCGTCGGGCCACGGACCACGTAGACTATTTATAGAGGGGCCTCTACGACTGCCATATAGTGCAGGGCATATATCA
Source organism: Drosophila guanche (assembly GCF_900245975.1). Classification (NCBI taxonomy): domain Eukaryota; kingdom Metazoa; phylum Arthropoda; class Insecta; order Diptera; family Drosophilidae; genus Drosophila; species Drosophila guanche. Next base: position 3,479,790 of record NW_022995746.1, read on the forward strand.
AATCGCTGGCTGACTGTCTGCTCTTGTCTATATGCATATTTATACTACACACAAAATGAGTCTTGTGTTGTGTTTTGTGTGCGAGGAGGAGGGCCTCTGGCATCAAGTGGATGCCACTTGGTTGCCTCTGGACATTGGCATATTCTATTTTAATGAATTGAATCTGCACTTAGGCATCGAACTAAAATATAAGAACTATGACTGTGATGATGACTGGATGGAAAAGGGTGAACAAAAAGCCAGAGATGTGAGTAGGAATTTATGGAGTTCAAGGGAGAGTTAGGGAAACGACTTTAAAAGTGCCCGATACCCGATTGATCAGAAAGAGCTCTAAGCGCTCATCTCTACATCTTTATCACTTCAAATTTGTAGCACAAAACCTTCCCACAACTTCCATTATGACTACGTCACAGTTTTGCTCTTGCTTGCCGAAGTTTTGACAGCAATCGTTATGGAAATTTTGGTTCCTCGAGCGTTAAAAGTCTTCTAAAATAGAGCATACCCTAGAGATCGCCAAGTAACCGGTAGAAATATTCGTACTTACGTACACACAAACGTATAAATGTTGATTGGCTCAATTGGACGACTATTTGAACTCTGAACCCCGACCATGCTCATCGGCAGCTCTCGTCTTCCTCTTTTGCCGCCAACCAACCCCAACCCCAACCCCAAGACCCTCCTATTCCTTTGTAGGCTCTTCCCCTGCGAACCCCACGCTGGGCGACGCACCATGACCAAAGCTACTAATTTGGGCCAGTGATCGCTGTCGTAGTCGTGCTGTTGATGATGACGACGACGACGACGACGATCGGTTGAAACCCCGTCGATGTCGTTGTCGTAGAGCAATCAATGGGGAAGACACCACTAGGGAGGGTAGAGCGAGTGGAATCTGTGGCGTGGGCGGGTACCCGGGGGCAGGGTCGCCACGATTGTTGGCTTGGCTGTTTATGGGCATTTGACTGGAAATGTCAACCGTTTGCTTAGGGAAAAACTGGTTAGCCAACACAGCGAGAGAGAGAGAGAGAGAGGGAGAGGCGACTCCCCGACCCACAAAGCGGATGCAGTGCAACTGAGCGCATCTTTGGGTCGCCATCAACCTGATGAGAGTTCCCATTTCCCATCTGAAAACCTCCAGTCCCTCCTCCGCCCCCCCCCCCCCCCCCCCCCCCCCCCCGCTAAATACTTAAACACTAAAGACCGAGGAGATCTTTCAGCTTGCAGCGAAGCGGAAACGCCACAAACAATTTATAATTAAAGATTGCCAACTGGTTTTTATGGGTTCACAATTTATGGGATCGCAAACAGATATCAGCTAGCACCTCCTCACCTCTGAAATCTTGTTGTACAAATTACAATAAAATAACTTTGAGCAGGTGCGGAGTTACAATTGATTTGTGGAGGGATTTTACAAGAAACAACCTATGGGAACTGTAAGTTCTAGGCAGACTTCCTATCAATGCAAACGCAAATAAAGTATCTTTACAAGTTTTTAAGTTTTAAAACCAACAAAACGCACACTCTTGAGCTAAAGAGAAGACACGAGTACCATGTAGCGATAGGAAGAACTCAAGTCGAATACTTAGGATCTTCAATATGTATGCAGGTTGTCAAGCACAAATGGAATCTACAGAATTGTGTAAAATTCAATGTCTCGTGTATAGCTCTTTCTTCCTATTTAAAACCACTTTTTTAAAGCCATACTGTAGACCACATGATTATAATAAATCTCTACTTAATCCACCCAAAATATCATTCAAATCTGAATCTCGCTTTCATTAAAACCCTTGCCCTGCGCGCCCCTGTCCCATCCTATCAGCTTGATGAAGAAACTTTTGTTTAAACTTTAGCTTCTATTGATTAACAACTATATCTGGAGCCCCCACGCGATAGCCCCCCACCTGCAGCTGAGAACGAACTGTACTGTGGCGTGCGTATTGAGATGTTCCATAGTAAACATTTTAAAATATTTAAATTATTACCATTCAATTGATTGTTGTTGCTGTTGTTGTAGTTGTTGCCAAGGAAGTGAACAAAAGGAAAATCTGTTGATGTTTACACATAAAATGATTTGGTTGTTGGCTGTGTAGATTCCGTAATAACATAATAGAGATTATTATTGCAGTTTACATTTCTGGAAAAGTTTATGAAAACTGAGAAACGTTTTCGCATTTCATACATTGTTTTATGAAGCTTTTTTTTTAAATAAATGTAAGCAATTTTTTTGTTTGTTGTTCTTTGCTGATAATTGTGGATCAACAAATTCCTTAACGATTAATATAGGATAAGATATAAAATGTTTATGTTTAATGTATTTATTGCTATTATTTTTACTTCATCTGTGGGAAACGTTAGGTTCAGCATCGTTGATTGTAGCCACGTCCCACTGTACTCTAAATATGGCTTCGAAACAGTAAAACGGATTCGTTGCAAGCTCGACTTCCTTAAATAATTTTCTTAATTTTGTATTCTTCTCAGATGGCGCCAGATGGAGCGTTACTTACGCTCCGACTTGGGCTCGTCCAAGGTATACTAGTATAGGGTGAAGTGCGCTCCAAAAATAGCCGATCAAGTGGTTTGGCTGCTAGTTACATGTTAAGCAAACCTTCTCTCTGGAAGCAGTTTTCCCCCATTCCACACACACACACACACACTGTGCATTCGCTGTGTTTTCTTCTTTTCTCCTATAATGATCAAACTAGATTGGGTATCAAATTTTTGTACAATTCAGGGAGCGAGACACCCACACTTCTTTCAAATATACCTTGCTGCGGCTCTCTTCCATCTGTGCTCTCTCTTTCGGTCTCTGCGCATGCACGCTGTTCGGCTTTCCGTTTTCGCTTTGTTTATTTCTTGCACTGCTTCACATCAAAACGTAAAAAATTGTCGTGGCGAACGGACGTGTGTGGCTCGTTGTTCGTGCAGAGACATTTTGTGGTTCACAATAAGTTGTGCAAAGCAGATAAATACAAGAATATACGATTTAAATTGATTAATGCACAATTAATAGAATTTAAATGACGGCATAACGGTTCCACTAACGTGCGTGCGTGTGTGTTTGTGTTCGCGAAACGGAAATAAAGAGATAAACAAGAAACAACCGACCGACACCAAGAAGTGTAAGTGAAAAGGAAGACACAAAAATTCACTGTTCTATTCCGCGCGGCGCCCGCTCTCTTCCTCCGCAAAAAGAGTAGGAAATGCTAACACAAACAAAATACAAGTGCAAGTGCATCGCGTGAGAGTTCTGTGTGCGTGTGTTTTTGTGTGTGTGCGAAAGCGAGTGCAAGGAACACAGACGGAAGTACCTTTGACTTGTTCTTCTGCTCCTCCCACACACGCTGTCGTTTGTTTGCTCTGCTTTGGCGCTGACATTCGCAAAGACAACAACAATAACGGCTTTCGAGTAACGGTCAAATGCAAGCAGTGTGAGACAGGATTAGCCCCAAAAACACAGCACCACCCACCAGACGGCACCCCACCCTACGACAATGGCCCCTCGGCGCAGCAGATAGCAACGGCAGCGACAGAAACAGCGCTGCAGCTCAACCAGGAAATCTTCAAAGTAGCAGCAGCAGCAGAGAACTGCAGCTAGAAAGCAACATCAAGCAGTGCATTAGCAAAGTGCATGCATTACCTTACGTCGCACACCGATACGTAGCCAGTACGCGCGACACGTAGTGCAGCAGTTGTAGGCAAACCACAAAGCAACAAGAACACAGCACACAACGCCTGTCGATTGTGTCAGCCGTTCTGGGATCTGGACATATCCGCTTCCGCATTGCTCAAGAATCGAAGCCCAGTCCCCCCCGCAAAACGCCCCCGTGAGAACAGCACAGTGGAGCAAACAGGTAAGCAATCGCAACCACAGTGTTAACACAAATTGAGAGATTATCATCTCTCGCTGAATTAAAACATGATATAGTACTACGTCACTGTGGTCATGAAATATCAGTACAAGACGATTGTCTGAAACAACACACACACACACCATAATCTTTATGGTTTATCTCTCTGCTAAATATGATTTTGTTCCCTCTGTCTCTGAGACGAGACGAACGAGTCTTACAATGTTTGAGTTTCTTGAGGTCAACAATTTGTGGGATCTGCACACGTGTAAAAAGATAAAGGCCTCAGATATAATTAGGGTAAAATTAGATAGGGTAAGAGAGCCAGTAACAACGGGTTTATCTAGGGTTGTCTGTTGATTTATTAACTTGGTTTTAGTGGGGATCTAATTGTGGCATCTTTATAAGACTGTTGTAAATTTGTAAAAAAGATAGATGCACGCTTTAACCAGGGGTTCGTCATGATATTTCACTGGAATAAATTCCTCAATCTATTGCTCATCGTTCAAGCTAATTTCACTTTATTATTCCAGTGCTAAAAGTCATTCGCATTTGATTGTTTCGATGGGTAAAAAGGTTAAAAGGTCTATGAACAGTGACTATTGCTGTGGAAATGGGGAAATATAGAAGAGGTTGGAGCTTGTAAGAAAAGAATTCGAAAGATATTAATTAATCATGTAAGGATGCAAAGTCCTAATCAGTTTCTCTCTAGAAGGTTTTTCAAACTGAATTCTTACGTTATGGCTCACCACCTTCTAAAATATGAATAATAAAGATCATTTGAGGGTTTATTCTAACAGAACGTTGCCATTCGAGACATTACTGTTTTATCGAGTACTGTTGTGCACGAGTTCTGCCTGTTGCATCATTCTGGTTGGTTGGAAACCATAATTATCCAGTGTAGTGTCCAGTGCATGTCTTGGACTGTATCGACTCGACTGCTTGGTATGCCATAGAATGGGTTGGTGTATGGTATGGCATGGAACGGTTCACTTAAGTTCGGTTCGGTTCGGTTCACGGGTCTCTTGTTGCATGCACTTTTCTATGGAAGTGAAATAAAAGCGGAGTGGAGCGGAGCGTTGAGCTCCAATTAGGGTGCCGCGCGACTCTTTGTGGCTCACGTCAGCGAAATCTTATCGCTGGGGCGCTATGGCAAAAAGAAGAAGAATAAATATGTAAAAAATCCGCAACTACTGGTCAACGAAGTTTAGATGCCCTTTTTCGTTTTAAGGATCAGAGAAAGAGTAAAGAGAAAATATATTCCAAAGCTCCAGATATGATGTGAAAGTCTTTCCGACAAAATAAACTATTTCGCTCGTTTGATTCCTTGGTAGTATCATATCGAAACCTCATACAGATATCTTGTGAAATGACCAAATACGTTCGGAACTGCTTCCTTCTTTGCGTCTCACAAAACCCTCCTCCAGAATAATATCACCTCTCCTCCTTCCTAGGGTATAGCAGAAAACGCAAAAAATGCCAGCAGAATTGTGTTTATTTATTTGCCTGCTCCGTCGACGACGACAGCGACAGCGACGTCGAACAAATCAGCCAAACAGTTCCTGCTTCTGCTTCTGCCACAGCCCCAGCTACACTTCCCCCTACCGCCCCGAGCCTCCGTTTTGTGTGTTTGTGTGAGGGGGTTGTAAACTACCGCACACCTGATCGTGTGCGGGCGCCCCGCCACACCTCCGTTATTTCTTAAGAGATGAGAGCACAAATCTCGCCTATACACGTGTGCAAATGTGTGTGTATTGTGCTTTATTGGGATTTGAATTGCTTCTCTCTCTTTTTCGCTCGCTTCAATTAACGGAAAACGTAACAAAAACTTGTAGAAGCTGCGTTTTAAGCTCACTTTGGTTGCTTTTACAATTTTATTTTCCTTTCCTGGTTTTCGGTTCTCTCCCGTCTCTGCTCTGCTCTGCTCTTAGGTGGCCTGGTGACCAGTGCTGGCAGCAGAAAAGCAGCGCGACAGACAGCAGCAAAGCATCAGCGCGACGGCAGCGCAGCGTAAATACAATAAATTAAATTCACTTCCGCATTGCTCCCCTCCCCAACGAAAAAGCAAAAAAAAAAAGACAACGTAATGGGTGAGTGTGTGAGGCGAAAAGACAAACGACGTAAGAGCATGGCAAGTGCACGGAAGCAAGAGAGCGGGTCAAAAGCGGGCAAAGAGGGGCAGCGACGCGATCGCTTGGGAATTGTTGGTACTGGCAGCTAGAAAGAGGAAGAAAAGAAGTGCGCAGAGGGGGCGAGGTGGGTGAGGCAAAAGCAAACAGGTATAAAAACTGTTGATCGCAGTCAAGCGAGGGAGAGAGAGCGAGCGCGCCAAGAAAAAACCTATTCCCTCACACTCGCACACACACACACACATGGAAACCACTCCCGAGAGTCGTGTGAAACTGGCTGACTCACTCACACACACGTGCGATCGCAGCCAGCGGCGACGTCTACGCCGACGTCGAATCACTGCCAAGAAAAGAAAAAAAATATAAGCAGCGGCGGCAAAATAATGAAAGAAAGAGGAAGAAAACGCCAAGCAGCAAAAGCAACAAAAAACGCCTTTAAGCGGCAGAGATATTAACACAAAATGCCGAACCAGCAAAGCACTGCATGTTTGCATGTGTGTGTGAGCAAGAGTGTGACGCTGGTGCTTCGCTCTCTTTTTTTCAAGAGTGTTATAAAAACAAGTAAGAATGGTGGGAGACATAACGCAGTTAAATATATGGTTCTGCGGAGAGGGTAGGAGGGTTCAACTATGGGATAAATGATGTAAAAGTTAAGAATAAAATCTTACACTGCTTGATAGACACGCTGGAATAACATGTGTTCTGCACATTTCCATACTGTGGCGGGAAAAAGTACTACTCATATCAAGTCCTAGTTAAAAAACGCCGCTTGGGTCAATTATGGCCATCTAAGGGTTAAGCGAAGGGCTCCAAACGCATTTGTTGTGGTCGCCCTGTTTCTTTCTATTTCGGCTTCCTTTTCCTCTTCTATTCGCTGCCGCCTCTCTTTTGATGCACAATGCAAGAGAGAGAGGGAGAGCGAGAGTCTCGAGACATTTGCTGTTGATGACTCTTTTGTTGTTTTTATTTCAACATTGCATGCGGAAGCGGCTGTACAGTGCACTGTGTATATGCAAATGCAAATGTATATGTGTGTAAAAAACATATTTATATATTGTATTTCTTGTTGTTATCGCTGCAGCAGATGTTGCTATTGTTGTTGCTGCTGCTGATGCTGATGCGCTTGCTTGCACTGCTTGTGCCATATTGATGTTTTGCAATATGAAGGCACACACTTGCACAAATAAATATACACACCGCGCACATTGACACCAATAAGTTTACGCACACACTTTTGCGTATAAGTGCACACACACTTTCACTCTAATAAGTATGTGCACACACTCGCTCAAATAAGCACACACTCACTCAAATAAGTAAACCTCCCTTTATAGAAATGGAGATGATATGGAACGCACATTCATTGCAAACCACTTTTGCAAGGCATTGCCCATTGTAACCCATTTTATAATGCAACAAAAATCACACTAACCTGGTTTATGCCATACCAAATGCTTGAGACAGGGAGACTATGGCAGTGTGGCAGCTGCAGCGCAGCCTCCATTATGTCGTATCAAATTCGTTGAAGAAAGTATGTGCATACATATGTATGTACACATAAGTGGCAAGAAAACGGGGTGGCCTATCTTTCATCTCTGTATGAACGTCGAACGATCGTGCGAATTTGCCATTAAAAGCGGTAAACCCATCACCGAAAGCCCGCTCTGTGTCGTCCCCTCTCTCACAGTCTCACTCTGTCTGTCTATTCCCCGCCGCACAAATAGTGGCATGGCAACCACCTGGCTGCTGTGGTCTGTCGATTGCTCACACAATGCACTGGTCGTGCGGTTTTGGGGATCAAGGATGTTGGGGCACTTGCTCAGAGCGAATTCTCCAGCATTGGAATCGATGAGATCATGGAAGGAAAGAAGGAAAATGCGATGATTTCATCCAGGAAATCCATTCAGTTGCAATTCTTTATAAATTTCCTTGATATATAAAATGATTCAACTTCCTTGATACATTCTTGAGATTATTATATTCTAGTGGCATGAGTTAAATTAAGTTATGCCTTTACAAAGGTTTAAAAAATATCTGTCATTTGTCTAAGATCCCAGAGCAATCTTTTCGCACGATCATCATTTCCCTATATTTCCCAATATATTCCCGCGCATACAAATTCCACTGTACAAAGACTGCACTGCTTGCGCCTCTGCAAAAAGTTGACTCCAGCGACTTGTTGTTGTTGCTCTGCCAGCGTCTGTCTCCCTCTCTCTTTCACTCTGTCTCTGTGTCTGGCTTTGGGGAGTAACCTGTTGTGTGAATTATGTTACGAACGTAACGTGTTTCAAAATATAGGAAGTCTTGCTTGAGCTATAACGCCGCACCGCCACCGCTGTCGCTGCCGATAGCAACAGCACTGCTCAGCGCTCCTCTCCACTGGCTAGGCTCCGCTCCTAGGCTAAACTTTAATCCCAATGCTGTTGCTTTATCACTATGCGTTTTCAAGTGATGGTTTTTCGTAACTACGATATCCAACTGCAATTTTACTGCAAGTCCGCAAAGCCATGGTACTCATACTCTATATTACTCGCAGCAAAAGTACATCGGTAAAAAACCGAACGTGTATGAGCGCAGCAGCAAGCGCAGCTTTGCCTCTGCTTCCAATCCTAAGTCAGCGTTTGGATGCACTGCTTTTACAACTGTTTGTTTGCAAGAGCTTTAACGGTGTCTTGATATGTAGTGTAGTTGTTGTTGCTATTATCTAACTGAAAAGAAAGAGAAGGAAGAAGGAGATAGTGTGTCGAAAGAGAGTGGGAGAGACGGCGAAAGAAAGAAGCAAAAAGGCAACCAACAACGAAAAAAATGTGCACCGCATTTTGCAGGTTTGTGGCACATTTTGTAGTTGCTGCTGTTGTTGTAGCTTGTGGCACACATACGGGTAATGGGTGAAGAGGGGAAGGCTGGATGTGATAGCGTAGTTGCAGAGGGTAGGTTACCGTGGAGGGGAGCCGAAGTACATCAAGCAAGAAGTGGAGTAATGTTGTGGAAAGTCGTATCGCTTTGGTCTCAGTGGCTTGCTGCTGCTGCTGCCTCTGCTGCTGTCGATGCAACACAATTAGGTAATTTTCTTTCTTCTTATTGAACTTCACGGCGGCGGGGCTGGCGAGCGGGGAAGACTGGAGAGAGAGCGAGAGAGAGGCGGGTGTTGCGTGGTTAGACTTTTTGGGTGCACCACAGAGCAGCTCCCCATTCCGTGGATAATGATGGCGTAACGCCAAAAAAGGAAGTATCTGTAACGCTCTAAAAGAGAACTGAAGTTAGAGAGCAAAAAGGAGAGAAAACAAAGTATTACGGGTCCGAACCACACCCGCCCACGCGGCATGGGTAACAAGAGACGCCCCCAGAGGAACAGAGAGAGCCTTAGGACCACCGTTACCATTGATTACAGATCCATTATACTCTTGTAACTGTAACTGCATCTATGGGAAAACTGATAAAAGAAATACAAGAACTATCCATACTACCTGAATGGAAACCCTAGGAATCTACAGGAATCCTCCAATGAAACGATCTACCTGTTGAACAACAATGAATGCAAAAGCGGAACAGGTCTTTGGATGGGTGGGTGGTCCCTGCAACACTAATTGTCACTCTTGAGAATGGACCGGACCACCGCTGTGCGGTTGCAACCCCTGATTCGATACGACTTGACCCCGACCCGGGAGTAGAGCCAAGCCCGCCCGCCCTCTTAACAATGAAGTTTTTGGCATTTGGCACTTCAACGGAAATTGCATTTAAAACGCGCGGAACAAGGAAGAGGATGGGCCTGCCGGCCAGCCAGCAGAGAGGCCACTCGAATGGAGAACAATGCAGTGGCTGGCTGGCAGTAGTTGTGTCCTTGTTCCTGTTCCTTTTGCGCTAAGTCTTCTCGTTCTACTACTCGAAAACTCTGCGGGTTGTAAAGTACATTCATGCATATGTACATACATTTATCTATGTATTTATGAAGTATTGTATTGTTGTGAAAATGATGTAACTTTTGTAGATAAAAGTAACTGGAACACTTAAGGGAATGGAAGGATTTTGTAGGATTTTAAAGTGGTTTGTGTATCGATTCTGTTAGGGAACACATTAACAGAAGAAGGGCCTAATATTTGAAGAAAACTACAGAAAAAAATCTCGTCATCTTATTAATACCCACAACAAATGTCTTTTTTATATCGATCATCCTCTGGATCGTGTGGCAAACAGCTTTCAAGTGTTCATAGCTTCAACTTCTGTCACTACGAGTATAATTTAAGCACTAAAAATAAAAATACAATTGAAAATAGAATCTTGATTGACGCACACGATAGATACTACTGTGCGATTCCCATCGTTTGCAATAAATAATAGCCCATTTTTTGTATGGGTTTTTGCATATTATATCGTTAGTATTCCGCCTAGTCAGCGTGTTCCAAATGGGAATAATAATGGTGCTACGTAGAGGTACTGCAAACAGCCCATTAGATGTACGACTTCCGATAATAAGGAAACACGAAATAAAATACTTTTAAATTAGTTGCAACTTTAAGATGTCAAAGGAATCTATTTATTCAATTGCTGATAAGTAGTAATCTAGGTATATGGAGATTATATTTGCTTTTTTTATCAACTCTATAAATCTAGTTTCCTAGCTTGCAGATTGGTCAAATTTTGTTTGGCCATAGAGATGTTTGTTAAGATCTAAAGGCCCTGTTTGATTATAATTATCGTTAATTTTGTTACACTTTCAGATCTTCTGAAGTCTTATTTTGTTTGTAGATTTTATGACATTGTTTAATAGAAAATTTTGACTCGTAATGCTCGTGCACTTTCCATTTCACTTCGTTTATAAGCAGGAATTTGTGTGTGTAGGTTTCAAATCGCTTTTTGGCAAATCTTTAATAAATCAATTTGATTTCAATGTCGATATGGGGCTTGATAAGGTGGCCGAAATAAACAAAATTCCATCTAGGTGGAATCGAGAATACATAGGAGTAGCTGCATCTGTGTGTGTGTGTGTGTGTGTGTGTGAGTTTGGCGCTTCTGTATCTGTATCTGTGTGTAATCAGTGGCTGATAAGCGACACGGAACGAACGTCATGTGGGTGGGTGGGGAAGTGCTAGAAGGGAAACGAAAGCAAAGGAAGCTCTAGGGAGGGTAGGTGCTGAAAGGTGCTTACGATACGAGGGAATGAGCGAGTGCGGGGGGCGCTAGGGGTGGTGGGTATGGCCGATAGGGAACCGGAAATGACGCCAGTCGAAGAATTTACGCTTTCGTTTTGGAGTGTAGTAGTAGCTATAGTATAGGGGGTGTGGGGTTCTTGAAGGGGGTTCTCGGATTCGTGCGTCGAGTGCCGCATTGTTCTTCCTCTTTTCGTTCTGTTTTTGGGTTTTTTTTCTATGCAGGGAGTGGGGGTTGTGGGGTCTTAATTGATAGAATAATCAGTAAATGTATACATATATATTTTATTTTGCTGTATTTATTATCATTTATATACCTACTCTTCTTGAAGAAGCAGCAGAATATAAACGTAAAACAGAAAAGTGGCATTTATGGCATTTTATTTTGGTTTTTTCTTTTCATTCGTTGTTTTTGTTTTTGTTGTTTAATCATATCGGCTAGAAGGCTTTCACAAGTGTTATTATAATGATTGCAGTTGTTACTATCGGTTGTACCCACGGAATGAGAATATTGGGCTGTTCAATTATTTACACCTTGATACGGACAAAGTTTTGGTTCGCGGTGTTTTCTGCCGATTACTTTATGGCCGTCAAGCACTTGGGGGAAAGGGCGTAAATATACTGGAGGGTTATGTTTTGGGAGGGTGTCAAAAGTTGGGAGATTATCGTTATCAAATATTTGGTCCTGTGGACCTCCACATCATTCTCAGTACCGCTAATTATAACATCATAGCGATGCACACGAAATTTGGATTGTTTTTGTTGTTCTCGAGCATTCTCTTTTGCACTTTTCGCTTGTGCGTGTCGAGCTGCTCACGTTTCCAAGTTTTCATTTGGCAAATTTTGTATATTTTATGGAAAGAAATCTCTATTGAAGTGACTTGTTCATGGAAATAAACTCACCCTTGGGTTAATTTCCAACGAAATTCAGTTTACATCAAAGTTCTATCCACTCAAAACTCTTGAGGAAGTCAATGGATGGATGAATGTCTCCACTCCTCTCAGTCTGTAGCTGCCACCTAACACGAAAATTGTTTTACTGCAAGTTGGGAAGATGCCGTTGTCTGAATGGACGCAAGTGTCAAATGTGGCAACAACAACAAGAAGATGTAGAAGGAGAAGGAGAAGGCACTCTCTGCCTGAAGGCAGAGGAGGAGGAGGAGGAGGAGGAACACAACACACAGCAGCAGAAGATTATATTATAATTTCCAAGTAAAGCAACAAAACAACAAGCACACACAAATTAAAACAAACAACAAAATTGACACGAACATCACGTAGCAAAATGATGTTGAAGGAGAGAGAGAATAACATATTCTGAGATTTCCACAAGATGAAGATGGAAGACAGGCAGCAGGCACCCACTTGTGTCCAAGAGTTGGGTTTCGTTTCCTTTTCGCCAAATTCATAATTAGCAAAAGACTCGACTCAAATGAGTTGTTTAATGCCAAAGGCAATGCAGTCGTCAGTAGAAAAACCTCAAGAGGGGAATCAACCATAGAGGTTGACAGCATGTCATCCCATCGTCTGTCCATCACAATTGTTAGTTCTGTTGGATTGTTCGCTGTGTCGCGCCCCACTTGTCCTTTTATCTCATTAGGTCGCTTTGCCACGTTTTAGTGGCTACTTAAGTGCAACTTTTTGCGGCATTCAGCCACACAGCAATTGTTTATTGTTTGTAGGAGCTGCTGCTGCTGCTGCTGCTGCTGCTGCTGCTGCTGCATGGCATTGTCCGTGCTTATCATGAAGCTCTCTCCCTCTCAGAGACTTGTAATAATTATCATCATTATTTGTTGAGGCGACTTGTGTCTACAATTATATACAAAATATGTGCACAAGTATTCCCCCAGTCAAATCTCTCTCGAGAAGCCTATTCAAAATGCGCTCGCTATCAGTCTGGCCTCTCGTTCGCTCCCGCTCTATCAAAGTACTTTTGTTTGTGAAATTCCGCCTGGAAACAGGGCACTCAAGAGGCGCCGCCGGGGACTGTGAATGCATCCGCAACTCATGAAATTGATTGATTCAGTTTATACTAGAGACATTTACCTAATTGTAATCGTTAGATCTCGGAGCTGGAATACATAGAAACTGGTTCCAAAAGATTTCCCTAATCTAAGAGTTCAGGCTGATAGAAAAGTGCTTTAGGAAGAGATTGAGGCAGGGCTTTTTCCCCGAATGATTAAGATTGAAGAGAAGCTTTTAAACTAGACCTATAGGCATATTTCCTGGTACATTTATTTCCTTATCCGTAGGTAGTATTTATCCTTTCGTTTAAGGGAAGACGAGAAATGGGAAGACTTCCTGCTTATAGTATATGATCAAGGGGGCAGAGAACTTCCTGTGATCCAAGCCCATCGATCGTTCAACCAAACCCAAAGTCAGATCTCTAGCCAAGGAGACGAAAAAACAGCAACAAAGCGATCGTTTGGCTCGTTTCACTTATGTGTTCTGTTCTTACGTTGTATCTGGTCGAGAGCCTCTAAACCGGTAGTTAGTATTTGCACTAGTAATCAAGCATCGTACAGGCAGACAGACAGAAAGACAGACAACGACATAGCTAACATCTAGGCATGCATGGAGCCAATCCGACCGATCCGCAAAGAACTTCCAACGATCGCGCGCTTCGCATCTTAATTACAGAGAGCCCAAGCAGCAGCAGCAGCAGGCAGCAAAAACTAGCGAAACAAAGCCCCAACACAGACCAGACCAGACCTGGCCCGAGACTGAACAAAAAACCTGAATTGTAAAAACGTTCTAAACGAACGAATCCAAGCTTGAACTGAACTCAAACGAACCGCGAACTGCGAACCGCTTACCGAACAGAAAATCGGAGGAACGACGTCCGTCGTCTCGTGGAAAAGACACTTAATAAATGCGGAAGCGGATGTTCAGAGACGGAGCAACCAGAGGTCTATAATCGCAAATCAAGTTCCAACAGGGAAATGCAAAAAAAAAACAAATAAACTAAAGAGTACATAGTGCAGAACATCTTTTGTGAGAAGAGGGAATGGGAAAGGTGGAAGTATAAGCTGTAAACATCAGCCACAAAGAATCTTCCTTGAAGAATCTTACACGGACTTGGTTGACTTATGACACGTTCTGGAAATTGGGCTCATATCTTTTCGAGTGTATAGTTGGGCCACGAATTATTGATTAAGCGAAGAGCATTACAAACATTGTAAAAAAGCGGAACCGGATTACAGATAAGATGTTAGGGGCAAAGGCAGAGTGTGCAAGGGTAAAGCAAGGGCAATTGTGGTTTCAAGATACGACTAGTACGAGTATCTTCACAAATAAATTCTCAAGAAAGTTGTTTACTTGTAGAGAAGGAAACTCAGAGAATGATTCCTACTCATCTCTTGCAGTTGCCCTAGCAAGGACCATATCTGTATGAACTCTATGATTTTACTTCCATCTCCAACTCCAACTGGAAGCTCAACTCTTTATGCGTTGATGGAGCGGGAAGTCACGAAAGAGAGAGCGATTGCTGTCTTCGTTTTTTTTATATTTTTTGTTCCTTGCAGTATCTATTGGTGTTATCTTATCGGTATACATATTTGTTGTCAACTTACTGAAAAACCTCAAGCAAATCGTAAACATTTCATAATACACTTAAAACATTATTATGGTCGACTTGGGGTGGAAGTGGTGCTGGTGCTCCAACGGAACATGTTGTATCTTTTACGAGTATATGCTCTGGGCTCTTGTCTATATCTCTGTCGTCTCTTTATCACAAAAGACAACAAGTAATCCCAGTTTACAGATATCTGTACATCACATGTGTGAGGCGCTGCCGCTGCCACCAAAAAGGCCTCCAAGCGGCACACAGGTGTTGTGCGGCCGAAGAGCCACACTGGAACTGGAACTCTGTGGATTCTTATCGCGGATTCAGTTGGCTTGATGGACAAGGTTCCTCCCACTTCTACTCCAACAGGTGGGCACCAATAGAGAGGAGAGGAGTTGACTGTCCACTGGTAAACACAATTTGCTGTTTAAATGCGGAAGTGTTGGCTGTGTAAATTGTTTACAGGAAAGCGGAATCATCTTTGATCATTGCTGACTTTAGATCAGCGGTGGGCAAGATTGGTGCATCGCGAGTCATGCATTAATATTTGAGCTGGAATCCAACTAATACCGAAAATTAATTGATTTCGTGTATATTGATTTGCTTTTAGTATCTTGGAAGACACCCATCTTTGGGCCATGTCTACTGCCTTCTACCCTTAGAACCTTCTCCTATTTGCATTCCACCTCCTGCTTCCATTTCCCTCAACATAGCCGCCTGGGCATCCACTTATTTGTGGTCTTCAAACACGGAAGCATCTCATGTCAACCAATTGAACCCGCACTGACCCCGACCCCAAGAGACACAGAGAGTGAGACATGTGTGTGTGTGTCCTCCTTCTACCCTTCTACAGCCCAAACCCCACACATTCCTCCTTTACATTACATTCTTGCTGCAGGCAGCAGGCAGCAGTCCAGTCCAATCCCAATCATCATGATGATGATGCCTTATTAAGTTAGGAGATGCGGCAGAGGGGGGGTCTATGTGATGTGGCAGCTACTATTGCAGAGGAGTGGCTGCCACAGAGTTGGGTTGCAAGTGCGAGAAAATCGCAAAGAGTTGAAACAAAACGTAAAAATAATAAAAAAAAAAAACAAAAACAAGAAAAAAACAGCAGCTGCGACTAATTGAATGTAATGGGCACAAATGATGCGGTTGATGCGGTCTAGGTCTACGTTCAACAATTCCCTATGCCACATGCCCCATGCCCCAATGCTGCTTTGGAGGAGCAATGAAATGATTTTGAACTCTTGGCTAGCGTTTGATGAACTCATCTCCATCGTATGGAAATGAAATATCTGCTTGGAAGAGATCTCTCTCTCTCTCTCTCTCTAGGTAGCAGCTCCCTCTCGATGGTAATGATGCCCATCATAATGCTACCGATAATGATCATAATGATGATGCTGTGCTTTTTTTTTGTCTTTATTGTTATTGTTCTTTGAGAGTAGACCCCTCCATTATGGTAGAGGAATCTACTACCATGATGATCCGAAAAAAGACCGAAGCCGTATGTTATCTATTGTTTTCTTCTCTTCTTTACTCCGTTTTTTTTTTACATTTTATTTTCTTCTATTCAACAACAACAAAACAGAAGAGTCTTTCGTGTTTGCATATTAAAATACCGAAAGGTTATCGAACGTTTGATATCATTAAGTTTTTTGTTGTTCCCTCTCTCTACCGATATGTGTGCAAAGCATACACAACATACGATATAAAGATAGAGCAATGAGGCAGCAGAAACAGAAATTCTTTCGAGTTAAATCCAACTTCTTGAGATACATTAGAACCAAAACAAGTCACGTAACGCCTACAGGCGTACAAAAATGTGTTATTTATTGGTTGAGAAGAGAGATCTTTCTCTCTCTGGAAACATCAAAACAAAATAACTTGAAATGTCTTCGAGGTGAAAGAAGAGGAGGGAGATCTTGTCGCCTGATCAAATAAGAAGAGAAAACTAAATTAATAATAGACTGGCAAGACTAGAGGAAGACCCTCTGGCTCTCCTTACTATGGCACTAAACTTCTCAATAGCTTCAATATGGTACATCTCTATTCCAGGGTATCTTCAGCTTCGACTCCCCTTCCAACTCTGCCCTTTCGTTCCTTTGCTTTAGTTTCTTCTTTTTTTTTTATACCGCTACCGCAAAGGCCTCCCCCTCCCTCTACCTGATGATCACAGCTTCAGGTCGGCTGATCCCCTCTCTCCGTCTTCCAAGTGCGTAACGATGATTGATTTGCTTGGGCTCGAGCTTTGCGCTTTCATTGTTGTTATTGTTTGAGGGCTTCGAGAAAAAAACCAAAAACTGAAGAAACAAAAGAAAATTGCCCACGGCGCTTGAGGAGTGGGGGTCTGGCTTTAAGCGTAAGGTCTCTCTGTATCTGAGCGGGGGCATAAAGTGACGAGCTAGACAGAAAACTGAGCCGCAGACATTTGGTTTTTTGTCTTTTTTGGTGTGCCTCTTCTTTGTGTTTCTTCTTCTTTATCTGCCTATGCTGCTTCGTTTTTATACACTTTATTTTGAATACCCTTGCAGTAAAAGGAACTGCAGGGATACCACAGATGTTTTAAAGGAAAATTAAGCTTATTGAAATTATAAATTAATTCTACATCAATATCACAAATTTAAAAAGATTCAAAAGACTATTCCAAAGATGGTGCCTGTCATAGAAAGAGCATTAAAAGCTCGACTTCCTTCCGAGCTAGTCTTTCGCTTTACTTGTTTTCTTGTTGCTGTTGTTGTCGCCGATCGCGCGAAGAAGAACCCGGAATTGGCGTCGCTTTTGTAGTAGTTGCTTATGTATGCATGCGTGTGTATTTGTGAGGTGAGCACCAATACGTATGCCAATACAAATAGCAAACACGATTGTTATGCACGCTCAGCGCAGCGTCTATTTGAGAGGGGGAGAGAGCAGTTACCTGAGCGGTGTATCCGGAGGCAAGGGTAAATCATATGTGATCATGATCGAGAGGGGGTCCCTATATATTAGTGGGGGCTTGCTTGCTGCTGATGCTCTTTTTGTTGTTGCTTCTCTTAAATAAACGAGACGTTCGAAGACGAGAGTGTGTCTGTGTGAGAGAGCAGTTATAAAAGCAAATCAGGTCGTTGACTCGACTATTTTGGATTTCGGATTTTTGAATATATCGGTTTTTTTATGCTTATTAATTGAGTATTGTATGGCATGGGGAAGAAGGTGATCGATCTAAAAAACAGCTGGCATACACGTGCAAAAAAAAACTAGCAATACAGTGAAAGCTCTCTAGGGTGGATAACAGTTGAATAAATCTTATATCCGTTGAGACTCACTCAATCTGTTCATGCTGCCTGGTAGGGAGATTCGTGTAGCACATCTTTCTATCAAATAAGCTTTCATTAGAACTTTCCTGGAGGGAGTTTTCCCTGTACCCTACCGAATTTGAACCCTGAGCAAACTCATTGAATTACAAGCAACATTTTTGTGGTATGGTAGGGTCAAATCCCTCGCCTTTTAATAAGGGTTGATTTAGGGCAAACGACCAAAAGGAAGAATGGGAAAGAGAAACAAACAAAAAGAAAAGGAAAGGAAAACGAAGCTGCAATATCAGAGGGCACAGCACAGCACACACAGCAAAGCACTTGAGCCTCCAAATCCAAGGAAAGACCTCATAAAAGAGATCAAATGTCAACGACAGAGAGGAGACACCGAACCGCACCACTATCCATGCCACACCGCATGCCTCGTCATTCCTTCCCTTCCCTGCCATTCCCATATCTCCATTCTTTGATAGTTGTTTTTTTTCGGTCCGGGATTCCAAGAAGTCCTACAAGATGTAAAGTGCATATGCCCGTAGACAGAACATGGCAAGGGGATGGGACGGGACGCATTTCCTCATTCTCTTCCTTCTCTACCTGACAGAGAGAGAGAGAGAGAGAGGGAGTGCAGAGCAGATAGCATCCATCAGCATCTTAGTTATAGCCGTCTCCTTCTGGCACCTTACTGCGATCGACTGCTGTTGAGCCGTTAATCTTAATGCGCCATGGCGGCTGTCGCTTCTGTCTCTTTTCTCTCCCTCTCTGTGTATGTGTTTGTTTGCTATCAGATTTTTCTCCTTTGCTCATCATTCTTACTGCGCAGCACTTGATGCACAGTCAGAGTGCAGTGGCATCGTCAGAGGGGGGTCCCAAAGAAGGATGCGCCTGCGGAAATTACTCATTAACTCCTGGGGCCCCGTCAGTGTACTGTCTGTCCCTCTTTCACTTGCACATTGAGTGAATCATTGCTGGCCGCCGCTGTGGAAACTGGAATTCAAGCTGGGTCTAGGAGTGGATGATCAAGTGTCATCTTAAGGGGAGAGGCACAGATAAGGCATCCGATTCTTTTTCCTCGAGCTTATCTGATTTCTTCATCATTTTTGTATTGCTTTTCATTTAATCCTTCTCACTCTCTCTCTCTTGGGCTGCTGCTGCTGCTGACTTTTTCTACTACGACTTCCTTATCCACTGTGGGCATCTCTATCTTTCTCTCTCAATCGGTCGTGTCCCATTTTCTTTTTGTGGATTTCCGATCCCACGGCCAACATCATCAACCCACACGCCCCCTCACATTTCGATGTACGCTCTCTCTCTCCTTCTCTTTCTGTCCAAAAACGGAAATATTGCAAATAAAGAAGAGCTAGGAAAGGGAAAGAGAGCAAAAGACGTTCCTTAACCCATTTGTGAGCAGAGATGTAGTTTTTCACCTTTCTTGGTTATGCCTCCCAGTCTGCCTCACTACTCCTGCCCCCAACTCCTTTTCCTGCCTCTCATCTGTCTCTCCACCTCTCTCGCCATCGTGTTCATCTACCCCCTTGCTGGCACTTATTCTCTCCCTCTCCCCTCTTCTCGTTTTTTTGTCTTTTTCTAAACTGATCGTTTTATAATTTTCGTTTGTAATTTCCGTTGAAACCGGTTCGACATCGTCCGCATACCTTTCGAACTACCTGTGTGCCCGAGAGTCGTTTGTATGTTACGGAGAGGTGTGGTGCGGTGGGTGAATGCTGCTGCTGCTGCTCTTCCAATTTCTTCTTTCATGCCGCGCCTCCTTCGCTGCTGCAGAGATTTAGAAATATTCTTTATACTCTCTTATTGCGCGTTGCTATACCCTGTACAGCGAGGCTATGATATGGATATATGGTTGAGCCAAATCGGAATACCACATCTCAACCTGCCATAAGAAAAATCAATTTGCAAGGGTACCAAAGCTTCGGCACACGAATTTAGTGTTCCTTTCTTGTCTTTCGGCCTCTGCTTTAGCCTGTTCCTCTGTCTGCCTCGGCTGCTACTGCTGCTGTCTCTCCCTTGCCTTGTTCCACCCGGTGCCTCTGCCGCCTGCCTCTGGCCTGATGATGAGCATTCATTTGTCATTTTACTACGTGCCACCGACTCCAACTCTGGTCCGAATGTTTATTTGTTGTTCCTCGAAACATGTGTGCTGCTACTAGAGGAATATATGATTTTTATTTTAGTGAAAATTCTACCATGTGTTATGGTTAGGTTTTCTGTGTGTTTGTGGCAACCAAAATAACACGTAGGATCGTGTACGTACATACATCTGTATGTATCTCCCCCATCTCCAACCATCTGTGTCGAGTTCTAGTATGTGTGTATGGAGCACAATCAACAGTGAGGAATCTTCTCTCTCTTCGAAAACAAATAGATCGGATCCGACCCCCTCTAAGAGACATGTATGTACATGCATAATAAAATATTCAAGATGATCATGATCATCGAGGAACATCATCATTGCATAGTCGCTCCCCCTCATTCTTTCAACAAAAAAAGCCACTTGCCTGCCTGCCTGCCATCCCTTTCTAGCGCTGCTCTCTTCCCACTTGTTGAAAGCGCTTCCCGGAGAATGAGGAAGTTTCTTGTGTGCGAGCAGAGCAGAAGCAGAGCAGAGACGTCAGCAGAGATGTGAGATAAATTTTAACATGCCAGCAGCAGAAAAAGCACTTGGATGTGTGCGTGTGTGTCAGTGCACAGGCACTTTGTCTGGGAATAAACAGGGTGCCTGAACAATTTGCTCCTCCTTTGCTGCTGCTCCTTCTACATTTACTCATGACTTGCTGCTCTCTTTACCCACTGGCGGATTTATTAGTTGGCCCCATCAGTCGTCGCCAGCCTCTTTCTCCAACATGGTTGCTGCTGCTGCGCTGTTGCCTTTGGAAACGGGTTTTGTTGTGTGGAATGTGCACTTCCGTTTGCTGCTGCTGCAAGATATGGCCCGAGAGTGGGCAATGGGCACGGCTTTCAAGTTTTCGAGAGACGTTCGTTCGTTTATTCCACGATCCCTCTCGGCCCCCCCCCCCCACTCCCCTGCACAGCACTTGTGCCATCAATACATTCGTTTATGTTGAAATCTTTACAGCAAAAACAACAAAAATGATCACCGCCAGAGATACACACACACAAACAGACGTATGCACATCTCCGTGTATTTGTTTGTGTGTACACATCCGGAATATGACTGTGGGGCGGGACGCCCATGCAAACACAAACACATGCATACCAGAGATCACACATTTTTATGGAAATTACCATATTGAGAAATTTACAATTAAAATGTTAAATGAGTCTGACTAGGCGATTACCGAAGGCGCTACGTTCTTAATATTAACCGAACAAATCACTTTCCAATGTACACGAGATAGGGTCTTGCCAATCGCTGATCTAATCTAAGGAAGCATCCCAGTCATTCGACTGCAGCGCATTCCTGTGTTCTGTTACGCCGAGCCATTTGTTTTCCTCCCGAAGATCTTCCTCTTTGCTCCACACAGCAGACAACGTCCGTCGCTGCGGGGGTGTGTGTGCCGCGAAAGATGCGATCGAGAGCAAGACAGAAAGAGAGAGATAGAGCTAAGAAGAGAGCAAGCAGCCGCAGCAGCAGCACAGCCTCAGCTTCGCTGCCTTCTTCTGTTTCTGCTTTGCGTCTCTTCCAGTGAGTCACACTATCTTTTTGGCTCTCCTCCGATATTCCGGTCCGGTCTGCCAGTTTGTTCGGATGCGCTTGCCTGCCACACAAATATTTGTTGTATTTGTTGGATAGTAGCGTCCGCGTTCGCGTCCGTATCGTTGGGAGATATTTGTATATTATTTGTTTATTTAAACCGACCCAATCCATTGGATACGCTGCGCGGTGGCGGCGACGATTATGAAGAAATTTGATTTTGTTGGAATGCGAATGTCTGACTCTCTCGTTCTCTTCGAATTGGATCGCGGTATGTGTGTGTGTTGTATTGTTGTTGTGTCTGGAAAGAGAACAGAACACACGCCGATGTTCTCTAATTCCTAGTGTTCCTCTTCTTTGGAATTTTTGCCAGCGGCGGAAGTGTGTACATCCTCTGCACTTTGAACCGTTAGAATAGATTTAAGAAAATTTCCCCACTCTACAAAAAAAGTAACACCAACTAACTTGTGAAATTTCCTTTTGTGCATTTGCAGATTATAAATCCCCCTCACCACGGATACCGTCTAGTGGCTGCCACTAGTCCCGCGTCCAGGATTAATTTATTTTAAAGGTGGCTGCATGTCCAAAATGAAAATGCTCCCAGTACAGTTATCATTGAATTCGCTCAATCCCGGCATCTGGAGCGATGTGCTGTGGCGCTGCCCACCGGCACCGTCCAGCCAGCTGGCGGAGCTGAAAACCCAGTTACCCCCATCGTTACCCTCGGATCCGCGTCTGTGGAGTCGCGAGGATGTGCTGGTCTTCCTGCGCTTCTGCGTGCGCGAGTTTGATCTACCGAAGCTCGACTTTGATCTCTTCCAGATGAACGGCAAGGCGCTGTGTCTGCTGACGCGTGCCGATTTTGGACACAGATGCCCCGGCGCCGGGGATGTTCTGCACAATGTGCTGCAAATGCTCATCATTGAGTCGCACATGATGCAGTGGCATTTGCCCAACAGCCCGGTGACGCCCACCAGCCGCTACCCCCTGTCGCCGCAAAGCCACCCGCCGACAATGACATGGCCGCCATTGAATGCCCCGCCCGAGAGCAATAATCCCTTCCACAACACGGCGCACCACCTGGCGGCGCATCACTTTATGGCGCCCAATTCGGTGACGCTCAGTCCCCCGCCGTCGGTTGATTCGCAGGCCAGCAGTCCGCCCCAGGCACCGTACCAGAGCCAGAACGGAGGAGGAGGAGGAGCTCAGGGCTCGGCACACACATCCAATGGTGGATCCAGCAGTGTGGCAACTTCAAACAGCGGACCATCGGCGCCTGCTTCCTCCAGCTCTGGCAGCAGCACGGCCAGCAATGGCTCTGCAATGCCTATGAAGGGAATCAGCAGCGCCAGTAGCAATCACAGCGACTCCGAGGAGGAGTACTCCGCCTCCGAGCCAAAGATGGCAAACTCCGGTATGCCACCAGCGCCGCTCTCCTACAGCACAGCCAGCCCCCCAGGCACGCCCATACTGAAGGATATTAAACCCAATTGGACGCAGCAGCTGACGAATAGCTTTGTCAACTCGTGGTCCCAGCAGCAACAGCAACAGCAGCAGCAACAGATGCAGGCTGTGCAACAGCAACAACAGCAGCAGCAGCAGCCACAGAAGCTGACGCTGGATAACACAGCTGGACCAGTGGTGACACCCGCCGGAGGCTCCATATCGGCCCCAACCACGCCCAGTTATATGTACAAAGCGAAAAGAGAATTCTTTCCAGAGAACTCTGAGCCCAATACAAGTGAGTTCAGCATTTAAAACGCTCTCTAAAATCCATTCCTGACCATTCTTCTCTCCTTTTAGATGGTCGCCTTTTGTGGGACTTTCTGCAGCAGCTGCTGAACGATCGCAACCAGAAGTACAGCGATCTGATTGCTTGGAAGTGCCGCGACACGGGCGTCTTCAAGATTGTGGATCCCGCCGGGCTGGCCAAGCTGTGGGGCATCCAGAAGAATCATTTGTCCATGAACTACGACAAGATGTCGCGCGCCCTTCGTTATTATTATCGCGTTAATATTCTGCGCAAAGTGCAGGGTGAGCGGCATTGCTATCAGTTCCTGAGGAATCCCACGGAGCTGAAGAACATTAAGAATATATCGCTGTTGCGGCAGTCCACACCTGCGGCGGGTGCTGGCAATGGAGGAGCCCAGGGGATGACGCAAGGCAATGGCCAACAAGCGCCCAGCAGTCCAGCAGCGGTCCAGAACTGGAGCCAACAGCAGCAGCAGCAGCAACAGCAACAGCAGCAACAACAGCAACAGCAATCACCCCAGCGTCCTGCCTCTCGTAATGGTCCCATGAGTCTGCCCTCTGTGGCAGCAGTGGCTGCAGCAGCAGCTGCCGCCTATGGTCCGCCACCCACATCGCCGCTCTTCATGCACGCCATAAACGGAGCCTTCCACTATCTGTCCGCGACGGCGGCTGCTGCCGGAGCGCCACCAAATTCCCCAGCGCTGCAAACGCCCGGAGCCGCAGGGCCGGACAAATTTCAATTCCATCCACTGAAGCTGGAGAATGGTGGTGGGAGCTCGGGATCAGACAGCGCCGGCGAGGACCTGAAGCCCACGGATCTGAGTGTCAGCGGCAAGAGTGCCGCAGCCGCAGCTGCCAGCAACGAGGACTGCTATCCGTAAGTGGCCTCCCCGCCTACGCGCTTCTGTTGCCTCCTAATACCAAGCATCATCTCCATCCTGCAGGCTCATACGCAATGCCGATGGATTGACGACCATCAAGCTGATACGCTACAACGATCATCAGTCCGCACCCTCGCCCGCAGAGCAATCGCCCAAGCCGGAGGAGCAGCAGCAGCAGCAGCAGCAGCAGCAGCAACAGTTGCCCGCTGGCTCCAACTCGCCAAAGCCCATGGAGGCGAGCGATCAGCAGGCCCAGCCTGTGCCCATGGACAGCAGTGATTGCAATGGCAGCGTTGAGGTGTCGGAGGAGGCGTTAGCTGCGTTTCGGCATATGCGGCAGTAGAAGCACCTTTTCCACCCACAAATATTACCTGAGCTAAAAATGGGACCAGCACACACACACACACACACAAACACCCCCTATGCCCGCCCCCTAGCTGGATGTGGTTGCCTTTTGTACATAGAAAAAACATTTGCATCAATATAAATATATATTTTATACATCAAATTATTTAATAAGCTAAGATAAAGAGAGATAAGCAGAGGAGATATCTAGCGAGAGAGCGAGCGAGCGAGCATGTAATTTCGTTTTTGTTGTAAGTAGAGTTCTTGAAAAAACTAAACAAAAAAAACGGCGCAGCGCAGCCTTTGATTATGTGCCAATTTCTACATTAAAACAGAATTAAATTATAAGTTTTCACACCTCCCTCCCCAACACATCAACAACAATCATACGAGTAGCGAGTAACGAGTAGACTCTAGCGAGCGCCCCCTAGCGTGTAAGTGTTGCCACCTTTGAGCTTTACAAATGTTGCCTCAACAAAATGGTTTCAAATTTATGAAAACGAAAAACAAAACATACAAAAAAAAAACAATTGTTAAAAATACGATACGAAATATGAAAGAAAGAAAGAAAAGAAAATTGTTAATTGATATACAACAAAATAATCAGCGAGAAGAGCAGATAGAGAGATTGATTTCTTGTGATAACAGATTCATTGGCTGTCGAAGAGGCGAGCACAGCGGAGGAGTAAAACAGATATGGGAACACCATGAAGTGGAAACTGAAACAGTTTCCTCCACACTGTGGCCAACTGCTGCTGCCTCTCTCGACAGCTGCAACCAGAGAGCTTTCAAAATTCAATTTCAATTGGAGAAACCCCCCTTAGCCCTTAGATACAAGAACATGAAGAAGATAAGAAACATTGGCTTCCATTTTTATAGCAATGATTATGAGCATATAATATATATAAGCACATTTAGTTTTCAATTAAAAACATTATGCCTAGGATTATTATTATTATTATTATATAATTCGTATGTTAGTTTTGTAAGCGGCTGCGCCCCCCACCCCTAAGGAAGATCTGTGGAATTGCAGCAAAACAAGCAAAAGTGTTCATTTAAGCATTAACAATTTTAGTTTGTAAAACAATTGCACCCCATACAAAACCCCCTTAAAAATCAATATAAATTCTTGTACATTTTGCAGCACACTTTATTAATTATATTAAACAAAATGAGAAACATAAATGAATGAAATGAAAATGGAGAATGGAATGGAATGAAGATCCATACCACACGCACGCTCATCCAACTTAGCTTTTAGTGCCTGTAATTATTATTAATTATTGCATAGATCTTATATAGTACATCTAATTTTTCGTACATACACATACACTTACATATATATATATATTTTGTATTTGTTTTTTTCGCTTACGCATTAAGTTTAAACACCGCCAATAGCTAATAATTAGCACTCTAGTGTCGCCACAATACCTGTTCTTCCATTTGCAAAAAACAAAACAAAAACCTTTACAGATTATATCTTTCGATCAATACATATACATACATAGTTTATGTGTATACAAAAAATATTCAAGAAAAACGGAAACAAATTTATATGCAATAAATAAATGAAAAAAATGATATACACTGGAGATCCTATGGATCATCGATGCACCTTACTTCTATCACCTTAAATAAGTTCCTGATTGTCTAGGAACTCTCGTATCATATTGCGACAGGACTTGAGCAGCACCTTGTTGCAGTCATTGTCGATGCGGCGTGGCACAGGCGTCAAACGCGACTTGGCCTTCACAATCGATGATGATCCTCCACTGGCATTCGATTTGGCTGGCGTCAGCGAGCGTCTCAGCAGATGCGTGGGTATCGAACGCTTCTTCAGCGGTTGCACAGAGTCTGGAGTGCGCACTGTCTGATCCTTGGGCGTGCGCTTGTCAGCGAGCAGATGCGGCGGAGTGGGAGAGCGTGTCACCGCAGTGGAGTTCAATGGCTTCGACTGTCTGTCATACTGATAGCGTAGCAAGAGCAGTGCAGCGGCAGCCTCCATTTCCAAGGCACCATACGACATGGGGACATCGAAATGCTGGTTGGTTTTCGCCTCAGAGATGGCTATTATTGATGATTCCCTCCTGACTGGCGAGGGTGTCTTGCTGCTCTTCTCTTTGTTCATTACGCGGTGGTACTTCATAGTTGGACTGTTGGCAAGGAACTGATGTCCATTTGCATTTAGCGCAAGGTTTTTATAGTACAAAAAGGAGTTACCTGTTGCACAGAGACTCAATCATCTACCTACCAATTGGGTAAATCCGCGAGACCTTTGCCTATTAGGGATACCTCGAGATTTAGCTATAAATTGGCTAATCCCGCGAACGAGACCCCAAATAAGCAGAGGTCCTAGTTTTAGGTACAAATCCTCTGCTGTTCTGGAGCAGCTGCGCAAGTTCTTATTACCCTTATGGCCAAAACCAGGTATGTAACATTTTAAAGGATAATTTATTAGGGGAAAACACACACGAAAATTCAACACATGTCCTCGTCACATCACTTTACATACATACCTTCGCTTTATGTATCTATCAATTCTGGGCATTTATTGTGGGAGTGATTGACTAAAGGGTGGGCTCCAAAAAAAAAACAACGAAAAACTAGAACTAAAATTTCTGTTCGCATATGTACACATAGTTTTCTTTTGTGGAGTGTTGGGCAGGTGATGGTTGGGATGTTCACTACTAAGAGTGAATCTCAAACAACTTGGCAACCTCATTGAGGTCATCGTACTTCTTATTTTGATTGATTATTGTCCTAGCTAAGCCTACGCGATTAAACAGGTTCCACAAGAGAACGCCCACGATCTTCTCGTTCTTCAAATAGAAGATAACACCACGGCCATAGTTGGGCTGCTCCTCGTTGGCATCATCCTGACAGGTCACCGCATCTGTTTGGGATTTCTCATTAACAATTATTGTATGCTTGCTGCCATCGTCTGCGTCTCGATTTTCGGTCAAGTTGTCTGTGCTCGAGCGTCCCTCGGTGGCAGAGGGCAGGGCAAAGACGCCCACAGTGGGCAGTGAAGAGTCCGCCAAGCCAATGCCTTCGTAGCCAATTTCGGGACCCAAATCTGACCAGAACATGCTTTGATGGACATAGGGTTTCTCTGAGGAAGGAAAGATGCACAATGGAAATCTTTACTGAAAACTCTGAGTGAGGAAACTCACTTGCTCCCGTCATATTCTCGCCAGCCAGCTTGCCCGAGACCACCGAATGATCATGATGCTCCACACGTCGTCGGCCCAGCAAAGGATCGTAAAAGCATGAGGCATCGCCAGCCACATACAAATTCCGGCGCGCCTCCAGCTCTGCATTGACCACAAAACCACCCAGACTGCGATCCACCTCCAGTTTGCTGGGCGATGCCAGATTCGTGTTTGGGGAACAGCCCACACAAATCACCACAATGTCTGAGAGCAGTGTCATGCCATTGTTGAGTTCCAATTTGAGCGACTCCTCGTCTCTGGTGGCCGACTTGATGCTGGCATTGGGTATGACACAAACACCTTGATTCTTCATCTTGGACATGGTCCAGCGACTCAGATAATTGGGCAGCACCTTGGACATATTGCCGCCCTCCTGGAAGATTTGATAGACTTTGCCACCGCCGTTCTCCTTTGAGTAGTGGGCCAGGGAGCAGGCCAGTTCGCTGCCGATGAAACCATTGCCCACAATCGCAATTGTACGCTTCTCGGTGGCATAGCGTCGCAGGCGATCAAAGTCATCGGGTGTGCGATAGACCATCACCTTTTCGCGCACATTGGGGGCTGCATCACGGAACATGGGTAGGTTCTTGGGTGCACAGCCCGTGGCAATGAGGCACTCATTGTAAGTAATTTTATAACCGTCGTTCAATGTCACAGTGCGACTCTGGGCATCCACCTTCTTTACTGCGAATCCTTGGGCGACGGCTATACCACCGTTTACACTGTCCTCAAGCTTCTCGGGATCCACGAAAAACTCATCCGGTTCAAAGAACAAGCTAAAAGGGATGCAACAAGTGGCTTAGAATGTGAAAAGAAAAGTTTAAAGACCGAAATACGCACCTTCGCTCGGAGCCAGTCCACTGTTTGAAGCGATAATCCTTAATGGGATCTTCGTTGGCATTCGGCGTGTACCACAGCTCCTTGGAGAGTGGTGGACGCATATAGGGCTTGCGGTTTTCATTGCTAATAATCAGAACCTTGGCCTTGGCATCGTTCGACTTGATGGAGCGGAAAGCAGAGAAGGCGGCCGTGCCACCGCCAATGATCAAATAAGGCACATGCTTGGGCAGCTTCTCAGAGCTGTCGGGACCTGCAAAACGAGGAAGAATAAAACTCTTCATCCAATCCAATGGTTTCCCAATCTCACTTGTTAAAAGTCCTGCCAACTGTGCGCGCTTTTTACCCTCTGGTGTATTTTCGATGACGCCAGCGCCACTGCCACCTCCGGCTGCTCCTCCTGACTTTTTGTCTTTTTTTGTACTCGCCAGAAACCAGGCAATCTGCAAGGGCAAGCAATCAGTAAATGAATCATTTTATGATGGGTTAACGACATACCAATCCACCAGCCACTAGTGCTGCCAGGGCACCCATTAGGCATTTGAATTTAAGCGATTTGTTTGCTTCTTCACAATCCTTGCCGCCGCCACCACCACCTGCACCACCTGCAGCGCCTGCTCCACCCGCCGGACATTTGACCTGCTCATTTTCTAAACGCATTTTCTTAAACTGTTCACAAGGATCTTTGTTCCTTTGTTGAGATTTGTTGCAGTCCATCAGTGGGCCAGTGGCGCTGTGTCTGTCATACTCTGAAGACTTGAGCACATCTTTGGCGGTGGACATGTGCTTCGCATAGCCCTGGAAGGTGAGGAGAGAGAGCGTGCTGTGAAATGAGCATTGGAATGGATTGGATTGTGGGTCTGTGATGGAATGACAGAAGACAGATTGGTACCCCTGTGAACTGTGACTTTGGGTCAGCCGCTTGGCTTTTGTACTCTTGAAATTTGTCTTGCAAATGAGGCGGAGGCGGTGATTGAGAAGGAGGAGACCCTTTAACATCGGTATCGTATTCCGCCTCCTCCTCCTCCATGTATCTATGCACACAAACACTTTGGTTCGGGTATTTCTGAGCCTTAGATTTAGTGCGTGCCAGAAGCGAGCGCGTTTTTACCATTTCATATAATTTTCCATGACACGAGCGTTGAAGATCTGCAAAACGAAGAAGAAAAACATGAAGATTCCGGGACACGGCCTGCGAGACATAACCTCACAACACACTCACCATATACCGGCGCGGCATGTTGCGATGCCTGCACTCTGATTCTGTGTTTGGCCAGTATATGAGCCTGCCGGCTGAAGCTGTGCATGACCATTCGGGCAGTCCAAAGATTCATCTTCAATATTACACAGAGGCCCCACAACTTTTCCACCAAAATAGTTGAGGCCACACCGCAGATTTCACAGTGGGATCAAAAATTGTGTAACTATGTGAAACTAATAAACTGTAGTGGCAGACTACAAAACGAATTCAATGGCACAAAATGCCCTGTGTGAAAATAGCGTCACTTTAATTGATATGCGTTTGAAATATATGCAATGTTTGCTATGTTTTATTAAATCAAATCATCATTTTATTTGGTTTTTGTGTGTGTTTAGTGTGACTGATCTTCGGAAATATATCGTAATATACCAAATAAATGATGAAATGTACCACACTAAATACCAACATACCAGCACACTATATTTTTATAGAGCTCCCAGAAACTGCTTTGTTGTTTAGGTTTAGTTCTGTATATTAGTAAGAGTATTTAATACACAGGGATAAATAAATAAGTTAAACTTGTGCTGAAATTCATTTATCTGCAGCTGCAGAGGCTGCTACAGCTGCTGCTGCTGCACCACTGAGTGGTGGCTTAATGCCCATCAACTGGCAGAGTTGATTCCGCAACGGACGCACCTCCACCAGGGGCATGGTCCAGTCTGTCTCCGAGAGGAGTGTCAGAATTTCATCCATATTATCCTCGGGTATATCGGTGACATCGCCATGCAGTGCCAATGCCTCGTACAGCTTTGTGGCCGCCGTTTTGCGGACATGGACATGCTGCAGTCCCAGGAATACTGACAATTTCGAGAGCACACGCTTGCTGAGTCGCGGCACTTGGATGAGCTGACAAAAGGCACTGATGCTCGTGGCTGTCTTGTACAATTTCTTGTAACCTTTGACCTCCAGATTGAGCAGGCGATAGATGTCCTCGACAAACGAATTGGACTCGTCATGCAGCACCATGTCCGTGGTGCCCGAGCCAATGAGTATGTCCAGGAAACTCAACATGGGATAGGTCACGCGCTCATTCAGTAAATTCTCCTGAAAGATCTCCACAATCTCCGCGCACAGGCGCGGCACCATCGTCGGATTGGAACGTAAAAATTGGAATAAAGCTGTGGAAGCATATTTGATCTGAAAAAGGGAGAAATCAGTGGGAATCCCAGACGGTTGCAGTGGCCGCACTCACCAGAGATTCCGTCAGTTGGCCAATGCTGGCAGTTAGACCCAACAGCACGCGCTTTGAGTAATCCGGCAGGCCCAGCAACTGGCAGAACAAGGGGAATGTGTGATCGGCAAACAGCCAGAGCACGGAACTCACATCCGAGGGGAATATCTCCAGGAGTTTCTCATGCTCTCTTATATGCGGTATGCGTGGCTCGGCATGGATCAACTTGCAGCAAAGACGTCCGGCCAGACCGCGCGTACGATCGATTTTCTCCACCGCCTGCTGCATGAAGCCCACAACAATCTGATGAACATGCTCGGGCGAGAGCATAGCCGGTGGACACTGAGTGATTATTTGGTAGAGCGATTGCATGGCTGCCTCACGCACCCAGGCGCCAATATCGCCACGATTGTCCAGCGTATACTCCTCCAGGGCACGCAGCAGGCAGACGATGACTTTGTCGAAGTTTGCGGGCTCCGAAAAGGTGTCTAAGGGGGGGGGACAAAGAGGTTATTAACTGTAGATTTTGGGGCAGATTTTGGGCTGTTACCAATTGATCCTTCATAGCCCACAGCTTGGACCACCTTGGTCAAAGCTTTAATGCTCTCCATGCGCGCCTCGCTCCAGCGATAGGTCTGGATATTCTCATGCTCCTGGTGGACCATATCACCAGCCAGTACTGCCTGCAGCGGTGTCAGCGAATGCTTCACGAGACTCTCCAGCACAGCAGACAGATGTGGCCGCAGCATAAACGAGGGCAGCACACCCAAGGCGGCTATGTAGCCCATGCGTATGTGCTCATCCAGATCGTTTTCAGCGCCCCTCAGATACGATCTAATGATGGCCTCATTCTGATCGCTGCGATTGTCCACGCAGTAGTAGGCGCGGCAGAGCTCGGCGAACGCCTCCACACCAGACTCACGTATGGCTGGGTTTTTGGTGATCAAGCACAAGTCTATGACCGATTGCCAGGACACTGAAAGGGAGCAACATTTACATAGAATTCACTTGAAAGATTTGTACTCAACTTACGCAAGCAGTCGGGCGTCACCTGCAGCTGGGCCAGACTGCAGTTGCGGATGAAATCGGCTGTGCTGGACTTCAGCAGCTCTCCGCTCA
This sequence comes from Drosophila guanche, assembly GCF_900245975.1. Lineage (NCBI taxonomy): Eukaryota > Metazoa > Arthropoda > Insecta > Diptera > Drosophilidae > Drosophila > Drosophila guanche. The sequence goes on from NW_022995746.1 coordinate 3,512,020, forward strand.
TGCCGCGATAAAAGTTCTTCATTTGAAAGTTTCTCAGCAGCTCATTTAGCTCCACAATGCGCTGATTGGAGAGGTAAACAACAGTCGGATTGCTGGACATTTCCAGCATACGCAGCGCTAGGGTTATCTCCCCCATGGCCAGGACGCAGCCGTGCCGACTGTTGATGTCAATGGTGTCGGTTTTGGCCAGTAGCTGAGGCAGCACCACAGCTGCCATGTACTCGGGCTCCCAGAGCGTCAGTTTGTGCAGCGCCTTGGCTGTTAGCTCGCGTATTGTCGTGTCCCAGTGGCCCACTTTGTGCTGCACCAAATGGCTGATCAAAGGCTCTCGGTATACCTCATATTGTGCGATGAAATCGCTGATATTCAGATAGGAATTCTGTCGTATGCCCACGGAGAAAAAGTCTGTGGTGACTGAGATCTCAATGCCAAAGGGAAAGTTGCCCAAACGGCCAACGCTCTCCTGAAAGGCAGCAGACGCTGCACGCCGGCAATTCACTTCGCGATCAAACACCGCCACTGTGAGTAGACCCGAGGAGATCTTCTGCACAAACGGCTTGACATCGTCGGGATTGTAGGCACGGGCAAAGGCCCAGCACATGTAGCAGGCGGCATCGCGTATATGCTGACCCACGGACATGTAGCCCTTCATCTCGTCATAGAACAAGGCCTGCATTAGCAGCGGCACCAGCTCCTCGAGGCGATGCGGCAGCAGCAGCCCACGCTTAGCCAGCTCTGCCAAAGCCAAACAGCCGCCATGCCAGGCCTCGTGCGGCTCCAGGGGATTCAGTATGTCAATCACAGAGCCAATTACTTCATCCGCCAGCTCTTTGGGCAGACGATTGGTCACCCTGCCCAGACCCTTGGCGGCGCTCCAGCGAATGTCATTGCCGCCACTGCGCAGCGCTTGCAGCAGCTCCTCAATCACCTCCTCAATGGCATCGGGCACAATAATCTCCTCGCCAGCATCCCCATCAGCGCCATCAACAGCAGCTGCAGACTGAGCGCCAGTGGCGCCCGGGTGCTGATTGAGATTTGTGGCCAGTGAGCGGGTGCCTGAAAGGAGAAGTTTTTTAGCAAAGAAGAGACCATAAAGGGACTGCCAGAACTCACCCCTTTTGTAACGCCAGCTGGCAATGCGTGGCTTAAGGTGCACCAAACCCAAACGTTGCACAATTTTCACATAGAACTTGTACTTGAGAAAGTCATTGCCATCCTTGTACTGGCAGGAGGTGATCCAATGCAGCAGCTTGTCCGCATAGGGCAGCAGATCCTCGCGCTTGCCATGCTTCAGAATGGCCGCAACGGCAGCCAGTTGCCCGAACTTAACATTCACCGTGTCCGCCTGATGCTGGCCAATGATCCAGTCGAGGAAACGCTCCAAATACAAGTCCTTAATGTCGATGCGTACGAAGAATTTGGCAGCCAGATAGGCGGCCATGCTGCTACAGGTGTCGTTGGTGGAGACGTACAGCTTGCAGAGCTCGAAGATGCGCTCCATTTTGGTGGATTTGCTCGACTGCACATTGTTGGTCAGCACACAGTTGACGGCTGGGACACTGGGCGAAGTTTCGTATGCATCCAGACGGGACATGTGAAACGGATTCAACACCACAATGGACATCCACAGGAGCAGGATGTAGCGTGTCTCCCATTTCTCATGTGCATTGGGATCCTGCTGGCCCAACAGATCCAGCACAAACTCCAGATCGCTCAGCTCGTGGGGCATAAATTTAACCAGAACTTTGTATGTGCGCACCTTGCAGATGATGTACAAATACTTGAAGGCTGCATCACGCTCACCCACTGGCGAATCCTCCACCCTAATCTTGGCCAGCAGGCGACCCAGCAGCAGCTCCAAATGCGGATCCAGCAAGTGCGGCTGCTCTTGGTAGCGGGACAGCACTTGGGCGTAGTTTTGAAATTCTCTTTCGAAAGCGGCGTCATCGATTGATTTGATATTTTCAATCATTTGCAGCACCTGGTCCAGTTCTGTGAACAGTTCCAGGGTATTTGCCGGCAGCTCGTCATCCTTGGACTCCAGTCCCTGGTTGGGCATCATCGGTAGATTTTATTTAAATGTTTAATCACACAGCCGGCTGTATAAAATTGTTGTTGCTCTTTCTTTCTTCCGTGTTTCGTTTTCTGACACATCCAACAGCTGTTCGGAACAGTGTGACCAAAGTGACGCGCGATGTGAGGCAAAAAAATGCAGAAACTTCTCGCTAAAATAACACGAATAGCACGATCTGTAATTCAAAATAATATGAAATTTCATTAAATTAATGTTTGAGTGTTGTTCGAAAGTGCTGTACAAACATACGCTTGTGCGGATTTGTTGTTCTGTTGCTGTAAGTTTTTCGCTGGCTGGGCATCAGCGAAATTGTTTACACGCCACGAATTTTTTGTTTGTGTGCCATAAAAGTTTGCGAGCCACGCCAAGCTGTACATTCCCATGAAAAAGGACGTTCTCCGCCTGATTGCGGAGGTGCGGCCGCGGCGTGCACTGTGGGACACGAGCATACGCCTGGCCTGCCGCAAGGAGGAATGGGCGTCCCATTGGCAAGAGGTGTCTGCAAAATTGCAGCTGGACGGTACGTTTACGCTGCTGCGTTTCTATTAATACTCATGCCCGTGCCTCTCGCATTCTAGTTACGACATGCAAGAAGCGTTTCAAGGGACTGAGAGACAGCTACCGTTCCGAGATCCGAAAGATACAGCGTGGAGTCATGAAAATGTCCAACTGGACGTACTTTCGTCCTCTGGAATTCCTCCGCTGCATTTTCGATCCCTCTGGTCTTGTGGGCTTTGAGCCAGAGGACTACGAATTCGATTTCGATTCGGCCGAGTGCTCCAATGACTACGATCAGGCACATATGGATGACTTTATCATCGATCTGGACAATGATGATTCGGTGGACTTTGAAATTATGGGCGACATATTCAAGCGAAACTCGACCGAGCAGCAGGACTCGGGCTCCGACATGTCGCTGGTAAAGCCGCAGGACTCGGGCTCCGATATGTCGCTGATGAAACGCCTGGACATGTCCAGATCCGATGTGGAACTGTCGCCGCGACTGCTGTCGCCAATGCATCTGCCAACGAATAATTCAATGCTGCCCAAGCCGCCGCCCACGAAACGCATTTGCCGGCGAAGGTCCTCGTCCTCGTATGAGAGCCCTGTATCCAATGGCTACTGCCACAACAGCAATAACAAAAGTAGCAACCACAGACAGGCATCAAACGTGATAGAAACAGCGCCGCCAGCAGTCAGCAGTCAGCAGTCAATGGCGACGTTCAAAGACGATGCCGACTACAATTTTCTGGTCAGTCTTATGCCGCACATGAAGTCCCTTTCGGACATGGGAAATCTTAAATTTCGCATGGAAATTAGCCGCATTTTGGTGGAACTGAAAAGGGAGGAAACGATGCCGGTGCGCAACGATGCGGCGGTACGTCCCCAATATTCGCCAGCAACGATGCCAAAGCTAACACCAGCGCCGGCCGCACAGCTGCGTCTGCGCCAGCAGCAGCAGCAGCAACAGAATGGGCATTCGGATCCAGAGGCATATTATAAACCTAACTGCTACCTGAACGGATTTGTGGACAGCTCGTTGGTCGAGTGCGATGTCAAAATAGAAAATGAACCTTTGCGCTAAGGTTTGCTAGAATGTGTAATTCTTTGTTGTTATTACACTCACGTTTACGCTAGAGAAACTAACTTTACATAGAGCATAGACAAAAATGCGCTTAGTCCGAATTTAATTTAATGATTTGTACATTCATAATTGTAACCATAAGATTAGAGCAGAATATTTCTACATCGATTCATGGGAGACCCACAACACAGCTCAACAGTACACACACACACACATACATTCTTGTAATTAGTATGCCCTTATTGAACATGTTTTTGGCCAAAAATATACGCAACGGTTGCACAGATAGTGCCACCCAAATACAAGGAATTGTGTTTTTCCCATTACTATCTATCCATCGTACAGAGAAAGACAATGGGTTTATTTAATTCTGAAAAAGTTGATCTAAAAAGATAAACAATAAAATCATTTGATTATTTATAACAAAAGCCAACTAGCAGTTTCTTTCTTCCTATCAATCGAACAATGGGGATTTCATATAATATGAAAGTTTTCTTTGTGTAAAAATAAATGGTTGAAGTGACCCATGCGTCTCGACATTGAGTTACCCGTTAAAGCATCAACATGTACATATACATGTACATAAGTATATGTATGACCATACTTACATATGTAGTTTAGTACTTAAGAAAAACGTGAAAAACACGCTTAGTCAAGGTAGGGAATGTAGGGGGTGCTTTGTGAGCGCTAGTTTGACGCCAAGAGAACTAGCGGTGGAGAGAGAATTATAGGCCAAGATAAACCTGCCCAAAAACCAATCAAATTTGCCTAAAATAAAAAAAACGCACATTTCATAAAATAAAGAGCCAAAATGATTATCTTTAGTATTATATATTTAGGAGAAAATGAAAATAGACAAACAATAGCCAATATCAATAAAAAAGAGAGCCACCAAGAAAAGCAACAACAACTTTACGATACATGGCCAAACATGTCGTGCTACGAAGACACACTGGAAAAGAGAAACAGATAGGAATAGAATTTACGATAACTTGATATTTCTCTGTTCTCTAAAAGAATTCGGTGTACAAAATTGAACTGAAGCGAGATTATTTTTATCATTTTACACCTAACAGACCAATATGGTTTTTTTGTAATATTTATCTTCTTTGTATCGATCTAACCATGGGTTTAATCAACAATACAGAAAAACAAGATAACAAAAGAAGAGGACAGGTATAGTGTCGCGTGTGACATACATATGTACATATGTATGTATGTACAACATTTCAGCGTATCAACTGAAAATGTATCTGTTCATTCGACCACAAAACTAATATATCCCCAACTCTTCGAATACCAGGTATAACAAAGCCTTTTTAAGAGGAGCATGTAATTTAAAACGAAACTGGCTGCCTTAAGACCAGTGAGAGTGAGCGAGATGCATACATACATATGTATACATGCAAATGCGCTCTGCCGACGACTGCAAAAATGGCAAACTTCTTTTGCGCCATGTTCGTTCTCTATACCGAGGTTTGCACGCTTTTCCTAAATGTCGATTACGAAATATTCGAAATTTGCATTTGATATACATACACGGTACTTAAGGCGTATTGGGGTATATTAGGTTGGTGTCAATGAATGTAACTATATACATATGTACATAAATATGTATATTCATGGCCAGCGGCTGTGCATCAACGAAAATATGCGTAATTGACAATTTTGGGCATACTAAAATGAGGAAAATGCAGAATAATAAAGAATTTGATTACAGAATGGAATCATTATAATAGCCCCGCTCTCGGTCGCAAAAAAGAAATAGCAGGTCTTACCAATCAGCTGACTGAGTACAGGGTATTAGGAGTGCAGGAATTCACAATATTTAAGTTTAAAATATGTTGGATTTGGTTTTTGTCACCTGCTGTAATATGCTTTAATAAAAATTCCTATGATTTATTATTTATATAAACAATAAATGAGAATATAGGAAACACTGGGTATTAAAGAGTTTTCTTGAAAAGCGGAGTGCAAGGCAGCCCTAAAGTCTGGAATGTTTATTTTTGTTCTGTTTCATTCCGGAACGTTCCAATCCAAACAGAAAAAGTTGGCCCTGCAATCACCGAAGGTCCGTTTTCGACTAGTTTTTATTTACGGTATATATATGAAAATCAGTCGGTATTTTTGATCGATAAGAAAGCGGTCACACTGAAAACCAAATGAAAAGTGTGAAAAATTAAGAAAAAATATCAAAAGTTCATCGAAATAATTGTGCAAAAAGCCCCGAGCAGCATATTGACTGCGTGTAACATAAAACAGTTTTTATGCGGCGCCTCAAGAAATTGTCGAAGAGTCACAGCGTGACGGAGAACGATGGCAGCAGTGTGACGACGGCAATGGAGGTAGCGGCGACAGCGGCTGCACCAACGACGGCGTCCGACACAAATGGAGGGTCTGGCGCAGACAATGTCCTGAATACAGAAATATTTAAACATTTCGACAAGGCCGGCAGAAGTGAATTGTACGTGTTTAATGCCAACAAACTCCTCTTCCACGACAGATAGTTACATCCGTGCAGGGCACCACACATAATCCACGCGCGCGTTTTTAATGCTGTTGGTTCGGCTGCCGATGTCGGTTGATGATGATGTTGATGTAGTGGTGTCTTCCCCGTTTTACTGTAGCCTGAATATTAAACATTTCGTTTTAGTTTGAAATACCTCAAACAACAGCTGCAGGAAAGTGCCGACAGTCCCGTGTACGATCGGAATGGCGTCTTCAAGCAGGGCGTCTCGAATGCCATATACGAGCTGCTCTGGCAGGCAATACGCTTCACCCACAAGAAGGATCTTGTCCTGAATTTGCTCACAGAAGTTGTGGTAAGATGAAGCCATGGACCTCATAAGGACCCATAAGGATTATCAATTACATTGTACATGCTTTTCCAGGCCATACATAAGGATTTCCCTAGTCTCATTGTGGATGTGGTAAATATTTTGGACAGCGAGACGTCCCTTATGACAGAAGGCCTGCACGAGGAGCGTCATGGTTTTGTGCAGCTCGTCAAGGAAATGGACAAGGTGGTGCCAGAGAGTTTGCTCAAAGAGCGCCTGGAGATTGACACGCTGCAGGAGGTGGGAATTGTGAAGAACAAAAGTTTCTACTCCAAGTTCATCAAGGTCAAAACCAAGTTGTAGTAAGTAACCAACAAAGAGGAGACTTCTTACAGAATAAACTTAGTTGTATGTCTCTTTTTGTCACAGCTACAAGCAGCGGCGCTTTAATCTATTCCGCGAGGAGAGCGAAGGCTTTGCCAAGCTTATAACTGAGCTGAATCAGGACTTTGAGGATACAGTCACACCCGAGAGCATTATGGACATAATGAAGTCGCTGATAGGTAGGCTGAAATCGATTCTTATATGCAAAGTATCCTGTTATCCTTAACCACTCCAAAGGTTGCTTTAATCTGGATCCCAATCGCGTGCTGGACATCATAACTGAATCGTTTGAGACAAACCCGGAACGTTTGCATCTGTTCATACCACTGCTGCGCAGCTATACGCCTACGGGGGCCATTATTTGTGAAGTGCTCGGCTACAAGTTCTGCTATTACAAGGACTCGCGCACACCACGATCTCTTTACCATGTGACCGCTCTGCTGCTGAAGCACGAGGTCATTGAACTGAATGATGTGTACTCTTGGCTGACCCCCAACGATGGCAGCATCAAAGCAAACTGGGAGAACGAACTGGCTGATGCTCGCGAAATGGTGCGCAAATTGAATTTGATCTCCACCAACAAAAAGGAAGACGATAAGGAGCCACCACCACCGCCGCCAGCCGTCAAGCTATTCAATTTGGAAAAGTATAATATGAACCAAAAGTTTGGACTCTGCGAGGCTCTGCTCAAGATCGGCGACTGGGAGAATGCCCACAGAATCATACAAAAACTGCCAGAACAATCGGTGGTCATTCAGGAGCCCATTGCTCGTGCCATCGTGGAACTCATACACTTTTCGGTGGAGCATGTCTACTACAAGAAATGCTTCAAGGCGCCAGCCGGACGCAAACAGAGTCGCAGTCGCTTGTACGATGATGCCAAGCTGGTGGCCAATATGCAGGCACGGGAATTTGTGGATCTGCGCAAGTATACGTGGCCCATGGCCAATGTTTTGGGCCCAGCCATGCACTGTGACACCGTGCTGATGTACAAACTGATACGAATTATGAGCAAACTGATTGTGGAGATGGGTGTGGACAGCATGAATGGACCGCCGCCAAATTCAGATGCGGAGAAACACTATTACGACATAATGTCCTGCATGGACGCCTGTATACTGCCATCGCTGTTGTATTTGGACAATAATTGCTCCATGTCCGAGGAGATTTGGACTGTGCTCAAGTACTTCCCCTATCATTATCGCTACAGCCTGTATGCCCGCTGGAAGAACGATAGCTATCAGCTGCATCCTAATCTGATACGTCGCAGTGGCTTGGCCATGCGCGACATCAAGGCACTGATGAAGCGCGTGAGCAAGGAAAATGTCAAGCAATTGGGTCGCCTTGTGGGCAAGTACTGCCATTGTGCTCCCGGACTGCTGTTTGATTATGTAAGTATAGGAAGAGTCTGTCAAATATTAAGAAAAATAACAGGAGCTGAGTCTGTTCTTTAATACAATAACAAAATACATAGCAACATTCCATGTCTTGGCCATAGCGAGGCATATTTTCACCCAACCTGTCACGCAGAATCAGATATATTGATCAGTCATGCACAAGACATGTTTATCGTTTTTGTACTCTTGAGACAGAACAGAACAGTTTTCTTATAGCCTCATCTTTGCTCCTACTTTTATCTTTAATATTAATATATTTTAAAAACTTCTTTTATTTTTCTCTTCATTAGATTCTCCTGCAAATCCAAATGTACGACAATCTCATTGCGCCCGTCTGTGACATGTTAAAGTTCCTGACATCCCTGTCCTTTGATTGCCTGGGCTATTGCATCATTGAATCGTTGACGCTGACGGGTCGTGGCCGCTTCAAAGACGATGGCACCTCGCTCTCCTTGTGGCTGCAAAGTCTGGCCTCGTTTTGTGGCACTATCTACAAGAAATACAGCATTGAGCTGAGCGGCCTGCTGCAGTATGTGGCCAATCAATTGAAGCATCAGAAGAGCTTGGATCTGCTGATACTACGCGAGATTGTGCACAAGATGGCAGGCGTGGAGACCTGCGAGGAGATGACCAATGAGCAGCTGCAGGCCTTGTGCGGCGGCGAACAGCTGCGCGGGGAGGCCGGTTACTTTAGTCAAGTGAGAAACACGAAAAAGTCATCGAATCGTTTGAAGGAGGCGCTGGCCAACAATGATCTGGCTGTGGCCATTTGTCTGCTGATGGCACAGCAGAAGCATTGTGTGATCTTTCGCGAAACGGCGGCGCATAGTCATCTGAAGCTGGTGGGGAATCTATATGATCAATGCCAGGATACGTTGGTGCAATTTGGCACCTTTCTGGGCTCCACCTATTCGGTGGATGAGTATGTGGAGCGACTGCCATCGATTATAACAATGCTGCGGGAGTATCACATCAACACGGATGTTGCATTCTTCCTAGCGCGTCCCATGTTCACGCATCAGATAAATGTAAGAGCAGAAAGAGCCTCATTTAGGGTGTATCCTCATTCTTTTTCTCCTTTGGTTTTACCCCCTAGCAAAAGTACGATCAATTGCGCAAATCTGATCCCAATGCCAAAAAGCTGACCACCACACAAAAGCTGCAAAAGTATCTGGAGGCGACCACGCTCATCATGAATCCCATTGTGGAGTCTGTGCGTCCGTTGCACAGTGCCAAAGTCTGGGAGGACATAAGTCCGCAGTTTTTGGTGACCTTCTGGAGCCTCAGCATGTACGATCTGCATGTGCCCAACGACAGCTATCAGCGTGAGATTGGCAAACTGAAGCAGTTGGCGCAACAAGCAGCCGACGGCAAGGACTCCAATCAGTCAAAGAACAAAAAGGAGCAAGAGCGGTACATAGCGCTGATGGAGAAGCTCAATGATGAGCGCAAGAAACAGCACGAGCATGTGGATAAGATACAGCAGCGTCTGCAGGAGCAAAGGGATAGCTGGTTCCTGCTGCGTTCGGCCAAGTCTGCCAAGAACGATACCATTACGCAGTTTCTGCAGCTTTGCCTGTTTCCGCGCTGCACTTTCACTGCTCTGGATGCGCTCTATTGCGCCAAGTTTGTCCACACAATACACAACCTAAAGACGGCGAATTTTTCCACGCTGCTGTGTTACGATCGGGTAAGTTTTGGGGCTACCTGGAAGCAGGATAAAACTTTAATTCCCTTTTGTTTTGCTTATTAGATCTTCTGTGACATTACCTACTCGGTGACCTCTTGCACGGAGGGTGAGGCCACACGCTATGGCCGCTTTCTGTGCGCCATGCTGGAGACTGTGATGCGCTGGCATGCCGATCAGGCCGTCTTCAACAAGGAGTGTGCCAATTATCCCGGCTTTGTTACCAAATTTCGTGTCAGCAATCAATTCTCCGAGGCCAACGATCATGTGGGCTATGAGAACTATCGACATGTGTGCCACAAGTGGCACTATAAGATCACCAAGGCCATTGTCTTTTGCCTAGACTCGAAGGACTTTATGCAGATACGCAATGCCTTGATCATACTCATGCGCATACTGCCCCACTATCCCGTGCTGGCCAAACTCGCGCAGATTATCGAACGCAAGGTGGACAAAGTGCGCGAGGAGGAGAAGACCAAACGCCCCGATCTGTATGTCATTGCCTCCAGTTACATTGGCAAACTGAAGCTGAAGACACCGACCATGTTCAAGGAGAGCGACTTCCATCAGTTGCCAGAGCGACTGCCCACTAAAGCGTCACAGGAACCCGAAGCCCCGGGCACTGGCAGTGGTCCCAGCATCAAAGTTTCGGGCACGGATAAGGTGGCGTCTCAGAATCCTACCTCGCCCACGACCATCAAGGCAGGCGGCGGTGCTGCGTCCTTCTATAGCGAACAAAATGCAAACTCCAGCAAAGAACGTGATGGCAAGTCATGTAAGGATTTAGTTGGAAGTGTCTAAAGTGCGAAAAAATAACCATTAATTATTGCTTTACAGCTGGTAACACGCGCAACGACTCGAAACCCACCGATACCAGAGCGCCGTCTTCATCCGCCGCCAACTCAGCGCTGTCCACAAACGAGCGTGAGAGCAAACAACGAGATCTGCCAGCACCCAGAGAGTCGCATTCCCGCAGCAACAAGGAGGAACTGCAACAGCAGCAGGAGCAGCAGCAGTTCCAGTCTGCCAGCAATGGCAGCAGCCAAAGCGAGCGTCGCAGTCGTGAGGCGGAACGTGAACGCGAGCACGAGCAGCGGCACAGCAGCCTCACCAGCAGCCATCGCAGCTCCCGGGAGAACAACAGTCGCAACAAGGAGCGTACCGAAGCAGAGCTGAATCAGCGTGCCCGAGAGCGCGCACAACGTCAGGACGAACTGGAGGCGGCTGCCGCACAGCGCAATCAGAAGCGTGAGAAGACATCGCGACGCGAAGAGCGCCATCGACACGAGGGCCTGGAGACGGTGGATCTGGTGGCCAGCACCAATGAGCATCGACAGTTTGACGAGTACGAGGGACGCCATCGAGATCGTGATTTGAGCTCTGTTTCCAATGAGAGCAATGGATCCCTGCAACACAGACGCAGCCTGGATGCCATTGAATACGAAAAAGGTAAGTGTGGGAGGGAGCGAGCCAAATCCAAAATTTGTTCCTAATGTTCCGCATTTTGTTTCCCATGCAGATTCAAAGCGTCGTAAAATGGAATCATCGTCGAGCAGTTCAAAGGTTAGTACCATATGGTTGCAGACATAAGTACGATAAGACAACAACAACAACAACAAAATACAACAACAATCAACGATGACGATCAAAATCTGGAGCAGATTGCGCGCGTGCGAGAGAGATTTTTTTGGGGGGAGGCCATCCATCAACCAACCAAAAAAAAAACCATCATCTCTCTCTCCTGAACATCTTCCCAATCTCGCGGCAGTTGAGGAACACAAAATGATCTTCAAAACTTCAATCGAACACACAAAAAGAACAAGCCCGACCCAAACCCGAAACAAAAACTATACTAGAAAAAAAATGGAGTATAGAGAGAATTTCATTGAATGAAATTTTAGTATTTTGTATAGCTCAATTTATTGTATTGTTAAATAGCTTTAGTAGTTTAAGACTTAAGACTGTAAATATCTGTAAAGACAATGGACCAATGGAAGTTTCTAAAGCGCAACACCTGGGACCCCAAAAGATGACACTATTTAAGGAACTGCAACGGAAACGGAACTGCGGGAAAGGAAACTTTTTCTACAAAAACAAAAAATCAAAGCAAACAAAAAAAAACAACCATAAAATAATCAAAAAATCAACAAGAAAATCATCCGAAACGAAAATCGCAAACAACGAACGAAACCAACGAAACGCAAAGCAAACAGAGCCACAAACCAAGAAAAGAGAGAAAGAAAACGCCCAATAGACGTCTTCAAGCAAGTGAATCATCCATCCATCGTCTATAATCTGACGGCAACAAAATCAAGCACATTATGGCTGCCAGAGAAACTGCATGAAGCTGCCGCATCATCTGTTAAAACATTCACGGATAGGGAAGAAAGAAAATCAAATCAGGAACCACACTGGAGAAAACTACAAAATGCGCTACAACACAACCACCGATGTCACTGTTTGCGAAAGCCTAAACCACATCTACACAATAATCTGAACCTCAAAATTTAACAACTTTAATTGGAGAAATTCCAAATTGACTACTTCAATCATTCCACAAAATATGTTCTACACATACTGCATGGACCTCATCCTCAGACGTTAAATGGAAATCAAGCGGAGACGGACAAGGCTACACAATAAGGAGGAACCTCGGAGAAATTATCGTCAAAGAATGTGATTTTATCTGCACGAAGAAACAACGTAAAGCTTTTAACATGCGCTTCCAGTCAACACATCAAGAAGTATGAGAAGTCGAAGGAGAACTAAGTTTAATTTATTCTATAAAATGGATAATAAATCAACTGGATTGGTTCTTCAGTGGTCATCTGATAAACCTCAAGGAACAGCTGGATTTCAAGCCAAGATAAGATAATGCTAAAAAATATCTCCATCCACATGGGCGCCAATTCGAACATCAACTGGAGTCTGGAGAGTCATGTCAAATATGGCGGAACAACTTCATGGAAGAGAAATCCATGGCGAGCGGATACATACCAGGCAACTGGAAGCAGCAAGCTGTAAAATGGGTGTCCGATCGGGCTTAAATATCTCGATTCGTCGTGCACAGAAAGAAAAAACTACTCTCTACAATGGCTCTGCAATCAAAAAGTGGGAGGGATGTCGCATTTTACCCACCATAATCTAAAGCTGAAACTGAAACCCAGTTCAATCGTTGGAGGTGCCATCTCTAATGGCCACCAATCTGCACCTGAACTATATCGGCTTGAAGCTTCGTAGCATCTGTCGATTCTCTCTCTTCGTGGATCACTTCATCTACTGCCTCTCTCTTCGGAAAACTTGTATCTTCTGTCAACTCTGGAGTCAAAGCGCATCTGTTGGCATTGACCCTGTTTGTTTCGGGAAGCACGTTACAAATCTTCTGCACCCAGTTTGTTGTTAAAACAAATTCGTGGAGAACACGAACCTCTCCATCCTCGTGGACACTGATTTGGCCTTGCATTGCTATTGTCCTGACACTGCTAGCCGTGTGCGTAGCGATACCTGTGTACCTGTGTACCTGTGAGTGGTACATCCGACTGCAGTTTAGTTGTTAATTCATTCGATGTTGCTACCGTGCCACGGGTAAGTGATGATCGCGAGATGAGGGCGGCGGACAAAGATACTTGTACACCCATGTATATATAACCATACCAATCGTAGGGACTCCAAATCCAAACCAAGACACGACTACACACACAAGAGACTTTCTGTTGCCACACAAACACGCATAATTAGTTACTCACACAGAGACACACACTCATATCTCGTGGATGCTTTATGGATGCCGATTCTTATTAATCCTATGGCCATTGCAGAAGGTTGAGGAGCTCGTCGATAGCGTGAAGAAAGCGCGTGGTCTCAAAACCAAGGAGCGCAACAAGGACAAGCTATCCGACGAGGAACGGGATGCGCGCAAGGATCGCAAGCTGGGACGCAAGCGGGACCGTGCCGAAGAGTCCAACAGTGTCGATCACAAGCGACGTCGCGAAGGTGAGGGCTATACACAATCAAGATTTAAAGACATACAATTTTTACTAAATGGTTTTAGCACAAAATGGCGAAGATGATCTGCGCGAGCGCGAACGACACAGAGTGAGTTATTTCAACTCATACCCAAGACTATAAATTTGCTAATGTTTCCTATATATGTTCAGGATAAATCGCCACGAGAGCGTTCACACGAGAAGTTTGACAGAGAACGAGGCGGCGGTGGAGGCAGCAGCTCGCGAGGCGACGATCGGCAGTACTCCATCAAAACAGCTCGCTCCTCGAGGGTCAACTACTAATCTACCCCGTTCTCGGATCGGTCTGATGCATTTTGTTAAACTTTAATAAACTTATTCTGAATTGTCTGTTCAGCCAACAATCATCAACATTTAATGCAGTAGAAAGCGAAACTTATTTTTAAATGATTTACAATTTTCTTAGGCAACTATTTTAAAATAAAATCCAATATACTGTACAAACAAAATCAAAAGGGGAGCTTTTATTTAACCAATTTTGGGAATCAGGGTCCATACCACCAATCAGCACCTTCCGATGAGCGAAATATTCTGGAATATCTGCCTCTTACTCATATGAGCGACGAAGGCAATGAAACTCGTTCATTTTTTCTATGAGTGTCAAAAAATGTGTTATAAAACGTTTTTACCGTTTATAAGGAGTTAAAACAACAATCGGAGACACAATAGTCTGTATATTAGAGAAGATTATATATCGATAACAAAATTCCTTTCCATTTTTGTTCAAAGCAGACCTGTCATTTAATTTCAACAGCTTTAAATCACATGCCAATAAAAATTCATTAAAACAGGGCGACGATTACAAACTCCCATAAAGGGAAAGAAAAAACTATCTAAGGTAAACCTAAGAACAATGGAAAGCTATCATTTTATCGACGAATATTATTTCAGACGATGAGTATATTTACTTGGGAAAAGTCCAACTCGAAATTTGTGGAGTTGTCCTTCAAGTCAGCAGCGGAAACTATTTTTCTCTGCGCTGAAAAGGTTCAGAAGGAGCACCGCACCACTCTGGAACTGGGAGCAGCTGTGTTGTTCTTAATACTATTGCTAAACCTTCTCTTTAATGTGTGTACGTCTAAGAAGACTAAGCCAACTCCAGCCACTCCTGCTAATGTGATTCTGCTCTTGGATATTCGTGTGCCAATGCCTTGCAAACAAGAACCGATGGAAGTTGAGCCACCAAAACCGCCACAACAGAACATCAGTCCCCATCACCGTTATGACTTGAGAAACAGAGATCTTCGTCGATTACGGTCTTGTAAATGCAAGGTTTAATAAAACAGAGTAAGTTCTTTCAAGTAGTCCCCTAAATAATACATTCACTGATGTTCCTTTTTTGTCTTTCAGGATAAACCCCAACGACATTCCGGGATCGATAGTATAAACCGTCTTGGAGGCGGAAATGAGAAGGAAATCCAATAAATTATACTAGAACCAAAAATTTCTGAAAATGCTGGGAAACAGAGGGATTTGTTTTAAAGTTAATTAACTATCGTTAGATCAGACCAAGAATCGCTGAAAGCTTTCCATTAAATGTTAGTATACATTTTACCTGGACTATCACTGAGAATTAGATGAGACTGCAGTTGCATTTCCTAACCATTAAAACCTTAATATATTCCTCGATGAGTTCCTTTTTATCGAATCAAATTTTATTAAATTTAAATTAGTTTTTACATTTAACAGTTTTGAGTTTTGATCTCATTTTTAAACACGCATAACCGATTTCTAAACAAAAGCATTCCACTATATTTTGTTTTGGTTATTCAACACCTTTCTTATGGTTATCATTTCGCTATCAAATTGTAATTTCTTGCCATATATTTTCTTTAATAATTTTTAACTTTAAAAGTTTTCCTGAGGTGTTTTTATTTGGTTTGAGGCCAGAGCCAGTCGCTGCTCCTGTGATTCGTTTTCCGTATTTTCCGTCATTACTTTTATTTAGATTAGAGAGCGTTTGTTGTAATAGTTTATTTTGGATTTTTATTAAATAAAATATTAACAATTGGGGATGCCCATTGGTTAGTTTTAGTAGGTGTTGCTTTTTGGCTCCTACAACTTGTGGACTTTGACTTTGACAAAAAGTAAAGCACATAAATAATAACGTAATATCAAAAATGTTAATTGATTTATTACTGATCCTCGGGAGCTGGCAGCTTCTCCCAGGTGGGCTCCACGCCCCAGATTTCGCGGGCATACTCGGCAATGGTACGATCCGATGAGAATTTGCCGCTGGACGCAATATTATGGATGGCCATCTCCAGCCACTTGGCTTGGTTCTACAAAGAGAGAGAAAAGTGAGTTCAGAAAGAGATTTAAATACAAATAATTCTCGATGAATATTTACCTGGTAGGTCTTGGACACCAGATCCTGTGCCTTCAGGTACGCATCGAAATCGGCCAGCAAGTAGTAGTGATCGTATTTGAGCAGAATATCGGCAATGTTCTTGAACTCATTGGGATTGCCGGGGCTGAAGAAACCGCCCTGGATCTGATCAATCACCTGCTTGACCTCAGCATTGGCATTGTAGTAGTCGTATGCATTGTAGCCCTTCTTCTTGAGAGCCTCCACCTCCTCGACGGTCATGCCGAAGATGAAAATGTTATCCAGTCCCATCTCCTCGGCCATCTCCACATTGGCACCGTCCAGGGTGCCGATGGTGAGGGCGCCGTTCAGCTGGAACTTCATGTTGCCAGTGCCGGAGGCCTCTGTGCCGGCGGTGGAGATCTGCTCGGACAGATCGGCAGCGGGCATGATCTTCTCGGCGAGCGTCACGCGATAGTTCTCCAGGAAGATGACCTTCAGCTTGTCTCCGACAATGGGATCATTGTTCACGACATTGCCAACGGCACAGATCAGTTTGATGATCTGCTTGGCCACATAATAGCCGGGTGCGGCCTTGCCACCGATCATGATGGTCCTGGGTGTGAAATTGGCTGTGGGATCCTTCTTGATGCGATTGTACAGGGTGATGATGTGCAGGCAGTTGAGCAGCTGGCGCTTGTACTCGTGAATGCGCTTCACCTGGATATCGAACATGGACGAGGGATTGATCTTCACGCCATAGTCAGCCTCCAGAATGGCGGCCAGCTTCAGCTTGTTCTCCTGCTTCACGCGTGCCACATTGCGCTGGAAGTTGGGATCCTTGGCCCACTTCTTTAGAGCCACCAACTGATCTAGATGCACGGGCCACTCGTCACCGATCTTCTCGGCAATCAGATCGGACAGACCGGGATTGCACAGCAGCAGCCAGCGACGGGGCGTGATGCCGTTGGTCTTGTTCTGGAACTTGCTGGGATCCATTTCGTAAAAGTCATGGAAGAGCGAGTCCTTCAGGATCTGCGAGTGAATGGCAGCCACACCGTTGACAGCATGGGAGCCCACAATCGAGAGATGGGCCATGTTGATGCGCTTATCGCCATCCTCCTCCACGAGCGACATGCGACGCATGCGATCCAGATCGGTGGGGAACTTCTTCTTCACATTCTCCATGTGCAGGAAATTAATGTGATAAATGATCTGCAAGTGACGGGGCAGAATCGACTCCAGCAGGGACACGGGCCAGCGCTCCAAGGCCTCGGGCAGCACCGTGTGATTGGTGTAGGCACAGGTGCGGGTGGTAATGTCCCATGCCTTCTCCCAGGTCAGATGCTCCTCATCGATGAGGATGCGCATCAGCTCGGGTATGGCCAACGATGGATGGGTATCGTTCAGCTGGATGGCCACCTTGTCGGGGAAGTGATCAAAGGAGTTGCGCACCGCCTCCCGGGAGCCGAACTTCGAGGCCTTGTAGCGACGAATGATGTCCTGGAGAGTGGCGGCGCACATGAAGTACTCCTGCTTCAAACGCAGCTCCTTGCCCTCGAAGAAGTTGTCGTTGGGGTACAGCACACGCGAGATGTTCTCCGCCAAATTACGATCCAGCACGGCCTGAATGTAGTCACCATCGTTGACTGTAATCAGCGAGATGAATGATCAATCAATGGGGGTCTAAGGGTGGAATATCATTATCGAAAACTTACAGAACTTCAGGTTAAAGTCAATGGGAGACTTGGCGGACCACAGGCGGAGCGTGTTGACATGATTGTTGGCATAGCCGGGAATGGGATTGTCATAGGGCATGGCATAAACCCTCTGGGTGTCCACCCACTTCTTGCCCTCGGGCGTATCGATCACACGGCCATAGAAATGAACGGGCAGCATGAACTCGGGACGTGCCTTCTCCCATGGGTTGCCATAACGCAGCCAATCGTCGGGCTCCTCCACCTGCTCACCGTTCTTGATCTTTTGGGCAAAGATGCCGTACTCATAACGGATGCCATAGCCATAGGCGGCCAGACCCAGAGTGGCCATCGAGTCGAGGAAACAGGCGGCCAAGCGACCGAGACCGCCGTTGCCCAGACCAGCATCCTCCTCCATCTCCTCGAGATTCTCAATGTCCAGACCAATCTGGTACATGGCCTCCTCGCACTCGCTCTGGATGCCCAGATTGATCATGGTGTTGGTGAGGGAGCGACCCATGTAGTACTCCAACGAGAGGTAGTACACACGCTGAAAGGAACCAATAAGAAAATAATTATTAATTAACTCTGTTACTCTGTATTTAATATTATTTTAATGGTATTTCAGCGGAATACTTTTTGTTAAACATTTTAGCACACATTTTCCAACTAAAATCGCAATCAAATCAGCTACGAAAAAGCAGTCTACTCCATAACATATCAACACAAAGTTCAAACAATTTATTACGAAACGACAACAAGCAGAAGCTACCCCAAAACTACATTAAGACAAACTCCCTGCAGGTAAAAAGAGAACCCAAGTCAAATCTAATATTAAATCATAATATTTATAGCCATATTTATATCTACTTTGGACAGGTCAAACGCGGAAATGGTGGTGGTGCCAGCAGATGAAAATATGTTGGTCCATGCTACTGAAAAGGTCCTCACTGTGGCGCATGAGCACCGCACCACTCTGGCGTTGGGAGCAGCTGTCGTGCTCTTAATACTCGCGATCATCCTTCTGATTAAGTTATTTAAGAAACCTGAGCCTAAGCCTCGACTCGTCCTGGTACCGATGGCAGATGAGCCACCAGAGCCTCCCCCACAGAACATGATACCCCATCACCGATATAATTTGAGAAACACGCCAGCCCGTCGATACCGGGCTTGTAACTAATATTCAAATTACATTTTTCGATTATAAATCTAGCAATCAAAACGATGTCAAAATTCCAAAATAAAACCATCAATAATGCTGTAGCCTCGCAGTGATTTGGAATACCTTTAAGAGCGTTTCTTTAAAGACTTTAAGAGAGCATATTCAGAGTTTAAAGGCGAGAGAGAGTGGCGTGCATTAAGATAATCTTTCAAACAGAACAGGTTTTGTTTTGCCCGTGAATTATTGTTTGCCAAGTGCAAGGTTTTGTTCCACCTGAGCCCAGGCTCAACTGTACAGCATACACCCGTACAGCTTTAGCTGCCTGTAAAATGCCTGCTGATAGGGAATAGTATCAATCGGTCGATCGGAGACCTAGTTATGTCGGACCGATGCCGGTGCCGGGCCGGCATATGCCATATGCTCGCCCCAACAAGGTCACCCAGTTCTCCCAAAAAGAACATTGGGCGTTATCAATCATCACTCGGAATCGTTTGCTAATTTCAGGGCAGCCTTAGTGGAAACTATTAATAGAGGTTACATTCATTCGATTCGTATCGGTTGCTGCTGATTGCCATAATGTTACGAGGCCATTTGATTGTTTATAGCAACAGTTATCAGTGGGGTCTGGATTACATACCGGCTGCGCTTTGCATGATTGAATGCACAGCATGAATCTGATGAATCTAATGAATTGAAATGGGAATCTATCTGCTGCACCCATCTCTGGCCAATGCTAGGGTGCTGCTGATCAGCATCATCGTTGAGAGTGTCGCCAGTGAATGGCGCTAGTGAGAAGCTTCAAGGTATGCGACTATGCGCCGAACATTCTCTTATCATATAAAACGCATACCCCGGGTGCATGCTGGCTGCCCCACAGCCAATTAGTCTGAGATTTGTTTGAGGGATCTTGTTTGTGCATAATACTCGTAGCATGTCTAGGTGAAGCGGGGGTTAAAGGGGTGAGACTTTTGATTAGAAAACATTTCGCAAAAACATTCAGATAAGATATGTACAAGGAAGTAATGCACAACTCAATGCATTGGCAGTATTTTTAACGCAATAATGCTCCAGTGTATTTCGGTATAAATTCCACCAATATGAGCACCAAAGTCTGAGCATAACCCTACCTCAAGCGTTCTTTGGCTTATCTAATCGAAAGCCGGTCAAAACATACATTTTTGGGTCAACATTCTCGTTAAAGCTTTTCAAGTCATTCAACTTTACATTTTTCGGGCTATTTCTCATAGCTAGTAGGGCCTTTGGCAAACGTGCTGACCCAGACATATGTTTTGTTGCGGCTTTTGATAACAATAAATACATTTTGTTTGCTTTTTTGCTTCCATGTATAGATTGGCTGCATTATAACCGCAATCTGGTACGTAAAATTATAGCAGATGTGCATAGGAAGTGCCATCAGGGTAATGTGATAGTTTTGCCGTTTCGTTATTAAACAATCATTAATCACTGATAGCCAAAGGGGGTTTAATATACGTTTTTGTGTTACCATTAGGTGAGATAAGTCGTGCAAACATATGGATTCAGTGGCACAAAGTTTCCACTTGGGAAAATGACAGAGAACTCTTTCACAGCGCAGAGGAGGAGGTTACTCAAACCCAATGAACTTTCTTCAATTTACATAAATTACCGCAGATTGGAATAGATAGAATGTGAGTGGCACTCGTGAAGTGCTCTTTCAATTAGAACAAAGTCTGGACATGCCACAACAGCTGTTCGAGTATCCATGAGATACCATTCCACCTCACCCACTCCAACTCTCTCTGCTCTGATGATTGCGTGACTTAATTGCATTGTATGTAGCCCCACCACAAACTAAACATAAACATCGAATCTATAAAAATTCCATAAAACTGAACGTAAGGGAAAAATTCGACTCAGCTAAATGACAAACGAGCAGCCAGCGCAAACAGTCCCATTCCCCCAAAAGTGTACCCGAAATAAAAATAAGAGAAAACCTGCAAAGAAATATATATACAAAAATGTTCCTTGATATTTTTGTCAGGCGTACGACAAGGGGGAGAAAAGACACTTTCGTTTTGTTGTTAATAACCTTTGATTGACCTTGAAATTATGTGTGTCGGTCGGTTGTTTCCCATATATACCAGGCAAATACTAGCCTCACATAGAGGCAACAACAACAGTGTCCCCACGAAATTAGTTAAATTGAAAGAGCCCAAATAAAAAGTGTATGTACTGCAGCCGGAAAGTTTTTTTTTGGGTGTTGAAATTGGTGTGGCGCCCCAAGCATTTGTGCTCAATGAATAATTAAGAGATTGGTGAAGTTCTGGTTGTATCTGGCAGATATTGAGTGGTGGCCACGGAATTGAAAGTGACTTAAGCTGACATTCAGGCAAGGACAAAGAGTTGTCATGCTGCGAGCAAAAATATTTGCTCTTGGAAAGCTCTCACGCTTTTGACACGTGCTAAGTAACTTGTGTATCTGATGGATACGCTCGGTGGGGCTGCTGTCAATAAAATATGTATGCAAAGTAGAGCTAAGCTTGGGCGCACTTTATAGAAATTTAGCAACAAAATGTATCATCATTCTAAGGCGGAAATCTTCATTAGCCACACAAAAGTTCAAACAGATGTGCGCCCAAGGAAATTGTATGCCAATTGAGATGGAAGACAAAACATACAAAAGAAAACCATTTGATGCGACAAAGCTAATAGATATTTACTTATATGTAGTTATAGATTCCATAAGAAGCACGGCGACAGCTGTGTGGCTATTTATATGCTGTTTAGCCTACAAATCAGCTGCTAGAGGAGAACACTCAGTAACCGGCATTTCATCTTGCTGTGCTTTTTGGGTTCGATAAATAACAAACAACAACAACATTCAATTTTGTGTGCAGTGAAAGTATTGCAATTTGTCGGGCATTCTCTCGTCACACTCCGTTCTCACGTTTTTGGCATTGATCCCATTGCAGCCACAGATCTCTAGTATAAGGGACATTGCTGCCAGAAATTGGTGTGCAATTAGGCAGAGCAGAGCAGAGAGACAATTGCGAACGAGTAGGAAAACAAAAGCGAAAGAAGTGCAACAAGCGCGCAGATGAGAAAAATAAATTTGGCCACCAAAACGGACAGCGCAATAAATTGGCGGATAACAGGCCGCACCAAAAAGAAAATGTCGTAATAGCCAAAAAAAAAAATGGAATTTCAAGTTAATTCAAATCGAATTTCTAGGGAGTCGCTTGGCCTGGAGCGCACAAAGTTCGGGTTCAAGGTTAGGTTAGGGTTAGAGTTTCTCTGCATGGAAATTTCCATGAAGGTGTGCCGTAAAATCAATAGACCGCCCTGGAGTGCGGGTGGAGTGGGAGTGTGGGGGGGGGGTGTTAATTGTCATCCAAACTCACCTTGGGATCCTTCTCGTAGTAGTGCTGCTGTGTGCGTATCCAGCGTCCCACCATGTTGTCCTTGACGGTGTTCGCCAGGGCAAAGTAGTAATCGCGCAGCGTGGCCACATTGCGATCCTTCACCAGGGTGTAGTGGAGATGGCGATTGAAGTTCTTCTTCACTTCGGTCACATTTCCCACCTCGGCTATGCCGCGCACTGAGATTTGCTTGCGTCGATCCGCGTCCGATTGGGGCTTCGACATGGTTGTCCTAGTTATATACGGTAAATGTCTCTTTTTTACAATTTATATATACTATATTTATAGGCAGATTCTGTTCCGATGCGTGGGTGCGCGTGTGTGGAAAACGGAAAAGCGAATGCGAAAAGAATCGAACAAGAAACCAAG
This sequence comes from Drosophila guanche, assembly GCF_900245975.1. NCBI lineage: Eukaryota > Metazoa > Arthropoda > Insecta > Diptera > Drosophilidae > Drosophila > Drosophila guanche. The sequence continues at coordinate 3,534,883 of NW_022995746.1, forward strand.
AGGACCGTTCGCTGCAAATTCCGGAGCACTTCTCAGACGACGCTGTGCCAGCAGCTTTTGTTTTTTCCATCAAAGCTTTCTCGCGCTCGCTCTCACTTTTGGCGCCTGTGTTCTCCCAGTGACACACACAGCGCGGTTCTTATCAGCTCTCCCGCCAGCTCTCCCAGAGCGTAGCAGCGCCAAGCGTCACTTGCATTCCCTCATTATGCACTTTTTCTCTCTCTGGCACACCGTTCTTATGTTGGACACTCTCCTCCCTCGCTCTCTGGCGCTCTTCTGAGTTATTCTCTCTTGCCCCAGTCACCTTGTACGAAGGTCATACATGCGTATTTTATTTTTTGTTTGTGTGTTTTAGCGTGCGCATAGTCATGCTTTTTGTTCTTGCTTGTGGAGCAGCTGGCCGCTGGTGGCGCCCTCTGCGTTGGACGAGAGCTTGCCGCCTGTCAAACGGAAAGCTTTGGCAGCAGCTGTTTTGGTTTTGTTACAGTATATACATACATATGTAGATGCGCCAGTTTATGCAAGCGATGGTTGGTGGCTTAGGGTTGACAGCATAACTCAATTCTGGGAGGCGCGTTCATTTGGCGCCCTCTGCGATGGATGGAGAGAGCTTTGGAAGCTGTTTTAACGCGCTCTCTTTAGGGTTCACAGCATACTCAAATGCTGAGAGGCGCGAACACTTAATTTTTGAATCTATGAATGACGAGATGTTCTTTTGGAATTATTTCTTCTTACAAATCAATCAGCTCATTATATATTATTATATATTTTTCTTTCAGAATTGCTTAAATATTTATGCCAGCTGTAATTCCAAATTTTCTTTTGCAATTCTCTGGCTCAGTGCAAAGTTCATGCATTCGATTCGTGTTCGACTTCTTATCTGACAGCCGTATCGGTTAAGTCGTTCATTATCTTCGAATCTAAATGATACTGCGAGCAAGCACTCGCACTTTTGCCAATGCATACGCTTGTAAAGTGATTAGCATAATGATGTCACTCACTCAGAAGGTGTCCCACCAGCATTTCACAATGTATTATTTTAGTTCTCGCATTTAGTTTATTTATAGTTTTGTTTACAAGTCTCTGCCTTCAGTTTGGAGCGTGTTGCCGGGGCAGCAAATGCTAATCCCAGATACCGGCAAAGGGCATCTAGGATTCAGTCTGAAAGCAATTTAGTTATTCCATTTTCTTGTTTATTACTTTCCATAATGGCACTCCCATGTTCCACTAGTTGGGAATGCATGCGGAAAGAGTCCTTGAAAGGTGCGGTGGGACAGAGGGCAGGATAGCAGTAGTAGTAGTAGTAGTAGTAGTACGAGTGCCAGTGCAGATGTGAGTGCGGGAATCCGGGGCCCAAACAACATCTTATTTCTTGTATTCTTTTCTTTTCATTCTCATTCTCACTCTCACACTTTTCCCCCTTTTTGTTCATTGCAAAATGAAAATGATTAGCACATTTGCCAGAGCGGGTAGGACGTGGGGTTTGAGGCGGGTAGCTCCTGGCCACGTCCTGCCAAGCAAACTGTACGTCATCATTCATACGCTTGTCTGTGTAAAATTTAAAACTTAATTGGAATCTGAAATCCGCTGAATCTCGGCAGCGTAACGTACATAACCCTTACGCTTGTTGACTCCGGTTGGTTCCGATCCCAGCCAGGCCATATGTAAAACACCGGCCACGTTTTTGTTTTGTGCCACTATTATGCAAAAGTTATACCCAACACACACACACACACACATATACCATACCCACATTCACACTCGCAAAAAAGAAGTGAGGCAAAAACACACACATAAAAATAATCTCGGCTTAAAAAACGCATTTGAAAAAAAAGGACAGGTAGGGCAGGATAGGGCAAGACAGGGTGCGGTGGGGCGCCGTTCAAAAGTTAAAGTGTTGCCATTTTTCATTTGTACATACATTCATGGTGCTGTACCCTGGTGCATAGCCTGGGTATTATGTGTGTGACTAGCGGGTTGTCATGCAGGAGAGAGCGGAGTAGAGCGGAACACATTTGGGAGCAACTTGAACAACCGAATCCTAATTGTCGCTACATTTTCAAGCTATTATCAATTATAATATTTCTATATACGAATGGAACGATGTTTAGAAACACAAAAAACTTATTGAGAAGCATATTTTATGCAGTTTTATAGCAAGATGCGCATAGCCGTCAAAAGTAATCAAAAAGTATTTCAAAAACTTTGATGTAATAAAACCAAATTATTATTAAATGTGAGTACGCTAGACTCTGCCAGGGTATAACAAACTTCAGCACTCGAAACAACTCTTGCTTTCATCTTTTTTGTTGGGCGTGTTTGCTCCCATTCCTTTTACTCTCTCCTCTCACGCCGTTTGTTGTTGTTTGTGTGTTTGCTGTTGCTGTTGCTGTTGCTGCTCCTTCGACTGCACAAAAGCTCGAGTGTGGGAGTGTGGGTGTGTGCCGTGTGCATCTCTGTGTAGCACGCACACACCAGCAAGCATGATGAAACATATGTGAGGTACGTTTTTCGTGTGAAAAAAAGAGCGATTCGAGTGCTTGTTAGACGCAGAGGGAGGGTGGATGAAAGCGGGAGAGAGTGGAAGAGATAGAAAAAACACGTGAGAGCCAGAAACTCGTTTTGCCGCTAATTGGATGCTAAAGGTGTCTGTGTCTGTGTCTGCCAGGGTGTTGTCCGTGTGTGTTAGTGTAGGGGATTGTGGAGTTGAAGTTGCCAAACATCATTAACAGCAGCACACCGCCCAATGCTCACCCCGAAACACCTACCTGCCCCGCCCGCAACGTCCGTCCAAAAAAAAAAAAGGCATCTCAATAATTACAGTTTTTTCTCTCTTTTTCTGTACAGCCTTTTGATGAGATTAAAGTTTTGGCATAATGATGTCTCATTAAATTAAATGGCAACATTTGTCCATACAAAACTGATGTAATTTGCCTGCCAGAGCAGCCACCCCTCTGACTTTCTCCTAACAGGACTGATTAATGTGCCCATTGGCACCACTCGGACTGGAAAGTGACTGGAATTGGATCGAAGAGAGAGAGAGTGAGAGTGTGGGGGGGGGGGGGGAGAGCGTGCCTAATTCATTTCGCTCTCTCTCTCTCTCTCTCTCTCTCTCTCAGCATGTTCTCTGTAACTGGCTAACCATATCTTATTAACGTGTTTCCACGTCAGTCAGTCACTCCACTCTCTTTCTTGAATGAAAGCTGCCACTCCATCATTCAACGTTAGCATGTGACTGGCATTTTGACAATCAGTGCAAGTGCAACATCAGAATTTCCATGCCAAAGCAGTGCACCACATGGACCAGTCTTAGCGTAATTTAAATCATAGCGGATGGCTTTTTAAACAATGTTGATGCAATAATTACCCCACACTCGTTTCCTTTTATTCAAATTAGGTTACTATCTGCCCCCATATGTAAACTGTAGCCCCATCATTCCACGTCATGCACCGACTGAATTCTATTGGCAGCAGTCGGGGGGGGGGTGGAGTGGCCATTAAATTGTTTGGATATATTCCAATTTCCGTACATGTTTCGATTTCCGTTTTAAGCCCTTTATTTTTGCAGTTTAAATGTTGGCCATAAAAATGCAATATCAATATCAATATCAATGTCGGGAAGGAGACTTCGATTGCCCAGGCCCCACCTTTCCCTTGCCACACAAATTGATATCGAATTACAATAAAATCTGCATTTATCAAAGTTCAAATAACACACACACACACACACAGACGTGCAAACACGTACACGAATACTCATACACATGCAACAGTTGCATGGCAGCAGTGCTCCGTATGTGCGTGCCATTTTGTAGCCTTTAACCTTTTTATGGCCCCCGGCCATCAAGCAAAATACTCGCCCTCAAATGCAACAAAAGTGGAAAACTTTGCTTCTGCTGAAGTCGCAATACCCTGTAAGGGTTTGACGTTTTTTTTTTAGGAAAAGTCTTGGGTTGGGTCTTACTGCTTTGAGTGCCTACAAGTGCCTACAAAATGGAAGTTGCAAAGATCCATTGATGAACTGAGAACTCCACTGAGGATGTTTGTAAATTGTCATATACGAGAAGCATCTGTGGAATCAGCTTTGGAGATTTGGTTTCAGAAAAACGCTTCGAAGACTGCTCACGATTGGGAAATTGCCATCAGTGGGTCACACACCTGGGGGTCAAAATGCACATTTCTCTAAGGTAAATCCGTTTACGAGCATATTATACGCTCTCCCCGTGGCAGGCAATTGCCAGCTCAGACGGTCAAACATTTTAAAAGGGGTACTGGGACTGCGATGCGATGGCTGCTATAAGAATAAAATCCCAATGGGAACATTTGGAAGCCAGCGAGCGCGGCCATTATGAGCTACTTAGCAACCGATTTGTGCAGCATTTGCCACACCTCCTGCCCAACAGACACACACACACACACACAACACGTATATTATAAGCACTCTGTTTGGCATTAGTGTGCGTGTTGAGGAGGAACAAAAATGAGTGGAAGGCAAATTGTTGAGGATTTGAGACGGGTCTCAGGTTTCTCTGGGTGGAATCATTGGATTTGTTTTTCTTTCGTTTCGTTTCGTTTGTTGAATTGAAATTGCTTAATTTAGCAGATAATTTAGCCAAACAAATTGTTTTCTGTGTGTGTGTGTGTGTGTGTGTGTGTGTCGCCCACCCAACACACCACAGCCCGAAGGTCGTACAAACACACGGACACGAATGTAATTAGCCCGCTTTTCCGTATTTGTTTGGCAATTGCTTTTGTGGCTTTTGTGTTCCAATATCCACCCAATAAGGGACTCCACTCCACCAGATTCGACGGAATGTGCTTCGATATGAACACTCCCATGTGGCCATTTGTATGCGAGTTATGGAGCCAACTGGGCTTTCCTGTCCTAGTCGGCACTATTGTTGCGACAACTATTCAATTACCTCTTAGAAGCCTCTCTCTCTCTCTCTCTCTCTCTCTCTCTCAGGAGCCAAAAGTCAATGTTTAATCTGGTTACTGTTTTACTCTGAGGGGAGGGGAGGTTTTCTCTGACCAAAAACAATGCTGCAAAGTGCAAGCTGCAACGTGCAACCCACAAAAATACCCGTGTATGCCCCGGAGAGACATTCTTCATTGAAAAGCAACTGCAAAACTCTTCGAACATATTCGCACACGTAACAAGTTTTGTTTGTGGGAAAGAGCAGCATGATTTAATAGAATTTTGTGCAGCAGGGACTCAACAATAAATACTGTACGTTTCGTGGCTGTAAGACGAGAGACATAGCTTGCATTTCCATCAGTTATTCCAGGCAATAACGATGGTAATTGTAAGAGTAATTGTTTGCATCTGGGGGCATAATTATGATAATCAATGCCCATTGGGCAATCATAAAATTAATGGATTGAATTAGCCAACACATTGCCATCCATAATTGTACACTCACTGCCAATGTATGAATTATGAATTGGGTGTTTGATTTATTTCTGTTAGCTTTTGTAAGCTTTTTCCTCGATGCAGCATGTGCCCCCAAAAATGGAATACAAATAATAATAATAATAATGCTCCTAAAGTCATTTAAGTGCATGCATTTGTGGTAAAAGATTTGGTAAAAAGGTATTATTTTTATTCATATTTAACGAAACAAAAAATGAACATTTTATCCACAATAATGTCATGGAACCCATACGAATATTTGTTGGGATTAGGCACTTTTCAGCGCTCTAAAAGTAAGCTAAAACACCAAAAAAAAAAACATTACTTGTTAGGCTTAAGCTGCATAGAAAATAAATCAAACGGAAACCAAGTTCATACAACATAAAACTATCAACGAAAATGTTTATAAAGTATTCAAGAGCTCTCGCACTTGTGCATTTAATTGCACTAAACTTTCACACAATTCCGAATGCCAATTAACAATTTATTAGAATCAATTTCTAGTCGAAGACTTCTTCGACAAGCAATTTCCTTATTGCATTTGTTTTTATTGATTCAATTTGGGTTGAAAAATGAAACCAGTACGCCAGCAGACAGACAGCGAGACAGAGAAACATTCATGGGAATGCATTTATAATATTTAATAGTTTTTATGTGACCGGTTATGAGGGGCATGACAGGCTCATAAATGTAGTACCTTCAAGGGACATCCTTTCATCGAGAGTTTCAATTGCATTTTCTGCTGCATTGTTTAAAGATTTGCCAGCCTTTGTCTCTTTAGTACCAACACAACTTTCAGTCCAAAAGGGCATGCAACATTATTGTATGGCTTCACCCTTTTGCATTACTTCTTTTGTTTTTTATTTTGCCATATTTTTAATGTGATTTACGAGCAAAATTGTCAAGCAGATAAATCAATTTACAAGCCATATATGATTTATTATTATCCCCAATGTTCTCACTCTGGTGGAGCCTTCCGCTTTCACCTGCCACCCCTCCGGAGACCTTCTCCTCTGCTCAGGTTGTTGCACAAAATTCGTTTAGCATTTGGCAGGGACTTGTCAAATGCCTGTTATAATTTCGCAGCGAGTGCATTCAGTTTTGTGATGATGGCAGAACGAGTAGATAAGCGGCTTTCCGTGTTGAGGCAGGAGAAAAATAATAGAAATCAATTTCCATAACATTATTACGGCCATGATTGTTCTCACACTGATGGAATTATGCCGCCGGGCTGGTGGGGGCTCCTCAGAAGGGGGAAACACTTGAGTGGTTCGGTAATAAATTTGAAACTTGTCAAGTGAGCAACAAAGTCGAAAATTCCCCAAGGACAGCCACAGACAAAAGGAGTGGAATTTATTTGCTTCGAGCTTTAAATTATTTCTCGTTTATTTACTTAAAGTTGGTTGCCATGGCGGGGGGGGGGAGGAAGTATGCCCAACTCCTAGACAATGGCCGTTGGTACTTGGCTCCATTCAACTGGAAGTATTTGAGAGTGGAAGCGGATTTTGTGTCCTGCTTGTCCTTGGCAACATCAATAATTCATTGACCTTCTGTGGCCGACAATGCAGCATTTTATTTGTGTGTTTATTTTGTTACGTTCTCTTCTATTTTTCAGTGAGAGTTTCATGGCTGTGGGCCAGCACCGCCAGCTGCCCCCGAATTGAATGCATTTTCCATTGAGCATTTCAGGGGATTTTAAGCGGATTGCTGGGGGTTTCTTTAAGCTGTCACAAAATGCACAACATGATTTATGTTTGCAGAGCCAAAAGCGACCCGAAAAGGTTCATTAAAAAGCCAACCAACCATTCCCACTCGTCACGCGTTCCCCAGTGCGTCAACACTGCGTATGCGCAATGCCAAAAGTCTCATCAATAATTGAGGTTCCCTAAAATTGACTGTTGTGTGATAATTGTAAGCTAATGCCAAATATTTGCACATCCCCGAATACAAAATGCACAATTTCAATGCCCCAAACAGTTGCATATCGCGAGTCAGCAGTCAAATTTGCCATGCCTCTGGGGCTTAACTCTTTGATGCTTTCGTTAGGGTGTGTGTGTGTGCGCTGCATTAGCTGCTAATTGTTTGTCTATTTGCCCTGTTGCATAATTAACATAGGGTGGAGTGCTGGTGCTCCACTGCCTAAAAGAAAACCCAATTGAGCGCAAATGATAAGACATTGACTCGGTCGATGGCGGAGATTAGCCAGCTGAAAGGCAACTCAATTTATGCCACGAAGAGTAGCAGCAGCAGCAGCAGCAGCAGCAGAAGGAGGAGATGCCGAGAGGATTGTGCCAAACAATTATCCTGATAAACGTGATTGATTATGCAGCGGCAGGGGAGGAGCAGAGTTTTTCCATTTTCCTCTCTCTCCCTCTCTCTCTCTCTCTGTCCTCGTTCTCTGAGCTAACTGGCGAATTTTCAATCAATGAAATAATTATGTGACGTCCTACCCAATGTCGTGCCCAATGGCGTGTGCCAAATTTTCAATCAACGAATGGGTGGGAGTACGAGGAGTACCCCAAGCCAAGCCAGCGACAACGACAACGACAACGGCGAATGACATCAATTGAGGGGAAATCTACTTAACCAAATTGATGACAATGCGATAAGTCAGAGACGGGCGAGTTAAGCCGCTTAAATGCTTATAAACTGGCAGTGCCCCAAGCAGCTCCTCTGCCACACATTGTGCCCACAATATTCCGAAATATATGAATGTGCTCCACCCTTCTCCGCCCGCTCCACGCGCGCTCCACTATTAAGCCAAGTCAATGCCAATTGCTTGAGAGGGCAACATTACTTCTCTTTTTTTGGCCAGCTATGCGAATTATTTGCAATGCATATGCCGGCATACCTCTGCCCTCGGTCCTAGGTCTAGCATAAATTCCGCATTAAATTCAGCCCGGGCACGTACAACAATTTGCCAGAGCAGAAAGAGGATGCCTTTGCCACCCCTTTTTCCAGGTTGTTTTGCTTGTTTGCTGCTTGAGCCAACAAAAAAAAAGGAGAAAATATTGTCGTAAATATATCAAATATTCGCATCGTGCCATAAATAAGCAGAATGCGGACTACTCCTCTCTCATAATTGGCAATTTACGTTTTGCCACTCGTTAGTTTGTGGACCCAACTCAATGCCACACCGCCCCTCTCTCTGTGTGTGGCACAGGAGCAGCTTATTAGGCCTTGACAAGTGTCAACACATGCAACACACATCCTGGCCGCTCCTACTCCTTCGGCTCACGCATATCACACATATGCCGGCTGTCACATTGCAGTTTGTTCATGGCAGCAAGTCCAAGCCGAACGCTTTTAAGTGGCTTAAATATGAATTATTGTGTTAATATTTGATTAGTTTGAATGATGTTAATGAGGCGTAGGCTCGAGCCTAGTTTCTGCATGGAATGAGAATAAATTCATGGAATTACTGGCACTCCTTCTGGCTGTAATGTAACCACTATTTCATAGAATCGTAAGTGGGAAACGAGCAGAAATGAGGGACGAGCATTCCACATACGCCACGTGGTGCCTACTCTGCGGCTGACCGACAACTTTCCAGCCACTTTCCCTGCCTTGAAAGCCAACTCAAAGCGTGCGTTAAAGCTAAGGTACAACTTTTGTGCAGCACCATGGATGGATGGCAGGGCTGTGGGGGTTGGGTGGGCAATACCTGTGAATTGGCACTCGACTGTTGACCCTTTGAGTGACCACAGCCCAGCGGAGAAAGGAAAGGAGTCGCCTCGAGCGGTGACTCGTGGCAAAGGGAACTGGCAGCTCATCTTGCTCTCAATTGCACCAACACCTTCTGACAGCAGCAACAGCAGCGGCCCCCTCCCGCCGTCCTAAACTGCTAAACAACTCTTGACTGCCAAACAGGATACTTGAGTCCTTTAGCCTGGTCTGCCACAAGAAACAGAGTGCCGAGTGCCGAGTACCGAGTGTAGATGGCAGAGGGGCGGGTCTTTGGCGGGTGTCGGGCTAAAGTCAAAGTGAAATTGTAAATAGGATAAAAAAGTGCTGCCGTACCGGCACGTGAGACTGCGCCTCCGGTGCGGGCTGAGTTGAGTTCATGGCGGAAGTGATGATGATGCTGATGATTTCCGCAAACAAATATTTCGTTTGTTCTGCCAACAATCCACGGGGTGGACAAAAGGCAGATACGTACGTATGAGCTGCGGGGCATTCCCCGGTTGTTCAGCATTAGGACAACATTAGGCCAAACAATCTTTTTGGGTCGTCCTGTTGCCGACGGCAGGTGTAAAGTTCTTTGGTGCTTTTTTATATGCTGCCTACCTTTCAGCATTCAAAAGGTGTGCCCCATGTGTTTAAGCCAGGATAACCCTCATTCTGCGGACACACACACCTCACCTCTGCTCACCTCTGCTCTGCTCTGCTCTGCTCTGCTCTGCTCTCTCCCCTGTACATTGTTTTACTTCCGGTTGTTGTGGTCTTGTTGTTTTTAGCGTTTGGCTGGCAAAAAGAGCTCAGTGGGTTAAATGGAAACATCTCCGCAGCTCTCCGTTCTCCATCCCTCAACTATGCAAATGGGCTATGCCCATCCCACATCCCACACCCTACATGCGTCCTTTTGTCCATGTGTCTGTCCGCAGCAAAATGCGGCGCATTGCTGTCCAAACAAAGCAAAATACAACACAACAAAAAAATTAAGCACACACAACAAACAAAAAGAGGAAAAGTAAAACGGAACTAGCTGCGCAGAGTCGACGCAGTGGATACACTAACAAAATGTACGAAAATATTATGGCTGATGGGAATAGAATTATTGGAAACCGCAAAGGAACTGCCAGAGTTGGTAGGCACAAGTCAACTTTGATGGATTTTTCCTACCTTTACACATAAACTGGCTCTCAAATTACATTACAAACTGTGTAAAGACAACCTGAATATGTTATAAAGGTTTGAGAGACTGCACTAAAGATTTGATTATGGCACAACTTTAGCAGCTTTACGTGCTTCATTTTTGTGTAATCATTTCGCAGCATCACTCGTACGTGCAGACATATGCGGGTCCATAATTTAAATACACATTGTGGACAGAGGATAATGGCTAACTGGAATGGTCTGTGGTTTCCAATAAAGTTGGCATTTATGGTCCGTGCAGTCTCCAAAGTGGATTATTTTCGCTTCTCGCTTGACAAAGTTTTGCCAAAAATGTACACTACCCCCAGAGAGTGCAGGGAAAAGAGACTGTAATAAAATGGATACAAAAAGATAAAAAGAGTATTCTCTTTTGGGTTGAATGCCGCTGTTTCTGCTGTTTGTTGTTTGTTGTTTGTTGTTGTTGATGCTGCTGCAGCTCCTGTGCTTGACACTTGCAGATTTAGCGCTTCATTTGCAGCAGCCACAGCAGCAGCAGCAGCAGCAGCAGCAGCTGAAAGAGAGATGGGCCATGAAGGGTGTCACGAAATGGAGAGTAGGGTGGCAGAGATGCTTGATGGGACAGAATATCCTTATCCTCATACAAATTTGATGTCAAGTTTTTGGTGGATTGCTTAACATAAGCAAGTGCCTGCCTCTGCCGCTGGCTCTGGAGTGCGGAGTGTGGGAAACGTAACTGAATGGTAGGATTTTGGTGGATTGCTTCGGTTGGATTTTCATTTTCTATTCTACTTGCCTCAGGGAAAACTACACACACATCTTGTTTAAAGTTTAGAGCGCCATAAAATGCCACTGAGCCATTGCTAAAATGGGATTTTGGTTGATTTAAAAGAGAGGGAATAACATTCAACTCTTTGATTCTTGAACCATTTTTGTATTGTTTGCACCTGCAATTAGGGTAAATAGAATTAGTTTTCACTTATTTATTTTCAAAGAAAGAACTTTAATTGAAGCTCTGGGAAATGTCTTAATTTATTGCCTAGCCTTTTCTGCTCTGTTCACCATTTTTTCCATACTCAAAATCATAAGCAAGTAAGCAAAACCTTGAATAAATCGGGCTAAAACCTGTTAAGTGTAATAATTTGTTGATCATTTAATATGAATAAATTATGCATAATTCGTGGCCAAAGCAAACAGCCCCACATTGAGTCATTTATGGATTTGGATTAACAAATGTGACGTCTGGCCAAAGGAGCACAGCACGTAACCAGAATTATGACCTCTTAAAGAGTCTGTCACTATAAATCATTAGGCTCGAACTTCATTGTTAGGCATAAACATTATTAAGGATATTTGTAATCTGTTAAATTATTCTAAGCAGACTCTCTTGGCCTTTTAGCCGCCCCGCCAGTTCGCCTTTTCACAGCCACCACTGGAGCAGTCGGAGCAGTCGGCGCTCAACAAATTGCCTAAATAAACAGAATTTTCTGCTTTAACGCATACCCTGGTTTTTTGGGACTTCTCTCCTCGCTCTGCCCTCTGCTCTATGGTTTCTGGTCTCTGGTCTCTGGTCTGGGTTTGGTGCAGCTTCTTTTTTCGTTTTTTTTTTTTGTCGGTTGGCTGCTGTTTCTGGTCGTCCAAATCGTTTGTCGTTTAAGCTGCTCGCGCAATTCAAATTGATTTATAACGAAGAAAATGTTTTATAAAGTCGATGGGGGAAATGGTTTTTCCTTCACGTTCCCTCGCTCTTTTTCTCTGTCTCACTCCCTGAGTCGCGCTGTGTCTCGCCACCCGCTTAAGGAATGTTTTTGTGTATGTGCTCTGGCAAAGATTTCTCCTGACATTTGGCTCCAACGATTTCGAAAATATTTTCCTTTGCTTCGGCTGCTCCTGCTGCTCCTGCTGCTACTCTGCTTCCCTTCTCGCACTCATCCTGTGCTCCTGATGCACAAATATGCCAGGGCCCTGGCAACATCTACGTAGTGGAATCGTGCCCAAGCTGCAGTTTGTTGTACGTGCAATGGCAGCCAATAGTCAAAGTTGTCATTTATATGCCCCGCTATATTCCCCCACACCTCCCTCCAAGCCGGCTTCCGTGGGTGGTGTTCAACTGCTGGGAGTACCACTGATTTATGACACTCAAATGAACTTCGACGCTGACTGAATAAATTTTGAAGGCGACTTCTTTTGGCTCACTCCCTCGCTTTGCTGTCTCTTTCTGTGTTAGTTTTTGGCGCCAAAAAATTTCACTTTTTTCTGCCATATACCCTTTGAGGGGAGGGTCTTATAATTTTGTACACATATTTTAGGCAAGAAGAATACAAGTTGGAAAAGGAGGGACTTTATTTAATATTATACAAAGCATTGTCTGTCTGCTAGCTGGATGGTACAATTTCTTAATACAAATTTTTCAATTTAAATCGAATCCCAAAGTCTTTAAAGTTCTTAAGTCTTGTGGCTCTGCATGGCTGATTGAAATTTACACAAAATCTGCATATTATCTTAAGAAAAAAAAGTGTTCTTCTGAAATGAAAGCAATTGAAACACAGTCCAACTTTTCACTTCCATTCGCTTGTCTCTTGATTTCCAAATCGAAATCTTGACTCCTTTTGCACCCATACGAAAGTGTATTCGATGCTTTCGATCTTTTTTAGTCATGCGATTGTTTGGAAACTTTTTTGTTATCTTCTTGTTGTTTTGTTGTTGTTTTTTTTTGCTATGATTTTGTAATGCATTTTCATGTTTTTCTTTGGCATTTGCTTCTTGCTGCTGCTAGTTGCTGGTCTGCTGGATTTATGAACCTGCCACAAATTCGTCAGCGAAAATCTCTGGAAAATTGTGTGTTGTTCTTGGTTTAATGTTCCGCTTTGGTTTTTCGCCTGGCGTTGAGTTTGTCAAATTTTTGACATTGAATCTGGTATGCATGGGCATGCTGTGCCAGAGACAGGTTGTTGAAGCGGTGCAGCGGGAGAGATGCCGCACCAAGAGATGCGGCAGAAGCTAAGAGTGGGGTCCATGATGATCAGCAGAAGGATGTGACTGCAGGCTGCATCCAGGAGCCACTGTAGCAGTGTTTGGCTCACTGATTTCCACCGCCGGCTCCGTCAGGATTTATTTCACTTTTTTTTGCACCATTTTTTCTATGTTCCGCATTGGCGCCATAAAAAAGCTCACTTGTGAAATAATTGATGTGCAAATGTTGAGAATTCAATTGAGTTCACCTTGAGGGAGAGCGAGAGAGTGAGAGTGGGTGATGGTGAGGGGGGGACATGACAGGATGAGACAGCGGACTTTCACTCTGACGAATGGCAAATGTCAATGGAATGATGCGAGATGGATAGGACTACGTGTAGAAAGAGGTGCAATATTCACAGAGGTAGCAGAACAGACATATTTGGGGGGTGGCATCTACGTATCCATCTGCATAAATACAATTCTGATTGTATTTTAAGCTCTAAATGCAATCCATTATCAATTATTTAGTGCTTAAACAATCCGATTTGGTCACACATCAAAGCGATATCAAAAATGCATAACAAGTTCATGGACCATTTGGGGCATGGCTCAGTTATTCAGTTACAACAAAATGCTAATTAAATTAGCGGAAACGTTTTCTTTAATTAAATAATCATAATGGACCATAAAGTGATATTTATGTTGGTCTTTTTATCTTTTTCCAGTGTGTTTGTATGTAAATTTAAGCTTTCATAAATATTACAATTTACTCTGTAGCGTGCACATATTTTTTAAAACTTATTTACTCCGACTTACAAGCGTTGAAGGGGAAATAGTTCCCCTGCCAGAAAGCTCAAGGTATTCCTTGATGCATGGGAAATGTTAAGTGCAGCCTTAACAGTCTGTTACGCACATAGGCGTAACATATGTTAAGTTTACGGGCGCAGTGAGCAAGCAGTGAGAGGTGAAAAAAGCAAGCAGTGAACGTTGAAAAGGCCTAAAAGGCACCACAGAAAAACATCGCAAAGGGTACATTGTCATTTTGACACAAATTAAAGGGAAATTCAAGATGCTGAGATGTGTAACTTCCAGCAATTGAAACAGTGCAGAGAACATATGCAATATCTTCACGAGGAAATTCAAGAAAGTAAATTAGATCACACTTTATTCAAGCAGTTCAAGGTGTTGCCGCCATTAGGTATAAATTTAAATCAATTTAATCAGTATTTATTTTACAGGCAGTGTTAGAGAGAGAGAGAGAGAGAGAGAGGGAGTTGTGGTGTATGTTCGATTAATTAATCTTCTCCTTCCGCCCTGCGTTCTGCTCGAAGCGCGAGACGAACTTCTTCTTGTCTGCATCCTTCATTCGCTTGGCAATCTCCTGCTGCTGCTCTTTCCACTTCACATTCAAAAGTTCCAATCGTGCAGGATCCAGCGACTCCCTTTTGATATTGATCAGTGATTGCTTTTGGCTGCCGTCCACCGGCTGCTGCTCCTGGAGGCGCTGCAGCTTCTCCATGCACATCTGTCTCAAATAGTAATGGCGGTTTAGTTTCACTTTCTCCTCCTGCTCAGCCTTGGCGGCGTCGTCCGCTTTGTTGGTCTTCTTTTCGTCCATCTTCTTGACTTGGGGCCCACGGTAGGCAGGCTGCGGTGCACCAGCCACAGCTTGACGCCGCAGAGGCAACTGGCCATAATCAGACGAATTCCTCTGTTCGCTGGGCTTCTCTTCGCTGCAGTCTGTGTTGCTCTTCTCCTTCATCATCCGCCTGAAGGCTTCGCGGCGGTTCATCTTGTATGCGTTCTCCGCTTGTGGCGACTGGCTGTTGTCGGCGGAGCCTACGTCTTCGCACTTTCCTGCAACCACGATGGCTGACGCTTCTTTTGCTGGGACTGTCTCCTCCTGTGGCAACACCTCACTGCACGGAGCATCCTTTTGAGATTTGGATTCATTCCAGCGCAGTGTGCCCACGGACAAGTGCCGCTGCGCACCTGAAGGTTCAAGAAACGCATCGCCGTAAGTGCCAGAACACTCGTCAATAACAAGGAAATATTTACCGCGAGTCAAGGAACGCGTCACCAGGCACATGCCACTTAGGCAATGAAACATTCCGCTTGAACCTTTGGGAGTTCAATTTTATTTGGGATTTTTAAATTCGAGTGTGAACTGAAATCGCTTAGGCGAGGAGTGTGACTTGGGAACTGCCTTGTTATAAGTATTAATCGGAGCCTGCTTGATACTTCATGAACAACAAATAATACACGCAAGGAAAAAATGAACAGAAAGCTCCAAAGGAATGGTTAACATTACCCCTGAAGAATGACAATAGTCAGCAGCTGCCATAAAGCTTCAAAAAGCTTATTCCCCCATTCATCTCACGCTGCGGAGCTTTCACTCAAATTCGGAGTGCGGCGAAAATGTTTCGTGCCCGCACAAGAGCTCAGCCGCAGCCACAGCCTCGGCTCGGCTCTGCTCGGCTCTGCTTTGGTGTCCGAGTGTGCGCCTCGTCGTCGTTGGTCTGTAGGTCTGGTGCTCGTGCCTCGCGATCTCCGACCATAGCCTCGTCCAAGCAGTATTGTAACGGCATTCAGGGGCTGCGGAAGTGCGAGACACGCGCCAAGAGAACGGTAAATGGCGAGAGCCCAACAAATAAACGCGAGTTTTCCATCAGAAGAACGTAATTGAAGAGTCCTCCCAGCAGGAGGACCACAACGACAAACGCGTTAACGAAAGAACAAGAGCAAAGTTTTTGGCAATAAGAGAAAAAGGGTTCTTGCGGCAGTGTGGGCAACCAACCGCAGCCTAAACAACAATAGGAATTTAAATATTCATGAACAATGTCGATTGTCATCAATTGTGTTTCCCCTGTCGCTTGTGTATCATTGTGTATCTGTGTGCACGAGTGCGTATGTGTTTGTGTGTGTGTAAGGGTGCCACAAACATGGCCAACAACATGGCCCTTTCCACGCCCGCTTCAATCATCAACTGGCGCCGCTGTCATTGTCAATCAACAAACACACAACAATAACGAACTGTGTCAAATGTCAGCCGCATAGAATACCAATTCCAATTGTCAATTGACAAATTTACGCCTGGATTTCTGCATATTTAAGAGCCAACAGACATGCAACTGCAATTAGCGGCTTACAGTCAATTGCCATAAAGAGACAAAGACAGAGTCCGAGAGTGGGCGCATAGAGTGTGTGCCCTAAGCCATTGTATTTATATCGCATTGACAGATGACATTTGTAGCGGATTAACCATGAAATTAAGGACCCTAATCGGTGATTCGCTCGTGCGTGTCCATAAAACTGTCAAAACGTATAAATAAACTGTCGATTGTATGGCACACAGCGAAATCACATCCCTGGTTATGGTTATGGGTGCCCGGTAGAAGTGCGCGGATCATGGCATGCAACCAAATGTGCTAAATCCCCATTCAAAACAAACATTGAACATTTATTCCTACTTTCGTGTGATTTATGCCCAGCCAACCGTGTGTGCCGGGCAGAGGATCTAGCTGGGGCTATGCCCCACTGGAGGCCAGAAAAATGACGCGAAAATCGTCAAGCAATTTACTTTGGCCCTTTTGCCCCATACGTGTGAATGTAATGGAGTGTGTGTGTGTGTGTGTGTGTGTTTAGGCCCAGGCCAGAATGTGGCCCAAACATGCTATGTGGAGGCTCCACGTTGCTGGCTTTAATGCCGCCGCTTTGGGCCGTAAACAAGTGCAGAAAAGTGTTTGGCTCTGGCTTTGGTTCCGGTTTGTTTGGTTTGCACAGCACAGCGGCAAGGGGAGACCATGGATTAGCTTGCTGGCAAAAGTACTACACCAAACTGTGGTTACAGTCTGTGCTTGAGCACCGCAAATGTTGGTTTCAAACACTTTCAGGCTCAAAGTGAAACATAATTACATTTTTCATGGCACACTTTTAAGCTGGTTGGGGCAGAAAAAACAAAAAAAAAAAAGAGTTGAAACTGTTCAGAAACTTGCAAAATGCCAATAAAAGAAGGCGTCTTCTCGAATGGTTTAAATTGTATGTTGCTTAGCGACAGAAAACGCAGCAGAATTCCAGCTAAAATATATTCAAATGAAATGAAAACCTTTCAATATGGGCCATAAATAAGCCTGAAAATTCAAAATGAAATTCGAAACACTTTCCAGCCACTCAGACAGTAAAAGCCTAATTAAATATTTCCCGGGAACACATTCCCCCAAATATAAAACAACAAAAAATGAAGTAAAAGACTCTTCGCCAACAATTTCAAATATGTCAATGAAATTACAAAAAGAACCCTTCAGAAGTTAACAAATGAAACAGGCTCAAAAATACTCTTTGGCGCAGAGGGGGGATGTTCCAATGAAACTCTTTGCTTGGTTGTACTTTTCATGAAATCTCTGTTTTAATTAGCCAAACCGAACAGTGTTTAAGCATTTTGAAACACACT
This sequence comes from Drosophila guanche, assembly GCF_900245975.1. Taxonomy (NCBI): domain Eukaryota; kingdom Metazoa; phylum Arthropoda; class Insecta; order Diptera; family Drosophilidae; genus Drosophila; species Drosophila guanche. The sequence goes on from NW_022995746.1 coordinate 3,552,534, forward strand.
TTGGCAATTACCCAAACAACGAATTGTTTGACAGCCCGTCTTCCGGCACGGCAATAATTCCATTTTACGGCTCTTGACTTATAAGCCAATTAAAAATGGCAGGCAATACCAGTAACCAGTACCCAGTACCCAGTACCCAGTACCAGGCTGACAACAATCCCATTTACATGGCCATACATCTTCGAAAATGTCACGGGAAAGGCTTTGTTCTGCTTTTGTTTCTTCGGGAGAACCCTTCGAAGCGGCTTACGATTGACACCTGACTGACTATTCACCTGACTTTTGGGGCGGTTGCTGGCCTTGCCGCTTGCTTTCTCTGGCGCCCTGTGCTGCCACCAATCAATCAAACTTGCCGCTGACACAAAGCTCTCCTCGAAGGTCGGACCAGGTCTCCTCCGCTCGCCTCTTCCTGCCACTTCCTTTTTAGTGCCAAGTTTTCTCGTTGAAAATTAAAATGCTGCAACACGAAGGAGAAAATGTAAAACGTAAACCAAAAAAAAAAAAAAGTATGAAATATATATGAAAAGGCTGTCAAGGGTCCAATAAATAATGTAAAAAGGGAAATGCTTCTCTTTTTTTTTGGCTCTTCTTCGTTGAGGCTCCTTCTGCCCTCAAGGGTATAAGTTCCATCTCAAGGGGTAAGCAATAACCGCACGCAAAATTAAAGCCAAAGAATTTAAGCATCGAAAATGTTGCATCAATTTCGCACCACTCCAATGGAGTGTGAACACACAGCGCATAATACATGTGCGTATGGTAAGTCTGGATAAGCCCATTGAAAGCTTAGCGCAGCAGAGGACGACACCCAGGCATATGGCTCTGAATAATGGACATAATTGTCGGTGGCCAGTTTTTGGCTACTTTCTGGCTAATGACCAGGCCTCCAGCCCATGCCCATTAATAATTCAATCGAGACTTTGAGTGCGCTTTGAGCGCATTACATTTAATCAGAATTTGCACAGTGCTCCGTCCTTGCGTGTTGGGTCTGTGAGTATCTGTGTGATTGTTTATGCTAATAATTCATAAACACGCGCCTGTGAAAAGCTTTGGCAAGCACAAAAGCACACGCAACCTCACCATCAGCCCCGGTTGGGAGGGGGAGTGCAGGGACAAGGGCGCAAGGACATTCATATATGCACCACAGACACATTCTCATGCGGGTACGAGAGATGAAATCTTGTAGAATAAGGCTTATTGACAGACAGCCTGTGTGTTCTGGTTCCCCTTCACACCCTGCCCCCTGCACCTCAGCAAAATCCGCTTACCCATAGACTCCCTGCCTGGCTCTGACTTGGAATATGGTAGGACTCGGCTCGTCTCATAGGTATCCAGTGAAAGGCTTCCCCCAAGCTGTTGCCCGCACACTTTGTGGTCTGTGCCATGGCATCCAAGGATAATAAAATGCTGCCAGGACGAGCACTGCTGCTCCTTTGCCTCTCATTCTGTGTGCGTGTGTGTGTGCTTATGGCAAATTCCTACTGCATCTGCCACAGGGACAAGACGCACACGCACATGTGAAGGAGAAGCTCGTTTTAATCTTTATGAAGCATATTTCATATCGTTTTTGGAACGCTTTTTTACGACTGCCTGGGCAGGTATTTGTCTCTTCTTTCCTCTTTTTTTTTCGGGCATTATTAAAGCGATTTTTATTGATTGACTTTCGGGGGTTGCCCCATGTGGAAACGCTTAACTAAAATAACTTTTATTTCTGGCCGTGCTCCTCATAACTTATCCACGTTGGCCCATCTGCAACTATTTTTAAATGTTTGTTCAAGCTTCACCTTTGGCATGGAAGGCGTTTCCCTTCCCTCGTGCACACAACTCAATTTTATAAACTGTTTGCCACAAAAAAGTCTCTTACATCTCTCGTATCGCTTTTCGAGTGCATTTTTATGACTGCCCGAACAGGTGCTTGTTTTTATTGCTTATTTTTTTCCTTCATTATTAAAAGGAATTTTATTGATTGACTCCCTGCGGTGTGCCCATTGAATATATAAAATCAGTTGAAGTTCTGCCAAATGTTTCGTGAACTACTTTAATGATTTACTTCATTTGTACACAAAACGCAAATATTTAATACTAAAGAATTTTAACTCTCTTATAGCTTTCGGTTTTTATTTGCTCAAGCACTTTTTTCTCTCCTTGTCATGATGTTCTTATTATGACAAATTATTGCACTTTCAACCACTTTTGTTGGCCAAGAAGTTTTAATTGTTTGTGTGACAAAGTTTATGCAATTATATTGGCTGTGTTCATATTTAAACATTAATTGCATTAAAGCAAGTGAACTCTTTTTTATTTAGGCAATGTTTTAATTGAAGAATAGTTCAGTTCAGGGTTAGGCTTCCTGTCTCTCCATTATCTCTTTTGCGTTTTATGTATTTTATTCTTCTTTCTTCTTTCCTCTTTCCTCTTTCTGCTCTGTGCTCTTTTGCTTAACTCGTTTTTTTCCAAGCAATTTCATGAACTTTGTGCAACCGAAAAAAGTTGTCATCCTTTTGAGGCACATTACAGCGAGTCTTTTGAATGCCTTTTCACTTTGAGCGCGCTCTTCCATCCACAGTATAGGGTATAAAAGGAGATAAGAACTTTTCGCATATCACGTCAATTCAGTTTTGTAATTAATGATAGTTTGTTTGATTAATATTTCGTTGCAAAATTCGACATGAGACATTTTTGGTGGCACTTTCGTGAAAAGAATTTGGCTTTGAGAGGTTTCAGCTGCTGTTAAATCGCGTGATTAATGTTCGTTGGGTTGGCAAGACTTTTTCCAATAATTCTTGAAAATTGACAAAAAGAAAGGGTATCCGCCTCTTGCCTTTTGGGAAAGTAATTCTCTGCTCCTGTCGAAACTATTACCTTTAGTCTCTTTTGGCTTAAGTTGTGCCTTTGGTAAGCAATGGCCAACATACCTTTGGCTTCATCTCTATCTCTTTACTGCTTGGGAGGAAGTACTTTAAGCAACGATTCAATTGGAAAGCCCCATGCCACAGCAATTACAATTACCTGGAGGAAAACCAACACGCTCTCGGCTAATCAGGAGCAGCCTGAGACCCATTTTCAGCCACCATTTATTTATGGCTCGGTTCAAGTGCAAGGCAATAAATCTATGGCAAAGTTTTTCCGAGTGTGTTGAATTTCATTTTCTGTATCATTAATTACCACAGTTTGTTTAAAGAGCGAATGAGAGGGCACTATAGGCGAGAGAGAGAGAGAGAGAGAGAGCGTAAGCCACAGACCGCCACCATTCGATAAATCATTCACCTTGCTGTTGCCGTTGCTGTTGCGAATAAAACTAAAAGTAAAAGTGGCCCACACAAAAACAGGGTCAGCAAAAACGCTCAGCTATACCATGTTTGATTTTAATACCCTTGAAGTGGGTATTGCGAGATTTGTCCCGCTGGTTTTTATATTTTAATGCAGAGCAGAAACCACCTCGCCATCAAGTTTTTTATAGCAGCGAATATCTGACCATTTCTCTTGGTTTGTTTTTCTGCTCAAAATAGTCCCTGAGTGTGGCAGATATCTGAAAATATTTCAACAGAAATTGTTTTCACTGAAACGACCTCAAAAAACACACAGAATATTATTTATTTTCAGAGGATATCATCTGATATAGGAAAAAGCAAACCAAATACGTGCATTTTTGGCCAGGGTAGCAAGAGCTTTGGCAGTCTCAGTTAGAGTTTCAATCTTTTCTGTTGCTCTTCTCTCTTTTTTCCCTTGTTTTTGTTGACTTCTTGTTTGGTTGTTTATTCAGTTTCAGTGGAATTGCAACTGATAAGGATTAGGGGGATAACAAAACAATGCATAACAAGGACAAAGTGCAGGTCAGGGGGCAAAAAAGAAAAGATAGAAACTGCACACCCGAATGGAATCTCGCTTGAAAGCTCTCTATTCTCTGCCTCCTTGTTGCCTCCCACTACAATGGGTGTTACGTATACGTAACGTGGCAACAATGAGCAACAGAACGAGCCACGAATGCAATTAAATTAGACTAACAGCAAATGGCCAGGATGGCTGCCTGCAGGCGGAAGGGCAGTCACGATGGAAAAATGGCTACATGAACTGACTGGACTGGCCAAAAGGAGGGCTAAGAAAGAGAGAGACACAAATAGAGAAATTGACTCTCTTTCTCTCTGCCATTTCGAAGCTGGCTGTCGAAGTGTGGGCTGTTGCAGTTGAACGGAGTGAAGAGCAGGGAAAGTGGCAGCTAAAATGGCAAAACTGAAAGGTTGAAACTTTGGCATTCAGTGCCAGGCGAAAGCAAAAGTGTTGATGCAACAGGCAAAAGCAACGACAGCAGCAGCAGCTGGAGGAGGAGCAGGCAGCAAAAGCATTCCCTAGCAGCAACTAAGCCATACCCAGTGGGGATCAAAAGCATATTAGACTGGGAATTAGTATGGCATGGATAAGGCCGGGGCGTGAACTTTTTTAAAGCTTTAATCTCTGACAGATTTTGGTTGTTTGCGTAGCTTTTAGTAGCCAATGTTGCTGCGGGCGACACACAACAGCAACAAAAGCCAAAGCCAGCAGTGGGTAAAGCATATTATGGTAATTCCTGCTCTAGGATGCTCCGAGCCAGAGACTCGTAGTTGTTATGCAAAAGTTTTCAACGTAGCTTACTGCAAATATGTGACATTCATGAAATGGAAATTCTTCTCCATGGAAATTCACTCTCCTCATTTAGACATTTTCAGGCACTTCATTTCGACATTTTCAAGGTGTACTCATGCCATGACTACAGCACTGCTCTTCTCATACTTTAAATCTTCATTATTTTCAAGAACTTTCCATCAGCAGTGCTGCCTGTGGGGTATAGGCCATTCCACAGCCCCAAGCAGTGGCTTAATGCATTTTTTCCGCTCTGTGCAGGTAACTGGTAAAAGATAAAGTTGAACTGAACTGTTACACATAAAAAAAAGGAGCAGGCAAAATGGCACAGCAATGCCATTATAGGACACAATGACTACAGCAACAACAGCTGGGTGTATTGCTTACAGCAAAAGTCTTTGGTGGTTGCCATGGGGTAACGGCAACGGCAACGGCTTCGGGTACGGGTGCGGGTACCGTTAAAGTACTCGTTTTTCATTGACGGCTCAAGAAGCACAATTACCGTCGAAGCATAAGCTAAAGTAAGCGCAGCATTAAGCCCAGAACAGCAAAATGAAACACCAACTAAACAGCACAAACTAAAAGTAAACAAAGGCGCAGAACAAAGAGCAATCGTCCTTGTTCTGGTTTTAGATTTCGATACGAAAACAAAATCGAAGGACATTCTGACAATCAGAAGGGAGATTTTGCATTGCAAATGTGTTCTTAAGAGCTTTACTCTAAGCAATAGAAATCTATGCGCCTCGATTAGCAATCAAATTAGCCCTCAGATTTTATCTTTTCTTTTTGTAAGCTTTAAGCATTTCTGTGTGCTAACGTGACAATCAAATTGATAATATATTTAAAGAATTTTCGGCGAAAAGTGAAAGTGAAAACGGGAACAAGGCCGAAAACCAAACAACCAACAAATGGCACATTATGCTGCTAAGGTCGCCAACGACTGCGGCAGCAGCGGCAACCGCAAGAGCAACACCAACACCAGCAGCAGCAGCAGCAGCAGCAGCATCAGCAGCTACGACGCGAACGGCAATAGCAGCGGCAGCACTTAAATGCAGCAGCAGGGAAAATCATCTGAAAACTGGCGAATAAAACTCAACGACAGGCAAAAACTATTAAATCTCGCTGGATGCCTGCGGCAATAGTTATTGTTAAACAACGGGCGAAGCAGCAGCATCAGGAGGGTCAGCAACAGCAGCAGGGGAGGGGCCAACAAAAGGAGCAGCACCAGGAACACCAGCAACAAGAAAGGAAACAAATTTGCAATATAAATTTATGCGAATTTTTGCGTCGCAGCGGCGCCGACAACGACGTCGACGTCGACGTCCAGGCCGAGCGTAACCCAGGCCAAGCTGCGGGCGTCGACGTCGCAGCAAGTACAGTAATACCAGCAGCACAAACAACAGAGAGAGCAGCAGCGAAAAAAGTGGGAGTAGAAAGAAAGAGAGAACGAGCTGCCATAAACGGCAGCGCAGCAGAGAGACGACCCATAGAAGCAGTGGAGTGGGCGGGAGCGGGAGAAGCGGGAGCGGGAGCGCGAGCACCAGGCACCAAGAGGAGAGCCACAGCAAGAACAACGCGTACAGTTATTATAATAATGGCGTTAGTTGTTAGCATAATGCAGCAACAACTACAACAACAGGGGCATCAAGAGCAACAGGAACAGCAGCAACAACAACAACAGCAACAAGAGGAGCAGCCGCTACTCTGGCCATTCTATAACGGTAAGTGCTCTACCTCTTTCACTCACACAACCAGTCGGCCATGCAACCGCACTCCCTTACCCATGCTGTTGGAGGCCACTTGAACCATTTTGATACCCTGTAGGAAAGGTGCCATGAATATTTTCTATTTACATATTTATGTATGTAAATTTCTAAAAGTTGTTGCTTGCTTCCATGATACATCTCACCTAACCATCGTGCAGCTGAAAGCAGTACTCATGTACATAAATTCGACAGAAACCACATTGCAGTACAGTGCATCACTTTCTCATACATAAAAGAGTGATCTATGATGGGTATCAATTGCGTCGTTACCAGCAGCTCACCCTTTAATGTTTTGCATTTAAAGAGCACAGAGAGAGAAGAGCGCGGCAAAAGAGGGGGTCAAAATTTGTATTGCATACTTTAGCTGTTTCCGGAATATTTCACAGCAATGCAAATTATGTTAACGTGCGTGGAAAAATAGCTAAACTGGCCGGCATCCGTCCGCTATGTCCGCCATGCGAATGGCGCTAAAAGTATGCTTTTAATAGTTCAAATTGCATTTAATGTATTATGCACAAATTGCGCACAACGGGCAACATCAGCACCAGCAGCAATATTAACATCAAGAGCAGCAGCAACATCTGAAACAAGAGCAATTCATTTGTTACCCTCAACAATTTGTTAATAATTAAATTTGTGCATAAAAATAACCGGACGAGTGATGGGGCTTTTGTTTGCTATTTATGAGTATACAGTTCGATGGACAGTGTATTTATAAGGGAGCGTTCAAAGCTAAACATAAATATGATAATTAATTGTTGAGCCAAGTGTTTCATAAATATTTCCACATTTTTCATTAGTACGCAGCAAATATTTATATATAGCTGCAGGGGAATATTTATTAGACAAAGTGTTTTCATGTGTAAGTGGGTGTATATTTTGATGGATGAAATATTTTGCCAAATCAACACGTTATTTGATGTTACTGAATTTATATAATCTAATATTTAAATTGGTTTAAATGATTTCCTGACGATTTGATGGTGTCTACATGAACACTGATTTGCATTTATATTTTCAAGGATAAAAGTAAAGCCAAGCTTACACGAACCGCACACCTCATGTATAATTAAATGATATGTTTGTATATCTGAGAAACTAATCAATAAGTCTGCAAGCTTAAGCTAACATTTACATATCAAAGCTGAATCAATCGAAGAAGATTGTATTCATATTTCGGACTTTTCCTTTGTACACATATATATTCAAATAAGAAAGTTTTCCCCATTTTGCCTTGATGAGGGGCTGTTGATTTATGAAGCAAAGAGCAAGAAAATCTTAGGCACTTGGATCCACAACCCATCCGTATCAAAAAGGCTCATATCTAAATCTAAAATAAATTAAAGTAAAATCTAATCAAATAATTAAAATAATTTCACAATAACATTTTCGCCTCCATCGCAAAAAAGTAGCACTTTAATAGCAGTAATTTTAAGCCAATTGTTAGCACTAGGTCCCAGCCACTGACGGACAAAGAGGCCAGAGACAAATGACGTTATGGACTCTTTTATTAAATTATTGACTTTTCTATTTAATGCTTGTCGCTTCTATTAAATTATTGACTCTTCTATTGATGCCGGCGAGTATTAATAATATTTGCACTTTATTTATTGAGCGGCATAGACTTTATTCCAGCTGAGGCTCTTCAGCTCTTCAATTATGTTGATATTTTATACCAACTCAATTAACACTCCATTTGACGCACCTAAAATCGATTTAATTGAAAATGGTAAAATTCAATTGAACTGATTATTGAAATTAAAAATTAACTTTGAATTTTTACAATACATTCCTGGCACATATTCCTGGCACTCAATTTGAGTCGAACATTGGGCGAAATTATTCGGAATTTTCACACAATTTATGGTCGGACAAGTTTTGCCCATTCTCCCTCTGTATCCCCCCCGTGTTCATCTATTCCGTCTCTTTCAATATCTGCTGTCTCTGCTACCGCCACTGTCCATCTCGCTCTGGCCATCTGAGTGATTCGAAGTGATTGCCTTTAGCTCTGGTGGAAGCTCCTCTGCATTTGCCTGAACGTGTCAAACGAAATTGAATTCCGATTCTCCATGCGGAATGCATCTCCTGCAGCTCGACCATTCCGAGCTGGTCAATATTTAATATTTACACGAACATATTCCTGTTCGGCTACTAGAGAGAAAGAGCAAGAGAGAGATCAACATTGTGCCTGTCCATCCGACAGCCTGCCGCTCGTCTGTCTGTCTCTCTGCGCTTCCAGCTGGATAGTTCTGGCCATATTGCCGTAATTATCTTCCACATCATCATCATACTCGTTCTCGTGATTGGAAACTGCTTAAATGCGTGCGAGTTGGCTTTGGGATGAAGTCTGCCCTGCCCTGCCCTGCCCTGCCCCAACCATTTCCCAAATTTTCCACACAATTCCTTTGCGCCCAAAAACTGTGTGCAGTTGCCTCTGTCTGGCCACTGCGTTCCACTGATTTATGGCTGGCTCATTGTCTAGCTCTTAGCTTCCCCCGTACCAACCCGCCACTCTCTCTCTCTCTCTCTCTCTCTCTCTCTGTCTCTCTCTTTTCCCACCAACTGTCTGCGGTTATACCGCAATAATCTTGTTTTATTAGTCTCTAGCGTAATTTTTCTACAGTTATTTCTTTTTGGACTCTGGCTCTGACTTTGGCTTTGGCTATAGCTTTTCCCTCTTTATTTTACTCTGTGGTTATTTCCTCCTGCGGCTTGGGGGGTATTCCCCATGGGTGTTTTTTTTTTCTGGTTTTTTTGGTTCTTCCTTTTTCTTGTTTTATTTGAGAAGCTCTGCCTGGCCCGAGCCCGAGCCGTTTCTGTCTTAGCTCATAAATAATTCATTAATATTTTTCAATTGATTTATCCCCCATTCGGCAATCCTCTAGTCGCTCGTTGCTCAACGCCCCGAATTTGTCAATCGACGTAACGGAGTTTCCTACGAAATTTGCCATGCCATATATCCGACATATCCTTGAGGAAAGTGGGAAAAAAGAAATAAAGTAGGATGGCACGAACGGGCGGAAAGTGGAATATTAGACAAGTTTGTTTGTTTATCGTGGCCTAGCGCCTGTCTGGGGAGTAGGGAGGAGAGGGCTTAAAGATGATGCCTGCTTAAAGTTGGCCAAGTTTCGCCCGCAACTTGAGTCCACAGTTCACAGTCTGGGTGGCAGGCAGGCAGCCACAGCAAAGCGTCTCGAGGTCGAGGCAACTTGGACCAGCATCAAATAATGGTTGCAAGTGGGTTAAACTTGTGGCCACAGCATAGCGCAGGACTTTTCACTGTGCTTGATCTTGTTTCAGATAAATTTCCTCAATAAGTGCTCATTATTTGGGTTGCTCAGGGGCAGGACTCATGGCTCTCATATCACGCATCCATAAACACATTTGCTTAATGACCGAAGTGGGGCTCAAGCCAAATGGCCAAGTGGCATTAGCAAATCTTCAAAAATTCTTGCGCCCCAGAAGTTGGGCCGGGTCAAATTTTCAACTAATTAATGAAATTTATGTCGGTCAACTTTTCGTCGTTGTCGTTGTCGTTGTCGTCTTCTTCGGGGATGGAAAATAAGACCCTACGCCTCTCACGGGGACAGCAACAATGGGGACGTGGCCCAGGGAAATGGGGCCAACTTTGCCAGCGAGAGACGCAGAGGACGAACAGCTAATTAAATGCAATTAGAGCGGCCTTGGGAGGGTGTAGCTCTGGCTATGCCACTGCCCGTCTGCTCCCAACGTTCTTAGATAGTTAGTTGTAGGCTGCAAAATTATGTGCGAGCGGCATAAAAGTTTGCTCATAAGAAGTTCGTTCGTGTTTGCTGCTGATTCGTGCGGAATTTGCGAAATTTGTAAATCAATATAAAATGCTCCAGTTATGCGGGTCTCTGCACATTTCTCATAAGGCCGCCTCCTTTGACAGGGCCAAGTTGTTAAACTTGATTAGAACATTAATTCAGTTTTAGTTTCAGCTTTCACTTCTGTTTTCAGCTTTGGTTTAATGCTCAATTCAGGTTATTGGTACGGTTCGCTTATGTTTCTACTTAAATTTAAGTTCCGGTTATAGATTTGGTTTTGCTCTCATTTATGGTTTAGGGATGTGGAATAGGTTTCGGTAATTGGATGAAACTTGAGTGGCCCTTATGCTGAAGTTATGTTCAATTTATAGTTTTCATTTTCATCATTGCCATTTACAATAAATTCATAATTTAATGTTACAGCTTCAGCATTGGTTTCCACAGGCACAGAGCACTGTTAAGCCCTTACTGTTAAGAGCAGCAGCACAAACAGAGCAACAGATTAACAGCGCTGTTACTTCTGCCACTCCCGTTTACAGCGCACTGTTAACGCTCGCGTTCGCCCTCAAGATCCACACGTCACTCGAAGGGGCTTAGCTTATAAGCTGGAACTACTTGAGCTTCAACCCGCAATGCGAACTGACGTGAATAATATACAGTGATTTAAATATTATAGCGGACTTGCACTCATTGCTGGAGCACTCCTACAGTTAAACCTTCCTGCAAACACTCTTTTCTGAACTTCAGTCCCGAAGTTGGATGTCCGGGGTTCCTTTTTCCATTCCACATCCATTACCTTTTCAAAAGCTTAACTGCCAGGTCGGAGCATGTCTGCAATATCCATATAAAATTCGATTATTATCACGTACAAGCCACAAAACTTTACAACTTTTCTGATCCATTTCATTTTGAATCCACGCGTAGGATTTAGTCATGGAAGGCTAATAAATCCAGCCACATCCTGGCTAAAAACCAAGGATTCAACAGGATTTGAGTGAAGCCAGGCAAGTCTACTGTTAAGTCCTGTCTACACTGTTCAGAATGCAGTTTATATTTGACTTTTAGTGCCGACTTTCGGTGCCCGACCTTGTTCCACTTTCGCCTCTAGTTCAAGGTTCACTTCCCGTTCAAGTTCCCCTCGGCAGCATCCAACCACTTCATCAGGAGAGCCCAGTGCCCAATCCCAGTAGCTGCAGAATCCATCCAGGCAATGCACCTAATTAACACATTCTAGAAACATTCTTTCAGCTCGCAACCAGCTCGAGAGTGTGTGTGCTTGGGTGTTGTCCTCGTCGTGGCTGTGGCTGTGGCTGTGTGCCTTCTGTGTGTGGGTGTGGGTGTTGCCATGAAATTAATTTCGAGCCGTGTGCAACATTTTCAGCATACAAAAGTTGTACTCACTAACAAGCAGACAAATACATGTACATACGTATATGTTCCAAAAAATTTCCACATCGACATGAACTTAATTATGGAAAGCATAAAAAGCTAAACAAACCAGAAGTGCATGCAGGTGGGGCATTTGCTTTTTACTTTATGCGAACCAAGAGCCAAAGTATGGGATTTTTGGCAAAAGCTGCAGGATTGAGGCTTTCGGTGGGGGCAGAGGTTGAGTTTATGGCAGAGCAAATGGGTTGGGGTTTTGATACAGGTAAAGCATTTAGTTTTTGGTAGAGGTAAAGGATTTGTTTTTGGCAGAGAGTGTGTTTTGGGGGGGGGGATTGCATATGTGAGAAATGAAAAATGAAAAATATAAGCTGGAAATACAATATTGGGTAAAGTGCATCCTGCGAGGCGGCAAGCTGCACATCCTGCAGCACATCCCCGTCCGCATCCTGGCGGCAAACCAGAACCAAAGCTAAACGGCGACCATTACCGCGACGACGAGAAGGAAACAACTCGGAGTGGTCGGGCGGGAAAAGAGAGTGCATGGAGGCAAAATTAGGTCAATTGCGTGTAGGACGCGTTGCGAATCGAGCATCCTGTCTGGCTGCGGTTCTGGATGGAGGACACGCATTCCAAAGTGTTTGCGTGTGCACCTCCTGTGACCAGGATGGCTTGTGGTTGTTCATTTGCCACCCATTCTTCCTTCCAAGGGTTTGGGAATAAATACATACACACACTTCCCCCTGTATGCTGAAAAATGATTCAACCACAAAAGAAGCCGGGCGATAAATTAAAGCCAAACTCGGTGGAGTCGCCCCAAAAAGTTGCTGGCCAAAGTTGTGCATATAATTTGAACGAACACACACACACACACACACACACACACTCAGGGACAGAAAGAGAGAGATTGAGAGCGAGAAAGAGTGCTCCATTTGGGCAACTTACTTAAGCAAGAAGCGCACCGAAACACGCACAAAGTGGAAGCGATCTGCCGACTGGGGGATACCTGATAATCAGTTGCACGAAAAAAAAGAATTTCTGGATAACAAAAACCTTCTACCATCGCAATGAATTTTCATCGGGAATCGCATATCGAAATAGATGCTGCTAGGGAGAGTGCTGGAAATCCAATCAGCGCAAAAAGACCCGCTGATTGGAGCTGCTGTATCTGCGCGTAAATCATCCCATTATACCTTATCCCAGGGGGGATTACCAGGGTATCCAGTGTAAACTTTTGGCCTGCTTAAAACTACAAGAAAAATTAAATTTCACCAGAGAGAAACTAAAGCAAAGAAGAGGCAGTGCTGCACCCGAATGCCGAAGCAACAGCAGCAGCAGCAGCAGCAGGAGACGGGAGGGAGGAAGTCTCCTCCGAGCAGAAGCTCGGCAAAAACTGCGCTAATAATGTGAAACTTTATTAATTTGCTTTAGACTCCAGCTGTTGGCCAGAGCTGGGCACGACTCGGGCTCCGGCACCAGAGCTGTGGTACAGAAGGGGGCTGAACACTGAATTTACAGCTTGCTAATTTGGTTAATTTGGTTTTGCAGTCATTTTCTTCCATTGGTGGTGGCGCGCGGCTGCTGTGCACTCTTCACTTATTCCTCTTTGCCCACAAAAAAAAAACTCCAAACCAATTTTGCGGCATTCTTGCATTTGCTCTACCCCTTTCCCCCAACCCCTCTCGAGTACCCGCCCATGCATATTTTTGCCCGTCTGCGATGCATTTCATTAATTAAATTGCAATTTCTAGCTGCATTTTTTCCATCGTCACTCGCTTGTTCATTTTACACTCTGTAAGCAATTTTTTGTCCACACCAGAGATTGCTCCGCTTTTATTTTGTTTTATTTTCCATAATTTTGTACCCCCCAGAACTGTGGATGTTTTTTTTGGTTGCTGGCTTTATTTTGGAGAAAATTACTTTAAAATAAGTTTCATTGCAATTTCCCTTTTGATGAGCTTGATTTTTGTTTGACAAAGACCAACAAAAAAAACTCTGCCTTTGCGTGAAAATTGCATTCAGTTCGTCAGTCAGTGAGAGCTGGGGATGAGGGCAAATGTAAGCTTCTTAACTGTGTGTGGCAGAGTGCGATTTATGTGCGCCCTAACAACCCAATTATTTATACTCGCATGTACACATATTCTTTTGCTCTCCACGCGACTGATGAGTCCTCAATCGATGGAAAATGTTTTCATTGAACGGAATCAAAAGCCAGCGAGAAATCAAAGCAGACGCCACTTGGCAACGCTGTGCATGAGCTAGAGATGGACGTGGGGGGGGGGGGGGGGGGGGGGGGGGGGGGGGGGGCAGGGACTCTCTTTGTGGCATGGTTACTCAATTGGAAAGGTCGCGCTGTGGGAAGCGAAATCTAGATACGTATGATTATACTTTTTGATGAGTTCATTCAGTGGGTGCAACAGCTTCATTAACTTTTGCGTGTTCATCCTCACACATTCATGTGTCCATCTCTAGTAGTCTACTCCGGTGGACCCCTTCGGGCCATAGTCATACATTTGTTTAAATTGTTCGACAGAGAGGGATATACAAAGAAGGAGTGGGCTTGGAGGACACCCAACATACATGACAGCCAATTAGCAAACGATTTGTTTGACTTACGTACAGCAGCAGCGGCAGCAAAAGCTTTTAACCAAACGAGGAAAAAACCTTTCAGGGCCGCAATGGCACATTTCCGCCATCGATTTCGCTTTTCCGCCGCCTTACGTTTACGCTTCTTGTGTATGCGAATGGGCTGTGACTTGAGGAAAGCGGAACTGCTCCAAAGACGCACCGCGTGTGAGTGAGTGGCCTTAATGCGGAGCTTGGGTGGGGTCGGGGACGGGACCTTGTAACCGTTACATAAATATTCAGCTAAGAGAAACAAAAGACCCAAAACCGGAACACGTGCGTCTCTGTGTCTGTGTGTACTTAACATGCCACAAAAGTCATTCAACCGCAAAAGTTTTTGGCAGCAGCAGCCGCGCCGTGCAAGCAACTACGGAATTAGTTGTGCAAGCCTTAAAAAGTCTCACATCAGCTGCAGTGCCTAAGCAAAGGACAAAAAATGTAAAAAGAAAATATTTAGTTTAGGATTTAGACCAGAGGTTGCCCTCTACTTGGCTTATCCTCTTTTAGAGCTACGAAGTGGAATGCCTTAAAGCGAAAACTAAAAGTTAATCTTTGAAAAATTCTGAGCGTGACTTTTATGCAACAGAATTCTAGTAGATCGGCACTGTCCTTGGATATTTTAACCCTTCTACATGTGCCTGTACATGCCTGAGTGCCTGTTAGTTTATGTCGGGAAAGGCTTTCTGCTGGCTTGCTCCACACAAAATACAACATACCCGCGCAGCGGATACGAAAACAGCACAGGAATAATAATAATTTGCATTTTTTTTCACCACTGCCGTTTGTTGTTGTTATGCGGCTTGCCTCAATGCCTCCACGGATTCAGGTGTGAGTGCAACGGCAGCAAGAGAGAGGCCAGGCCAGGACGGTGGCAGCAGCAGATGCCGCATTAATTGCGCCCGGCCAAGCACAGACAGCACATCATTTGTGTCAGCATTTTGTACCTCTGAGTGTGTGTGAGTGTGTGTGTCTCTGTGGAGGCAACATCCACGCGGGGCACCAACAAACATGCCACTATCAGGGCATATCAAAGAAGAAGGTGAGGCAACTCCGTTCGCTTTTGGCATAACTTTTATGCAGAGCGAAAGCCCGCACCTTTTATTGACTAAACCTTGCCCAGAGCCAGAAGGCACATTGCTAAACAGGCTAAATACAAATGTTGCCCACACACACACACACACACACGCAGAAACACAGCAAAAGAAAATACAGACACAAACATAAACACACATGAACATTTTGCATTGCGGCAATAAAATAAATTGCAGGCAAGCAGGAAAAAAAAAGCAGGAACAAAAAGGGAAAACACGAAAAGCCCAGGAAAATAAGGAATGAAAACATATGTAGCCCATGCTGCAAATGAATGAAAAAGCCAAAACTATTTGCTTGTGTGCTGTGTGGCGGAAATTGCTGCAAACGGAAACACTCTTTTGCAGTAAAGGTTACCAAAATGATGTACAAGTGTGTGGGTGTACATATGCAGGCATTTGGGGCAGAATGTTGTTGATTTGATATTTATCTGGGGTTTTAGTGTGCGAAACAAAGTCATATTCCGGATTGGGCGTAAAGTTGGCACTGAAACGGAATGGCACAGGCCGGGTGGGGGGAGCCATGTAGGCTTGAGTAGGATTGATAATATTTTGGCTTACGAGATGGCAAAACAACAATGACAGAGGTCTAGGGGCAAGTGAATGGCATTTATCGTAAAGATGAAATGCAAGTTTAATTTTGCCATTTGTCTATTTGTCTATTTGTCTATTTTCAGTTCTTGTCTGAACTTATATTGGAATACTTTTGTGACGCAATTTCATTTAGGAATTCTCTGCATAAAAACATGTGTTCAAATATTGAAATATTATTGTTTAGGAATTAAATATCTGGCTAGCTAAAGGTTGATTTTATTTCAATGCAAGTTCGATTTATGGAATCCCAAAAGGATTTTCTGGCAGGAAGTTTGTATGATAAACAAAAACCTGCCTTTTTCCTGACTGTTTTGGAATACGGCATTAAATATTAGCTAAACAACAGTCAATATGGAGTAGATTTCTATTTTTATTGTATTTTATTTTTGGTAGATTCAAAGAAATTCCTAACATTCCTTTTATGTAGAAGCACGTCTAACATTTTTGTATACTTGAGTTCCATTTTTGTTTGCATAAACCACTAAAAAAAAGAACTATACGCCACAATAAAGGCTGACCCCATCTGGGGTTAACTGTCTATTGACAGACTAAAGGCAAATGCAATCAAAAACGAGAACCATTTTATTCCTTTCATTCGTTTAATGTATTCCACACACACATGCACATGCAGACAAATAACATCATAAACCACATAATTTCTTTTTATTCGCTTCTAGCCGCGCAGACATTTCTTTCAATTTGTGAGACTGAATCTCGAGCCAAAGTGTTTATCTCGGGTTGGGATGCTTACGAGTATGCTAAAACCAGATGATAGCATCTCTATGTGGAGTCGTCTCGTTATGCTGATTAAGAATCAACAACTCTGTTGGCTCCACGCCTAGAGGATGTCCTTTATGAGAGACTTTTCTCTCTCTCTCTTTCTATCTACTTTGCAGTTACAATGCCATAGCACTGTCTCGCTCTAACGACATAAAGAGCAATGCACATGCACCAATACACATGCAAACAAATGCAGCTGAGCCTCAACCTCATCCTGCTGCCGCAGCTCCCTCATCCGACTTTGGTTCGTTTTACTGTTACTTTTTTCTATTTATTTTTAGCTCCTGCTCTGCGCTTAATATAAATAAAAATAAATGTAATACGCGCACAACAGAAAACCGTTATAGTCGTGCCCCTGCTGCTGCTCTTACACTGCTCTTTCCTTCTCTTCCATTTCTCTCTCCCCACCCGCCTTACACTTTTTTATACCCTTTCGCCTGCAGGCTTTGCTTTTGCCCTCCATCTCCTCTTTCCCTCACTCTCCTCATCATCTTGTCATCGTTTTTCCTACATTTTAAGGCAAACAAGTTGGGCACGCCGAGCAGCGGCTGCGGGTACCAGAGCTTAAGATACCCTAACCGATTCAACAGTTGCTACTTGGGATAGTTGATTTATGTATTTGGAACTATTTGGAGCTGTAATGTTGAGCGTTGAAGAACCATACGTTCTTCGATCGTTGTTTAAGAGAGCTCACAATATGATACAAGTCTCACGATTTGTATTCAAATTGAACTGGAATCAAAGTGAAAAGAAGCTTATCCACCCATGGGCACTGCATACGTACTCCCTGCCAAAAACTTTAATCTTACGCTCTTGGTGGACACATAAGACACTTGCTTGCTCTTTGTATGGGTTACAGCTTCCCTCATGGTACCCTCTAATAGAGTATTTTTTAAAAATGGAATTGCTTTTGGCTGTCTGCGTATGTGCCCGCTCTCCTTCCCTCTATTTACGGCTAAAGACTAGAGTGTGTGTGTGTGTGTGTGTGTGTGTTGTGCGAAGAAGAAGACTTTTGTGGTTAGCCAAAAAAGAATTTTGCTTGCGTTTGCTTTTGCTTAACCCAAAAGTGCAATGTTTGCAAGGATTCCCCCACACCCCGCACACACACACACATCACTCTGCTGGCCATCAGACCTGGGGCATGCTACACCGTGCAACACCCAGCCCTGTCCTCCATGTGTGTCAGTCAAACAGACATTGTAGCTCTGCTACTTCTTCTGCTGCATTTCAGTTCTTTTTGTGGCGCAAGGACATTGGGTTGCCTGGGGCTGTCTGCTGCACGCAACATAAATTTGCTTAAAGATTGACCAGAAACCCCACAAAAAATGACGTAAAATGCAAGCAAATGCGAGAAAACAAATAAGCAGACAGCGGCAGACAATAAGCAAACAGAGAAAGGGGCAAAGAACAGACAGACACAAGGGACAAGGGACAGACTGAGAGAGAGAGAGAGAGAGAGACATAAAGGTCAGACAGAAGAGAGAGTCCGGATAATTTGGGTACATTGAGAGTATGAAACATCCATGGCATACCATTACACTTTGCGTGGCAGACTGTCTGGGGCCTGGACGCACTCACACTCACACTCACTCCTCCTCCTCCTGCTCCACCAACCAACTGTCCGTCTGGGGCGGATTGTGTTTGTAAATGAACTTTAAGCCACTCGTTTGGGGCCACATCCATGCCACGCCTCATCTCTATTCATTTCAATTTTCTAAGTCGTTGTTTGCCGTCCTCTCTCGTTTCCTTTCCATCTTCATACCCTTCGTTTCCTTTTCGCTGCCATGGAAATCTTTGTGCTTTTATTAACACATTTTCTTCGAAATTGCCGTAGTTTTTTCTGTTTTTTTTTTAAACCCACCAAAAGGGTTCCATGGGGCCACGCCAGCGAAGGTATAACATTTGATTAGATGGCACTGCATGCCCGGTCGCTGTCCAATTTGTCCCACACAAATTGTTTGTTGGGGATACGAACATTCCGCTAATCCTCTCTCACACTGCCTCCCACTCATTCTCACGCCTCGCATTGCGTTGCTTTGATGGGTCGGCGTGGCAGAGAAGAGAGAGCGCTTTAATAAGCTCGCTCTATCTTGCTTTCACTGCAGGCGACACTTGTGCGTGTTCGGGCGCGTGGGGTGGGGAGGTGGCGCTCTTATCAGCTGCACAATTTTGCGGTTCCTTCTGTGTCACGCTCCTTCGCTAATTGTTGTCTTCTTGCGAGTATGTTTGTGCTTCTTTCTCGCTTGCACTTGAATTATATTCGAGGGGATTCCACACCCACAAGCACTCCTTAATTTTCTGCGTTCTTCAAGCACTGGCTAAATGAGGCCGCTGCTGCACAGCATCGCCCGTGATGGTGTTCATAGCGCTGGCTGGGTAATTTCTTGAGCGGAATCATAGGAGCAAGAGGAATTGAGATATGTGAAGGATGCTTATGGTTCAAATTCCACAGAATAATAGATAGTGAAGGAGCGTGCGTTGAGCGTACAGCTAATGATTCATTCAACCGGGAATTGAGGAGTGGCGAGATGGTAGAAGAGAGCAGGATGGAATTAGCACAGAAAAATATTGATTATTATTGAATTTTTATCTGATTTTTTAGTCATTTTTAGAGCAGTTCCCTAGTTAAAGGATTACTGATTCAATTTTTTTAAATATCTTAAACCATAATTTATTTTGTTCCCTTAAAAATTACCCTACCCACTACCCACATACTTTATCCATAAAGCCATTTCTTTGAGACTTTTCCAGCAATTTGAGTTATGGCCCACAAAAAGGAAACATTTAGTCCGTGTTTTCCAAATGTTTTTCTGGACTTCTCGTTCCTTGACTCCTCCATTCGACCAATATCAGGCTATGTTTTTCATAGAACACTTCTTGCGAGTGGCGGCTGGCCATCTGTTTGCATTTGTATCTAAATAGTTTTGGCTAAAAGTTTTAATTTGTTTGATACTAAATGTTTGGGTAAACAAAAAACATGGCATTAGGTTGTTTTTGTGGCGGTTTAAACTTAAGTTTATGCAGCTCATGATTTTCGCTACGAGTTTTCTTATAATTTATTCTGCAAGTGTTGAAGCACTCAAAGCGAAAGAGGAGGTGCAATTAAAGTTTGGCTGAGAGAAACTTCTTAAGAGAGAGAGAGAGAGAGAGAGAGAGAAAAAGAGTAGAGAGTGAAATTGTTATATTCGATAATTAATAAAAGTGGAAACTAGAAAAGTTCTTGGATAAATCTATGAATTATGAGTTGGCATAAGTGTCTGAAGCAGATAGAAAAATATTTTCTCAATGTTTTTAGTGCTGGCCACTCAATGGGAAATCACATTTCAATTCATCTTTTGTTGTAATATTTTTGCATACGAAGGCAAAACGAAATGAAAGGAGGAATCTTTAAGGAGAAATAAATATCCAGCGAAGTTTCGAACTTGTTTCTCGAGTTACGGAGTTACGAAGGTCCTTTATCCTTGGTCCAGGGGTCGGTCTAGAGGCGAGGTCCCTCCCTGGCCATTGATTACCTGGAAAGTGCCCGGCCACATCAATCAATCGAGGCGGCAAAGTTTTATGCAACTTTCTGGTCCGTTGCGGTGGCTAACCAAGCCAATTAATTTGTGGTTTACATGCCATTCCTGCCATCCATCCACTCACCAATAAATAAACACTCACCTCACCCTCGCAAACACGACACCCCAGGGCATTTGAATAGCAACCGGTACATGAATAATGGAAATAACAATTGTGCCAAATGGCTTGAACTTTTCCCTCTGAGCGAATACTCCTCATCATTCCTCCTGCGGGCTGCATCCTGTGTCCCTAATCGTGTGCGCCCCAACGTTTATTGAATCAAATTCCTTTTGCTGACGTTGTGGTAACACAAAGCGGCCCAGAACTTTTGATTAAGGCATTTTTTCGATTTAATTAACTGTTTTGTCTGTGCGTGAATATTTGTATGTGTATGCGTGAGGGGTCAATAGGGGTTGTGTGGCCACAATGGAATAAATTTCAATATTGTGCGTGAGCACACGGCAGTTATTTGCACTTCTTTTGCTCGTAATTGAATCCATTTCCCTTAGTTGACTATTTCCGAGAATTGTAATTAAAACAGACGCATTTAAAGTCTTTATGTCTCTCTCTTAGTCAAAGTAAATTGCTTCCACTTGCTGCTATTAAACGAAAGTCAAATGCTTTAAAATACTTCAAATAAATCTCCAACACTGGGAGTACGAGCGTTTGGCCTTCGCAGAAAACTCGTTAGAATTTAATGATTTCTGTCAAAAACAAAAATTTCTGCCTCAATCGATAAGCCCCCTATGTCCGTCCCACGAGCATTTTGAAAAATAATAAACATAAAATCCTTGGCAAATTGAACGTTTCCATGGAAGGGGTTCGTTCGTTCGTTCGAGTGAAGTTTTGTGCTGATTATGAGTTTTCGCTCGGGCCCCAAGAGGCTCATTAGGGGGTGCACATGGTGTGGCATGCCACACTTATTATATATTTTTTGTTTGGGGGTTCTGCGCTAATCTGCCACTGCATTTAGCACTCAGCAGTCACCATCATCAGCTCCTCCTTGGCCGTTTAATGCAGTTCAGAGAGCACTCGAGCGAGAGAGACGGAGCGACACTGGAAAGCAAAGGGCCGCCTGGTCAAGAGGGAGACAGAGGCAGCTGAAGGCCTGGTCAAGAGGTAGAGCAGAGAGAGGGACTAGAGCTGCCTATGAGTAGGAAAAGTTGCAGTTGACACCATCTTATGAAATTAGTTTCTTTTTTGTCCTCTCTCATTTCTGACTTGACATGGTTTTTGGCCATTGCTGGCACTTGAGCGTCTCTCTCTTCTCGGCTTCGTCTTCGTCTGCCTTTACATCTTGCTGCTGCTGTTCCTTCCTCTTGTGTCTCAGTTTTTCATCTTCCAGTGTAATGTGAATATTCCGTGCGTTTTCTGCCAGACTGCGCACAGCGTTGCCAACGCCAACAAAAGGCAATGTCGCAGCATAAATCCGCTCTTCACTTTCCGTTTCTCTTCCTTTCCCTTTCCCTTTCCCATCCACCACTCACCAGCATTGTGTCTGGCTTTGTGTGTGCGCTAAGCGTTTTTGTTTAACTTTACACTTGACCTATGGCTTGGCAAACTTCAGCTAAGGATTTATTCTCAGGGATTTTGGCTTAGTTTTGGCCATAACTATATGTAAACGTGGCTGAGCTGAGCGCCTGCTGGCTGCAGGTACTCTCATACGTCTCTCTTAAGCTTACGGTCGGTCCTCTTCAGCAATAAACTCCGCAGCAGAGAGCTGAGGCAGCCATTAAGAACAAGTAGTGGAGAGAGTGAGACGTTGACATTGTATTTTAATGGATCGCGACTGGGTTTTATTGGTAAAAGAAAATTACCCGAACGAGGGGGGTGAGCTGCAGCTTGGCTACACTGAAAAAAAATTGTGGAAAATTAATGCCACATTCCGATTAAATATTTTCAAGTTATATTATAACCTTTAAGCAATTATTGTATTTGCCAAAGATCAACTTCGTCATATTTATCGTCATAACTTGCATCTTGTCCCACTGTGTATCTATAATGTTTCGCCTGTGATTTTATGGCAAATGAGAGATTAGTCTGTGCAGGACAGGAACATAAAGAGATAGAGTGAGAGAGAGAGAGAGCTAGAGACAACCCGTTGATATTTATGTTATGTTTTTGCTTAGAAGCAATAAGTATTGAAAAGCAAGAACCAATTTGACCTTTTTGTGTGGCCATAATTCCTGATGGGGGGCTCTTTGTTTAACAGGGCAAACACCGAAACGAACAGAGTGCCGACAAACAAATCTGTTTAATTAAGGCAAGAGTCCACTCAGCCACCAAGACTGTGCTCCTCCGCCTTCGCCCCATCGGCCCTCTCGATAGCTCTTTAGGCCCCTTAGTGAGTGATGAGGTGTTGGTTGGCCTTTAGGGCCCGGCAAATTGCTTGGTCAGTTCTTTGAGGCCAGTAAACACACACAAACACACACACAGAGAGATAGAGAAGCAACCAGAAACGCCAGGATACCGAAGAGTTCACAGTTAGCCAAGGATGTGGTAGGGGATACTGGGCACGGGGATGGCTAGGTGCCAGAGCGATAATTTGTAGCCAGCCAGTCGCAACCTCTCGTAACTTAGATGCTGCCAAAAAAAGAGAAGCTCAATTTATAAATGAAATCGTTCCGTTTCCTTTACTTACTTACCTACCTCTCATCTCTGCCCCACACACCACACCCCACACCCCACTCCCCTCCGCCATGCATATATCCTCTCGCTTATTCTGCTTTGCCATTCTCCTCTGCCCCATTTTGAGTGAGATTTGAATTTCCCTTTTTTTCTCTTTCTTTTTTGTGTTACTTATCGCCCGCCTTGATAGATACACTTGGGTCCATTTGATTGCTTTGATGTATGGCGGAGGGAGATTGCTGTAAGATGGGTTCGTTCTCTTTCTCTCTCTTTGATTTGTTGCGGACTCAATGCACTTGAATTTGTTTGCCTTTGATCTGAAAACAGGCGCATTAGTTTCTGTCTGATTTGAAAGCCACCGCCTTTTGTCCTACAATGAACTCTTTTGATACCCAATAGTAATGAAAAACATATAAAAGTAATCGCTTGAATGGAATGGGCAGAAGAACAAAAAGTGGGTCTATACCTTGAAAAGGTAATTTCTTTGTGTCCTAAATCTTCAAGGCTGCTCTTTTGCGCTGTCAATCATAAGTGCCAGGGATATTCTCCATAAAATGTACTCCACTTAAGCATCTCTTCAGCTAAATTGTGCGCCATGCAACAGTCTTTTTTTTTATTTAGGGAATAGAATTTGGGATGGCAGATGACACAGAACCGACCGCAGGAAATGCACGGGCTAATCTATTTAAGCCATCGTGCATTCGGACGTGCATCCCTAGACCAGAAGCAGGGCCAGCGCCATCCCATGTACATCTGTGTATGTGTGTGTGTGTGTGTGTGTGTGTGTGTGTTGGCCAACAAATATGTGGCAGGTTAGCATTCCCCAAAGCGACAGATGCTGCATGCGACATCATACGGAATGAGGGAGAGGCGGGAAGAGCGAGGTCAACAGGGTGGACTGTGTGCTGCTCCAGCATTGCCTGCCAAATCGCTGCCACAACAAATTCCAAGAGTCTGGGCGAAATGAAATAGGATTCCGCAGTGGCACTCTGCCTGCCTGCCTGCCATCCAGAGACAGAGAGAGAGAGAGAGAGAGACAGGGGAAATACAAAAAATAAAATGGTGGCTCAGAGGAAACGTCATAAAAATTGTCTATTTCTCGCTTAGATTTTTATATTTCCCCCAATACACAGCGACACACGCGGACACACCGATAAATATATTTAAAAATATATGGACCAAACACATACATACATACATTCGTATGTACATATATGGGGCTATTGAAATACTTTGAAATCGTCATGGTGGCTTTTGGACACGACCGGCTGCCAGGAAGTTGCTGCATCATCCCACAGATTGGGGCATGGCATGAAGTGGCATGGCATGCCTGTTGCCCGGCAACGGCTGTCCGGCATCAGAACAGGATCCGACCATAAACAAACATTGGCATTTAGGCTTAACTTTTGAATTGAGACTTGAATGTTGGTAGAGCAAACCACTTTTAATACACTTTCAATTTTTCGAATGATATGCAAGGATATTTGGGGATTGGAAGAGGTTTATAGTGAAGTAGATAGTTCATTTGTCGCCAAATCAAGTGGATTCAGAAATCTGAGCAATTTTGTTGTTTAGTTTTAAAAGAGCATACAATAATCGACTTTCTATTACGATTTTCGATGATTTTCAATGACTTTCAATTGAAGAGCACTCATTGCTTCGACCTTGATTTTCTTTTCTGCCTGTTTGTATTACTTTGCTTGGGCTATTTTCAGTCGGTTTCCTTTTACAAAAATAAATTAATTGATGTGCATGTGAGTTTTACGTGAGGTAAATCAATAATCGGGATCAAGTGTTTCGTTATGGTTACTCCGGTGGGAGTACCGGGCTCCGAGTAACGTCTGTAACGGGGAAGTAGTTTTGAAGTATCCAGCAGGCTCCGATTTTTTCAACAAGGGATAGCCAATATTACACTACCTTCTATATAACATTTCCTATCACACACAAAAAATTTCACAATAGTTCAAGCGGAATGTTTCGTCACATACATAGCATGTGGATGGTGTCCCGTTTCTTGACTCGCGGTAAGTATTTCCAAGGTATTGGGGACAGTCCACGCAATTATGGCGACGGGTTTCTTGATGCCACAGGCGCGCAGCGGCACTTGTCGGTGGGAACACTGCGCTGGAATGAATCCAGCTCCCAAAAAGATCCTCAGCCAGGGGAGGAGACCGTCCCAACAAAAGAAGCTTCAGCCATCGTGGTTGCAGGGAAGTCCGAAGATGGATGCACCACCGATAAAAATCAGCCCCAACAGTTAGATAACGTATACAAAATGAACCGCCGTGAAGCCTTCAGGCGGATGATGAAGGAGAAGAGCAACATAGACTGCAACGAACAGAAAACTTTCGAACAGAACAATTCATCTGATTATGGACAGTCGCCACTGTGGCGTCAATCTGTACCTTGGGTCCCACAGCCTGTCTACCGGGGACCCGAGGTCAAGCAGATCAACGAAAAGAAAGATGAACCAAAGGAGACAGTGAAACCGAACCGCCGTTACTATTTGAGACAGATGTGCATGGAGGGACTGCAGCAACCCCATTATAGGAAGACTTTCGACAAAGTGCAAACGCACTCACTAATAAAAACCAAGAGGGAGTCGCTGGATCCTGCACGAGTGGAACTTCTGAATCTGAAGTGGAAAGAGCAGCAGCAAGAGATTGCAAAGCGAATGAAGGAGGCAGACAAGAAGTTCGTCTCCCGCTTCGAGCAGAACGCGGGGCGAAGGGAGAAGATTAAATAAGCGATCATCTCAGACACTTCCAGTACACACACACAAACACGTTGAGTCCAGGCATCCTTAACGTGTAATTAATTAATTGTTCAAATTCTTGTTGTCAACTTGCAAAAAGCCAACAACAGACTAGTAGCAGACTTGCATACAATTTTCATAGAACAGTGGATATAGTTGAAAATGAAAAATTAAAGTAAATTTAATAAATTCAAAACAAATTGCTTTTAGACCAGTGTGTGCAATGCTTAAAACGGGATCGGAAAGCATGAGCGGAGAGTGGAGAGAAGAACAGTTGCAGCGACAGCTAATCGAAGCGAGAGCGCTACTGCACCGAAAGTTTGAGAGTGAGAGAGGAAGAACAGTTATTTATGTTAGGCGATGGGAAGAGAGTGATGTGACGACAAGAGAGTGGCTGAATGTGAGAGCGTAATTACGAAAAGCAACAACACAAACACGCGACTAACCGACGCACAAATGAATGATTAAAAATATGTAACTCCGCTGCTTAAACCTGCTGCCGAGGTGAGCTTTAAAGTAAATAGTTTAAAATAACATTGAAGCGCTGCGAAAGCTGCGCCAGAATATCATTAAGAGTACAGCTCGTGCTTATTGCAGCCTCTCCCTTAATAAATGTCTCTTATCCTGCCGCATCTTGATTAGGAAAGATTGTAAGTAGTTTGCTGAGTGTGCAGGACTCTCATGTTCCCTTCCTGTTAGAAAGTGTTGAACACAACTACCAGGAGAAGAACACACAAAAGTTTTCAAAGGCCAGCGGCCACGTGGCTTTTTAATCAGTTTTTGTTGGCTAAAGATCTCTCGCCCACCTTCACTCCCACGACTTTCCCTAATCACACAACTTTAAAGTCCCTTCCATCCCTGTCGTGGCATCCTGCCTGGGCGCGCGCGGACAGCCACAAGATGTCCTCCTCAGCCACTCCACTCAGCCGTAATGGACAGTGACTTGGCCACCTTAGGTTTTCGCCAAATGCTAAGCTCATTACGAGCCACGCCCCGCAACGTCACCGCATACAATTGCACCCTGTTGTTGTGGCAAGTTGAGGATGTGGCAAGGGGGGCATGGGGGGACTGATGGGGGGATGGGCATGTCTTGATGATGAGTGAGATGTGGGGATGGAAAGGAAGGAGGCGGTCTCGTGGCTCGTGCTGAAATTAATTGATGCGACAATGGCTGAGCAACGACTAACTCAGGCCTCCACCAACTCAATTCAGGCCGCCACATCATGAGCTCATCATCATTGCAGGCGGGCCAGCGCTTTGACTGTGGCTGAGGCTGGCCCTGGGGGCGCCACTAGGCGGATAGAAGATGCCCCATTCCGGCGGCTGTGCAATTTGCCGTGCGCAATTTCATTAGAGAGGAGCCGGAGCCGGAGCCACCACTGTTGCCGTAGAAGCCAAATCAAAATTTAATTTATGCTGACATTGAAGTGTCTGTGGGGCAATTAAATCGACAGCACGCTGCCAAAGCTCCCTCACTCCACTCCACTCCACTCCACTCCACCCACCCCGCAATGTTGGGCGTGCGCCCGTAAATGGAGCAGACCTCTGTGAATGGGAGAAAAGAGTGCTGCAAGAGGCCTTTGTGTTGATTAAGTACCGCCGAGCAATATTTTAGCATAATGGTGTCCTGGCACGCAGTTTCCATTTCTTTCCTTTCAGTTTCATTTTTTTTTTTTGTTATTCTCTTCAAGCCTTTACTCCGTCTGGCAGTGAAGGATTCGAAGCTGAATGCGCGCGCCTTTGATGATGGTTTGATGGCTGCGGCTGATTAGCTCTGCGCGATTAGCCTTTGTAGCCGGGAATTTACGACAGCTAAGCAAATTTTTATTAGTGTTTTTCAAGTAATTTGTTGATGGCCTACTTGATGAACCGTCAACCATTTGGTATGTGCATAATCCAGTTAACGTGCCAGATCATCTGGCCAGGCAGGCGGGGGCCAGTAGGCCAAACGCTTACTCCTAATGGCTGGAAATATGTCAGGACTTGGGAACATGCTGTGCTTCCGTTACTTCAGATACTCCTTTGCTGCTAAAGTGTGCTATTAAGTAGCTGCAGATACATTTCATTGGCTTAAGAAACTTTTCTGTAACTGGATATTCCTCGTAGCAGCAGCAGCAGCAGCAGCAGCAGGCGGGGAAGCTCTCTGTTACCTAAAGATACCATTAAAGATGCTGTGGCCGTATAGATACTTTTGCAAAAGGTAACAGATAGTTTTGCAGTGGCTCAGCATTTTCCCAAAAACTTAAAAATACTTTTTAGTACTTAAAAACACTTTTTGGTAGGTAATGTGTGGGAAGTTTTCTAGGGTTTAAGATGGCTTTTGGTAGCTGAAGCTACTTTTAGTTAATTTAAGATGCGTGCTCTTGGCTAGAGATGTGTAACTGGCAATAAAGAAACTTGTTTACACGCTCAACAATCACAGTTTTCGTCAGCATTTGTGTGTCCATTTCTAAAACTTATTTTCCATTACCTTAACATTTTCTTTTATACATTTTCTGCATCTTTTCCTAACAGACACTCGGCTTGAAATGTTGCCTAAAGTTTCTTTTCGGCAGCTTAAATGACTTTTCAATTACAAGATACTTTGCTGTGTACTAGTACAGGAGAGTACTTTTTGGTAGCTGAATGTAGTTAAAGAAACTTTGCAGCAGTTGAAATTACTTTAAAGTTGATTAAGATACTTTCTCGTAATTAACTAATCGCAGCTGTGTAACCTTTTTCATGATAATTGAGACACATCTCTCCTTTGCCTTTCACACGTGTCAAGGATGTTCATTCACTGACTGTTAATGTTTCTGTTTTTTCCAAGTATTTTTCATTTATTCAGGCAGCCACCAATCAATGGCTGAGCATCGGGACTAGTTTCCTTTCATGATGAATGTTTTCCCTGCTTCATTTCCACAATCAGTCGATGGCCCGCAGCTCCAATCCGTTGCCAAGTAATTAAGCAGTGCAGCTGTTTGGGCACACGCCCACTTTTAAAATCGGTCCATGCCACTAATTAAGTGCGAAGGATCCCCATTCTCCCCCTTGGCTGTGCTGGCATCCCCCAAGGACATGCGACGTTGACAATGCGGCATCGCTTACTGATTTTTCAATTGTCCAGCCGAGAATCCAGCCTTTGTGGCCTAGGAATGTGGGTGGGAAATCCATCCCTGAAAGCCTTCACTTTCATTAACGTTATGCCAGAGATCAGGGCCACACAATGCCCTTCCAGGAATCCTTTTCAGCTGAGGTCAACGTGCCTGGCCTCCCGCAACACTAGAGAATTATTTTAATGATTGCTAACCAGACTCCCAAGAGGGGAGGATGTGGCATTAGCATGCATTACATCAGGACTCATTTGCACGCCTCTGCCAGCGGCCCTCCCCCGCTCCACAGTCTTGGCGTGTTCGCTTCCAGTGCCAGCATCCTGTAATTACTTTATCTGACATTCGTGTTGGATTTCCACTATTTTCGGTCGGCTTGACATAATGGGGGACAGACAGCCAAGGGGCGGGGGCAGCTTGGAATGGAATGCTCTGCTCAGGGCAGGGGAGGGCACTAAATAGAGGTAGAGGTGTGCGAGCAAATGATGGAGTATGGAGGATGGAGGAGTGTGGAGTGTGGAGCAGAGACGAGGAGGCTGGGAGCACATAATTGTAGCCATAGCACGCCCACACAATTAGACGCCTTGCACATTCTCCAAAGCGACATAAATCATAATTACTTGCTCGACCTTTCCGCTCTCCCTCCCTCCGTTGTTTGTGGGTGGGTAGATTTTCGTTGGCTGGGCGCTGTCGAAGCGCTGTGTGTTGGGGTGGCGCCGAGCGCACTCAAGTGAAGACGTTTATTAGGCGCCATTACCTCGGCATATAAAGTGCTTTTCGGAGGCACACTGTGTGTCCTCTCATAGTCTCTCTGTGCACCACACACACACACACACACTCTTTCGCTTTCTCTTTCTACAGCTTTAACTCTCCCCCTGCGCTTACTCTTGTTGGCACCTCTCTCTCCCGCTCTTTCTCTCTGTCTCTCTGTCTCTTTGCGCTTTCCCCCACTGCCCGTTCGGCTGTGCTTTCTGGACCACTACAATTGATTGCACTGTGGTTACGGGTCGAGTAATTTGTTGTTGCCATTTTGGCTTGCTTCCTGTCAGCGATTCCCCCGCTGGCCCTCGCTCTCTCTCTCTTTACTCTCTTGCTGCTTCTCTTTCCCTCGCATGCAATGGTTTCACTTTGGTTTTACTTTGGCTTTCCACTGCAGCTGGTAAAGGTAATTTTGACTGCGCGTTTGCTTTAGTCAACAGGAAGCAATTCCGGCTCTATGTGTGCTATGGCTTCTGCATCAGCAGCTATTGATACATGTACATATGTACATATGTGTACATAGATACATATGTGCATAGTACACTGATTGGAGAGTATCTTTGAATGGCTCAAAGTATCTTAAGTTGTGTCGGATTAGATCCAGCTGTAATTGCAAGGGTGCAGCTCTTAATTAACGCTGCATTTCTAGGCAATTAAATGTAAAACTGCAGCTGGAGCATCCACAAAAATAACAAATAAATTGTTGTTTCTTTACAAAATTCCATTCTCTCTCAGAACCTTCTTTTAGCCGTAAATTCAGGTCACAAAAGCAATTTAAATGTAATCCTATGAGTAGATCCTATTAGGCACAAAAATGTCTTCATATTCCAGCAATCTGTCAGACAATTTGGAATTTACTTCCTTGACTACTTTGCCAAAATGTTAAAAGACAAATTTGCTGACTTAAATGTGAAAAATATTCGTTACCTTTAAGAAAGAATTTCAATAAAATCAATGCCTCTATGCACGTTCCTGCCCTTTTTCATTTCACTAAAATTCCAGACTCTCTCCTGTGTAGACAATTCCCAGATACTGGCACTAAGGGTACTCAAGTATTCGTCTCTCTTGGGCCACTTGTCTCCCATTATTTCATTCCTTTTTGTTTGCTTTGCCTTTGCCTTTGGGACGGGCGACGCTTGGTCCTTTGCCACTTTTCTGTTCTTGCTTCTCGTTTTGGCCAAAACCAAATGAAAATTTAAGAGGCCTTCATTATTTATTTAGCACAGAGCCCAGGCATTATTATTATTCTCGTATTTTTTTGTTTTTTTCCACTCTCATCGATTTACTGCCCTGTCACCTGAGCACTTTCACGTTCATAATTAATAGATATTAATTTTGTGTGTTATGAAATATTCGCGGTTTGGCCTGTTTTTGTGTCTGTCAGAGAGTTTTGTGGTTTCTGTGTGGACGGGACGACCTGTTGCTGATTTCAGGGACAGAATTAGCTCGGGAAATAGCTGAATATCCTGTTTGAGTTCTTGCTGGATTATTTGAAACTAACCAAAATCCAATTAAATGCATGAATTGTGGCATGTGAAAATACTTCCACTGTTGAGGTCTGCCAAGAGCTGATTGGGTTGATTATCATAGTAAATTAGCATAACAAAGGGCCATCGAACGTGCACTTGATGATTTACAGCAGCATGGCCACAAAATCAATGCTTTTTCCATGCAGGATTTTCCTGCTTACACACAAAGTGCCACGAAAAGTGCTTCCTTCTGGCGGAAGTCGTGCGGCACTATGCTGGCATTATTTAATTAATTCTAAGCACTGTAACAATTCCCGGAAGTGTCGGTAGTTTTCTGCAATTACAAAAGTGTTTTTTTAAAACTTAAACACAAACATATCAAGTGGCACACCGCCTGCAGGGGGTTTGAGTCTTTCGACACAGGTGTAGGCCATAATTAATTTCCAATTAACGACCGCCAAAGCTCAAACAAACACCCAAAAAGCAACTCATATTTCACTGTGTGAAACGGGAGCCTGAAACAAAGGATTTTGCAATGAGTTGGGTGAGGTTTTTTGTGTGTAGAGGGGCCTGGGGCGTGGGGCCTGGTGCCTGGGGCTCGGGGCCACCGCCTGCCACTTCTTGTGCGAGTATTTATGTTTGTCTTGCGACACAGTTAAAACAGCCGCTAAGTTGACTTATGTTTTTGGTGTTACCCGGCCAAAAAACCATCACAAAACCATCGGCCCTCAGGCACTCGGCGTCTCGGGCAGAACAATAAGTCTTTAAAAGAAAAGTTAGCAACGCTTTGCCATTCAAATTGAACCCTTGATCATGTATAATGCACAGCCACAAAATGTGTGCTCTCTCTCTCTCTCTCTCTCCTCAAGTTCTCTCAAGTCTGTTCCATTTTGTACCGTTCTCGTGTTTACATCATTTGCAATTCCCATTCGGGGGTTGATGGGGGAGGGGTACAACTTGAACTAGTCGTCTGGCTGTTGGCTCTTGGAGCAAAAACTAGGTTTCAGGTTAATTAAATTTTATTTTAGTTGCTGAAAAGCCGCAGTGGGTTGGCGACTGGGTATGGCTGGAACGGATGGAGCCACAAATCCCACACAGAATGGCCCTTTCAGCTGGCCAAGCGCAACCACAACAAACGTTTGCATTTCAGGTACCAGTAGAAGGACCAGGACCAGGACTCTTCGTATTCGTGATGCAGATGAGGCAGACCAACCCTTCAGCCACCCGTCCCCGTCCCCTTACTCCCACGTACTTTTCCACTTCGTGTTACTTCCTTTTCACTCCCGCTCTCTCTCTCTATCTCTCTCTTTCTCTCTCTCTATTGTGTGTGTGTGTGGTTTATTTTACTTTCCTCAATTCATTCTCAAATTCATGATGAGCTCCTTATTATTGCTTTGTACTCAAACTTTTTTCTTCAAGCGCAAAACTTTTCTATGTGCACCCTGTAAATCGTGCGGGTTCGAGGATATGTATGAGAGGCACAAATAATAGTTTTCGATGCTTCCAAGCCCCTGAATATTTATTAAAAGGGTTGTGCAGGGCAAGGACTTGCTGCAGCTGAACACACACACACGCAAACTGCCTAAAAACCAATAACAAGAGCACAATTGATTATTTAATGGCAATAACTTTCCTCTTTTGCGGCACACTTTTTTTGGCACTTTTTATTGTTTATCTTTCGGCTTACATTGTCGAATATATTTGCAGCACAATGAATACAAAATGAATTATTCAATTGTAACGCTAAATTGTTTATTTGCTACAAACTATTTTTAATGAAAAACAGCGGCAAGAACCATTAGCACCACAAAAGTTGATCAATTCAGCAGCTTTTGCTGAATCGGAATCGGTGCAGTCGTGGCAAAGAGGAAACAATTCCATGGGACCAGTGGATAATCAATGGATGGAAGTGGCCATCCTTTAGCCATATAATTACGACAGTGAGAATGAGCAATTTGCAAGCAGTGTAAATAAAATACCTTTTGGCATACATTTTGATTGCATTGTGATTCTGTTAGTGCAAAAAACTGAGCTGCGAGTAGCGGGTATCAATATCGTCGAACTGGAGCGAGTTTCTGTACCGGCACTTTTTGTTGGTCTCTGCCGTCGTTGTTGTTTGTTTTGCATTGTTTCAGGCCAGACCGAACAGGTGAGGGCAGCAATTGAGTGGGCTTCTTTTTGCTGTGTACTGTGCGAAAAGTTTTGCATTGAACCATCGAACCGAGTGGCACTTGAACAAAGGAAATTAACCTCATCCATGGGATCTGGGGATCTGAATGCGCATCCACACCGTTTTCTGCCACTTAAAGTCGTGACAAAAGAGTGCGCAAATCCTCTGAGCTGAATTTATTCACTTGGCTAACATATCTAATATTCAATTACTCCCGCCAACACACTCTACGCCAAAGATGCAGCTGCAGTTTGTATCATGACATTTCCCAGTGTGATGCTCCATGCAGATGGTGAGAAGGGAGCTGCAGCTGTAGGAGCAAGTGACTGTGCAGCAGAAACTATAGTTTTGGCAGGAGCTGCAGACAGTTGTCAAAAAGAGCAGTGAAGAGGTAGGGGGCTATGTACGAGTATGTAGATGGTGGAGGGAACTGTCACGGAATGCTCTGTAGCCAAGAGGAGCATCACGAGAAGCTAGAGTACGGATGCCTGGCAACGCCGGCCATCATCCATCAGCGGACGCAGGATAATGCAATTGAGCAGCAGCTGTCTGCTCGGACACGCCTCCCAATCAACCCTCAAGCCTGCTACTCCTTGTCCACATTCGGGGGAAACAGCTTCAAGAGCTAAGCAAAGCAGAACCTAGACGAGAATGATGAAAGTGCGACAATGCAAATAGTTGCACACACACACACACACACACACACACACACACACACACATGCAGACACCTAGAGTAAGAGAGAGAGAGAGAGAGAGAGAGAGAGAAGGGATAGAAGGGATAGAGGGGGAGCTAGGACGTGCTTGGCTTAGCACAACATTTCCGCTTTCGTTTTCCATCTGTTGGCATCAAATTCTTGGCTTCCATTTTTGTCTCGCTCGATTCCTTTTTACATTTCTTATTTCTGTCTTGTGTCGCTTTTGGCCTGCAATTTTCTATTGGCAAACGAAGAAAGCACTTGATGCATGTCCCTCTCCGCGCTCTCTCTCTCTCCCCACCCGGCTTCTATGTGTGGCTGAAATTGAAGCATTACATTGTCGAGTGATGATGACTTGCTCGTTGGCCCACAATGCGCTCCTTATGTGCACTGCTGTTCTGTTCTGTCCTGTCCTGTCGTGTCGTGTCCTGCTGTTGACGCACCTTTTCTTGTTTTTTGCCATTGCCCCAAGCTCCCACATCGAACCTGAACCTAATCCTGGCTTCCAGCTTTGTTGTAGGTCCTAGTCCCCAGTCGTGGTCCTGCTCCCGGGTCCAGGGTCCTTGGTCCTGGCCTCATTTGCAGCTTTCAAGTTGCCGCCTCGTTACACGTTAGCTTGTTATGCTTTTATGCGGCCCTTGTACTTTTTCCATTATGCTTTGGCGAGTGGTTGTCACTGGTGGTCCCTTTCCCTTTCCCCTTTCCCCTTTCCCCTGCCCCACTGGCCCTTTTTTGCTGCACCTTTTCTGCTTGCCCCTTTCGTGTTGCCCTTGGGCTTTTATTGCATGTTTTATGGAAATTTTCAAACATTAGACGCACTCTGCACTTCAAACGCATTTAACGCATTTCACTCTCTCGCTCTTCTCTCTCTCTCTTTCTCTCTCTTCTCTCTGTCTCTGTTGCTACATCTTTTACATCACTCGCACTGCCTCATATCCTCTACCGATTTCTGCCTAATGTTTGTGTGTCCTTCGTGTATGCTGTCAGCCAATTTGGCCGGGCCACAACGCACCTGAGCATGACCATGGCCATGTGCATGGGCCTCTAGTTTCAACTCAATCTCCTGGCAACCTGCACCAAAGGGTGGGAATACTCCCACTCCCATTCCCATTCCCATTCCTGGCGAGCCTGTGCATGTTGGCTTTTCTGTACATGGAACACAAACTGCTAATTTGGTTTGATGTATTGCTCCAGAGACATCCATCAGCAGCTGAAGCTTGGGCCTGCATCTTGTATCTCATCTCCCTTTCCCTCTCTCTCTCTCTCTCTCTGTATAGAACAATAAATGCCTCAGGCCTAAAACCAAAATTGATTATGTGAAATTTGTCTGTCTCTGCCTATCGGTGTATCTCCATCTCTGCTCTGGCTCGCACTTTCCCTCTCTGTCTACACTCACTCTGTCTCTCCCTCTTCCTCTCTGCTTCACCAAAAATGTTTGAACACTTTTTGGGTATCGATTCTTTTGGTACCATTGCGCCCAGCATTTGTTTCGATTTGCTTTTGCATAATCAATGGAACGGGAAGGACAGGCATGGAATGAGGTTGAAGCGATATGTGGCCGAGTTCATTGAGCAAACGGAAGTGGTTCGATTCTGTGCGTAGGGAATCGAACATTTTGGTGCGGCTGTGTTTTGGTTGTGCCTTAACTAAATTGGAACTCGGTTGAGGATGGACCTGTTCTGATTAATCAACTCGAAACATCTTTGGGTGTTCCCTGTTCGAAAACGTAAATATCTCGATGAATTATTGTGTTTGCCGAGACCAGAAGAGTTTTGATTGAAAGTGTTTAAGAGGTGTGGATGAAAAACTTAAGTGAGCCCGAAATGTGCAGGATTATTCGATTCACACAGTGTGCCAATGCCACAGTGGGTGTGCCCCTAGTGTTTGTGTGCTTACAGTTTTAGATTTATGGAGATATTTCCATTTAATTGAAAGTGCATGTGGCCTAATTTGTTACTGGCTTCCATATTGGCCAGGATTATATATTGCAGCACTGCATTTGCATCTATTAAGGCAATGCAGTATAATGGATCTGATTAATTTTCATTACTTGCTTGTGCTTGTGCTTGTGCAAGGGTGGATAAATGTGTTGGGCTCGCGCACACACGAGTTGCGCGCGGAGTTGAAAGCGGAGACGCAAAAAACAAAAACACTGCACCAGTGCAAGTACGCATATTGCTGCATAGCGGAGCTGAAAGCATGATCAATCATGTCTGTTTTCAACAGCAAGCTTTCAGCGTGCCGTTATGAAAATCAGGTAGAAATGCAGATCGTGAGAGCGAGTGAGCGCGAGACTGTCAGAGAGCGGTAACAGTGCAGTGTGAGCGGGAGCGGCCACAGGCTGTTAACGAAGAGCGGTGGCTCTGGAGCGTTAACAGGATGTTAACAGCGCTGTTGCTCTCTTCGAGCTGCTGCCCTGCACAGGTTGAATCTGAGCTGCCCACCCGAGGGAACTATTTGCTATTTTAGTATCTTGTTGCTCGTGCAATAGCTTTCATTTAATAATGCAATTATCATTCAGAGCCTGTGCGCTGTTCATACGTTTATTGGCACTAATGAATGTCACAGACTCTAAAAGCTAAAGCAATCAAAAGTTATTTACAAATCCATTCAGAGGTAAATTAAATTAGTAACAGAAGTCAATCACGCCCAGTGCAGACTTTTTGTTTGGTTTTTACATGCTTACAGCCCATTGATTTATGTAGCTCAGCGCTGTTAAAGCTATGGGATCTGCCATAAAAACTAGCGCAATATATGTAACATTTTCACACAAAAGTAAATCAAATTGTCATCAGAATTCCGGCAACCACCCACCAACACCCACCACTCGCAATGCATTAAATATGTTCATATGCACGAGTCAAGTGAAGTTAATCGCCTTGGTCGTTTTTCTGTTACCTGTTAACCATCAAATTGCATCAATTAAATGGCATTTCAATACACTACTCACACATATGTATGTGTGTTGGTGTGCGTGTGTGTGTGTGTTGGTGTGCGTGCGGGTATTATGTATTTTGTTCAAGGTTCCACCCTTTCAGATAGATATATTATTGTAGTGCTGCAGTGTGGGCATGTGCAGATGTCGTTAATCCAATCAATTCAGTGGCAGTGCTCTGCCATAGCACACAAATGCTATTAATTTTGTGCCCAATACAAACATAGAGGGAAGCATGAGGGCTGTGGGCATGGGAGGGGGCTATAAATTCATTTATAACTTTGATGCAGGAGATCCAAATGGACACCACACGACACACGACACACGACACACGAGCGCCAACGCCAACGCCAGTGTTTGTCCGAGTCAAATCCACTTTCACTTGACACATAAATTGAGTTAAAAGGAAAATGCCAAATTGAATTTTATTTACGTTGAACATTCACGCTCGATTTCACACTCCCCACAAAGTTCCAC
This sequence comes from Drosophila guanche, assembly GCF_900245975.1. Lineage (NCBI taxonomy): Eukaryota > Metazoa > Arthropoda > Insecta > Diptera > Drosophilidae > Drosophila > Drosophila guanche. Next base: position 3,589,712 of record NW_022995746.1, read on the forward strand.
AAAACCAAAACCGAAATAAATCCAACAGGCAGCAGCAGCAGCGGGCCGCTGCCAAAAAAAATACAATATAAATTGTTTGAAATGAGAGAAACGGAAAACTGAGGGTAACTGAATCTGCTAGGCCGGAAAATAGAAGCCTCACACGTGTGATTTGATGTGGCGGGTGGGTAGGCTCAGCCAGGAGCTCCTTAAAGTCGAGCAAAATGAAATTTTACATGAGACGAAGAGCTACCCCAGAAGGTTACACCCTCGCAAACCCCCACTTTGATTCGAAACCCATGCAGATCCCTGCTTTGTTATGCCAAGACATTGTCGTCATCAAATTATGGGGCATGTCAAAAAAAATAGTTGCCCTCCTTGGCCATATTGTTCGGCATTATGTAAATCTGTTTTTCTATGAAGCCCGTCGCTCGTGCGCCCACCCAGACAGCCAGCCAGCCAGCCAGCCAGCCAGCCAGCCAGTGAGCCAGCTACCAGACGACACTCATTTAATTGCTGTGCAGTCGCAGAAGGGGGCAGGAACAGGTTGCAAGAAGAGTTTACGACTGGCATTACACGACTGGTGTTAACGATGACAATGAGCGTGGCAGATTCGAGGTCCCTGACAACGTGAGCATTTCCGAACGTGAGCTCGGCCCAGCTCATTATAATTCGTCTGGTGTTTTGCTATTTTTATAGACACTTTGCCATTCCATAGTGCTGGGTGCCCCATGGGAGGACAGACGCCAAAGATTCCGGAGCATGGCACTCCGCATTCGGCACTCGGCACTCGGCACTTCATAAATAATCAGATTTCTGGGCAGATGAACCCCGGACTGGGGACGTTTATTGAACTCAATCTCTCCTGACATTTGCTCGAAAACTTAAAGCAAAAGTTTCCATTTAATGGCGGTGCTTTGCTTCTGTTTGCCATCCTTATGGCTACTATTTGGTATCCCGAAAACTTTTATGTACTTGTATCCATATTTATATTTACTCGTATATGTTTATGTACTTGTGCGTATCCTTATAAGCTCCAGCCAAAGTCGAACAAATCCGTGGGTAGTTTTCAATTGCCTGCCATTTCAATTTATCTTCATGTTTTTCCTCAGATGAAGGAACTTTCCCCCGGGCATGACCCCACACACTCATGACATTAGACGCGATTTTTGTTGGCTCGCAGAGCAACGCGACGCGACGCGACGAGACTTGACTCGACTCGACTCGACTCGACTCGACGACTCTTTAAATAGAACAGACTGTTGTCAGCAGGATGCCCTGCAGATGGGGATGTTCTTGAAAGGGTTAACTTCAATAGGAGAATTTAAGGCAGGACCTAGCAAGAGTAAATCCCTTAAATTCAAAGTTTATTATATTATAATAAATAATCTGCTGGCTATCATTTAAGTATAATTCGATCAGCTCAGGAATCTTCTTTACTTTAAATAAATTAAGCTCCGACTGTCTGTCCGTATTTGGTTGAAGTTTTTTTATGGGAATGTCTCGGGTTGTTCCGGTCATCGCCTCCTGTTGTTATGGTTATAATAGGGGATTAGCTTTATTGCTTAATGTTGCCATTACACTGAGTACCTTTAAGCGGCTTCTGGCCATTGTTTTGGGCGTTCTCTTTGGAGCTCTGGACCTTTGTTTCTCAGTGTTTAGGTCGGGGGCTGCGCTCTTTAAAGTGAAATCAACTTTGTTAAACTGTTATTTAAATCATGTAATGTGAGATTTATTGTTGTGTCTTTGTTTACCGATGAAAACAAAAACTGACACAGGGCATTGTGGTATAATGTGTCCGAAGATATTCATTTCATAGTATTTATTTAATTTTTTTGTGTGCTATTACATACATTTGTACATTCCAATGGAGTAAATATTTACAGCTGTTGAAGTGAACTTCAACCTGGCAGTTTTACATTCTTGTGGCTTTGCCTGCCACCGATCAGAAACTCAATGAAAAGTTTCCTAATTTTCCTAACCAGCCCCATTGCATCCATCTATTTGCATCTTATGGCATGGCAACAAAAGCAGACTCTGGCTCTGGAAATTTCTTTGTTCAAATGGTTTTCAGGAACATCTCTGCCAGAGATCTCTCTCTCTGTGCTTTGGCTGTGTCTGGCCTGCGTCCTCGCAGAGGCACACCTCTGCCTTCACATCGTTCTTTTGTTTGTTTCGTTTGCCCATTTTGTTGTTATTTTTGTCATTTTAAGTGCTTTGCCAAATGCACACGAAACGCTGCAGGCGCAGCACGAATGCCATACACATAGATACGCTAACACAAGCACACACACACACACACACACACACACAGAGAGAGGAACACACACACATGCACATACTTGAGGCACACAGCTGTGTTCATGTTCCATGGCTGCTCCATGCTCCGCCAGGCCGGAAGCTGTTGAGCGCGTGAAGTGGCGGGGCGCAGGGCAGGGGGCTACGGGTGCGGAAGCGGGCTCTTCGGGCTCCAACCGGCGACCTACAGCAAACATTGGCCAAAAACACAAAACGCGGCGACCAACTTTGGCCGCCTTTGGCTGCACTGCGAAATCAGTTAGGAGCTGTCAGGCCGAGAGGGGGGGGGTAACGCGGCAAGGTTCCAGGGGACTCAACACACAAAAAATAGGCACGAAAAGTGGCGCAAAAACTTATCTCAGAGCGATGAAATTTGGATACCCTGGGAGTGGCGGGGAACGGGGAACGGGGAACTTTAATTTCTAAAGCGGGTTTGCTGATGCAATCCTGCTGGTAATTTGTGGAAAACTAACCAAAACTTTAAAATTAAACATCAGCAGGGGGAACCACGAAAATCCACAATTTCCTTTCCCATTAAAGCTGCAAAAGTGCCTCAATATTGTGCTGTCGCCTGTCCCCCTCTGCAGCTAAGAAAATAAATCCGAGTGAATCAAATAGACACAAACTGTCTGTCAATAAAGTACACAGATAACTGCCATGTGTCACAAACACCACAAGCCCCGCGAGTGTATGAAAAAAGTATTTTGCCATTTTTTTGGAAAAAAGAAATACTCAAAAAAGCATTGCGCAGAATTTGTAGTGCCTTTTCATTTGCTTAAATTTGTTTAGCAAGAGTTTCGCCGCTTTTTCCTGCTGCTGCTCTTTCGTCTATTGAATTGTAGGGGAAAACTTTTTGAAGTTGTTTTCGGTTCTGGCGATGATGAAATTATTGATGATGATGATGAGGGAAAATCGTTTTCGGAACTGCCTCGCCCGCTGTCGCTGCTGTTTTTGCTATGAAAACTGTCTGTGAATGTCCCTGCAGCATTTTGTTCTGCCTCGGCTTCGCCTTTGAGCAGCTGTGTGGAAAATGCCATACTTTTCCCCCCAGCAGGGCTGGGGCAAAATCACTCATTCGCAGTGTTGCCAAACGCAGATTCTGTTATTCTTGTTGCTTTTCTCTCTCATGTTTTTCGTCGTTGTTGTTTTCTGAAGGCAAGCGACAAACAATAAAATACAAATTTGCTACTTTATTTTACAGCAGCGCATAAAGCAAGAACAACAAGCGGAAAACATTTCCATGACCTCATGTGGCGAACCCCAGACGAGTCACAGCCAGCAACTACGAGGGGTGGGATCGAGGGGCCAGCAGAGGCGACGAGAGCCAAAGCGGAACCCTTAAGTAGGTCGCAACAAAATAAAAAGTTTGTTTGCCAGCTCGCAGCTCCCCAAACAAGCATAAAACAAGGGAGCCACAAGAGGCCTACAGAACTCGGGTATACCCTATATGAGCCGGGAGATCTGTCGACCTCAATGAACCCATGGAATTGACTGAAAGATTTGTGGCAACAGGAAGGAAATGTTGAGAAAAGTAAACTTTTTCCCACAGAGATATGCATAATTTATGGGAATATGTCAGGACATTCAGGGACGTCTCAGGGGGCGCCTGTACGATGTGGCAGACTTCCCACCAAAGATTTAAATAATTTATACAAAGTCGAGGTGAGAGGACGCGACTTTCCCGGCACAATCCTCCGACATATAAGACGTACAGTCGCACCTCAAAATATTCATTTGATTTCTAGGCATGCGATCGCTTCCCATGAATATTAAGGAATGTTCATGCACAAGTGAGCTTCTGTTAGAAAAAGAAGAGACAGAGATTCTGATTCGTTTGGAAAATCCAAACAGTTTGACAGGCCGTGCTGATGAGGGTTAAACTCATCAAATGGGAGACCTTAAATTCTTTCATAATGAATTGGGAGAGTTTGAAAGAGGTGCAGATGGGTGCATCGGGAATATGCTGATGGAGGTGTTGGGTCTTGACATAAATATACAAAAGAAATAAAGAAATTGAACTGCAATTGAGGCTGCTGATGCACGCGTTTCCACGCTTTAAAGATTTCCATTCTTTGCTGTGAGATCCATTCGAAAATTTGAAATGTGCCATACAAATTTTCCAATCTAAATCCCTGTCGAGGAAGCCTCGAAGAACCTCGATGGCTGCCAAATCCATTTCGATGCCAATACTCCCCGTGCCCATACCCCTCGCACCACCCGCTCCACCCCTTTGCCGCACTCGTCAACATCGAATTCCCTGTTGATTTGAATTTGAAAGTAATTCCTTTTTATATATTTTTGCTCTGCTCTATATTTAGTTGGCATATTCGCAAATATTTGCTGTCGTTGCTGTCGTGACAACATGCCGTATGCTTAATGTTTCTCTTTTATTTTTCATTCCAACATTTCCCCACTTTTTTGCGCCCCTTCCTTTTATTTTTACGCTGTTGCACATTACATTTTTTATGCATTTTCCGCCCCTCGTTGTTGTTGCAGTCTTTGTGCAGAGCACAAATTGAATTTGTCACTTTGGGTTGGAAATTGGGGTTTGGATTGGGATTTAAACGGGGACTGGAGTTTGGGGTTTCAGGGGCTTCGACGCTGTAGACGCTTGGTTCTCGCTTAAATTGTCAGCGTAAAATTGATATGCAAAATATATTTGCACATATGCAGCGGCGGCTGATAGAAATGGCGAAACGCAAATAAATTTAATGCAAATTGCCCGTGGGCCGACGATGCTTAAAGCCAAAGCGCAATTTATGTATGGTTACATTTCTGCAGTGGAATCGAATGAAGGTGGAGGGGATGGGGAACGGTTGAGAGTTGTGGCCAAAGTGGAAACAAATCAAATCAAAAGGGCCAACAAGATGAATGGCAGGGCACAAAGATGAGCGGAGGAGAGACGCGACTGACGGCGAAGCCAAGTTATAAATTCATTTGGAAAACATGAAGCAGGAGCCAAAGACTCAACTCGTCGACGTCGTCTCTACTTTTGCCCCCTCCGGCACTCTCTCTGTTATCTTGCTCTATTTTCCTTTGGTGTCTCTGACTGCCTCTTCTCACTCTGATTTGCCATCTTCTTTTGCAGGCCTCTTGTTTGCCGCAGCGGCGGCCGCAGCTCCTTACAACAGCTCCTCCTCGAATGACTTCAGTCTCGAGGCTGGCTCCGTGGCTGGCCCCCCCACCCTGTCCACATTTCTATCGGCACCAACATCACTGGGCGGCGGCTCATCATCGTCTGCGGTGGAGGCGCCACCGCAAACGGATGCCACGAATCACACTTTCAAGAGTTTAGCCTTCCTGGCCGGCGACGGCGATGAGCTGCGCAGCGGCCCCGTGTCCTTTGGCTCAGATCTCTTTGCGCTCGGAACGGAAACGGAGATGGACAGGGACCGGGACCGGGACACGGACACGGACTTGTACTCGGACCTCGCCCAGTCCCTGCCAATTTTCGACTTTGGCATGCCGCGCAACATCACCGGACGCACTGGCCACACCGAGGCCATAATTAAATGCCGCGTGGACAGTCTACATGATAAATCGGTGAGTGCAAAAAGGCCGAGTGCCTGTGGTGTGGTGGCACTTCTCCAAGGACCGCATTCCCTCCATAACCCGATGAAGATGCGTGCCAAGGACATCGAGTATATCGTGTGGCTGTGCGCTCGTTAATCAAATTTCTTTCAACCATCTGCTTGTGCCAACAGGTATCCTGGATACGGAAACGTGATCTGCATATCCTCACTGTCGGCACAGCCACCTACACCTCGGACAAGCGTTTCCAGGTTTGTCATGTATTCACTAACTAATTGAATGCGTTAACATTAACATTCATCATATATACATTATTGGTAGCTACATTTCATTCCAACTATACGTTGTCCTGGACACCTTTCATAAGAGGTTAAACGGGAGAGTCAAAGTTGGACCATCGATTAGATATTGATTTGTGCAGTTTCCGATTTGTGATTTGTGATTTCTGATTGCTTGTTGATGGGTAGCTTCTATAGATTACTCTTTGACCTTAATCTCAGATGTTTAGCTCTTGATTTTGTATTGGTTTTTGGCTACCGCTTTTGGCTAATTCGTTTTTAGTGACTTCTTAAGGGAGTTCCTGTTGATTTATGATTAATTCTGAACCTAGTGGATTGGGTTGATTAGTTCCTGTTTGAGCAACTTTCCTTACTTTTGTTTAAAGAGTTTATTAAGCATTCGGTTGGTTGCTCAATTGTTAATGTTCAGCAATAAATAAGCTTCCCGATTGACTGTTGATGTGCACACCTCAATTGGTTCCCTAATCACACTCTGTTTCCATTTAATGACACAAAACTAACTGAATTTCCATTCACAACTCCCAAAATACATTAACATTCTCATTCATAATGGATACTGATTGAATTTAAGTGCCCTGAAGCGTGAAATGTCTACCCAAAAATGATTAAAGTCAAGTCTCTAAAGGCTCTAGAGTCATAATTTCATTGACTTAGTCTGAGGATTATACACAAGACAGACAGACAGACAGACAGACAGACAATCTCTTACCCTTGTCTTGGCTGAGACTTCATTTAGCAGTGTGATTTCAAGATAAATTCAAACGAATAAATGCCTCTGCCTTTGCCACTTTCAAACCAATTTTGCGTTGTGTAAAGCTCTTTTATTTTGCGAGCCTATTTTGCATTTGAATCCCACGGAAATCCATCTCAAGTATGCTTTGCACAGAAATCCCTAGAAAAACCAACAATCTATTAGTACAGTGAACCCACACAGCACGGCGACAAAACGAGTCAATGACTGGCATTCAATCCCCCCAGATCAACTTCTAGATTAGATACCTGGAAACACGGCAAATCCCGATAAACTTTCAATGTGGAATGTGGTGAAGCCCAACAACAGCCGCAGCCACAGCCACAGCCATGGCGGCATGTAAAAGTTAACTCCAGCTCTCTTGGGGTATTATGACCATAAAGCCACTTTGATTATGCATGCATAAACGATATTTCAGCGGCTAATCCGACTCATAACTCAGGACAAATCTGCCCCCAGCCCAACACACAGCGCCAGTTGCACAATCGAACGAACAAGTGGCAACAGCAAAAACAGGCAAGCAAGCAACCAACCAGCAAACAAACAAACATTCAATTGCATAATTGCTTAATTTGCATGAAAAAAATAAAATATAAAAAAGCAAAACAATTTGCTGCATTGCAAATTGTTGCCTTAAAAGCGAATAATTATTCCATCGAGACATGACAGAATGAATGCAAAATTGAAAACTGAAATCGAACAACTGAAAAACAACACATTTGTGGCTGTCTACTCGTAAATTGCAATGTCACTGCTTTATGGTTACCCTCTACTGCAGATTTACCGAATGCCAAATGGCAGATAAACAGAAGCGAACTATTCCCATAAAAAGGAAGACAATTTTGTCCGATATGTGCATATATTTATGCATTATTTTAGCTCTGGTTTATGCGTTGGGAAGCTCTAGTTGGCAATATGAATGCCATAGGAGTACAAATATCTACATTGCACACTCACACACAACATACCCCATACCACGTACTATATGTGTAAATTTTGTTGCGTATGTCCTTGGCAGGTAACCGAGTCGAAGGATGCCAGGGAGTGGACGCTGCATGTGAAGTCACCGCAGGCGCGGGACAGCGGCATCTACGAGTGCCAGGTCAACACGGAACCCAAAATGTCCATGGCATTTCAGCTGAACATCATCGGTGAGTGAAACAATTGTGATGGGTGGAACATTTTCGATTTGCTGCCACTGATAGCTGGCTGGCTGACACATTTCAATCAGCCAAACGGACGGACACTGGCCAACGGACAGCGGAACTTGAATCTGAATTTGAAGTTAACATTAATTTCATTATTATTTTGATCTCGGAGTGATGTTTGTTTACCTGCCAGGCTGAGAGCTGGTAGCTGCTTATTAAAAATGTTAATTCAGTTTTTGCACCGCCAGCAGCAATAGCAATTATGATTATTTCCATCGTGCCCATCGTGCCCCTATTCCCCCTCTATGCTATGCCAATACCCGACTGGGGTTTCAGTTTTTCGGTACGGCCCGCTGCGCCTCTAGGCATACATTTTTAATTTCACATTTCGTCCCATAAATAAATAAATAAATAAAAAAGGAAATCAGCAAAGGAGCAAAGGAGCGTGCGCCACAGCTGCAGGCGGCTGAGCCTCCGGATTTCAGAGTTTCGCTCGCTCTCCCGCTCTCTCGCCCGCTCTCTCCCGCTCTCTCTCTCTCTCCATGCAAACAGATGGAGCTTACATGTCGCTTGTTGTTTGGGAGAGCCAGCCAGAGACAGAGGCTGCTGAGTTAATTAGCATGTCAACCCGGCGGGATTACGTACCGGGGTCCGATTGGATCCGATGTATTCAACGCTTTAATGAGCCATGAATAATGCCCGTGTCCGCATATAATTAGCTCTCAGTATGACGTCCCAGCTCCGGCCGGCCTGTTTTGTGTCCTGTTCACCCAAAACACAGTGTCTTGTTCCTGGCATTAGTTGGGCCTTGATGACTCCAAAATCCATCGCTAATGATTAATTGATGATGGCCCCGATTACAAAATGGAATACTGAATACCGTGGCAGCCCGTCGCCACCTGGTGATGTGGCTCTGGAAAATTGCATTTTTTCGTGGGGAAGCTCGGGGAAACTCTAAAAGCGCTAGGAGAAGCGAAAATTACTCTTCACTTTTCTCTCGCTCCCTGGGGAGACTTCCGCTTTGGGAGGGGGGGAAGCCATAATTTAGTTGAGACTTTTTCTTTTTGAGCGTAACTTTTTCTCTTGGAAGCCACACTTGGGTTGAGACTTTTTGCATCGGCTTTTAGCTGTGTGTTTCCTTTTTCGATTATCCTCGGTTTTTATGTGTCTAAGCCTTCGCTGATTGAGGTTTTTCCTTGCTTAGATCTAGATGGATTTTATAATTGAAAGACTTTTTCTTTTGTTTTTTCTAATTTGAGGAGGATTGCATGGAAAAAGTCTCTGATTTGTAGGAGCGGGGATTGCTGCTGATTACATAGGAAAGGATTTTGGATGAAGATATACGGCACATATGTATGTACATATGCACTTGGTCTAATAAACGTGCAATGCTGAGTGGCGTGGCGTTACGAAACTAACGGGGATCCGAGCGTCGCTGTATTCTAGAACGTGAGAGATCGTACTTATGCTTCGTGAGAGCGCGAGCGCTGACAGAGAGCGCTAACAGCACTGTAGACGGCTACAGGCTGTTAGCACAGAGCTCAAGCAGGCTGTTAAGCTGGGCTGTTAACAGTGCTGCCGCTACGCTAACGCTGCCAGTCTGAACAGTCTCCTACTTTTCATTGATTTGTAAAACCGCATACATATATACACATATGTGTGTATGTAGATTTCTTTGGACTACAACAAACAATCATTATATTTGTAATAAAGCGATTTCTTGCGGTACACACAAAAATGGAATAATTATCATCAAGGCAAGAACTTTTCCATGCGTATGTTAATCCCATTCCTCGGAGCCTCATTCTCGTAAACAAACTCGTATCTCATTTGAATCGTGATTCCTGAATGGCGTGCTCCTCATTAATTTCCTCACTCCACCAGCGGAATCTTTCAATCACCTGTAATGAAATTCCTTGAATCCATCGACAGCACAGCCTCATTTGCCTTTCGGTTAATTCCTCAATGTAAAGCGTTTAAAAAACAATCAATTTGAATATTGGATTTAATGGATTTTTAAAGAACTTGGCGAAATTTAAGGCTATTCCATGGAGAGTGGCAATTTTTCCGGGTGCTTTAAATAACAGGCTCGATAAGGGGCCAAGTGCTGCCAAGTGGCGAAAGGGACTTGAGAGATTGAGGGACTGTGTGACTGGGGAGGGAGGTGGGGGATTGAGGAAGCGACAAACCGAAAGACTGAGAGCTGTTGACAGGCCCTGTCGGCATCTGCTGTCAGCCACTTATGCAAATCAGTTTGCAATGCCTTTTTAAGTTTCCGATTATGCACTTCGGCGCGATGCATTTTTGTCGCAGTCCGTGTCCGTGAATGTGTCCGTTGCTGTGTCCGTTGCTGTGCCCAATTCTCGTATTCATCCTCCATCATGTTGCCCTTCCGCTTCCTGCTCTGACGCTTACAAACGCATTTCCGATTACATTTTCTTCACGGCCGTATGCATTTTAATTTACGTTAATGAAACAATTTAAAAGAAAAATTCGTAGCCTACGACTGGAGTGGACTCCTGGCTCTGTAGTGCTCTGGAATGGATAGGCTAGGAGTCGAAAGGAGTGAGTTGAGATGAAGCGGAGTGGATACGACAGCAGAGCGCAGGAGTCCACTCGACTGGACAACAGTGCTGCTGACAGTCCTGGCAAACTGGCTGCGTCCTTAATAACATTATCGGCATACGTGTCGTATGAGTGACTTTCGGAAGGCGCTTAACTCTTCATTCTGCCACCGGGCTCCACTTTTGCTAGCTCCGAGCTCGAGCACCGACTCGGGCTCTTGCTTCTGCTTCTGCTTCAGTAGCTGCCCCTTTTCTGTTGCCTCGTATTGCATTTAATTAATGTCATTATGCAAATTTATGCGACCAACCCCAAACAATTTTATTTTTCGCTCGTCGTTTTTTGCTGTTTTTTGTTTTTGTTCTTTGTTTTTTACGAAGGGGGAAAAGAGATTTATTTCTGTTATAAATTAAGGTTGGGGGCTGGTCCGGAATAAATCCAAATAAATATGCATGGAAAGTATGCCCTAAGATGATCATTTAAAAGGCCGTATAAATATGGAGGCATAATTCTTGAAAAATATTTCACTGCAATTAGTGGCTTAATTGATTGTTAAATCTTGTGGGAAATTGTGCTGGAAGAGTCTGCTTGCCGCACAACAATGCGTGCATAATGCGGGGATTTTTACGCGCACTTTTTTAATCATTTCATTTGTCGTTCAGTATTTGCAGAAGTTTAAAGGGATTTAAATATGGATACATATATTTATTTGCTTGAATATATAATTAAGCTTCCTTCATTCATATCAAGCTACTTGTTTTTTAATTGTTTAATCTTTTGGGGAATTTACGGTACACAAATGGGCGTACTTTTTCCATGACATTTCGTCAGTTTTTAAATATTTTTCATATGATATTTATGCATTATTCATTACAATTGAAAAATATTATTTCGTTGCAATTAGCTGCGGGTAAATTAAACAATAACAACGCAGTCACAACGAAACAATCACAATTGTAGTATTTACTTAAAGTACGTACGATTCACATTAATGTGTCTGCCAGTACATTGTACACGAGAGCCGTTGCTCTAAGCTGCTCCTTCAGACGTCAGTTCAGGGAAAAAAGAAAGGAGAAAAAATATTTTTTTAACCTTTCTCGGAATAGGGTGGATGGCGTAGGAGGATCGCAAGGGATGAAAGCGGAATAAATCCGAGCTGGAAATGTAATCAAATAATGGTTTTATTTCCTAAAATTCCTACCATGCCATGCCGTGCCTTAAATTTTACAAACATTCGTGCTGGGAATTGCAAACAAATGCCTTGCAGAAGGAACAGCAATGCATTCGCAATGGGAGACGATTTAGCATTTAGATTTTTTTGTACAATCATTTCAATAATTTGTTCCGAATGTTTGTTGCGCAGATACCTAACCATATGAATTGATATTTACATATAGTTATGTATGTACTCTGTGGGAGCTTCAAATGCTTTTCATTCTGTAAAAAATGATACAAATATGCCAACGAAAGGAAGAATTTGCTGGCGATTTGTTTTGACCATTTTTCCAATGCATTTGTTTCGTACCCCATGCTGGACTGCATTTTATTTTCATGGGAATAAATTCATAGGGGGGCAAATGCATTGAGGAATGTTTTGATGATAACATTTCATAAATTTCCCCATGGATTTTTTCTTAGGAAAATGCGCTCAACATTTTTCCACATCATTAGGATTTGTTGCTGCATTTAATTTTAGGATTTGCCTAGTGCCCTCTTTGGCTGTACGTAATTGCATCCACTTGACCTTAGAGTGCCTTTGTTGCCGAATTTTCCTGATTGTTGCTGTGTGCACGCCACACGCATTGCATTTTATTTTTCATGAAATATTTAAATTAAAAAACTTCATGGGCGGCCACACAAAATGCACGCAGAACTTTAGCGACAGCTGGCCTGGCAGGAAAAATGAAAAATCTGAAATGAAATGAAAATAGTGAGGAAAATGCCTGTGTCTCGCTGCTGCTTTTCCTTCCTCTCTGTGTCTCGCTACCCAGCACGTTCCCCCGCTGCCTCTTCTGGGTGTTAATTGCCTTTAACGCAGTGACACTGCAAAAAAAACACACTCGCAAAGAGTGAGGAAGAGATTGCGAGAGAGGGGGAGGGAGGTGGATTGTAGGACTGTACGACTCCGGAGCTGTAGGGGCATGGAGGGGACACCAAATACATACGCACTTAATGGCGCAGTGGGATTTTTTAACACACACACACATGCCCATTCACACACATGTAGCCTCGCGCGAACAAACTCAACATATGCCAGAGAGAGAGAGAGATGCAAACAAACAGACGAACAAAAAATACATCGTGTGCGATTTTCGGGGAGAGCAAGAGCAAGCGGGAGAGCTGCAGGGTGGTGGTGGGTAGAGGCAGAAACCGCCATTCGGCAAGATCTCTTCCTGGCGCTCGCTGTAGAGCCCCTCCTCCGTTCGTACTGCGACCCATGTAATCATCATCATATGCACTTTTATGAGCTGCGTCGCAGCCAGAGCGCGGGGCACAGTGGGCCACAGACTCTGCGATGGCGGACAAAAATGTGGAACTAATACTGAACGGATTGTTCAGCAATCAGAGTGGAAGGGCTTAAGCGATTACCCTCACTAAGCTGCATTTGGTAAATGATTGAACCTTAATGGGGCTTGCAAGAGATTACGGGAAGAAGAGCGCAAAATAATAGCAATTAATTCTTGTGTCGGTGCCCTTGTGCCCCTCGCTACTGGTGGCCTTTTTCCCACTGGACAGCGAATGCTGCAGGCTGTAGAGCTCCCCAAAATGTTTTGGGACTTGTTTCATTGCGTGTAAAGTGGTGACTGGAGGTTCTCATAATATTTCTCTTTGCTGCAATCAGCTTTGGGCAGTGTATTTCGTGTCGCTTCGGTAAATATTCCATAGTTGAATTGAATTTCCATGCGGTGTTGCCTTTAGATTGTAGATTACTTACCCTCCTTCCAACGTCTCCCCCTTCGAAGGTCCCACAGTGCCCAACTCCACATGAACTTTTATTTCAGCTTACCGTGTCGTGTCTCTGGTTTTTTGGGTATATATTTTTTAATTATTATTATTTGCACGGTGCAATGCATAATAAATATTATTATTAACCCAGTTCCACCAGGACAGGCGACGACTGTGCGAGTTTCCATATGCGAACGCAAAATTTCATACACATAAATGTATGTATGTGTGTGTGCTACATGTGTGTGCGTGTGTGTGTGTGTGCAATGTCTGGTGTGATTTTCTCACTTCTTCTTCTGTTCGCTTCTCTTTTTGTTTGTTTTTTCGCGAATTTACTTAAATTTAGTGCAATTGAAAAGTTATTCCATAAAGTTTTATGATTAAAAGTTTTTATGTGCATTCCGAGTTGGCTGGGAACTCGTTTCACAAGCGATTGCCCCAAATTGATATCGCTTTTTGCACACCTCAAGCCCAACACGCTGATAATTGTTTCTTGTTTTCGGTGCGTTGCAGAAATCTCACCCGACGCCAAGGCCGTTATCAGTGGGCCACCGGATCTGCACTTTAAGGCAGGCAGCGCCATAATCCTCAATTGTGTGGTGCAGCAGCCGTCCGTGAAGGACATTGGACCGATATACTGGTATCGCGGCGAGCACATGATCACGCCATTCGATGCAGACGATGGCGAGGCGGCTGGCCCCACATCCACCAAGGAGGAGCAACAGCGAGGGCATCCTTTGGAGGTGGAAGCGTCGCCGAATGATGTGCTGAGCGAGGTGGACCTGCAGCGGGAGTTTGCCACACGCATCGCCATGGAGTCACAGCTGGGCGACACCCTCAAGTCCAGGTGGGTTTTCGGGCAAATGGGGGTGGCAGCATAATTGAGTTGTACTCAGTGTCTCCTTCTTAATCCCGACAGGCTGCGCATCGCCAATGCCCAGACGACGGACACCGGCAACTACACGTGTCAACCCACAACGGCCAGCAGCGCCAGCGTCCTGGTCCATGTGATTAATGGTGAGTCCCTGGGAGTCATTCAGTGAGTAAGTGAGTGAGTGAGTGCGTCCTGGCCTGGCCTGGCCTGGCCTGGTCTGGGCACACAGCTCACAGCTCACGGCTCGGGGCTCAGGTCCGTGCCTGGACCCTGGGTACCTCCACTCTACGCTCTTCCGGCTCAGGTGGTGCCAGGCGAGGCATAAGCCTATTATTTACAGTGCCAGCACGTTGTTAGTGTACAGCACACACACACACATATGTACATACATGTGTGTAGAGTGAGAGAGAGAGAGAGAGAAAAGAGGAGCTGTTCTTCCTTCAAAGGAGACGGACTCTTAAAGCTTATCCTTGCTTCAGTGCGCACTGACTTGTCTAAGGACTTGCAAGATGTTGTTGGACTTTTGGTTAGGCCACAGACATCAAGGCCCACAGAGTTCTTCGTGCCCAAAACTAAATTCCTATCATTTAATGGTAATAGGAGAGAAAGGAAATTGAATAATAGTACTTACTATTCCTGTTACTCTTTTGAATGATTCCAGTTTACGCTTTGCATATTTTAGTATTTGTTTCGAGTGCCTGCAAGGCAACTTTATTGCACACACTGTGCAGAGCAGCCTCTCCCTCTCTCTCTCTCTCCGTCTCCGTCTCTGTCTTTCTATTCATTCAGAGACACGCCCTTTTGGGACTAAGAGTAGAGATGGAGCGGTGGAGGTGGAGGCCTAAAAACTAAAAGTTTCGCCACACTTTCTTCGCCTCCCATGGCTCGCGCACACACAACGTTGGGCTTCCTTTCTGGGTTGTTTTTTGTTTGTTTTTGGGCCTCCCGCCCAGCGAGTCGCGGGCCCCGTTGGCGTATGAGTAATGTGGACAAGGAGCGAACAGTCAGTCGTTGGAGACTTTGGCGTAGTCGCCATTTCGGCTTTGCATATTTTACATATAAATTAGACAGAAATTAAGACATTTTAAGCTGCGAAATGAGGGGCATAAACTTGACGCCTCCTTTGTCCTCCGATTTCCAGTGCTTCTCTTTTTATGGCCCTTTATGGCAGGACATTCGCAGCAAATTGAAGTCTTCCGACTACACCACGTCCTCGACTCCGTGTCCGTGCCATGTCCGAGCTCTAGTTTTTCTCTCTCTTTATTTTTATGCGATATCAAATGTTAAGCGAAATGTCCAGCACTTAAGTTGTTAAGTTGTTTATTCAAATGAATTTTGTTGTACGTACAGGAATTTGCATTTTAAAGAGCAACTGTCTTCTGGCTCCTTCTCCACTGGAAAGCCATAATAAATATGATTAAATGTCAGAAGTAACTTGCAAACAGGCACTTAATCATGTCCCACATGTGTGCCACAAGAGTCGACCAGCGCGCTCTGAAGGGTGTGGATATCAGACAGCCTCGCTGTAAGTGGAGGAGACTCCGACTGGGAGTGGGAGTGGGAGTGGAACTGGTACTGTGCCTTTGCTACTAGGACTGGCACTGGGTATGGGACTTCCATAAATACAGATAATAAATCAAAGGCAATAAAATTTTAAGAAAAATGACAAGCACCGAGTGCTATCTAGAGCTAGAGGCCCCTATTACAGCGAATAGGGTTACACTCTACGACTGTTTGAGTTATTACCACTCGTTATATATTGATCTGGCGGCTTTTTGTGGTTTGAGTGGGAAAGGAAATATACCTCATAGCTCTTGCCATCTGTCTTGACTCCAAACTCAAAGCAGTTATGTGCTACCCCAATAATACCCTTTCTTGTGTGGCATATTCCACCCATTACTCATCTGACGTGGGCTTTAAAAATCAGTGACTGTGCGAGCAGAGATGGGTATGCTTTTGTGATGAGTCAAAGGAAAGCATTGACAAATGATGTGGAATGCCTGGAATAACATTTGCTCCGAGGAGGAGCCCAGAGTGTAGCGTAGATGTTCAAACACATATGTCATTTATCTAGTCGCTAAGGACCCAGGACCCCCACACCCACAAATTAAGTTATTTGCCATGGCATAGTCAATGGGGCGGGCCTCATGCCACAGATTTGCATACATATGTTACGTAATTATATTCCACTGTTTGTCCAATCTCTAACGTTCTCTCTCCCACTCTCTCTTGCTCCCTCTCTCTCTCTTGCAGATGAGAATCCCGCTGCGATGCAGAAGAGCGAGGCATTGGCACTGCCCGGACTTGGCCTCCGCCTGGAGCTTTGTTGGATGTTCCTCTTGGTATTAGCTCTCAGTCGTTGAAGGCGAAAGTTGTACCCCCAGCAGCAGCATACTCATTATCGTCATCATCGTCATTATCATCGTTAACTTTGTTATTGCAAACCAAGAAAGGAAAAAAAAAAACGACAGAGGGGGAGAGTTGGAGGCAGAGGCAGAGACAGGAAGAGACAGAGTGTTGTAACAAATGGAAAAACATGAGCAAGAATTAGATGTCTCTCCTCCAGATATGTTTTTTAGAAATTCTCTGCAAAAAGGAAAGGCAAACACGAGCACAGAGAGCCATGCGCTCGCTTTCCCTTTCAAGCATAATGTGTTTCCTTTTTAATATTTACATTTCATTGTTCAAAACGAGACACTGGGCCCCGGAAAATGCAATGGAAAATGCAAAAGGAACGGCCGTAGAAGGCAGACGCGAACCACAGAAGCACAGAAGGATGACACTCTCTGTAAATACCACAAAGATGCGGCCCAGGCCCACCAGCTAGCTTTCCTTTATCATGCAAAATGCATACATATATGTACAGTGCCGAGTAAAAGTCTATGTACGACCCAAGACACATTTTAGCATCAACTGTAAAATGTATAAAACTAGTGTTAATGCCTAGAGATACTTATGATTGCAGAAATGGAAACTAAAATACGATTACTATTAGGGACCACCTCTGCTCTTGCTATTTTGGATTTCCAGCAATTTGTTTTTCCATTTAAAAATAGATCTCTTTTGCTTACTCTTTTTCTATGACAAGGTTTAAGCTTTATTCTAATATTTTATAATTTACTTAAATTCATTTTTTGCTCCCTCTAGTTAGCCAAAAATTGCTTGTCAAATGCAGAGACTTGAGTACGCCACTGTTGGATGAATGCAAAAGTTTATTTTATTTCATTATTCTGCCTCCAGCTTCCAGCTTCCAGTCTCCTCTCCCTCTCTCTCTTCCTGTCTCTCTGCTCTCCACACACATCGAGAAGACAAAGGAGCGTAACACGCATCGACTTGATAAACATTTCATGCTGTCTTAGCACAGAGAAGAGAGCAAAGCTAACCCAAGAGAAAAGAAAAACGAAAAAGCAAACACACAGTCTGTGGCACAAGTATACAGCCATACCCACTACCCATACTACTCTACCCGAAGAATTGTAATATATACATATATGAAAACGAAAAAGAACTCTCATCAAATAACTAAAAAAAAAGCACACAGACGAAGAACGAACGTAAAACTGTCATCAAATAACATAATAAAATAAAATAACAAACAGACAAAAGACAAAAGACAAAACGAAACAAAGCGAAAGTAAAACTTAATTATAAAAAACGAAATTGTATGGAATTTATTTATGGGCAAAATGAAATTTAGTCACGCGGCGCGTTCCATATTCAAATAGAAAATTGAAAATGGGAAAAGGCAAATGGCAAATGGCAATCGAAATGCCAAATGCGAAAAAGGAAAGACCCCAAATGGAATTCGTTAATGAAAAGCAAAATCAATTGCGGACAGGGCAAGCCTGACTAAATTTGATGTTGCACATGGATTGGTGGACGGTGGACGGTGGATGGAGGATGGAGGATTGTGTGTGTGTGTGGCAAATATTCGTATGAATATTACCAGTACGCGTATGTGTACTTTGGGTAGGCATGAATTTACTACACGTAAGCCAGTAAGCAGATTTTAGATAATTTATGTGATGACAAAACCAAATGATACATAAATCAATGGATTGAATTCTTTCAAAACAATAAAATGAAATGAAACTAAACATAAACATAAATCACAAACCAACAAAAATCATTTTATTTCCCCCCCCCCCCCCCCCCCCCCCCCTGGTCGGGCATCAATCTCTGCCTGTGTCCGGGTAAGTACTCGGCAAAATGTTCAAATTAAGTAAATTCCAAACTCAATTACTGGAAAAAAATGCTGTCATGGTTTTGCTTTTGACTGGTACATGTACATTTATGCGGCAGTGTGCCCCCAACAAAACTGTTTAATAATCATCAAAGCGAAACCCGCAAAAGCATATTTGCTTCCAATCAGAATTCGAGAAGTCGAGGCAGGATTGGTCGATGGCGTTTCCAATTCATTGAACAGCCGCCGCCGCTGCTTCTCTTTGCATTTTTTTGCTGCTTTTCAATGCAGTTTTTTTTGTATGCGAGCAAAAGGAAGCTGCATATAGAAAGATTGATCTAATCAGCGCTATCAAAGCTCGCTTTCTGTGTCGCTCTGTGTCGCTCGTTTGTGGCAACGTACTAGAGAAGTACTCCTTTGACCTAAGGTTTGAGAAGAAGGATGCATTTGCTAGCCCCTAAAGAATATGTCTGTTTATATACAAAAGTAGTTACTCAGTTGGGTATATTTATCACGAATTACCTATACCTAAGTCGCACTTTATCGGAGCATCAAGGCCCAACATTCAGCACCTTCGCTTTAATGTGAAACTTGAATAGAATTCTGCACTAATTAAATTTGAATTTAATCGAATCATTTGCGCCAGCTTCTGCCATCGTTTGGTGGCTCAAATTTCTGCAAATTATAATTGATATTTGCTGCGTCTTGAAAAAGAAACGGCAAAACAGGAAAATATTATTACAACAAAACAGCACGGCAAAAGTTCAGTTTCAGCGTGCCGCAAGATGGTGCCCATAAAAACGCCATTACTGTCTGTACCACACACATTCTACCCCTACCGCTCCTTCTTTAGAGACCGTCACTGGCACCACCGAAACACCAGGCCAAACCCACCCAGCTGACCCAATTAATGTGCCCATAGCCAAGTGTTTTTCATTAGTTTGAATCCGCACGAAGAGATCATCGCCGGTATTTAAATGAAACAATTACGGGCTCCGGACAGCCGCCACTTGTTGCGCTTCAGAGGAACCAAAAGGGCCATCACCAGCCCCCTGACAAGGCCATTTAATGTCCGTTTGGATGGAGGTTTTTATTTTAATTTAAACAAACAGAGAAGGACAAATTTGTTGGGCTGCAGCCAGCATGCCCCTCGTGGCAAATCCAATTCTGGATATCAATCATACGCCGCATAGGCTTACAGAAATGTCTTCAGCAGGGTGATATATGAGCCGGCGGTGCTGAGTATCTAGGGAGAGGGGCGATAAAGGCGGTTAAAGCAAGAGAAACATAAACATTTATTATCATAATCAACGGCACGAGAGCAACACATCTCTCCTCGGCCCATTCTGGGAATCATACCGAACCGAAGGCCATGAGGGAGGGCGTAAAAAACGGAACCGCAATTGTTTTTGCCCGCTGCGAACGCCGCAATATCATTAAAATCATTTTTCTAGTCCTCGCATCGCATTTGTACCACTCAATGTCGTACAGCACGTCCGCCACAGCAGCGCTCTGCAAACAAAACAAAAAAAGGGAAGAGAGAGAGAGTACGGTACGGAATTGTTGTGATGAAAAAAAAAGCAACAGCCTCCAACTGAAACTGGATCTGGGAAGTGGAACTGAAACTGAAACAGAAACTGATGCTGAAGCTGAAGCTGAAGCTGATGTGGCAGGATGGGATGGATGATGATGCTATACTGAGGGGTGCGCCTCCCCACTTTGTTGTGTAATTAAAATTTTATCACAAGTGCAATTTGTGTATGGCACATCATTTTTTATGTCGGGTGCCTGGCTGCTTAATGTTGGGCGTCAAATTGAAATTACAGAAATTGAAAAAAACCAGAACCAAACAAAAAGGCAGCACTGAGAATGAGTGAGAGGCGAATGCAGAGATACTCTAGGAATTGGATGGGGGAATGGTTATGGTAAGAGCTACTTACTTATTAACAGATGGCAGATTTAGGCTCTATTCTGTGGGGAAATCGCTTATACAATGGATATAATTATGAGTATGGTTTATGCTTTGGGTATGGTATGATTTATGGTAATGGGCAGAGGGTAGATTAAGGCCATGCATCATGGAGCCCAATCAAGTGATCTGCAGATAGATGGCTGCCAAACTCTGAACAGAGACACAAAAAGATCCAGCAAACATATTCATTCATCACAAATTGATTTCTTTGGTGAAAACTACACACAGAAACTCCCCAAACGCTTCTCTAAAGACACTACAAATATGTTCAAAGAATATTTCCAGGACACTCTCCATAAAAGACTCTCATCAGACGTTGGATAGACTGCGGACAATGCTGTAAAGAGCTCATCTCTTGAGGCGCTCCTGGAATGCAAACTCGCAGGCAAACCCATGATAACCCTTTTGCGACGAGTGTATGGAAAGGCTGAATGAATGACGGAAAGAAATGGCTGTGCGAGTGCGAATGGTGATGGCAATGGAAATGGGAAAATGGGAGTAGAAGTGCATAAAAAAGTCCTACTAACACTCTCGCTGACGTGATTGCCGCCGTAGCAGTAGAGGAAGAGCTGCGTTAGGGCCGCCACAGTATAGCAGATGTAGGTTAAGCCGCTCAGCGACGACGTGTTCTGCCCGGCGAAGGCGAAGGCGAAGCAGAAGAGCATGGAGCATGGAATGAGAAAGAAAAGAGACCGAGATAAGAGCTGCCATTAATTGGAGAGAAATTGCTTGTAGTGAAAAAAAAGTAAAATAAAATGGCAAGAGATTATTTAATATATGCATAATCGTGAGAGTTTTGAAGTTGTTGTGGGAAAGATGTGGGACGGCGAAGGAAAGTGAATGAAAAACTTCAAAGAAATTCCCTCAAAATGGTCTTGGGCTACTTGCGGACTGGCTGAAGTCTGATTGCTTTTCCGTTCCCATTCCCATGCCAGTGACATTTTCAGTTGCGGGGCAAATCAGGAGCAGGGGAAAAGTACTTCTAATACGATTTCTGCATGTAGTAGAATGCATAAAGCCGTAAGCATGCTCGATTGTACAAGAGTGTAATAGGATTTGCCATAAATAAACTAGTTTTATGCTTTCTCTCCCTCTCTCTCTCACTCTTCGTTTCCCCCCTTTTTGGCCCGCTCCAAACTTTGTTTTTGTTTTTCTGCTCTCGGCTAGGGGAAGGTCGGAGAGCAGGAACTTTTTCCAGCTGGCCAGGGAGTACTCCAAGGGTATGCCAATGGTATTGTTGCACTGACCACCAACTGGCAGCGGAGGAACACAAAGTTGGATTGTCAGCATCGAGCAAGAGTAAGAGAAGAAGGAGGAGGAGCAAAGCCGATGGAATGCATTTTTAATTTTCGGTTGACCGATGCACAGAGTACTTTTTGTTCAAATTTAATATCATAATCTAGATTATTGCAGACTTTGAAGTAAGTTTTAAGAGTGTTGCGGCTGATATTTTGTGATCAATTGGGGACTTGCTGCGAGTACAAGAAACTATTTTGTCTCTCCTTCTGCTTAGCATAAGACCAGACCAATACTTTCTCTTGCCTGAAGCTCTGTCGAAATTTCAATTATTTTCATTTAATAGAGCCAGAGAATTGTGCAGCTCAAACAACCAATAAAACCAATGAATGTTACCTGTGGCAGCTCCTGATTCACTTATTTGAAGAGCAACCAAGCGACCAATCGAGTGCCCAATAAAACCACCCAAATGCCGACCAAAACAAACTTCATAAATGTATACAAATCGGCCAAAGTCTTTATATTTATACCGTGCCGCTCTCTAAGCGAATCAATATCAATCGCATACTTTCACTGCTCCCCAAAGACGGGGCAAACATGAGCAACTTTTTGGCAATTGATTTCGGAAAACACCTTAAACAGCAGCGCTCTGCCCTGCTCCGGAAGAGGAGCAGCAGCAGCAGCAGCGCTAAAGTGTCGCCTGCATTTATCCCATTTGGGAGTGGCCGGGAGGGACTTCTCGAAACAGTTTTCCGAACATTTTCAGCGCTGGTTTTGCAGAGCAGTTCGTGGCCAACGGCTTATGGGACCCCCCCACGGGGCTGTGCCGGGGACACCGGAAAACGTGTGAAAGTCGCATTAAAAACTTTTTTCGTAGCAGTAACAATTCATGCGCTTATAAATTGCCACCGGAGAGGAAGAGAGCACGGTAGCGGCGCCATTGCCAGCCACAAAAGAAACAAAAACGAATGCGGAAAACGAATCTGAACTGTGCGACAAAAAACAGGGAAAAACTTTTAAAACGGCCGCCAAATTCGATTCAACGGTGGCAAGGTGTGCGGCTAGGCTTACCAACATGATGTCCAGGATGGTCGAGCACAGGACGAAAGCGGCGGACAGGAAATGCATTAAAACGATAACGGTAAACTGGCGTGTTAGGTCCGTGCACAAATCGATAATCGCATTGTGCCGCTCGACGATAACGCCCAGCCGCCGCCTAATGTCCACATTCATCGACTCGGTAAAGACCTCCACGGTGTCTGTAAGAAGTCAACAAAAGTCAGAAGCCCAGCCAGAAAGTGAATGCCATTATGCCAGCTTGCAGGACATGCAGGACAACTCACCGCCATGCAAATCGGCAAATACTCGTCGAATGTCCTGCTGCACCAGCCGGAACCCACCGCAGATGTACATGCAGCTGCAGAGAAAGAAACCGTCCACGAAGCTGAAGGCAAACACTGTGCATGCCCCGGAAGCGGTCAGCAGCACGTAGGAGAGCGAAAACAGCGGCTGCTCCACGGCAAACGCGGGCAGGCTGCAACAGACGGAGACAGAGAGAGAGAAAATCGAGGTCACAAAGTAGACAGCAGAGAGCAGACAGCAGACAGCGAGAAATGATGATGATGATGATGGAACGACTTAAGCTAGCAGTGAGATTCGATTTTAGGGATCGAAAGTGCGAGTTTCGTTGATATAAGTCAGGTGGGAAGTCGCCGGAGGAGAGGTATGCAAATCACATTTGGCTTGCTGATGGATTAATCAGCGAGAGTTCCTTTGCTAAGAGCTAAGAACTCGAGTTAATTGAATGAATAACGAATGTCATTTTACTACAGTGTACATTCCGCTGGAGATGATCAATCAGCAGCGTATTTCATCTTTGCTTTCTGTGGAATAACTTCTGAGTCCTGGCATTTTTGGCAATTCAGCAGCCCAAAAGAGAATTGAAACATCGCGCGAGAAGATTGAAACTGAATTTCTGGCTCACGCAATAACTTGACTTTTTTATAGCCCCTTATCACGCCTCTAGACCTACCCCCTTCCCACTCTCAACATTCCCCTACTCACATGATGTTGAAGGGCAATTCAATTTGGCCTGGCAGCTGGCTCATCCATCGATACAGACCCATAATTAGGGGCTGCACATTGAATGCGGTATTGGTCATGGTGCCGGAGCTGAGCAGCAACAGGCTGAGTCGATTGGCTATGGTCGAGAGCTCCTCCAGCATCTGTTGGCCCTCGGGCCGATGGTGGGCCCAGAGCATGCCACGCAATCGCTGGACCCAGGCATGCCACCTTCTGTGGCTGCCAAAGAAGACGCAGAGCTTTAGCACACAAACGGCCTTGGTGGTGCCGGGGCAGAAGGCCTCCAGTGCTGTTACCAGGTTATCCAGGTGCACAAAGCCGTACAGACACTCACCCACGGCGCCCAGCAGCACCACCGCGAGGGCGAACATGAAAAGGATCTGGGCGTGGCAGGGGCGTGGATGCTGCGGCCAAATGCCCACAATCTGGCCGGAAATGCGCGGTATGCGATAGAAGTGTGCCGCAATGGCAGGCTCTCTGCCGTCAATCATTTGCCCGATAGAGTGGAGACTGTAGTGGAGGAGATGTTAAGTGGAGATAGCGGAGTGGAGTGGCTTGGCGTGGAGATGGCTGTAGTATCCGAGTATCGATGGGAGCGCGATTTCCTTATACTCGAGTGGTCACCGTCTCGGGGCTAGTGTCAAGAGCAACGTTTCGATTTTTCCTTTTTATATGCTTCCAATTAAGGGAACAGAGAGTGGGATGCAAGGGGCAACTTTGGTAAGTTTTTTGCCTTTGACTTTGGCAAAAGTTTTAATTGTTTTTATGCTTACGTCTGCACTTACGCTTCGACCCCACCAAACAAAGTTGGCTCCTGCCACGTTCCACTTGCAGAGAGCTCATCCACTTTGCTCCATTTTACCTGAATCCCGCCCCTTAATTATGGCTCTCAGTTACAGTTGGAATATTTTAGTTTGTTTATTCAACATTCTCGCCGCCATTGTTTGACATTCAATATTTTGTGTGTGGCTTTCGCTGTGTGTGTGTGTGGCATAACAAAGGAAAAGCAAAGGACAGATTCCGCGGCACGAAATGGAGACTAATTTAATTAATTGTTATGCAGGCGAAACTTTCACTTGGCTCAGCCCACTCCACTCCACCTTTCTCTAGTTCTGCTTTCGGGTTTCCTCTCTCCACGCTGCTTTCTCTTCCGTTTGTTTTGATTTTAATTGGTGTGACCACGCCCCACCATCAAACCCCGAAAACCCCAAAAACCCTCACCTCCTGTTTGACCGAAACTTCTTAATTGTGGTGGTTTTTTTTTTGTTGTTTTGTTGCTCTCAATAGAGAAAATAAAAACGTAAAGTTCGGTGGCAAAAAAGAAAGTAAACTAAAACCTCAAATTTGATGAGCTCTACGAAAATCACTTTCGCTTTGAGCACAAAGTTGTTGAACAAAAAATTGTTTTATATTTTTTCCTTTTGTTTTTGGTAGATTTTTCTTATTTTTTCCATTCATTCTGCCCTGAGATTGAGTCCGATTCAGTATAACCTAAACCAATGAAAGGCTCAATAATGAGAGAACTTCCATTTGCATGCCTAACTAGTTGATGGGTGTGGGTCTGGGTCTGGGTCTGGGGTGTGTGGGTCAATTACAGTCACTGCCAATAGTTAACAGACAGAGCAAAGCCAAACCAATTAAACACAGGCCACACACCCGTACAAAGCACTGAGAGAAAAGGTCTTGAAAATATGTATCATATATAGAGGTCTCTAAGAGGTCGCTAAGTGAGTTTTCACTTCAAATTATTCGTTAATTTTTCAGCAGCAGCTGTAACAGAGCCACAGCGCTGTTAACAGCCTTTAACCGCTAACAGCCTGTAGCCAGCGTCTACCATTTACAGCTCACTGTTACCGCTCCCGTTTACAGTTCACTGTTACCGCTCCCTTTTACAGTCCACTGTTACTGCTCTCCGATGTGTTCGCGCTCGCTCTTACGATCCACATGGCTCTCGCGTAGCCTTAGCCTTAGATCGGCGTACTATCCACCCTTCCACAAACATTTATTTTTCCCTATTCCAGACTTAATTCAGTTCTGTTTCTCCCAGTGCAAAATAGCACTCCAATGGCTGGGCAATAATTGCATTTCATTTTTAGGACCAACTACGAATAATATTTGACTGCAGCATTGCTTTGGGCACATCGGGCGGCATCCAGAATGGACATCGAAATGTATGTGGACATGGCTGTGGACATGGACGTGGGAAGCCAATGCAGTTGAGGTATTTCATTGAGGTCGATCCATTAACTTGCTGCTTTGCCGCTTCAGATTTGTCTTGCATAATGCTGGGGGACAACCATTGCAGTGGCATTTCCACTTCCACTCCCAGTTCCAGTTCCAGTCCCAGTCCCATTTGAGGCCATTCATCACTTGGATGGCAAACACTGACTAAAGCAAAAGCTAATCCTGTTACAGCAACTGTATCAACGCCTCTCTCTCTCTCGTTGTGGCACCAGGACGAGTACAGTGCTATCAATGATGGCCAGTAAGTGGGACAGGCCACACCTACACAGGCACTGGCCACCCACTTTTGGTGCAATTTATTTTGCAAGTCTGTGTGACATATATCAACATGCGGAGCGGCTGCACCTGCAGACTGACATCGGCATCGGCATATTCAATAAGCGGCATAACCATAGAGCAGTCAGCCATTCAAACCAACCGAAGAGCTCTGGCCCTGGGCCATGGCACACACAGCGTATGCGCAACTTGCTGCCGCATAAGCGCACGTCAAGTGTTTGCCTGCGGCCACCTCTGCCCCGATGGTGCTCTGCTCTGCCCCCGCCATCACACTCAGACCCAACCCCTGCCATTGCGTGCTGTACTAAAGTGACCATAAAGCATTGCCTTGATGTGGGCCTGGATGTGTCTCTTCTATGGCCACTACTGCTCCTGATACTGACACACCTTGGGCCTGCTTGCCTCCTCCACTCAGCCACTCGAGCAATTATGTAATATGCAAATTGAAAGATTAAGCGCGTATAGAGCAGGGCCACACAACGAAGTGGAGGTGCTCTAGGTGTTCAGAAATAATACAGGAAACGCTCGATAGGAACTAAGGAAGAGCTAGGTTTGAGCACAGAAACTATACATTCTCCTGTATATATTGCAAACCAATATTCTGGCAAAAGTTCCGCCTTCATTGCACATTTCATGATACCCTCTGTAGGAGCATGACTGCACATGGCAGCCGTACTAATCCTTTCAGGTATTAACTTCAGGGTTTTCAATGTAAGATACACTGTGGTTCACCCTCCCCAAAGTGTCATCTAATCAAGGCTTTCCTCCTACTCGAGTACGAGTGTGCACTGCTCCAACGCCCACCCACCGCAGGAAGTTCTCCCCCGCAAATTGATTGCACTACCTTGGATTCCTTCGGAAACTAGGCTTGGATTGAGAGGCAGCCCCCCTTACATGGTTGTGGCGCTGGCTCTTCCCTGTTAGTTGTACTCGTCACTCAGTTGTCTGACGTCAGTGGCAATGGCAGGAGCAGCAGCAGGAGGAGGATGAGTATTGAACGGGTGTGGGAGTTCGCTGCTGCTGCGGGTGCCCCTTGTCCAGCCCATTCAGTGTTTGGGCCCTGTTGTCTAGTCGCTTGTTGGCTGTCAGTTGTGGTGGAAGGGGAACGGTGCAGCGGCTTGTCCCTGGAGTCAGTGCCAGTGCTGGCCCTTTTATTAGCCAAGAGAATGTATAGAAATGGGAGCTTCATTTATTGCCACGACGAGTACACCAATTTTCCATTAAAATTTCACCCCATTTCGGGGTGAATGTTTATGTGTGTGTGTGTGTTTGACAATTGCATTTGCGCATTTCCGTTTCCGCTGTCATTGTCGTAGTCGTTTTCTTTTTGCGCTGCTGCCACTGGCTCCTGCTTTTGGCAGCCACGAAAATCGTCCTTGGCCGTAGCGACACCACCACTCAAGCCACCCATCCACAACCACTCCCTTCTTAACCACTCATAAATTGCCAGCTGCATTCATTCATATCTTGGTCGGCTTCCTAGCCCCGCCATGCATCATCGTCAGCGGCATCATCTACCCATTGAATTATGCGCCAATAAATTTGTTTGTTAAATTTCCCCTTGGCACGAATCGGAATCCCCTATATACCCACTCCACACAATGCCTGTGTCTGTGCCTGTGTCTGTGCCTGTGCCCGACTCTCCGCTACATGCATAAATATGTAGAGTGAAATTATATATTTAATTATTCATTATTCTGGGGAAATAGTCTGCCAGTAAATTTGTGGAAATATTTGTTGAAATTCCTGCGTCAGCATTTGCGTCATTTTGTCGCCTTTTTTGTGGCACACTCTGCATCTCTCTCTCTCTCTCTCTCTCTCTGTATAACTCTTGCTGCTTCCGCTTCCTATGTCGTGCTGCTGCTTTTGTGTGTGTTCATTTGTGCATTGATTATGCAACAACAGGATGCAACTGGCATGCAACAGTGCGTATGATTAACACTAAATGCATTCCCTGTCAAAGTGCATAATTCCAGCTGCCAATTGCCCAAAAAGAGATAAAGATACAACAAAACAGAGCAAAAGCGCTGGTTAGACGTGGGGACACTGAGGTAGAAGACTGAGAGGGTTGGTCACAGCGGCAGGGCCAAAAGGATATGGATCTGGAGTGTGTTTGTTGGGCACATCATTTTGCCTCTTTTTGCAATTAGCCGGAAAATTGATGCTGCCCAATCAGAGCTCATTTCTGCCAGCGTGGGTGGTTTGTACAAAACATAACAAAAGGGCCACAAAGTCGAGAGAGTCATAAAATAAACAAATTTATTAGAGGAATACAAATAATGTTGACAAATGGATCAGCGAATTTCAGTTATCAAAACTATTTACAATACAAGTCGCAGCCCTCACTTGCTGATACTCTGCTGTAATTAAATATTTGACTTAAAAAAGGTCCATTAAAATATCAGGAATAAGAAAACACACAATTCAAAATTGGAATAAAACCGCAGAAATGCCGTGAACCCCAGCGAATCAGTAATGCAATTTCAATTTAATGCTGATTCGAGCCTGTGCGTAATTTTCTTGCGGATATTAATCAAAAATTTGAACACCACATAACCCATACGCCACGATGGTGGGGGGATGTAAGGTTTATGCTTTATATGCATGTCTCACGGATAAGCAGCGCTGAAATTATGTTTATTAAGGAATGGAGATTGGAGAAATGCATCACACATGGCAAATCTTCTATGCATAAGAGACACTTTCGCCTGCCCGCTCTGTTCCTTGGTGGGTGAAAGTTTTTTATGGCGTCACGTAACTCAAACGGGAAGAAAGTGGATTGTGGGGCGGGGCGGGGAGGATGTGTGTAAAAAACTACTAAAGCAACCCACGTGAAAGTTATAACTTGGCATTAAATGCGAAAAACGGAACGTGGATAGCAGCACACACGCACACCAGATGCCCTCCCATAGATACACACATTTACAGCAATAAAATGCAGTTGACTGCCACGAAAGGAGGGGCTGAGTGTGGGCGTGTGAAGATGCTATCCCTCAGCAGAAGGCGGCGGAGGAGCAGGCAGAACAGTAACAACAATGATGATGATGATGATGATGATGATCGGGGGCAATGTGTTGCACATTTTGGTGGCAAAGTTGCGCAAATGTGTGAAAATTGTACAATGCTCAAATGCACAAGCAAACACACACCCCGCACACACACACACTCCACACTGTTGCACAAACAAGGAGCGAAAGGAAAGAAGGGAAACCGGAGGAAGCCGGAACACGGAACACGGAATCCGGAACCCGGAGGAACCTTGCAGGACGAGTGTAAAATGCAATTGAAAAATGCCACAGTTTTGCATAAATCAGCAGGAAAGCGCCGAAAATGCCGCACAAACAAGCAACAGCAGCAGCAGCAGCAGGAGCAGGAGCAGTGGCAGCGGCAGCAACCGGATCCGGATCTGGGCCCAGTTCGCAGGGTACCAATAACAACATGCAGCAAGACGAGCAGCAGAACAGGAGGAGGCCAGGAGCAAGGAGCGAACAAACATGGCCGCAGGCAACCCGTAAACATGGCCCACATGTCTGAGGGGCATGCAAAGAGAGAGACAGAGAGAGAGAGAGAGAGAGAGAGAGGGAGAGTGAAGCAAAGAGCGTGCCATGCAGCCGCAGATATAATTTACTGATAATGCAATTGCCGTTTGAGCAGCGCCGCCACCGCCACCTGCTGCAATCCCCATGCCCGGCCCCACAGTCCCACTCTGTCCTTCTGTCCAGCTGCTGTTGATGTTACTGCTGCCTGCCATTGCTGTTGATGTTGCATTCCAGGCTAAGCCAACAACAAAAACAGCAACAGCAACAGCAGCAGCAGCAGCAACAAGACCAACAGCAACATCAACTTCCTGGAGTCCGGAAAAGCGCTGAAATGTGCAGAAAAAAATTGAGCAATAACGATTACGAGTATCCACTCAGCAGACCGAAGGTGGAATGCCCTTTAGCAGCAGAGGGGTGAGAGTTCATGTAGAAGGAAGCCACATTAGCCTAGATTTTATACAAGAAGTAGAGACAGAAACTGGAGCGAAAGGAGCGGTGTGTGTGGCTTAGCCTTCGCTGCTGTCATTAAAGTGATTCTGAAAGTTCTAGATGCTCTTCTGAGCAGCTTTGCGATCGATTCAACTGCCTCTAATTAATTCTAGATAATGTTAAGCAGCTCAAATATTATTTGTGATTATTTTTGTATACAAAAAGAATTTAACTTTTAGCGGGTTTGAAGATCGTTGGTGAGATTTGCAGCCATTAGCAGGCAGCCATTCATTACAGTGATGATGTCTGGTTAAATGTAACGAGCTAGTTATTGCCCAGCGAAGAGCTGGTCGCCTGTCAAATATGGCGAACGTGGCACAAACTGCATAAATATTGCAATGCCATGACTCGGCGATGCCTGCGATGCCTTGGTCATGCTGCAGTTGACATTTTTTTACTCCGCACCCCTCCGTTTGCGTACTTTCAACAACCATGAAACTAGAAGTGGAGTGCAGTGCAGTGCAGTGGAGTGGTGTGTATAGGAAACAGTTCAGTCAGCGAGTAGAGTCGAGTCAGACCGAGGTTGGGCCCTGCAACGCATACAAATTGCATTTGCTTCCGTTGCGGGATTCCAAATTAAAGTTCTTCGTTCTCTCTCTCTCTCTCTCTCTTACCCTCGGAATTTGACTTAAAGCAGAGTTTGTACGATTGCCCCGAAGGAATGAGCCAAAAGAGCAATCGCTGCTGAACTTTGAAATTAAATAGAAAAAAGAAAGGAAAACCACAAGAACAACAAAAGGCATGACTTTCCTCCATTAGAGTGAAGTGAAGCAAAGGAGGCCAGAGAAAAAGTGTCGTTTGATTTTTCAGCGATTTTCCCTCTTTATACGAAGGAAATTGGCAAAACAAAGCGCGTATCGTCTGTGATTTTTTTGCCGCGCGATTTTCTTTCATTTGTACCCTCTAGCAGAGAAAAAGTAGAGCACATTTCGATGGGTGGTTTGAAGGGCATAGGAGGAGGTCATTTTGAGCATTTGTTCTGCTAATCGAATCGAAATTCCTGTCATTGATTCATGCTTTATATAAGTGGAGAGAAACTACTCGATTGTATCTTATTTTTGCTCCATTAATAAGAGGTACCCAACACTTCGACTCTCAAGGGCTCCCCCTTAATTCGGGTTGTTTCGCGTATTGTTTTTGTTTGTTTAACAATCGAGTGACTCCGAAAGTTTCTCTACGCGAACATGTGCAATATAGATCCTTACGCGTAAGGACACTATTCTTACTATGTATGTATATCATGTCATGTCATGTTGCTTTCAACTTTAAGCCATACTCGTGCCTAATTAACTCAATTCCAGCTTCCCAGCTTTGCAAATTCTTCATTAGCTGGAAGTCAAACTTTACGATATGCGATTATTTCAGTCCAGTGCCTTGGTAGCTGCTGCCAGCCAGCTGGCTGCCTTTATGAGAGCAGGCTGCCTGACGAGGTGAGGTGAGTGTTTGTTTTATGAGTGAAAATAATGGGTACTGTACTCCCTCATGCGGTGCACGGCGCCACCACTTCGGGCTCTCCATCCACCCACACCACACCACACCACCATAGAGCATAATTGTTTTAGCCCGAGTTGGCAGCCAGTTTTAAAGGTGTGGTTGCCATTCATTCAGTCAGCTACCATGCACAAATGTACAGCTTTAGGGTGTAATGTGTTGCCAAATATTCAAATAGCACGGCAACTGGCAAAGGGTTGAGGTGTGTTCAGGTATGTGCGTGGAAAGCGAACTAAAATGCTACTAAAAATACTAAAATACATCGCATTAGTGGATATCCTTATGGTCTAACATCTAAGTAGATAAATAGATATCCTTTCAATGTATTTGGGTAACCGCCCATACACACGCACACCTTGACTTCCTTCACCTGTCCTGTGCAACACACGCCACATGGCCCAATGCGTAGTCGGGCGGGGGAGGGCGAGTTATGACACTCTAGTTCCGAACAGATAACTATTCCGCAGAGTCTGCAGAGACTCGGAACTGACTATAATCTTGGCATTTCCACTATAAACACAGCCACACGGACACAAAACATTTTCTTTGCCTTTCGCCTTTCGCATGGAAAATGCATATTTTTGTGTGTCTACCAAGGTACCAAGATACCAAGAGATATATGTATATTTTTGCTTCAGTTGTTGTTATTGTTTAATTTGCGCAAAATGTTGTCTGTTTTCTTGGGCGCTGGCTCCTCGGGGGGTGACTGGTGACTGCTGTGTGCGGTGCGGTGTACTGTGGTGTGTGGTGTGTGGTGTGTGGTGTGCGGGGGCATTGTTGTTTTTAGACGGGAATTTGCATTCAAAATTTTGCATTCTACTAATGTTTGTTGTGTTGCCTTTCACATTTCCATTACACTAATTCATGTATTTTATTACACTTCCTTGCTTGCTTTCTTGCCTTGCCTTGCCTTGGATTTGCGAGAGGCTTTAAGCATTTTGTGGCAATGGAAACAATTTATGCAGCAGCCACACTGTTTAATTGCCACACAATATACATACAGACATGCAAATGTCTATGTATATGAGAGCTGCAACAGTTGCAAAAGTCGACGCTGTCTTCCAGCTGAGTAATATGATTATTAGTTCCACTCCAAGGCACAAACACAGAGGCATTATAAATCTCACCCCTACAGCGAAATCCAACTGCCTCCCTCCATCATCATCAGGACTTGCAGTCCTGGCCCCGACCACTAAATTAATGGCAATCCACAAGCAAGTCTTCTTCCCCTCCAACCGCTGACTGACAATAATTATGAAGCGTGAAAAGTTCATTTTTATGAGGGTTTCTTTCCCTTCAAATACACTTTCATCATTAGCCGTTTAATAAATCAGGAATGTGGCGTTGAAATTAAATTGCATTTTGCTTGTGGAAAACTTTACAAAATGTGGATTTGTTCAGCTTAACTTTTGACTTGAATAAGGTAGGAAATTAATTATCATTTAAGCTTATTAACTTTAGTTTAATCTACCTTTTTGTATGTGTAAGAGATCGTTGAACTTAAGGCTTTACTGTTTATAGATTAACAATCTGCTCAGTTTTGTTTTTGGCAAGTCTTTGGGCTTATCCAAAGAGCTAGTCTCCTTGGGAAAGTGTACAACTGTTGCCAATGATTCATTCAAATGTCAATTACATGAACTCAAATCCAGGCCACGGGATCAAGGCAGCGACAGCAACCACCCTCCAGGAGGCGGCGGGAGGTGGTGCATGAGTAGGGACGAGCCTATTGTGGCGTACAGTTGACAAATTCAATTAAATAAATCTGTGAAATTCAAGGAGGAATTACTAAGCTTACTCTCAGCTTGAATTTTGGCTCAAAATGAAAATTACAAAACACGCAAATATTTGCTTAAATTAAACTCGTACGAGCTTCAGTTGAATGTTGTTGATGTTGATGTGAATTTGTACGTGTTTGTGCTGCTGCTTCTGCTGGTTTGTTTAACTAACTTTGTATCTCGCCGAGAGGCTGCTTTCTAAAGCAGCCTGCCTTGGCAACAGTGCTATCCATAAGGTTACGCAATTGCTGCAGCCTCTCCCGGCGCTCTTGTGTCTCCTCCAACGTGGGATACAAAGGCAACTGCAGAGATTTGGGGCAGCTGCCTTTAAAGGCCAACGAGTACTCAAAGTCCCGCATGTGCACGTTGTAGGCTTCGATGCTGTCCATTAGGTGCTTCCGAGAGCGCTTCCATCGCAGCTTGGCTATGCTTAGACGCTCGGCAATATCCTGCTGCCGGCGACGGTACACCTGAAGTTCATCGCAACGTTCGGCATGTAGGTCAAGCAATCTCGCATACTCCTGGTAGCTGCATCTTTGGCTTCTTACACGATCCTGCAGTGACTGCAGGATTTGCTTCTGTCGCCAGGTTTCGGTGCACAAATGACTGAACCTGCCCTCGTAGGCCAAGGACTCGGCCAACACGGATTTCAGCTTATCCTGGCAGTTGGTTAGCTCTTGCTGAAGGCTGTCCCTTTGTTCCAACTGCTGCTGCTGCAGCTTCTGATCCTGAACAGTGCTCAACTCCAGCTGATTGGGCTCCAGTTGTAGGGATTCCAACTCCTGCTGCAGCGCAATGATATCATTGGAATTGCAGCATTCCTTTAGTAGCTCATTACATTTTTGTTGCTCTAATTGAAGACTGTTTTCCGCTGCTTGCCACCGGTGGTAGTCCTTTGCCATCAGCACAAAGGATTTCTCATCCAGTGACGAGTCTGCCACAAAGGGAAACTCACAAGTCGCTTCCCCCCGTGTTGTGGCGGTGACTGCAAAATCCAATAGAAAGTCCAGCAGGTCCAGTACATGGCCGATGACATGCTGTGTTCCCGGCATCAACAGCCAGCTCCTGTTCACCTTCTTGGGATACTTGAGCTGCTGCAGGGCATCCATCAGCTGCTCCGC
This sequence comes from Drosophila guanche, assembly GCF_900245975.1. NCBI lineage: Eukaryota > Metazoa > Arthropoda > Insecta > Diptera > Drosophilidae > Drosophila > Drosophila guanche. The sequence goes on from NW_022995746.1 coordinate 3,624,508, forward strand.
ATAGCAGGCCTTGCTCAATGACCCCGCCGCTACCCCAGAGTGGGGCAACAAATGCCTCACAATGCTCACAAAGTCCGCAATAGTCATCTGGCGCAGCCGTCGCTCTGTGCTGCTGCTGCTGCTGCTGCCCCAACCCTCCATCTCCTGCTGTAGGTAGGCTGTGAGCCTTTCCAATTTCGACCCCATCGACTCCTTGCCCTGCACGTGCCGGAACTCCAGCCGTCGCTTTGTTATGCCTAACTTTGTTATGTGGGGTGTTTCTCTCTCCGCTCTCGATGCGGATGCGGATGCGGATGTGTGGGGGAACAGCTGCTGCTGATGCTGCTGCTTGGGATACGAGAAACCAATGGAGGGCACCAACAGCCTGTTTGCGGCGGTGCCTGGTATTGGGGATTTGTGATTCTGGCGACCTATTCTCGTTGCGGAGGCTGTCCTACGACTGCTATCCCTCTCATCCTCCCTACGCCACCGCTCCAGCAGTTCCTTGGTGCGCACTGGCAGCGGCGGCTCTGAGCAGAGTACGACTGCGATGCGGGGACAGCTATGGGTGTAAACCATTTTTCGGCATCAAACTTTGCTTTGTCTTTGCACATTGTTGAAACATTTTACATACCGCATCTCTGGTGTTTTGTGTATGTCTCCTCTGTCTGTCATGTTTCCGAATGCAGGGGCTGACGGTGTACGGACTGCCCTGGATGCAGATGCAGATGAGGCCTGGCGCTGTCGCTCCAGCAATTCCTTGGTGCGCAGCGGTTCCAAAAAGATGGGGCTGCTGAAATTTCGACATATTGTCATACAGTGATCTTCACGTACGCAAAACTATTACCAACCTCATCTCTGGAGTTTTCTGCTGCCTTGCCTGTTGCTGTCTTTCCAGCAGCTCCTTGGTACGCCGTGGATCCGAAATCTGTGCATAATTGCTGAAATCTCGTAAATATTAGTTTGATTTACATGTACTCGAACTGTTACTCACCGCATATCTGGTGTTCTGGGTATATCCAACAAATCCGCAGTTCTTTTAGGCATATCCATCCTGGTTTTGGCTGTTTTTTATAAATATTTTCAATCTGTAGCGCACAAACGATCGACAGCGCATCCGTGCGAATGGCACATTACGGATCACCACTGTGAATGGCAAAATATCGATGCTCTGATAACAATAAACATAACAAATTCGACGCTAAATTCAAATGTGGGATTTAAATGGATGCACACACATGAGAGGCATTCAGACAATGGAAGTAACACAATTATGCGCAATATTTGCGGCAGTGCGATGCAAGCAATCAAACAATGGCCACATCCATGGAATTTGGGGTCTGGTTAACTGCATTTTCTACCAATTATGTGCCGCCACTTCGCTTAACATTTATGAACTTTGCAATTTAAAAATTGTATCCGTTGGCAAAGCAACGCGAGACGCCCTGGCGGCCAGGCCACACTACAAATGCATAAATCATGAATGAAAGTGAAAATAGGTTGCACCTACCAGGTGCTCCCAGGTGCAAAGGGCACACAGAAACACACTCTCCTCTCCAAAAAGCGTAGCAGGATGGCTTTTTGGGGGGCATAATTACAAAACAATACAAGCGACGGGGTGCCCAGGAGCAGAGAGCCCAGCAGGAGAGAGCCTGGAGCTGCACACCCTATGCCATGCCATGCCCTGCCATTCCCAGCGGCGAGCAACAAGCACCAGCACCAGCACCAGCACCAGCACCAGCAGCATCAACAATAGGTGGGGCAGACGGTGTTCCGTGGTGTTTTTGGGGCGTGGTTGACTTTTTATTTGTGTATTTGCTGCTGTTGTTGTTTTGACTGCTGCGTTTTTGCAATTTAACCGCAATAAATAATGGAGAAGCTTGTTAAATTTGCCACCCACACCCGCAACACACAAAACTCGAGGGAAAAATGTGGGTTAGGCAACGCCTCTTGTAACTATAACGATGATGTTATCACAGCTCTCTCCTCTAAACTCCATTTGTGGCCGGATTCTGTAACCGAATTTGGTGGCTGGACTGTTGGCAGAGAGCACTGGCATGGAAATTTCAATGTTTTTCGCGCATATTTTGTATGTAATACATTTTAATTGAGAGACATTTAGAATGCATAAAATGCAACCAAAAATGCGCTTAAAATAATTACATTTATTGCCGCATCAGCAAATTTCAGAGAGGCCTGACTAAGCATACAAATGTCGATGGCACCAGCGGCAGTGGAAATGCCCCCTGGGGGAAAATCAAATCCATCAACAAAACACCTTCCGTCCGTCTCGTATATCACTAAATAATTTTTGCATTTATTTTATATAATACAGTACACATTGCATTAAACTAAATAAAATCTATTTAATATATAATATATATCATATACATATATATATATATATATATTTATTTATAATATGTAATCCGTACTCTTTTACAACACATTTCATTCCTTCTACTATAAAGATTGCTCACGCTCACACATATACGACGAGTATAATCATAATCAGTAACCCCTTTCAAGAGGATATATGCTATATATATATATCATTATTATATATACGTAATACACGCATCGCATCGCCTGCCATTTGATCCATTTCCTCCTCAACATCCTCTACGTTCTTAGCATTCTTTTTGTTAACAACAATTATTGCTATTTGAATTTATTATTATTGATTTGTAAGTGTACTTTGTGTGTTTTTGCGTGTGTGTTTAAAAATCCTTAACATATATTTTTTTGCGGTGTGTTTCTTCTTCGGTGTTCCATCATCTCACGATATTTCTCTTTCTGCATTTTGTGTGGGATATATATTTGTTTATATTTAAAATATATTTCTATATATATATATTTATATTATAGTATTGGTGTGTTAAACAATTGAACATGTTAAAAACAGTTTTGCCTTGACGGCTAGTAAACCCAAAAAATGTCCCCATCCTCTAACAATTGTTGCCTGTGTGTGCATACTCTTTTCTCTTGTCAAACTATTTACAATATAATTATGGGTCAGGGCAGGGACAGGGCAGCAGTAAGGGATCAGGGCTCGTTGTACTAGAATTGAACTAGAAGCAAAAGTGGGAAGAGAAGCGGGTGAAGGGGGATTGTTGTTGCAATCTTATGGCAAAACACACACTCAACACTCTCTCGGGGCTGCGATTGCAGGATTATAGATTACAGATCTTTGAGGTGGTAGGCGAATATAGGAATTATATAGACACGACATACAAAAAACGTTGCGGTGTGTGTGTTTGTGTGTGTAATACATATACATACGTAATCGTAAACGTAATAATAATAACAGTAACTATATCAACGCAACATTATGGACGTTCGTTCACAAGGATATGGGTGCATGGGTGTAAGGGGGAATGGGACAGGCGCTCAATTGGAATTAAACATTAATCAACAAACCGACCACAAATCAACTGCCACTCATTCCTGACAGAAGCCCTCAGTCTCCTCAATGGCAAAGGTCAACTTCTCCACCAGCTGGTCATAGCTCTTGTACGGCGGCAAATCCAATCGATTGAAGCACGTATGCGAGCGCGGCAGCCACGTCTCCTTGCCCACCTTCTCGATGCAGAATCGCTGCGGCCCATTGGAGCCCATCAGCTCGGCAAAGCCGCCCACAGGCACACGACACGTCCCCGTCACAAACTGCAGCAGACGGGCGCGTTTCTCATTGTCCGTTTCACGTACAAACTATATGGCAGGAAAGAGCGAAGAATTTTATTAATAGGGGAACGATTAACCTTGTGGTCATGGAACTCACCTGCCAGAACCAGACAACCTGCTTGGAATTGCGATTGTAGTGCCTGTAGATGGTATTGCGCTGCCAGTCCTCGACGTCCACATCCTGCATGCCGCACAAGATCAGCTCCAGTTCGCGCTCATCAAAGTACTTTAGCCACTCCAAAGGTACAACCTCATTGAAGCCCTCCAAAAAGGTTTTAGTCTGCTGCTCAATGCCACTAAAAGAAGCAAAGATAAATCAATTGAAATATATGGCAAAATGAATCCCTTTCTGCTGACTTACCGTGTCATACGCCATTCCGTCATAAGCGTTATGTACTCCTCTTTGTTCTCCTCGTTCACGCGCTCCTTCTCGCCGTTCTCCTTCAGCTCGTGATGGATTATCTGGCCGAGTACTTCAAAGTCCACGCTGAACCACAGCTCGAGGCCACACTCATCAATGTTGTTGTCCTTGACCCAGATGAGTGAATTGTAGAACTCTGGATCAATCGTTTCGATGTCCTTGATGGTCAGCTTCTTGTTGAGCATCCGCTTGTAGAAGGGCATCGTGAAGCCGCTGTAGATGAACCGCCCGTGGTATAGGGCCATGGCAATGAAGCGTCCAATGAACTTGAAGTACTGCAGATGATCGGGATTCACGTAGGAGGCGGGATTGATCTGCAGACTGTAGTTGTTCTTGTTGGCATACTCGAACAGGCAATACATGGGATTGAGCACCTCGTGCGACAGCAGGAAGAACCACTCCCTGGACACGCCACCATAATCGAGTCCCTCCTCGCCACGGAAGATGATGTACAGGCGGCGACGCAGCTCGTAGGCGGGCAGACGCATAATCTGATGGTACGAGTCCTCGAAGAGCGTCTGTCGTGTCACCGTTATCTTGATATGCGACGGCAGGGCATTGCTCTGGCACAGGTATCGGAATTGCGACAACTTCCAGCGGAAGCTGCGCTCATAGGCACGCGGAACGCCATACACACCCTTAGCGCCCTTGGGCGCACCCGGACGCGGATCCTCGAAGGTGGTCCGCCTCGTATTGTGATCCACAAAGAAGCGCTCGCCAGCCGCCGTGTAGCGTATCTCCCAGCCTGGTGGCAGTGGGCCTTCGTTGATAAGGCTCACCTCCTGACCTTGTGTGCGTGGATCCTCCCACTGGGTGGTGCGGTTCTTGTGGTTCACAAAGTACACACGATTGTCCGATTGCACCTTCTTCTCCCAGCCATCGGGCAGCACACCCAACGCATCCTCATCGTCCTGCGTCACCTGAGCGGTCACCGCAGTCGGCTGCTGCTGCTGTGAGTACAGATACCGCTGATTGCCCTGCGACACCACGTGTGCGCGCTGTCCCTGCCAGTGCTGGAAGTGCATCAGTCGCTCACTGTTCGGCCGCTGCCAGGTGGTCTTCCGCGTGTTGTGGTCCACATAGTAGACCCGTCCCCGTCCATCCTTGCGTATCTCCCAGCCAGGCGGCAGCGGCGTTGGCTTCTCCCAGTACGTGGAACGCGTGTTGTGATCCACATAGTAGCGACGTCCGTACTGATCCAAGCGTATCTCCCAGCCAGCGGGCAGCGGCTCATCATCCGCTGGTTGAGGCTGCAGTTGGGGATCTGTGCTCTGGCTCACGGGCAGTCCAATTCCCGCCTGCTGCTGCTGTGTATCCATTGGTACTCCTGGCCCCGCTGGCATGTAGACACCAGCTGGTGGTGGTGGATTCTCTGGCATCACGCCATTGGCATACACCTGCGTCATGGGCCGTGGCGGTGCCACAACCGTCGCTGGTGGCTGTTGTGGATACGGTGCTGTTTGCGGCACAGCCGCTGCTCCTCCGCCGCTTCCATTGACCATCCTCAGGGGTTGCTGTTGCTGCTGCTGCTGCATCTGTTGTTGTGGTTGCTGTTGCTGTGGTGGCGCCTGTTGCTGCTGCTCCCACACGGGTGGCCCTAGTATGGCCGCTCTGGTATCTACACCATTCGAACTCATCGAACGATTGGCAAGTGGCTCCGGATTGCTATTGCTATTGCTTGAACGCAGCCGCATTCTGGCAATCACTCCGCCGTAGATCATGCAACTACGGCCAGCGGCGGCTGGATCGCTTAAGGCTGGATTCACCGCCTGGACGGCATTGCCATTCTGTTGCAACTGCAGCTTGCTCATGTCCAGCTTCAGTCCATTTAGTATGGCCACAAGTACGCCGCTCTTGGTCTGACGATTGTCCGACTTGGAGGTGACAAACAGATCGATGGTCAGCTCCAGGAACTCACAGCGTCCGTTGTAGTGTTGCAGAATGTGGGCCAGATGGATGATGCGCTCCCCTAGCATGGCATCCTTGCGGAAACTCGAATGATCCAGCACCTTAAAGTGCAGCGTGGAGTTGGGCGTAATCTGCAAAGAGGGGGAAATGGTTAGAGTTTCAATCAAAGGCCTTTCATTCTGATTACTCACCAGCACTGTAAACTCTTCGTTCCATTTGGGCAGAAAGCTATTCTTTACTTGGTCTGTCTTGCGCTTGCTTTTGCTATCAATCAGCAGCTCCACATAGGGATTTGGCTTGAGGAAGCCATTGTTGCGCAGTGATGCCTCCTCGACTGTAAAGAAATGTAACATTTGATTCGGTGTTTCCTTGGTTTTTCTCTTTGTTTTGCCACTCACTTGTTACGCTTAATTGATGATATCCTTGATTGACGGCACTGGCACCTCCACCGACATTGCCACCACCACTGCTGCTGCTCAAGCTGCTGTTGCTGGCACTGCTGTTGCTGCCACTTGCCACACCCACACCCCCTGGATTGCCCACGTTGGCTGTGGCCACGCCACAGTTCAATGTTTGTCCGCCCTCAATGATGCCCCCTGCACCGGAAGCTGCACCTGCTGGCAGCCCATTTCCATCGGCCATTTGTGTTGCTTTTTATGCGAGTGTGTGTTTTGTCGTCTCCTCCTTGGACGCTCCTTATGGGCGCTGCAAAAAGAGAACACACAGAAAATGTGAAATGTTGAATAGAATTTCGTACACGAGAAAAAAAGGCCCCAATTGATAAGAGCTGATAAGATTGTGAGGTGAATTGTTGCTGCCACAATGGAAGTTCAAGGTTCTAAATATATAACTTTAAAGCGAATTTCCAGGAACCAGAACTGACTTCCGTTGCAAAGAAAATTACGCTGTTTCCACAGAGGCTTATTTTGCGGCTGATCTACTCTATAGATCCCGTAAAAACTCTAATCTTTTTGGCAGCTTTCGAGATAATTAAAGCTCTGTATATCATTATGAAAGCGAATACATACCGATAAGATAAACGCTGTTTAACTATAGTACATATATTTATGTACCTTATACATTTATACGACCCATGTCAGACTAAACTTTTTGCAATGACTCCTCGAACTGCTCTACTTTTTTGGGTAGATGAAAACTTCCCCTTGTTTGTGGGTTTTCTTTAATTTTTGTTAGCTAATCATCAGATATGAGCGTGTAAATATTACCACTGTACATGCCACACAACACAAAGTGCTACAGTGCGTGTTATAAATGTAAGTAAGCAAAGCACAGGGGTAGAGGAAAGAGTTTTCGATTTTCAATGGATTTCTCGATGGAGAAGCTAAACCTTCAACAGACCTACAATTCTGGGACGTATTGCCACTAAGTTCTGCCCATAAACTAACAATAAAATCGAAATGCCTCCTCATCGATCTACAGAAAGTGAAACCTTAAGCGCTTGCAGTTCTGTGAAGACCCCGGACCGCGTGTTATTAATTTTTCGCCTTTAATTTGCGGCTGTCATGGCATGGCATACAATGTGAATTTTCCCCAGCAATGAGCGACTGGTCATCCATAATCTTGATAGCAAACACTGAGACACACAAGCCGCAAGCAGTGCACACACATCAGGCAATGGCAGACAATGGACACACGAGTATACACTCTACAATAGATTGTATAATAATACTCTGGTAATGCGGTGCGGGGGTAACGGACACTGGGGGAGTGTGGAGTGTGACTCATCAACAACGGTAAACCCGTATACAGTTTCGATTGTTGAATGGACACACTGCATATTGCATATTGATTTGATTGTTGTTTCATTTGCTTTTGCTTGGTGGCGCTGGCGCTGGCGCTGGCTGCTGCTGGCTGGCTGCTTCTGTTGTTTATTGAATGCACAATTTTGGTTGACGGTATCGCCTCACAAACTTTTCTGAAAACACGTGAACAAGTGTAGATAGACGTACACGTACACGTATGTACACTTTTGCGGTAGAGTGTATGAATATTTGCCAAGCGACGACGACAACAGTTTGTTCAATTATGAAAAACGGTCAACCGTGTGAAGAGGCGCTAGAGACAGCTGTGATTACAAGTATCTACTATGTATAGTAGTACATATGGGAGTGTAGCCACATACATAGAACACGATTCGTACAAAGTCTGTTTGCTGATATTTAATGCAAACAAGCAGCAGGGAGGAACATCATTTAGAATGCAATTAGCATTGGTTTTACCCGCTATGCTTTGACAGCTTTATCTTGGGTAAATATTTATGTGCAGAAAAATAAATCTTATCAAACGTCGGAAGTACATATGTACAAAATAGAGTTCATATAAGAACAATAACAACGAGCGCTAGTATTTCGAGTACAGGATGCACATACCCGCTAATTAAAAGTTATTGTTTTTATTTATTTATTTGCGATTTTAATGAGAAAATGTTTTTAATTTGAAAAGCGGAAAACTAAAAATAAATTACTAGGAAATTAGAGGAACGAAAGAAAAGCAAGACACGTACATGATCTATCGTATCGGACTATAATGTTTTTGGATAGATAGTTGGACAATCGTTTTCTATATAACTTTATCAAATATGAGCTCTATTCACGCAAAAGTGTTTGTGCTACAGCATTTTGGGGGAGGTATAAGAAGCTTTAAATTATTGCGTGATTTATCTGGGATTCACGATGAAATTTGTTGATTGTCTAGCATTTATAGTCTGTACTGACTACGCAGTATTTGTATAGTTTCTGTGATTGGCAGATTCATCTACTACACTCGTAAATGGTGATTCATGAGGCCATTTTTCATGCAAAACGTTCTAGATCTTTGAGTGGTGAATGCTTCAACAGCATACCCCATATCCCTCCGAAATAACGATTACTGAGTAATGATGATAATAAATACTTGAAACAAAGAATCGAAGAGTCAGTCGCCTGATAGGAGAGGACTTATCTGTGAGGGAAGGCACAGGCTGAGCGGCGGCGGCCATTATGGGCAGAGTGAGTGCAGCTCAGCAGGAAAAGCGACAAATGTGTAATCAGCGAGGCGAGACGCACAGAGAGAGACAGCGACAGACACAAAAACAGTTGCAACAGCTGGCCCGGACGCCCGGGTTCCGCAGTTCCCAGAGGCATGAGGGGCTGAAGTTGTCAATAAATCAAGCGACAAAATGCATTTTTAGCTGCCGGCGGGTGGGGTGGAGAGTGGGGGTGGTATCAGCGTTAGTGCACCTGAACTACACACACACATACACACTTGCACTCAGACTCTGTCAACTTGAACTTCCATGACGCTGGCCGACGTCGCTTCTTTATAGAAATAGAGTATCGACCGATTGGTACACGCACTAGCACACCCACACACACATGCGCCGCCACTTACAATTACAGTTACAAATATTCGTGGTCATGTAACGCACGCCAAAAAAAAGCTGCTCCCTCGCTCACTACATATGCACACACATCTGTAGGTGTGTGTGTTTGTGTCACTTTTTGTTTGTAATTGAGGCAAAGGTCGCGGCAGGGTATGTACCGCCCGATGCGGCCATAGCCAGAAACACCAACAAACACCTCTCAGAATGTTGGCCAAATGGAAATTCCAATGCACAAAGGTGTTTTGCATGCCCGCAAACAATTTCCACTTTCATGTGTACCAACTGGGGGTCTGGCGTTTTTTTTTCTTCTACCTGCGCCTTCTTTGCCTTCGTCTTACCTTCTTCTGGCGCTGCTCCTCGCTCGTTCGTGTGAGCCTGTGTGTGTGTTCGTGTGTATTGCTGGTTTGGCTGTTTGTGGGTTCTGGGCCTGGTTTCTTGGTTGCTTCACAATTGCTTGCGTTGCGTATTTGTTGCACGTATATCCGCCAAGCAGAATATATGTTATTGTAGAACTATTAACCAATAGATTATTTGTTATTGTGCTGTTTTCGCAGGCAAAGCAATTTCTTTGCCATAGTGTTACGTTAGAGATGGTAAAACTGATGAAATTGGCTAGCTATCGATATAAATTTCGTTTCCATAATGTGACGGCAGACCATCAAAAATATACCGAAGTACTTCTTATTTTCAAAATATACCGTAAATATACCACTTCCCATATAGTTTTACTCGATTTTGATATTTTACTCAATATTATAAGCTGGTTGGGATGAATCAACTACATAAGATTGGCTAGTTTAAATGAATTTCTTTTATTGGTTTTTTTACAACATAGGCATCAAACTGAAAATATCTATTTATTTCTACGTTATTTGATAACTTTTTTCAACAATTTAAAAAGCCAACGGAAAAAATGTAGAAACCTTTAATCGAATGCTTAAAAAATGCATATAATTTTATGACGGCTTGTTTATGTCACACACCTTTCATTTTTCCCATAACGTTTTAAGTATTTTCTTGTCATTCAGTATTTTTATTATTCGTCACCCTCTTGTCCAATTCACCAATGTAGACGGCGTGTAAATATGTAATTTAGGCCACTAAAAACTAATTCGTGGTCAACATCGAATTCCTAATCGTTTGCTATCAAAATCTCAACTTATTCGAAAATGTCGAAAAATACTGATGGTCCGATATCGATAGCACTATCGGGGAGAAACCGATATTGAAAAATGGGCACACTTTTCAGATGGAGATGGAACTAGCTCAAACTGGTTCCCACATAAATCAAAATAGAAGCGCTAACTTTGAAAGTCTCAATAAATGTTGGAAAACTTGAAACTTGAATGAAATTGTACTTGATGCTTGGATTTTCTGATTTTAAATGATGATATTCTCCTACTCTTCCCACTATTTATATTCATAACATTACCAATTCAATTGGGTTTATAAAATAAATTAAATCTAACACTTTTTGTAGCCATGGGAGTTAGACTAAATGTATGACGCAGTTATTACTTAATAGTATACATTTTTTATTACATTTCAGCAAACAAACAACGCACTAAAAGTGAAATTTCTTGAATCTACTCCAAAATTTCGAATGGAAATAATTCAGTTATTTGCTTTAACAATTAATAGCAACTACCCAAAGTGCGAGAGAGGCAAGTTCCATTCGGGCGCCAGAGAGCCACGGAAATGCTCCAACTTAAACGTCTGTTTGCTTTTGCTGCTCTGCTGCTCTGCTGCTGCTCTTGTTCACACTTTTTCCCCGAGAACGACGCGAAGACTCTCCACCGACCACCGACTTGGGGCCGCGACAAAGTGAAAATGATCAAAATTTAATGTCAAACCCCCAGCGGATGGTCAGTCATTCGTGTCGAGTGCTCTGAACGCAACGGAAGTAGCGAGGGATTACGTGTGAGCGAAGCCAAAGGATTAAGTGGATTAATCGCAGGATACGTGGCAGGGAAAACTCAAGATGAGAGGCCTGGTGATCTACGCGTGGCTGCTAACGGGTTTATTTTACTTTTCCGAAGGTAAAACTCGATACAAAAGTGCAGTGAAAAATAAATATAAATTCAAGTGATTTAATTATACATTTTCTCTACCCACTTTCCATTTATTTTCGTTTCTCTGGCAAACCTTAGGCAAACCCTGCCCTGAAAAGACACGCCCCCACAAGACACGCTGCGACGCCTACTACAAGTGCCGTGAGCTGGCCACGAACTCCTACGTGTGGGTGCCCGTAAAGTGCAACGAGGGTCTGGTGTACGAGACGAGTCTGGGCGGTTGCGTCCTGCCTGGCGAGGACTGGGAGTGCATCACACCCAGCGAGTTGGCCAGCTCCACGCCTGCCAGCAGTCAGCCGGATGCGGATATTTTGATTGTTAACGACATGGATGAGGCGGGTCTGCTGCTCAGGGAGTCCTCTCCGCATCACGTTGAGCACGAACACCACGATGATGGCACAGTGGAGTTAGTCCTGGACTCAACGCTCAGCAGTGAGGAGCAGGAGGGGGACCAGCAGAGCTTCACACAAAGCCACGACGAAGAGAGCTCTTCCCTGCAGCACTTTGACTCCAGCGGCGACGGCGAGCTCATGGAATTGGACAGCCCCACGCCAACGATTGAAAATCGCGAAGACGAACTGGAATTACACAACGAACACAGAGAGGAAGTGGAGCACATGGAGCACATGGAGCACCGCCCGGATGTGGAGCAGCTCAAGGCGGAACTAAAGCAAGTGGCGGGTGTGAGTGAGCTGGCCAAACCGGGCTCCCAGATCGATCCACAGCTGACGGCGCACCTGCAGCGACTCTCCCAATTGATCGATGGACTGCAGCAGACCTACAAGAAGACGGACAAACTCCAAGCGGATATGCGACCGGATCAGCTGAATGCCTTTCTGGCGCACTTTGACATCAAGAATCGCTACGAGATGCTGAATCCCATGGAGGCCACGACACAGCAGATGGCTGCCACCTCCACCAGCACAACGACACCGGAGCCACCGCGCTACAGCAGCAGCACGAAGCTGCCACAAGCGAACAGCAACAAGACACGCCTGCAGGAGCATCTCTCGAAGCATCGACTGGAGCCGGAGACAAAGCTAATGCTCAGCAATGCATTGCCCTTTTCGGGTGGCACGGGTCAGGGATATGCCAACTCGCAGATTGTGGTGAATCGACCCGAGGGTTCGGTGATGTTTGCTCTCCCGTCGCCACAGTATGGCATGAGCCAGGAGCAGGGCGGTGGCTCTTCTTATCCCTCACAGCAGAGTCACTCCCAAAGTCACTCGCAGAGCCACGAATATGGCGATCATGAGCCCAAGATTTCGGAGGATACGCTCAAGACGGTGCTGGAGTTGTCCAAGCAAATGATTGCCGCACAGAATGTGCCCAAAGTGTTGCCAAATCCGGGCTTTAATGGCTACTATGCTCAACCCATACTGCAGCCGGTTTACCTGTCGGCACATGGCAATCCCTTCCAGCAGTACTATGCGCCACAGCCAATGCCCAGCCACTATATGCACCACAAGAAGCACTCCTCGGGTGGCAGTTCCAACGGTGGAAACGGTGGAAACGGTGGCTACAACAAGCCCAGCACCACCATCATACACAACAATGTGATTCCAGTGCATGTGTCCAGCACCAGTTCGGGGGAGAAGGAAGTGTTGGACACCTACGGGCACAGTTTGGGTGTGTACCCGAGCCTGGATAAGCATCAACCTACTGGCATGGACTACATGACCACAGCACGACCCACATCCAGTCAGTATCCAACGCCCTTTGGCTCGGAGTACACTGTGACGACGCCGCGACCCTTCCAGGAGCAGCCCTCGGCCGCCACAGTGTCCACCTACTACACGCCCAGTCCGCATCTCAGCGAACAGAATGTGAATCGCATCTTCCAGCCAACCGAATCGTATCCCACATTGAATATGCCGCGACCCATGGACATGTCCATGTTCCCAGGCGGACACTTGGAGCCGGGACAGGTGAGCATACGACCCAATTCGCAGAAAATCGAAAGCATGGAGATGGATGGCGGGGCTGACGAGATGATTAAGGCCAGCTATGGGAATGTGAATGTGAATGGAAATGGAAATGGGAATGGGAACAGCTCCCCGCACGTACTGACCTACAGCAGCGATGGAGGCATCTCTGGAGGCGGCATGAGCCATCAATTAGCACCTTCGGGGGCATATCTAGATCAGAGCTACAATCAGCAACAGTCTCAGCCTCAGCCTCAGCCTCAGCATCATCATCATCATCCGTACATGCCACGACCGACAATGAGCAGCAGCATGTACAGCGACTCTGAGGGCAACATGGAGCTCAATATGTTCAGCAATATGAATCCCTACACGCCGGATAAGGTCAAATATGGTGGCGGATCCTCCGGCAATCCCTCACCCCACGGGCAGCTGGTCAACTTCAATGGGAACTTCATCAGTTTGGATGTCTTTCAAAAGTCCATACTGCCACTGATGACCAAATCGCCTGGGGCCATGACAGAGCTGGGCAATGTGGAGGTCATCACCTGCCAGACGGGTGTGCGGCAACCCAATCAAACGGACTGCACTCGCTACTTTGTGTGCAGCAAGAAGGATGGCAAAGTGTTGTCCTACTCGTGTCCACCCTACACGGGCTTCAACAAGCAAACGCGGATCTGCGATGCCCAAACATACGCACAGTGCGGCAGTGTGATGCCTGCCTTCAATGGCTACACCATAGACAGCAATAGGCGACTGCAGATGGAGGCCATCAAGATGCTGAGCGAAGCCAAGAGGCGACAGGAGGCGGCACTCAAGGCACAGAACATTGCCAGTCTGCTGCAGCAATATGGAAACACTCAGCAGAGTGGAGTTTCATCTGGCATCTCGTCCAACATTGAACAGGATTCCATGGACAATGGTTATATGGTTAACCTGTCCGATCTGGGTCCCGCCACAAGCACAGCCAGACCCATCATCATACAATCCAGCAGCAATTCCATAGGATCCTCATCTGGATCCTCTGGGTCCGTGAAGAAGCGAAAGTACTACTGCAAGGAGGGCGACAAGATACCCGATCAGACATCCATCAGCAGCTACTTTGTGTGCTACAAGAACTCGCAGGGCCAGATGAAGGGCCACAAGATGAACTGCTCCAAGAGTCTGCTCTTCTGCCCCAAGACGCTCATGTGCACGCTGGCCTCCAAGTGCCAGGACTAAGAATCACAACACTCGGAACTGGGACACTCTGGCGGTGTCTGTTCAATGAGAATTTTTCCACATTTGCCACCTAAGTTATTATTTGCCTAGTTGTCTAAGTAATTTATTCTAATCTAAGCCAAAAGACCATTAAACTTCTCAAAACCCGAAAAATAATGCTTCAGATTTGTTTTGCTTTTTCGCTGTGTGTCGTTGGGGTCGCGTGAAAGTTTCTTGACTTGAGCTTGTTCTAGACCAGAAAAGACCTTGCCCTTCCAGTTCTTTTGGCAGTTGAAAAAAAAAAACTGACCTTCTTAAATGTATTCAAAACGTGATATATGCCAGGCGGTCACTTCAGTACTCGTACAGGAGCGGATTGGGGTAGGCCAGGGGCTCTTATTACACTAAGTAATTTACAAATCAATGGAAGTTCGAGAAAACAAGGATTCTAATTTAGTTTCGGATACAAAATTAGTTTCAAGAGAAACTATAGAGTTGTAAAGTTTTTAAATACGGAAACAATTCCTGGTAGAATTATTATTTCAACGAAATCTCATTCATTGTTATATTACGAGGAACTTTCAGAGGGCATTTGAAGGCTTGGAAACCTTGCACTCTAGCATAATAATTTAATTAAGTATAAAGGAAACGAAACAACTTATGAGTAATCCGGGAACAAATAGTTGTTTTTCTTTCTCACAATATCTCCACCAAAAACAAGCAGCAACTTTAAGCTTATTCCGCACCTGTGCTATGGAAAGATTTTCACTTTTTTAATGTCGCCATGAAGTCTCTTACTTGCTCGTGATTTTGGGATTTTTGCTACAAGTTAATATAACATGCAGCAGTTGACATTTATGCTCAGGCACTCAAAATCTAGAGCATAAAAACACGGTGCAAGTGTACCAACAATATGTACCTAAAGTAGTCAACAGGTTTGCCCAAACTTATGGCTCGTGCACTCAGTAGAATTTGGCAAATTGTGGAGAGATTAGGATGAATGAAAGTTCATTAAAAGTTTGCGAAATTAATGAATGAGTTAAGTGAAAATGGTGCTACACCAGGAGAAATATGATTTAATAATAATAATAATACTAATACAGATCTCCTAAAATGTTGTCGAGGAAACATAAATGAGAAATCCTCAAAATGTATCTTTCCTTTTCAGATTTTTCTGCGCCACATCTAAACCAAATTGTACAAGACTTTCGCTTAACCTTCAGCTGGGATGGTTGACTATTCTTATCTTACATTTTACTCTGTTGAAGCCATGTCCCAAGATGGTTTCTTGACCCTTTCCATTGTAGAGAGATCTCTGTGGCTGTGGCGCGTGGCACGTCTGCGTGTGCCCAACATCTAGAAAGTGACAGTTTTTTGTATGAACACTTCTAGGTAAGATCCACTTTCTCCCTCGGTCGCACTCGGGCGCCAAAGGCCTCAGCCCTTTCATGCTGTCTATATTCAAACTCTAATTAGTTGCTAATAATTGTTTAAATGCAAACGCACACACACAGATACTCTACATTTGTTTGTATATGTCAGGAGCACGCGCTTGCTAGAAATTGTTGATTTGTTCGTTTGTAATTTGTCACTCACGTTCCCCTCAACTCTCACTGGGCGCTGCCTCCAGATATCTCATGGTTTGAAGACCTCAAAATATAATAAAGTACAGTTCACAGATGCGATGCCTTTCAGTTGGTTACGGATATGGCTAATGGTTATGATTAAGTCAGTCATTGCTTGCGTAACCCCACCATCACGGGTTCATTGACAGCATTCGGGCCTAAAGCGAATTTTCCTCGAGTGACCTCTGGCACCTTGGGCGTACTTGTACGCTCGAAGAAAGTTTGTTTTATACTTAGGCTACCGGTTTTCTGCTGCAATAAATGTCAATGGGTACAATTAACTAAAGCACAACAAATGTTTTGCTTAGCGTTTAGTTGGGGCATGGAATTGTACGCGAATGTCTGGGATACGGAAGTGGACTTGTATCAAGTGGATGTTCATGTATAAGTTTTGTTGTCATCAATACTTACTTTCCTTGAGTAAAGGGAAAAACTGTTTAGGAATCCCTAATGTATCACTGCTTTAAGTTTGCAATAAATATCCAACAAATAGTTTCCGTTCTAAACTGTAGATTTTTATTTACCTTGAACCTTGAACCGTTTCTCTCCATTCTCCGTGATATATAAGCTTTTCGTTTTCGTTTTCGTGTTCGTTTTCAATTTGGTTTTTGTTTTGTTTTTAGAGTTCCTTCAACAACTACAATTCCATTACAATTTCTAAATAATTTTGTTTGGTATATGATTTGTTTGATTTTTGCTTTGCTTTGCAACAACATTTAAAAACTACAATTAAACATTTTGCTTTCGTATTGCTTATAGAAGAGGGAGGGTACATAGCAGGGGCGTGGGCACAGAGGAGGGGAACTTGAAAGGGAGGGCCGGATTTTTTGTGCCAGAATTTGGCAACATTTATATTTGGTTTTCTATTTTATTCATTAACTTCTGTATCGTATCGTATCGTATATGTTCTTTGTATATTTTTGTTAGAGGAAATGCATATTAACATTGCCTTTCAGTTAATGCCTTTGACTATGGTTATTGTTGATTCGTATTTAAATTTTACAAATATTCTTTACGTACAATATGCTACAAAGTTTTAGTGTTTCTGTTTTAGGTTTTGGTTTTTAGTTTTTGAGTTTTACACACAGCGCCAGCTAACGATTAAAACTAAATTATTTTTGGTTTTTTGTTGGTTTTAGTTGGTACATCTTTAGGTTAACCCGAGGGAGGGTTGGTTTAAAAGTTGGTTTCCTTTACGCTTAGGTTGCATTACTTTATAATACAATTATCACATTCTTTTTGATGATGATATATATTCAGTTTTAATCTTTGCTACTACATACATCTGTCGGCTAGTCCGTAACGTAACTAATTATTGCTCAACTTATGGACACAAAAAATATCGCGAGTTTTGTTGTTCTAGCAACAATTCAACGGGGAAATGCAAATCAAAATGTTCCATCCAATCTATTCCTAGGCAGACTTATCGACTAGTTTTACTCTTAGCATCTACCATGACGTACATATAAAGCGCTCAAAGAGAGAGAGGAACACAGTCGCAGCAGAGATGTAACAGAAACAAACAAATACTTTAAATAAAAATCGTGAAATTACACTTCCATTTTGCTCGTTTCCTTTTTTAGACCATGCCAAAGCCCTCGCTGCCCTCGCTGATGGCCAAAAGCAGTGACTTCTCGAACTGCTCGTAGCTCTCGTAGTCCGGCAGGCACAGCTGATTGAAGCTGCTTGCACACACACACAAAATGTAATGGAAAAAGTTTCAAATTAATCAAACTACACACAGAAAAAAAACTACAACTCTCGCGCAGAAGCACCCACCAAGTATGCGCCGTGGGCAGATTGCCAAATGTTGGGGCAGCCGTGATCTGAAATTGTGGATTCAACTCCTGGAACCCTCCGGGCGGCAGCTGCGAACAGCCCGTGGTGAACTGCAGCAGGCGGGCCATCTCCGTCTGACTGAAGTTGCTCACTCCGGCCCAGAACCAGGCCAGCACTCGCCGGAACTCGGCCGAATTGCCATTGGCAATGTGATGGGACTTGAAGTCGCTGATGGAGTACTCCCCAGTGCCGCACATGAGGAGCTGCAAGGGAATGGGAGAAAATAATTGTAAAATAATAAAGTTAGTGGAAACTTTCAGTTAAAAGATATGGGAAATGATTTAATGTCACCTCCAATTCATTCTCATCGAAAATGCTCAAAAGATTATCGGGAATTATGGAGTTCAGGCCCTTCAGAAAGCTGTCCACTTCGTCCTTGACACTGTTACACAGCCGCTGCTGGGCCAGGGAGTCCAAATACTGGTTCTTGCTGGCATTGGTGACCCGTGTTTTGGCGCCATTCGGAATGAGTTCAATGGTCTTGCTCAGCTGTCCGTTGCTGGCATCGTACAGCTCCTCCACAAAGTACAGCTCCAAGGTGTCTGTGGCATCGAGATCAGTGTCCAAGATGTATTTGATTTTCGATAGATATAAATCCGGATCATCTTGCTCAAAGTACTAAAAGAAAGAGAGACTGTAAGTAGATGGAATGATAAGGATTGACTGTTACCCCCACCTTATAGTGCACTCTCAGTCCAATGAGCTGTGCCAGAAATGAGCGACTGAAGCGGGCGCGGACCAACTGTCGATAGCTGCCACCCAGGGCACTCTCGAAGAGGCACTTGCCCACCATTTTGCCGGCAAACTCAAAGTGCTTGAGCTTCAGGTGTGCGGCACGTGTGGGATTCGGGTGCACGAGCGCCTGATGCTTGTCGTGGAATGTGCAGAAGAGGCCGCCGCGGGCATCGAAGAGGGAGCCGCAGACGAGCTCGAACCATTCGCGACGCAGGCCACCCCAATCGATGCCCTGTTCGCCCTGGAATGTCACCTCAAAGTTGCCGCACCAATCGGAGACGGAGAAGCCCTTGGTGGCCTTCATGCTGCTCTCGAGTATCTTCTCGCGCTGCACCTTGAGGGCCATCTTCTCGTGGTAGTAGCTGGCATGGAACTTGCGCACCTCGTGATAGAAAAAGTCCTGCTTATCCTTGAACGTCTCCGAGCCGCCAATGTTCTTCAGCAAAAAGTGTGTAAATGTGGCCGCTATAATATTCCGATCCTTCGAGGCCAATTCAATCTTTGGCTGTGCCCCATCGTCAATGATGAAGACGGGCCCATGCAGCTGGGACACCAACTGCGGCAGAAAGTGAAACTTGGTCGAGGGACACAGCCGAAAGGTGGCAATCCGCTTGGGTATAAACTTCAGTATCATCTCCTTGATGGTCACCTGAAAGATCAATGAGTTCTGAGCCTTAACATTTCACTAGTTCCCCACCAGAAACCCTGCGGCCTGATTACTCACCTGCTTGGGTCCCACGTAGCACAGCACCTTGCGCGGCTTGCTCTTCGAGGAGCCAAAGATGCTCAGAAGTTTGGCCTCATAGCAAATGTTGTGCTTACGCGAGGCAATGTTCTTGTGCACCAGCGTGGTGTCGCTGCCTAAAGGGGGTTGGAATATGTGAGATGTTCTTTGTGTACGGATTGCCCACTTACTGCTCAGCACAATGATGTCAAAGTCTCCATTTGGCAGCTGTTGATCCTTGTAGCTGATGACAGCCCGTAGGCATGTGGGCTCGGGAAAGAGAGCTGTGACCGAGACCCTGGAGTTGACTCTGTCATAGTTAAAGGCAATGGCATGGTGCAGCTTCTCCACGGAGACGCCATGCAGGTCATAAACAGCCACTTGATAGCCCTAAAAGGAAGGATAAATCAGAGTGGGAGTGGGGAGATGGACTGGTCTTTGGTTACCCACCTGTAATGCCTCATCCGACTGCGACGGATCGAAGAGACAAGCATTGCCGAACTCATCTCTTGGCTCGATGTGCATCAGAGTGGGTGATCCGGTGCAGCAAATGACGGTGCTGGCGGGGCGGATGAAGCGCGACCGTCGGGCATCGATGCTGCCCGGCAGAAAGTTGCGCATGAAGGGGGAGCCGGCGATGTGGCTGGCTCCGATGAGCACTGAGATCTTGTACTGGCCGGCAGTGCGGACGGTAAACTTGACCTTGGCGATATTGGCATTGTTGGGATCGGTGGAGGAGCCCAGCTCGCTGATGGTGACCACCTTGCGGGTGCCCTCGGTGACCTCCACGAAGAACTGGTCCGTATCACAGATGGGATAGGGCTGTCCGTTGCGCTGAAAGAAGCGCACCACAAAGCACATGGTGCCGCCGACACGAGCCGGATCCTTCCAGTCCCACTGCACCTTGCAGTTGGCGGGCAGCAGATACTTTCCCGTGACATACTGCAGCAGCGAGTGGCGGGCCTCGGGGGCCAGCGAGGGTTGGGTCATGGCTGCTAGGGTAACCAGGCCGGCAACGGAGACGGACACCACCAGCATGCCACCCCATGTCCAGGCGTCCTGATGCTGGCTCGACTTGACCACCGTCGACCAGAGCTGCGCCTTGAGTGCGTCCAGCTGGGGCTTGGACGTGGGCAGATTCTGTCGCGCCGAGGACCACAGATGCCAGTCCTTGCCCAAAATGCTGCTGGCCCGCGAATCCTCCAGCCAGTAGACGTCCTCCAGGGAGGTCACCTCAACGCATAGCAGGTTCTGGTAGTGATGCTGCATGCGATGGTCCCTCAGCCATTCGCGCAGGATCAGCTTTTGCTGCAGATACAACGCGGCTCGCTGCAGTCGCTGCTCGTCCAAGGGTGGCAGTTCCGGCAAGCGTTCCGGATCCCCGCAGCTCGACAACGTTGAGATCCCTGCAAGGATAGAGCAATGACAGTCCTTCGTTAGGCAGGAGGCAACTTTGGCTCGTAATTGAGTTTAATGGTTAAAGTTTTCGAGGCAAAACTTCTGTTTTTGCCGCTGCGCTGTCCTCATCAACGTTCCATGCGTCAGCGGGGCACAAAGCCAACTTGATGGCGTCTAAAATTACAACTCAAACTAATTTGGCCAGGCGACTGCGTCAATGCCAATAGGCAGGCGGGTAGGGGAAGGGACAGGGGGACAGGGACAGGGACAGGAAGTTCGCTTTGGATTCCGGTTTCCGGCTACTCCTTCCAGCAACACAAAACTTTCAGGGGGCACTGCCAATCAATTATATTTCAATTTCTTATGACTTAACCAATGCCAAATGTCGTGTAGAGTCGGCTCGGGCGACAAGACAACGGGTGGCCACTCAGAAATAGGCAAAAGTGAAATAATCCAAAAGAAAGAATGGCAAAAAGAATGGGTCGTTGTGTCGCTTATCGCGCGCTGACATCAGATGAATAAGTTAAGTACTTTCCTACGCTACACTGCGAGAAAAAACATGGGAAAATATACAACAATGTTCTGTTCAGGGAGCATCATAATATTTCAACAAAAACTTCTCGAATATTGATCTTGATGTGGATATGGAAAAACCTTTTCTGAAGAATACAAAAATATGCCCATCCCCGTTCGTTAAGTGTAACACCAGTCCCTGTGCCTTAAAGGCTTAAGGCTCCCAGAACTAAAAGTGGAGGAACTCACTCTCCCTCCCTCTGTCCCACTGTTGCTGCAGGCAAAAACTTTCATTTGCCATTATTGTATTTCTGTAGCTATTTTAAGGACAAGCAGCAGCGACTCCAACAGCAATTCGAGAATGAGGGAGAGAGTGAGAAATGAAGAAATAGAGACAGAAAGAAACAGCAAGCAACATAGAACGAGGCAGCAAGATTGGCTGCTTGACAAGCGAATGGGAAATATGATGACTTTCCTTGCTGAAGTTGCTTCCATAAAAAAAACACTAAGCAATTTCCAGGAGCAAACAAATTGAAAGGAACGAAAGGAAAAACAGCTAATTTATTCACGGAGGGGATATTTAATTGCAAACTGGGAAAACCTCCAGCTATAGTTAGGGATATTCGGGGTTTCTAATAGCTTTTCCAATAACACAAGTCAAACCTCAAAAGAAAACTCACAGATCAAATACAGAAAATCTGCTGCATAAAGAAAATACCTCAGCAAAGGCACATTCAGGATTAATAGCAGCCAAATATATACCAGTAAAAAGGGACAAAATCCAGGGAAATAACTAGCAAAGTAATCATACGAAAGTGGAATCAATGTTAGTACAACTAAATTCCAGGCCAAAATCCTAGCTGTATCAACACCAGATTAGCACAATGAAAAATGCCACACACAAGTTTTCTCTACAGTACAAACATCCGGCAGAGCAGTGATACCCGATCCCAGATGTCACTCCCTGAGCTCCCTCTGCGCTTAGAGCCAAGGAAATCCAGCTAAGCTAGAAAAACTCAACAGGGCTCTGGGCTGGCACCGCAACAACCAACTAGAACCAAAAAAAAAAACAAGCCACAAAACGAGTAACGTGCCAGCCAACCAGAACCCCAAAACTAATTGTGGTTTTGGCAGAGGCTATGTGGGGGGATAAAGTAAACTAAAAAAAGAGAAAGTACAAATAAGGGAATGTTCAGGGCGCTGTGCAGGTCGATGATGGTTTAGTTGGTGGAGCTGAAATGTGAAGGTGGGCAACAAATACGTTTGCGTGCACGGCATTCGAGAACGAATTCATTTCGTTACCAATTTCCTACCTATTTCTAGCGCCACATAGCACTTTAGCCCCATCCAAAGCCCTGTTATAGCCTCCACCCCAAAACTTTGTGCATATTTGGCGCGAAACGAACAACTTCCGTTTGATTTGGCCAAAGCGATTCGTATACGTATTTGTGGACCAGAAAAATGCCTGAAAAATGTCCAAAGTGCCAGCAATGAGAAGTCACTTTTTATGTGGCCTTTGCAGCTGTCCCTGTGCCTGTCCCTGTCTGTTTATAGTCCCTTGTTATTTGTATAATTAAAGTATTTCCATTGCATATTTAATGGCGCCACTGCACCCGAACGACCTCTGGGCTCATGTCTGAACAGGAATTGCTAATCGTTTTTAATTAAGGGTTAAAGAGAGCACACAGCAAAAGGAAAATGGCTGCAAAAACAGGGGGGAAAAGTCACAAAAGTGGCAGTCAACAAAGAGGAAGGGTAACCAGAGAGGGAAAGGCAGGAACAAGTCAGAAAGAGAGTGGAAGCCGCTTAATGAAAATGCCTTTTGAAGGTTAGAGCGCGACGTGCAAGGATGATGACGAGGTAAATGAGGAATGGGCCTGCTGATGATCATCATCATCATCATCATCATGATAAATGTCAAGTGAGCGCTTCTGTGTGGGCTGATTGGTGGATTGGTGGATTGGTGGAATACCGGCGCGGGGGATTATTGTTGGCATTGTGGGCGCAGAGGTAATGAATGATGAGGCCGACTTTTGACAGCTGATGCAGAAAAAGTGTGGGCCAGCAGGCAGGTAAATACGACTGCGATTATGGTCGACTGACTCCGTCACAACCAGAGGCCATGTCAGAATGGAGCCCACAAAGAAGTCAAAAAGGCAGAGCAGAATTCTTCAAAATAAATATGAAAATATTTATGAATGGATTACGAGAGCCAGCAATTATGAATATATAATCCATGCAACTTCCACACCCATTTCTTTCTTTAGACAGATCTCCTCTAGTGCCCAAGACTTACCCATTGCACCATTTATAATGATTTGCTTCTCTACTTGTTCGGGTGCCCAAGCCACTTCCATATTGTAGAAGATCAAAGTCATTTCGCACTTGCTCCGAGTCTGATGGAAGCTCCCATATATTTTCCTTGCTGTTGGCTCTGCGGGGTTTTCTCTTTGTTCGCTCATTAGCCCGAATGGCAGAGCAGCCCAAGCCAAAGCCAAAGGCCCAAAGTGCTGGGCAAATGTTTGCAAAACGAGCACAAAAGTTGGCCTATTAGTCAAGGGCTGCTTAGGCCGGAAATACTCCCACAGTGGGTTGTAAGTCACACAACGTTCGGGTTAGAGCTTCTGATTAAAGTCTGCCATAGATTAGGTTACCACAGGCAGGTGTCTGTGTATCTGAGTCTTACTGCTGCGCGTTTATGCACTCAAAGTCGATCGTCCTCGCAAGCGAATTCCCCCAATGCATTTCGTCTATAGCTGATTCGATTTACATCGCATAATTGGCATACAAAACAAGAGATTTTTTCGAGGAAAATGATTTGAAATAGTCGAAAAAGAAACTTCTTGATTAAAACTTCTTCCTTCTGTCTCTTGAATCGAAATCAGAATTCAATGGAAGTTTTACTCCCCCAAACAAGGTTTTCTTTGTGCTTTTTTCATACCAAAACAACTGCTGTACATTGCCGAAACGCACTGTATACTGATACAAACATACATATGCACATACAGAGTGCAAGTATCCAAAGAACGCGGGGCAACAGAATGATTTCGCTGTTTATTGTTTGCGTTTAACTGTCTGCTCTCTCACTCTCACTGTCGTTCTCTGCCGTCCCTCTATCTCCCTCTAGCATCTCTTTTGTGTGCGCTTTTCCAACCATTGTTATCCTGGCACATTGTTGTGCTGCTTTTCCATTTTATCCTTTTCCATCGATTGTTCTCGAGCAAACATGATGTTGCAGGGCAAAAAGAGGCAACAAAAATTACAATTTGAATGACATTCGATCGTTGTGGCATGCTGCCCGAGGAAAGGGGGCTCAGGGGTTTAGTTGTAGAATGAGGAATGGTGCAGAAGGCAGGGGAGGAGCGGTGTCTGATGTGGCAGCGGTGTAGGTTGCAAGCGATTAAGGTTGGCCCCACAACAATGGCCGCAACATTTCCTTCATGTCTGTCTACCCCCAACCCAAAAACCTCTGTTTTCACAGCAGCTCCACCCCTCTGTGTACCCCCTTGGATTTCCTTCTTTTGTGTTTGTTTACCAAAGTGAAAAATGATAAAATTGCCAGCATTCGTTTTTCCACCCGAGGACATCCTGTCTCTTTCTATATCTTTTTCATATAAGTCTCTGCCTGTCTCTCTTGGGTTTTTCTTAGTTTCGGATACCCTTTAGTTGGAGAGGGTAGAAGGAGTCTCCGTTGGCACGTCTCAGATGAAGAATTAAATCTACCAAAAATATGCTCCAACTCAATCTTTAATTTTTTTTGCTTTCCTTTAATTTCCCCTATTTTCCACTCATTTATTTCATATTTTCTTCGTCTAACTTTGCACACGGCTCTGCCCTCTGCCCTCTGCTCTCTGTCCGACTGGCTGCCCATTTTTCCGCCTGAGCAATATTTTGCAGCAAACAATAGCCTCCGACGACTGCACTTGCCAGGCAGCTTGTAACAAATTCATCCACAAATATTTCATCTGCTTGCAATAATTTATGTTTTCCTGTCTGCAGCAGGAAATCCTCAACAAGAGCAGGAAAAATGTGGAGAACAAGTGGCAGAAAGCAAAGCGAGGCACAACAAGGACGGAGAACCAAAACTTGAAGAATATTTGCATATTTAATTTAAAATAAAATAAAGCGCACTCCTTGCCCCACAGCCCACAAGCTGGCAGCACACACACACACACACACACACACACAATTACACGTACACCCACATCGTGCCACACTTACACTTGCCTCAAGTGGCGGCATAAATTCAAATGCCACTTTGGCAACAGTCTCTGCAAATTACGTATACGCAATGTGGGCCCCACAAACGACAACAGTCAGCGGACGACTTCTCCCTCACGCTCTCTGTCCCTCTCTTGCCACGCTCCCTGTGTGGTGGTGGGTCCCGTGTGTGCTTAGGGTCTGGCCCAAGCCTTCGCTCTCTTTCCCTCTCTCCCTTTTCCAGCCTGGACTCTCGCCTGACGCTGCTTTCAATACAATATTTTTGCGGAGGATTTAGAGGAAAAACTGTTGCCAAAAATCTAAAATGCAATTCAACTGCAGTCGGATATGAATAAATATTTATATCAAGAGTGCACCACACAGAGTACAGTCCCTTTGGTGCACATTTCTACTGGCATGACAATGGTTTTTGGGCACTTTCTTCCACCATTCGCACTCTCTCTATTGAACGAATGTCTCACTTTGAATGGAGGTACTTGAAAAGGGGATATGCACCCAAGAGAGCATTCACTGTAAGAGACTCTATCATAGCCTTCAGTGTATGAATATGTGAACAATATTTGGCTGCTCCAAAGTGACATTTTGCGGTGTGTGTGTCTTTCTTTGAGCATCTTCTGATGATAAATGCATTCCAGAGACCATTCTGCAATTCCCCTACAGACAAAAACACTCCTCTGATTTCTTGATTAAACTTTTAGAGACTACGAAAATCCCCATAAAATCTGGCTCCAAATCTAAGTCGACTCCCATCAACATTATCCTCAGCTTTCTCTTCTTTGCAAAACATTTCGCTGGCCATTATCCAGATGCTCAGTATACAGACAGAGAGAGCCTTGGCCTCCGAGAAACAGGGGAGAAGCCAGAGAAAGCCATCATCAAATAGGAGACGCCTGCAGCTTACCCAAGACTTTGGCCGAACAAAATGAGTGTTGCAATAAAATTTTTAAACACTCTCACTTTGGGGTCAACACTAGAGCAGGAGAAAGAGTGGGGAACGGGAGGACTGAGTGACAGAGGAAAAATGCAGCCATAGAAATTGCCTGAAAATGATGCCACAGCTGAGGCTGCCACTGTGTGCCTGTGGATGACATCCTAGTTGGCAGGCGACAAGAACAAAAACGAAGAAAAAGAAAGAAAAGTGTGGGGAAAGAGGCAAAGAAAAACTGTCAGGAAAGCAAGGAGATAGAGAGGCAGGGAGAGAGGTTAGGTTAGGAGGGAGGCTGGCACCAACGCTGCCTTGGAGATGCCTTTCGGGCTTCCCTCAAAAACCAGCCCGCAGCTGTTGCACCTGTCTAAGCATCTCCCACACACCCCCCTGCACGGAGTGCCAAAACTCTATCGCTACACTGCTTTACATTTTTGTGGCATCCACACGCGCGTGTGTGGCATGCGGGTTGCCCGCATAAGCCGCACGAGGCAACTTTGAAGGCAAACAGATGTTAGCCAACCCCCCGTCCTGAATGACATTAAATGTCGCTTAATTTGAGTGCCCGTTTTGGCTGCTGCAAGCTCCAGCTGTTCGGCTGGGGCATCATCTGGCTGGGCACATGCACCATGCCCCTTTTGGCATTAGTCGACCACAAAACACGAGCTTGAGCGAGTGGCAAATGCATCAGGAATGTTGGGCGGTGTGTGGGGGCTGTGGTTTGGGTGCAACTGAAAAAGTATTTCACAAAAATGTTTGAAATTTCGCCTCCACATTGCTGGCTGCCGGGGCAGATGGCAGGAATAGCTGCAACATTTCTGTGATATATCGATTTATAATTGACTCAAAGTTTTCGTTGGAAAAGCGAACGCAGGAGAGCTGGAAGCTGGCACAAAGATATTCCAAAATTGTTTCTTTAGTTAATAATTCGTTTGGCATTTGCCAAGAATTTGCACATTTTGCATAAGATTAGTGTGTGGTTTACTGAACTTATGGTGGAAGTGGTGTTAACTTTCAGTTTGGATTACAAATTAAATAATATATTTGATTTGCGGAAGACTTTCATGCTATCAGCATTCGTTTCTGTTCACTCTGCATTTTATTATTCAATTTTGTATTCCTGTTTGGTTTGTGATTCGATGTACGAGTTTATTATGCACATGTCATTTCCATTCACTTGCCATAAAATTCATTTTTGCCATCAAAAGATTAAAGGGCAACCGAAAATGGTACAAAATGAAAGTTCAATTTCAGTTCTTGAAACATTTTTGCTTCCTGCCAGCGTACAAATTGAAATGATACTCCGATCTCCGAAATATGCATTTTGCACAGGCGAGATTGTTATGCAAACAGCTGCAGGGCAACCACTCAACCACACCACGTCAGCTGCACCAGGCACCAGCATTATCCTGCCCACCCATGCTGCAGCCACTTAACCCATTTGAACCGCTTCCTGTGTGCCAGAGGCAGCATAAATTCCATTATTTATTCATTAATTTAAGGCCCATTCTCGGGGTCTCTCCTCTTTTCTCCCTCTCCTCTCGTGATTCGTTCTTAGTCACAATTTGCACTCGGGTGTCTGTTGGAGAGAGTGTCCATTGTTTTGCCCGAGTTTTCCTATTTGATTTCTGGTCTGTTTCGGCCAATTTAATTAGGCGCTTCGTTTATTCTATTCTAGCTGGGACATGTGCTTGTACGGAGGAAGTCGACAGACAACAGACAGACCCACACACACGGGGAGAGGCTGAGAGGATGCCCATTGCCACGCCCACTCTGACAACTTATACCTTTGGCTTTGCCTCGCTGTTTGGCTATATTTCTCATCTGTTTTCCAACACTGTAAAGAGTGGGCCAAATTGGGTTAAAGCCATAATGCCAAAGTATTAATGTTGCACTCACGGGCGTCTGGGCAAGGCAAGGCAAGGCAAGGCAAGGCGTGCAGGTTGGGCAGCAAAACCAAAAACCGCAGACATGAACCGGTTCAGGTAACACATTCACACAGATTCATACATCCTATTTGTATACTCGTATGTGTGGCCCTGCTCTGGCAAACATGGCAGAAAACATTTGCCAAATGCCAGCAGCCAGTGGCTGGCACACGGACTGCATTGGAGAGGCCCTCGGCAACGGCAACGGCAACGGCCAACGGCAATTAATGGCAACGAAAGCAAAATGCGAATGAAAGGATATAAAGGATTATTGAAACGAACACTTCTATACCCTTGGAAATATATTTCAATATTTCTGGCAGGTGTTTTGTAGAAATTTTTGTCAATCTATGGCACCCACTATTATGGGTATTTTTTCATGAATTTTAATTGTTCTTTGGAAAAACGAGTAGGTGTTTTTTTCAGTCGGTATTTCACGGAAAACTTAACTGAAAAGCCTTCAGGCTTGCGAACAAAAACAAGCTAGAAAACCGAAGCCAATATGGCAACAGCTCCGTGTGTTTCCAGTCCAGAAGTCTAATGTGAAAACATCCATTTAGCAATCACTTTCAGGGGTATCAAAAGTACAGAAAACGTAGGTTCAACATGGAATATTTTCCCTGCCTACACACACTTACCCTCTCTCTCTCTCTCTCTCTCTCTTTCTCACACCATTTGTATTGTATTGCCCTTTCTCTCTCTCGGTGGCAGAGTGCTGGCAACATGGAAATTCGCATAAACAAATTTGCACGAACGAAGCTGCAACACTTTGGCATTTTCCAATTGGAGTTACGTATTTGTGTTCATGTGTGTAACTGTGTGTGTGTGTGTGTGTGTGTGTATGTGTGTGCATTGCGGTGTACACACACTGTGTGCGTGAGAAATGGGCAGGTGCACCTCCAAATGTGTTTGTGCGTGATTGAAGGTCTTGCGAGGAGGGTAGGGCTCTTCGGCTCTTACACCTCAACGACGGGACACGGTGCGGGTTTATGGAAATGTTTATGGTGGAAATTATTTACTTATTGCACACATTTCACTGGATGCCCCCCCACCACACTTCAGACGGCATTTGTGTGGGTTTAAATCAAAGTGGATCAAGTCATAAATTCCATTTTAAATTGAAACAGCCACAGATAGGCGATAGTTTGCTAATTGAAAAAGATGAAGAATTTTGGATTCAAAATTAATAAAGAGAAGTCACAAAATTATGATCTTGTGTTTATTGTAAATATCATTAATCAAATAATGTCTCACAGATGAAGCACAGACCTTTGTTGCAGCCATTGCAACTCATTTTGTCTTGATTGTCCAACCAAAAAATATTTCCCAAAGCAGTGCAATGCTTAGAAATGTACAAATGTTTTGATCATTGGTGAAATGAACACTCCATCGGTCAGATGTGTCCCATATCCTCATCACTTAGCAAACTCATCAGATGAGCCTCAACCTGTTGGCATTTTTCCAGCTCAATTTCTCCTCCCCAATGTTCTTTGTTGTGAGCTGCCACCAACTCAATAGTCTGGTGTTGATTCATTAACCAGCGTGGCTCCTACCTTTCCTGACTGTGGCTGAGACCTGCCAGGGGCTATCGCCAATAACACAAGCAATCCAAGGTAAGACTGACTTCCAAATGGTTAATAGTTTACAAATTGCAGAAGGAAACCATGGAGCAAGATTAAACCGCTTGTCGATGCACTACAACTTGTGGGGTCTTATGTTTGTTAATGATTTGAATGACAAGATCTGCTGCTAATTTTAAATTGTCTTCTTTCCATAATCTAGCGATCATTGGTGCTTAAGAATTGTAACCGAAATCCATGGATTGTAAAAACTTTATTTTCGATTTATTCGAGTATATAATGAGTCAAGCAATTGCCTCAGCAGCATTTTAACTCCAACGAATGGCACTTAGTGACAGTGGGATAATTGGATGAGAGAATGTGAACAACTGAACTGCATTAAGGCTGTTAATTCAATTCGTGTCAGTAGTCAGAGAGGTGCGATTGAAATGAATCCTTTCAGCTGCAACAGACAATAATTAAAATGTGATGAAAACCAAAAAATATATCAGTAAAGAATAATAAATTGTCGTGTAGTTTCTTTGAATTATTTGCATCCATCAAATTATATCCACTAAATCCACTCCAAATGTTTTACCTTTTCTGTTGCAGCTACTGACTGTGGCATGTTGCATCATTGTGGCTCTTGCTCTTTGCCATTTATATTTCCTTGACCGCAACTGTGGGTAGACCTATGCAGCGCCCCACCCACTGCGCTACGCCCACTTTCATGAGTCGTTTACACATTACGTGCATGGGAGCCTGCCCTGCCCACCATTCCACCCACTGGATTTTTCTGAGGTTGGGGCTGCTGTTGGGGTTGGGGTTATGTCATTGGCATGCAAGCGGCATCGAAGAAACGGCACAAAAACCTGCTCGAACCGCACTCTCGACTTTCGTTTTAATTAAGGATACATAAAGGAGGGGGAGCAAACCAATTGCACATGTCAGGAGAGCTCAATGCGAAGGTTAGTCAGGGTTTAGGGCAAAAGGCAATTTGCATGATGGTTCAAGGCAAGCGTGCAGCTAGGAAAAAAGGGGGAGGGAACTGGAGGGACGCGGAAGTGGAAATGGAAACGGAAACACTTGAGCATGAGCGCCATATTGCGCATACGCCGCATTAGCCGCCAGTCAAATAAACAAAACAAAAATTTGAATTTAATGCACACACACGCGTTACCCCCTCTCCGCAGAAAGCTTAACCCCAGGCTTTAGAGGAGGCCTTAACCCTTGTTCAAACCACTGGCACGGAGCAGCAACAACGAAACAGAATTGAAAAACTCACCTGAGGACGAGGACTGCGAATGCCGCATGGTGGTGGCCATGGCAATGGAATTTATTTCCGATTCTGGCGACCACATTCTGTCCACACGGAAACTCTTCGCTCTCCTTATAGAAAATATTATGCCCTTTATATTATATATCCACTATATATACGTAGCACGTATACCGCTCACAAACTTAATGGCTAAATCATGTTTTTCACTGCCTTTTGTGATTAGTTTGTCGCTTCCACGTTGGCTTCTTTTTATTTTGTATTCTTTTGTGCGTTATTTTGTGATTTTTAATTTATTAAAAAAGTTTCTCTCGTAAAGTTTTGACATATTTCATGCATAGCTGCGGATTACTAAAGAGGGTGGCTGCCAGAGCACGGTTATGGGATGGATTGAAGTTGGGTAAAAGTTTTTGAGCGATATTAAAAAAAAAAAACAAATAATAAAAGGAACAAGTTGAAAATGTTTAATGGAATGAAACGCATAGGCCAGCGCCTTGGAATTATAGACAAAGAAAAGAGTCTGCTTTAGTAGCGTAAGGCACACTCGCTCGGGGGGTAAGAGATCATTGTACAGAATACGAGTGAGGAGTAGACAATAATTAATTTAGTTATCTTCCATATTTTTTATGTTTCTGAAATGCACTACTCTTTTCATTCTCTCAATCTCTTATTTCTTCTCCTCTTATTTTGTAATTATCTTCTTTGGCTGACAACAAATTATGTACGCCTCTTGCCAAAAGCTTAAATCAAGATTAAAGTTTATTCTCTGTATATCCTATCGCTGGTTTTTACGTCCTTTTATCTTTGTTCGCTGATGCACTAGTGAAAAATTATATTCCACCCAATTCCCATTTGCTGCTCCATTTTAAACACACTTTCAAGTGGCAAGTGGCAAGTGCCAAATGGCAGCAGGGACAACAACTTCATTGATCTACAGAGTGGTGCAAGGAAAGTTGAGAAAAAGCTCTAGAGGCAAAGCCTGAAGGGAATGCCTGAAGAGGAAGCCAGCAGGGTAAGCCACTGAAGGCACACCAAGGAGCAGCGTTTGATGGCATTGTAAACAAGTGGCACCCTCTATTACACTCTGCCACCCAGCAGCTAGCAGACCAGCCCCCTCCCTGCACTAGCCTCAAATTGCTGTCATTAACTGGAAAGTGCAGGGAGGCTACAACAAAAACAAAAATTAAAGCAACAAACGGAAAAGACAAAGAGCTCCTTGATGTTGACCTGACAAGGACAACTATTCCAGGACATGGCGTGTGTCGCTCCTCTCCTGCCTGGCTTTGCCCCCTTCTGCCTGCCTGTCAGAGTGTTTTTATATAGTGCCCCGATGTTTATTTACACAGCTGAGACAATTACATTCAAGTGTGTGGAGCAAGTGCAGAGTATGCAGTGGAACGGAACCCTCCTCTCTGTGAAGACGCAGAGAACAAGCTGACAAATTGCTGAGAGCAGCTCAATAAAAACTACAAACGATTTGCGCGTGCCATGCCCGACAAGGATAATAAACAAGGCAGCCCCCGCTCTTCGAGACAAAAGAAACGAATCGAAGGAAAAACTAATCTTGACCGAAGAGAACGAGAACACCAGCTGAAAGTTAAAGAATGTATTATCGAATGAAAGCTGATGCAAAAGAAAGAGCAGGAGACTTGTCTGTAGGGAACTTTCTTTGAAACTTTAAAGTGTTCGATTTCATTTAGTATTCGTTCGCAGATTATGGCAGACAATATTAAAATTCACTGTAGTTTCTGTTACAAAATCCTATTCATATCCATTTCCGCTGCTTTAGAGTACACACAACCCGTTCCACATTTCCTATTCATATCTCCAGCTAAATCTTAACTATCTCCGGCTCCATTCAAGGCCATTTCCGCAGTCTGTCAGTGGCTGGCAGTTCGAATTGCAGGCGTCACCAATCTTTCTGGCAGCGTAAAAACCCCATGGCATATCCCAGCCCATCGAAAGACATTGGCAAATATTTATTGATAGCACTCTGTGAATGTGGGCACAGCGGCAGGGGCAGACGTGTGCGAAAATTATGCGCCAACCCACACACACGCACACCATTCCAATTTCCCCATCTGAGCCCCCCCCCCACACAAGTCAATAATTTCGTAACAGCCAGCAAAATGAAGGTAGTAGCAGCAGCAGCAGCCTCCTCCTGAAGCTGATTATCATCATCATCATCATCGTGAGCGTCATCATCGAGAAGGGAACGTGGCCATTGATGGCGCCATTTTTGTTTTTGTTTGCTCAACCAAACATCAGTGTGGTGTGAGTGTGTCCCTGTGTGTGTGTGGTGTCTAGTAATGGGAGCTGACAAAACTTTCTCCGTGTTTGGTGTTTGGTGTTCTGGGGGGCTCGGGTCTGGGGTCTGGGGTCTGGGCGTACGTACCAGTATCTGTATGTCTGGTCTGGGCATTTGTTTGTGTGTTTACTGTCGGAATTTGTAATGAAAGTGAGCTGTTCATTTGCTTTGGGGTCGCCAAGTGGCCCACACACATGGTCTATTTCCCCTCACTTTCAGTTGAATTCCAACCAACTCTCTCTCTCTCTCTCTCTATCCCATTCTCTTGCGTGTAAAATAAATGTTTTCCATATTTTGTTGTTTTACGAGGTTCCTTTTTCGCAAGTAAAAAATAGGAAAAAAAGTAGGCCTAGTCCCAGCCATAACTTGTCATAAGTCGGCCGGGGTCTCTCCTTGACGGGTTCTTAACTGTTTGTGTTCTTGTGTGCGGGTCGAAGATAGAGCAAAAATATAGGCATGATACTGAAACTTTTATGACTACAAATTTCTTTAGTGCAAAGCCAGGACGAAATGTTTGCTTTATGTTAATACCCAGCCAAAAGGAGGGATCGGCTTGAGTTCTGTTTCAGCCACAGATGGAGAATGACTAAGCCCATGGTGGACAGGGGGGAGATTGAGAGACTGCGGCAAAAGTTTCCGAGCCCCCAAGTCCGGATGTAGTCCGGGATTTCGGAGGACTTTAGCTGGATTTCTAACCAAATTGTAGATGAAAGTTGAGCATTGAAATAGGTGGACAAAACTACAACTGGCTTAAAGTTTTTTTTTTGCTTGAATGCTATCAACATTTTCCGATTATTCCACAAAGAGCAGGACTGCATGTAGCCAAGAAAGTTATGATTTAATTTCCTAGGGACACCTTGCTAATTTTTCTGTAGATAAACGTCAGAATTGTACAAAAAAAGTCCAGAGTATTTAATATGTTATTATTACAAAGGGAGCCTGAAAGATAGGCAGACATTCAAAGGATTTATTTATTTAACCAACAACAGCCAGTCTACCCAATCACATGACTTTTACGGTACGTTTTCATCTGTTTTTCGTTTCATTCCCTTATCAGAACACAAAATCCTTTCGTTAAAGTCACTTGTAATCTGTTTTTCATTACCATTTTCTTGTTTTGCTCGTTTGTTCTTATTGTTCTGTTCGTTGCAGGGTATCCATAAAACGCATCACTCTTCAGACTCGAATCTAAACTGTTTTTTTCATTCGCCTTTTCGTGTCTGCTCTGCTCACGTTTTTTAGCCCATTGTTATGCAAAAAGTTGAAAATAATCTTTTGCGTTGAAATGCGCAAATGTTTCTTTCCCCATACGCTTTGTTTGTCCATTCAAGGACGCCACAAAAGGCACCAACAATATGATAATTTCCAAAAGGAAGAGAGCACAATTGAGAGAAGAGAGGACCAGAGAGAGAGAGAGAGAGGCTGCTGCATTACAATAATTGCGGCTGACAAATGCGACAGAAACAGCGACGAGAGGAACAAGGAGAGCGAATAGAGAACAAAATGCCGTCGAGGGGGATGGCAATAATGATAACTAACCGCAAACGAGCGCCGCCAGGCGTCAAAGCAGCACGCATAACGGATGAAGGAGAGAGGCGGAGCAGCAGCAGCGGTGCATTGAAGAAGCAGCTGCCGCCTAGAGGAGAATGGCGAAGAGCGGCGGGAGCCTGGGTGAGGATGTGTGTGTGTGTGAGTGGGACAGCAGCCAGAGTCAGTGAGTCTTCCGTTCTCTGACATTTTTGGCCTACATAACAAAAACAGTTGCAACTGTTTCAGCACAGCTAGTGAGAGAGAGATAGAAAGGGAGAGAGCGCGAGGTGAGCGGTGGGCAGAGAGAGGATACGTAACTGAATGAGTGTGAGAGGGAGGTAGCTGGGAATGTCACACAATGAGGCCTCTTGTTATTTGCACATGTGTAACTGTTGTAGTTGCTGCTGTCTGATGATGTCTCTGCTTGTGGGATGGATGCCCCTGGCAGGCAGGGTATGACAATTTTCATCAGAAGTTTGCAGTTGATATAAAAGTCGAAAGTCGTAAGAGAAGACTCGGGCAGAAATTCACAAGCTTCTTGATTACTATGATTATTCACTCTTATATTAGTCATTGGTCCTGCAGGGTATCTACAACTTCATACACTTTCTTTCGTTTTCTGAAGTTTCAGCATGGGGCTACTGTCGTTCCATGTCCCTGTCTTCCTCTCTGTCCTCTTCCTCGGTAGTCACTTGTGTCGTTTTTAACTGCTTCTGAGCCTCTTCCTACACAGACTCTCAAACTGGGGATAAAAACCTTTTAATTTGCTCTGCCGCATACTACTCGTGCTCCTAACTTAACCCACCAACCCACCCACTGCTTCCTCCCCACTCCACCTCACTTGTGCAAAACAAGGCGCAATTTCCTTTTAATTTCCTCGCAGGCATCGAAGGAGCAAGTGGAGGGAAAAAGCCCTCAGAAGGAAAAGGTTGGGTTGGAAATATTTTCTGTTTTCCTTCTGCCTGCCTGCTTTGCTCTGTGTTTCTTCTAGTGTCGGACATTGGTCAATGTTTACCAAACAATTATTTCCTCTTTTTGTCGCACAAACTAAATGCTTCCGACCAGGATGGCGTATCTTCCTCTCCTTCTTTTTGGCTAGAAAGGTTGTCGCTCGGCTTCTCCTTCTACCTTTAATGGTAGCTCCAATCACCTTTTCTCCCCCTTTGACTTCTCGAGCGACTTCGTCGACTCTGCAAAACGTTCGACTGGTATTTCTGGTCTTCATGGAAATGATTATTCAAATGTTTGTGTTGCTTTACATTGTTTTCTTCTTTCTTGTTGTGGCCTTTCTATTCTTCCCCTCTCTCTGTTTTAGCCATGATCTTTCTTGACAACGCTTCGCCCTATTTTTTTGGAAATCGAACAGAGCTCTTTGTTGGCCATCTTTCAGATGGGTTCCATGGTGTAATGGTTAGCACTCAGGACTCTGAATCCTGCGATCCGAGTTCAAATCTCGGTGGAACCTTGAATCGCTTTTTTTTTGATGAGTTCTTTGTTTTTGGTGTATCTATTTTTATTGAATATTTTCTTGGTGATTCCACTTTTATTTATAGATTTTTTAATTATATTCAAGATTCATTGGGATTCTTCACTCAGGTTATGCTCTTATGCTCATGGTCTTCACCATTTTGAACGAATCGTAGAACAATATTCAAAGGAACTTGAATATTTTGCTGTTAGGATTTTATGAATTGCATTGAAAACTTTCACAAAATCAAAGAAAATGTTCCCCCAACTCCAAAGAGTACAACAAACTGTGTCAAATTTCATTGTCTTTGTCACCAATGGCTTTTTTCCACAATATTATGTAAGAACGGGGCAGAACCGTGTTTTCTTTAGCTGTTACAGACTACCCTTTTATATAAATGGACATGCATATATTATACAATTACGATTCATTCCCCAAAATGCCACTTAATGCATAATTGACCACACAAGACCCGTCCTCTTTTGTTTTTACACGTGTCGTGCTCTTAACCCATTAATTAATATGCAGGTCAAAAGTAAATGCGATTTAAAGGTTAAGCGCCTGTGTGTGGGGGACTCGGGAAAGGAGTGCGACAACCAGAATTCAAGTGGACATGGACCCGGGACACGGTCAAGTGCGAAAATGGAGTGAAGAGAAGAGAAGAGTGTCATCAAAATTAATTGGCAATTAATTCTTTATGAGCGGAGACCGATGCGACCAGGCGGAAACCCAAACATCGAGTGACATTAACCATTATAACAGAAAAACAAACATGTAGAATCACACACACAGACACTCGTACACACACACACTCAGCCAGAAGCTCACTGCGGATGAGTCAGTTTATTTAGATAGGATAATGGAACTCACGAGCCGAACAGAACAGGATGGTGGGTCTGCAGGGGGTCTTCGGAAGTGCTAATAAAACAGCTGCGCATTGAAGTGTGAACAGCCCACACAGCCCAACAGTGATTCTCTCCAGCCTCCACTCAGCGCCCACAAACAATAAAAAAATAATATGCCAAAATGTGGAAAATTGTACGGCTCGAAATTTGCTTTCTTCCAGCATTAATTTTCTCCTAACGCATATTATAAGGATTAGCCACGCATCATTAGCTTTGAGTGGAACCGGCTGGGATATCGCAGGATTATATGCATGGTGGTGGAGTATGCGTGAGTATGAGTGTCCTGGGAACACGTGCTAACCGAAATATGTAGGTTAGGGCTACCCCAAAAATGTTTTCGTATATTTTTTTTGGTATGTCTGTTTGGGTTATTGCTTCTGGGCTTTATTGTCCTCGGCGTCACGAAATGTTTTGACAACGCTTACTTCGATAAAAACAAAGGGCGAAAAACTTAGAAAACGCGATGAAAACTAACACAAAAAGTTGTAACTTTCAACTTATATTACAGTTTTTGTTTTCTTGGGGCATTTTTGTTAGCATTTTAATTAAAATTGTTGTTGTAGGATTTATTTTTGCTTGGTACCAAAGAAAAACGGGGTAAAACGCGAACACGTTGGAGTGTGAAACCAGCGCGCCTCAAAGTAAAACCAAAACTGAGCATTTAAGGACATTTACGATTGATTTTATACCGAAACCCCAGTCAGGCCCGAGTCCGAAAAGGACGCGACTGGCTCCTGGGCCTCTGACACAGAAAACCTTCGGGGTAAAATCAAGAGCCGAAGACCCGATTCGGAGTGAAAAAGCTTTTCGTGCTCTCTGCCCCCTCTCTTTCAGAGCATATATTCCAGCAGGTTGTTTTTTTGTTTGGCGCCCTTTATTAAAATTACATTACAATTATTCGTGGCACCATGTGCTTAATTGGCGTATTTCATTGTTACGAAAAGTTCAGCAAGTAATCAAGCGAGTTTAATCTCGTTAAAATTATGGACTTTTGTTTCTCCAGCCCTAGCAATTGCAACAAAATATTGTCTCTTCACCTTGCCAGAGCTGCCAGGTGAACGTGAACAAAAGATCAGGTTTTTATAAATAAAGTAAATCGTTGATCAACTTTCTTTCTACGATCTGTGGTGCGGAGCGGGCATCTGCTTGACTACAAAACTGGCATCTAAGCGATGAGTGTTCATAGAGGTTCTATGGTGTAATGGTTAGCACTCAGGACTCTGAATCCTGCGATCCGAGTTCAAATCTCGGTAGAACCTATCATGCATTTTTTTGTTTTTGAATTTTTTATTATGTTTTTGTTAATACGTGTTGGTATTTTCTTTGATATTATTTAATTGTTACAAAAAACGAAATGAAAGATCATCTTCGTGAAGTTTTTAGCGCAAATTGTCTTTCACGGCGTTCAGAGGGGTTCCATGGTGTAATGGTTAGCACTCAGGACTCTGAATCCTGCGATCCGAGTTCAAATCTCGGTGGAACCTGAGTTTCATCAAATTTTTTTTCTTTAGTTTTCTTTAATTTTTTCTCTTTTTCATTTCAATAATATTATAATGTTCCTGATTTTTTGTTTACAGTTGGATTTTCGTGGCTATATATATTATTTTCGGACTTTTTACTTCAGCACGTGTTGAAAGCCCATCAAAATGTAGCTTTTAAGAGCATACTGACTAACTACCGTAAACTTGTTCACACACCCTCGCTTACACATTTGACACGTGAGAGACCAAACACTTGCTGAGTGTAAGAGTGAGAGGGGTTGACACTGTGAATACGATACAAACAAATAATAAATAAATATCAGCAAAAGAAACCCGAATCGCTTAAATTCGCAGCTGAACCTACGATAAGGCGGAATGCCAATGCCCCAGCACATCTGTAACCATAAACTCCATACAATTGGATTGCCTTACAAGACTCACCTTTATCGCGAAACAACTTTTTGTAGCCGGACAATTGCTCCGAATCCAGCCATTCTTCAACGGTGGGCAAGGGGGGCTCGGCGTCGGTGTAGCGTTGCAGCCAGGCGGGGGGATACGATGTCCAGATCAATAAAACAATCTTTACTAGGGAGACTGTGAACATCAAGCTCAAGATGAGGGCTACTAGGACTTTGAGCGAGCGTTTCCACATAATCAAAGTTCGGAAGGTGGACCCGATAAATGCATGGGAGAGATACGCAGCTGTCTCTTTCTAAATATTTAATGCGCGCACTTTGACGTCGCTGCCCGATGCGTTGCAGGTGGAAGCAACAGCGAACCCAGCAGCAGAGGAGGTTGCAGCAACAGAGGCCAGGCCAAACACAACAACAACGCGAACATTATTTTAAACCGATTTGTACTGTTTTTTGTGTCAGTTTCTTACAGCGTATATTATTTTATATGATTTTTGCACGGAAAAAGAAGCACAAAGGTTGCAATAGTGCAGCCAGCGGAGAGCAAAAACAAAGCTTTGTGGATGGGTGGGTGGTATTTTGCCATTCACAGTGGGGCGCGCACAGAACAGCTGACAGCAGCGATACAAACCATTTAGTCATTTCGTAAACCATAAGATGCTGAGCATTTATGGTTTTGTTTTCAATTAATTGACATGTACATATATATGTCAGTATGTACGTAAGACTGTAATTATACTGC
This sequence comes from Drosophila guanche, assembly GCF_900245975.1. Taxonomy (NCBI): domain Eukaryota; kingdom Metazoa; phylum Arthropoda; class Insecta; order Diptera; family Drosophilidae; genus Drosophila; species Drosophila guanche. Next base: position 3,664,669 of record NW_022995746.1, read on the forward strand.
AGAAAAAAAATCAAAATTAAGTTAAGAAAAAATTAAAATAAAAATTGTTGAAACTCAGGTTCCACCGAGATTTGAACTCGGATCGCAGGATTCAGAGTCCTGAGTGCTAACCATTACACCATGGAACCGCTTGACAGCCGGTGGACAGAACTAATAAACGTACATCATAGAGCACATATATAATGCTGAGTTTGTAATTTACGACATTGATTTTTGTGTTTTTCATTAAATAGAGAAATTAAACAAAAGTGATTAAAAATACACATCGTTAAAACGACAAATGTTACATTTGTGAATGTGAATTGGAAGTGAATTCATTGGAATAAAATGAATTGGTTAGCCAGTAAGAAACGAAAACAAATAGAAATAAACAAGAATGATTTGTTAAATAAAGACGAAAGTCACAAAATAATCAAATCAATAATAAATCAAATCAAAAAAAGCATCCAAGGTTCCACCGAGATTTGAACTCGGATCGCAGGATTCAGAGTCCTGAGTGCTAACCATTACACCATGGAACCGTTTGCGATGCTGTCGTCCAAACTGATTCAGACTTTTCACTGGGCCTCACTTTTTGTTACTTCTGCACGCAGACAAAAGAAGAAGCACGATGCCAACAAAACTAAACTGTCATCAAAAATCAATATTTCTGTACATTACTCTTGCAACATTTTTATTTGTTCATTTTTTTGTGCGCTTTTTTGAGAAGCTTTTATGACTATAGAGAAAAACTTAATTAGCTCAAATTCCAAAGTCCATTATCATGTCCATTATCACGTCCATTTGTGCGGGTGTTTGTTAACCATCCAATCCACGGGTTAAGTCTCAGCACTTAACCATAGTACGAGTAGGGAGAGGCAGCATAATAGCCGCCGGAATAGGCGTAGGGACTGGCTCCGTAGTAGAACTGGGGTGCGGGCTCAGGACTGGCAACGGGGATGGGTGCTGGGGCAGCGCGTGGCAGTGGTGCAGGAGCAGGCACGGCCAGGGCAGCGGCAAAGAGGGCGGCGAAAACAACGACCAACTGGGGTGGGGGATGGATTATAAATAGATGAGAATTAGGATTCATGAATTATGAATCAGTCAGAGTTTATGTGTGAAAAGGAGTTTGAACTTTGAAGAGTGATTCACTGAATTTAAGGAGAAGGTTCGAGTTAGCTTCAGTCTTTAGTTCTGAAGTCCTTTCCTGAGGATGGGTCCTCATCCGTTCTATAACTCACCAGCTTGAACATTTTGCTTGAATTGATTTTTTGTCTGGTTTCTGATGCTACTGAAGCGATTGCACTTTGTGATTTGATGCTGTTGACGCCCACGCCGGGGTCTTATATACTCGTAGTTCTCTTCCAGTCCAAATTTGTCACACTCATGACTTATTTATGATGTCGCACTTCTGGAGGCACTCTTTGGGATTTATGGCCATTTCTGTTTTGCTCACATCATTCCGCAATAGTTTTCGTTTTCGTTAACGTTCTTTATTTGTATTTTGGATCTATTTTGATAGTGTTTGACAGGCGAGTACAAAAATTTCCCTTCGCATTCTAATGACTTCTTATTCTTTGCCAATCTGCGCTGATGGAATCACTCTCGGTTATAGAACTGGCCCGGCCTTCAAGGTGACGCGCATTTCAGCCCAGTGAGACAGTAGAATTTTGCGAGCTACGCTCAGTGCATTTTAATTGGGGATTTCTTGTCCCCACTTTTGCCTTCCACTCAAGTGATTAATGATCTGTAGACATTGTCGTGTATTTGGGCACTGAAATTCAATTACTTAGATCAATTGCGCAGAAATATTGCAGGTGAAATTAGAAATCAACAAAATATTTATTGACAAAGAATGGAATTATATTTAAAGAGATTTCAGCTATCATAATTTTTACTCTTCCATAAAGTTTGTCAGATAGTGGCATGTATAGCTCTGGGCTACGGTGGACTTTTACTTGGAATATAATCGAATAATATATTGAGTAGATCTCTAGTTTAGGTCGCTGTGCACTTTCTGTCTGAAGATAAATCAAAACAAATTTGAATGCATTTTTCTAAGATTTTTAAGTTTCTTTGATTGTGTTAAAATTTGTTTTTTTAGGTACGTTTTTGTAATTAGGGGTATTAGCTTTTTGGCTCTTATGTATTTGCATCATGTTACGTTCTGTTTGTGATGCCAAAACAAATCCTCTTATGTCATCCGCCAGCAAGCGCCCAAAGTGTATCCATGAAAACTGTCACATCATGTGTTTTTCTACTCCCAAATGGAACGAAAGCAACCAAAACAAAGCCAAATGTTTGCCCCAGGCAATAAGCAAAAACAAAAAATTCAAAAAAAGTTTCAAAAACAGAGAGTGAATTTGCGAAAAAAAGAGCGACAAACTTTGGAGCACGGCGGTTGGAAGTGGAGAGGAATTGAGTGGAGTAGGATGTCAGCTACTGCTGCTGTTGCTGCTGCTGCTGATGATGATGATGATGATGGTGACGATGTCGTCAGTAGAGTAGTAGTGGGCAAACAGATTAAGAAACAATAATGTTCTTTGTGTTCGCATTTGGCAGGCATTAGGAAGCCCGAACGCGTTAAACTCGATAATGAGCCATCAACTTGGCCAACGAATGCAAATGGAATATCAAAATGAGGGAGCGAACGAGTCTCCCGTTGCAGTCAGCACTGATGACAGCAGCCCAATACAATAAAGCTGCTTAGACTGCCTCCCCTCGTACCCCTATCTTTCAGAAATGTTTGTTATTCGAATATAAAAGGCTGCAATCGAGCAAACATCGAGTGCAGTTCGATTCTGTTTGTCAAGTCGTAGCATTAACTCTTTTCATCATGCTGAAGCTGGTGAGTGCTTGCCACAGGAAGGCATCTATCCCTGCCCCTTTAATGCCTGAGTGTTTCCCTTATATTCCTCAGGTATTCCTGTTGCTCGCCGCTCTGCTGGCTGTTGTCCTGGCTGTGCCTGCCCCAGCTCCGGGCCCCAATCCGGCACCAGTGCCCCAGTTTGTCTACTCCTCTGGCTATCCCGCTGTGGGCTATGCCTCGCCCTATGTCTACTATGGTTGATGTCAACGATTCCCGATTTAATGAATAAAAAGCTTTTGCAACAGAATTTACAAGAGTTGTGCTAAGGCACCTTTGCCTGGGAAGATAATCCAAAAACGATGCAGGAAAATGCGAGAAGTTACAACGAGTTATTGCTGAAGGAATCAATTTTGTTCGAAAGCAAAGCTGAAACTTAAGTTAACTTTCGGTCTTTGATGTAGAGTTTCTGTTCGAAGTTATATGCTTTTTCTTTTCTACTTTATGGCTGCCCAAACTTGGTTTTTGTTATAATTTACATGAAGCATTCCTTTAAAATCGACCATAGAAAAGGGAGCCATAAAACAGAACTGTTCTACAGCTCAACTTGGGTCTGTTTCACCAAAGTAGAACAATAATTTGAAAAGTTTTCATACCAAAGCTCTCCTCTATCCTGTATAGTAAATCAATGAGCTTCGACCCCTTACTGAACAGGAGACTTTCCACCCCACAAATAATTTTACCCCTGCATTAGCCTCTGGCAACATTTCGAACTACATTATGTGTCTAAACATCCTGCACTCCTGCAACAATGTTTAGCACCTCGAGGACGAAACAACATTGCGATTGCCACGAAGTTGCGTGCTGGAAGAAGTTTTCCCTTTTCGGCCGACATCCTGGCGTTACGCCAAAAGGATGCCCGACAGGAGACACGATGACTTCAGTGTATTTTCTGATTTCGCAACGATTCGAACGTGAACGCGGCTGAAATAGAGGAAATTGAGAGGCCACAAAAGGAGTCACGTCACCCGCTCGCGTCAACTTCGTTGAGATCCCGAGTCCTGTGCCATCCTGTCGGGCAGAATCCTCCATGCGAATGCAGTTTCAGTCGATTACCGTCGCTCGCCTGCAATGGATCGCCTGAATGCCCAGCGACAAGGCCACAGCCTTGCACGACAACCGTTAGCCAAGTAGAGCGCGAGAATTTGAGCGTGGCAAAGTCGCAGGATATGTTGGCGGAAATGTTAACCACCGGCTCCTCACCGCGTGCTCTGCCCAGCTCTCTGAATCCAAGTGTTTCCTCAAGTGTCAGTGCCTAAGAAAAAGATATATAAACGGAAGCAAAAAAAAAGAACCGCAAAACAACAAAAAAAGCAGCAACAATTGTAAAGCGAAGGTTGATGTTGGCCATTGGCCATGCCCATGTCCATGAGGCAGATGATGTCATGCCATTGCCTTGGCCATTGTCCTGGCCAAAGTGAAAGTGTTGTTGTTGCTGCTGTTGCCGCTTATCCGGCCACGACACATGACACATGAGAGTCGTGCCAGCCAGTCATGTGCCATTATCCCGCAAGTGAACAGCCTCATAATTAACTGCCAAGGTTTCCCAAACGAAGGATAAAATCGCCACGAAAATCCAAGTGAAGTAAACTTCTAGGAATCTAGAGTAAAAAACGATTTCAGTGAAATTAGCCATTTACCATTAACCATTAACCATTAAGGATTAAGGATTATAACGAAGTAAAGGATAACCCACTGCTGGCAGAGAACCACTTGGAACTATGGATACTTTGTTCGCCGTCTGCTCGCTGCTGCTGCTGCTGCTCCTCTCACAGAATGGTAGGATAATCTCAGATCATCTTCAGCTGCCCCCACTCCCTGTTACATGCTACATCCTTGAAAGAAAAGGCTTCTACACTGTGGCTTAGCCAAGTCACAAAAGTACTCGTAACTCTTGCTTCTGTGCCTGAAAGTTTCTCTTTGCACAAAAGAATATTTTTTTCGCTCTTTGTTAGTTTGTTTTCATAAATGAAATGAATGCCAAATGAGCTCATAACTTTTGCTTTTGGCCATGTTAATTTTGGCCCTACTTTTGGCTGCTGCTTGTGGGTGGCCTTGCGGGGCGGTTTCCTTTGATGAGGCTTTAATGATATCGGATAAGAGTTTACGATGCCAGCAATGGCGATGAAAAGTAGGCCACAAAGGTGATCATAAAGAGTACTACAAATAAATGTAACAAAATAGCTACAAATAAACTCACATTTGATTTTTTATTTCACTGATTTGTTGATATTTTTCCTTCATTTTGCGTTGTATACTTTTTAGTGTGAAATGTTCAGCCAACTAAGAGAAATGTTTGCTTCCCTTGCGTCTCCCTGTCGCACTTTCAAATCTCTCTGCTCGTGTTCAAATCTAGTGGAATTAAGCACTCGGAGAGAAACCTTTCCTTCTTTATGGGCTTTTTGCTGTGGCAAACTTGTGTTGTCGCTGCCAAAAAGGAATATTTTGTTTGTTGTTTGCGGACTAACGCAAATGTGGCAGCAAGATATTACACATACGCTCCGTGCATCGCCTAAAAGTATGGCAAGTAACATTTTAGACGTGAGTGATACTAAGCAACCCATGTGTGCGGCAAGATGGTGCGTGTTGGGGCAACCTTAACCCAAATTAGCCCATGGCCATAAGGCCCCCTTGAAGATGAAACGCAAAAAGATGCCAAAAGATGGCCAAGATGTGGGAATTCATTAGGCCAAAGGGAACACAGCCAAATGCGGGGATGGGCAAATATAAAAGAAAGAAAGAGGAAAGGGTAGGCGCCAGCAGATCGGGTCAAGTGTGGGTAAGTAGATGTTGGAGCTGTGAGTACCCATCTCAAGTCACTTGACAAGCTTTGAAATGTTGGCAACCAAGAAAAGAGAACAAGTGTGACTCAAAGTAAAGACGTTGTATGTGGGACACGAATATTTATAGAAATTGGATAGAAATGTTAGATAAGACAGGGTAGGACTCCAATCTAGATAGAATCCCAGTCAGAGGCACGACAGTTGCCATCCATTTGATTCCAGCAGAAATGGAAGCAAGTTTTCCTGAATGCTGATTTAAATGCAATTTTAAAGACCATTTTATGGAGAGGTAAAATAAAACTACCAAGCAGTAGCGAATTGCTGCTGCATTTCACTTACATTTACAGCAAAATGCTACAATATTGGATTCAATATTAAATCGCATAAAAAATATGCTGACGCAGAACAAATTGAGTTGCCATTGTAAGGACATTACCGCTCAGTAAGCAACTCCTCCTGCAGCTCAAGCTCTCCCTGCGCCCTTCAGCTCTCAGCTACTTACAGGTTGATTGATATGCAGCACACACAGGCGCCCCAGCCTTAACAATCGAATTGCAGAAATTGTACCTCCGCATGTGCATGTGCGGATATACACATAAATATCCAATTGTATATACGTATATTTTTGATGTTTCGTGTGCGTATTGCTTACCAAATTTGAAAACGGCAAATTTGAATTTTTATTGGATTTAGTTGAACATTTTCCACCCACCTACGTACGTAGCGTAGTACTGTGCCACTCACATAAAATATTATTAAATTCAATTTGATGGATTTGCTGCTCTGCTCCCACTCTCCTGTTCTTTGAGTCGGGTCTGGGATGGGCGGCGATTGGATGAGGCTTATCGATTCAACTGACAAAAGCGCAAAATAATATTAGATAAAATGTTCAAAAGCAATTGGCTAAAGTTTCTGATGGAGCATCGTTTAAATATTTTTCAAATTTAATTGTATTTCGTTTGGAAACTATGTGTGTGTGTGCGTATTGCCTTAAACAAAATTCCTATAAAATCATAAAACTTCTGTGTGCATATTTTTCAATAATCAAATGGGCATATCTTAATTATTAAAATATCTAACTGTTTTTGCCATACCAACTTTATGTTATGCAAAATTCAACCAGAATTTCATGGAAAACTTTTGGCTTGAATAAATCATGGACTAAACCAACCTGCAGATTGAATAACAACTAAAATGTGTGCTCGTCTCCCCTCTGCTGCCATTGTATTCGATTACCAATAATTATTTTAGTCAGCTATCAGAAACACTCAGCAACAAACAAATATGCTAAATAAAACATAAATAAAATGAAAGCAAACAAAGGAATAACTTTTCCTTTTCATTTTTGCAAATAGTTTTGGATATTTATTTTGAATTTTGTCTGCACCGAAAGACCGCTGAAATTGTTTGTTGGAAATGTTAGTCAGTGCCAGCACCGCCAAAGAGGCGGGGAATGAGGAGGATGGCCATACAAAATAGGAACAAAACTCGCGTGTTGCGAAATTCAGGAATGCGTCCCTTTGGGGCTAACAAAATAAAAGAAAAATGATGAAATAGTCTACTGAAAAGTATTACCTAGAAATGTGTAGCTAATTTATTGCGCTGCTCCTAAAAATTACTCGGAAAATGGATGAATATTTTCTATTTTTTATTTCACTGGCGATGTGAATAGATAATTGAATTAAAAATAAAATCAGCTTTGGCGGAAAATTAAGTTTAGTTTTTATGATGGCAAATTTGTCTTTCTTTGCGTTGCCAGAATCTGTTCATTGTCGCAGCATACTTTCCCAGTGTATTTGACATGCAAATAGGCAATAAACAACATTTAATCAATGCAAATGGAACACAACTTAAAACCATTTTTTGGTGCACATTTTCGTTTCTATTGCAAGCACTTTTTCCTTTCCCTTCCATTCATACAATTTGCGAAATTCCATCCAATTAAATTGAATTAATTTTTGTGTAATTCGCTCCATGACTGGCTGCACAGTATCCTATTCTTGATACACCATCAATTCAAACGTTCTTTGATAGTTTTTTCTTTATTTTGCTAATTCACTTTTTAATTTAGAACAAAATCTGGAAATCAACTGAAAAGAACAAGAAATGAAAACTGCAGCAAAGAAATTTATATTAAAAATTCAACACAAAGTTGAGCGCTGCTGAGAGTGGGGTTGAGTGAGGGGTTAATCAGATGCCAAGAATACTGCACAAGGAATATACTCGTGGATCTCTATGCACTCAATTGCGGAGGCGAATGCAAAAGCTAATTAAATTCAGTAAAATAAAAGAAAAAGCAATAAAGAACTGTGAGAAATGAAATAAAAAAAAACACTGCCTGTCCATATAAATTATGATTATTTTTTATGAGCAGGCGTTGGAGTTAGGGAACCATTTCTTTGACCCTGCCTGACAGACTCTCCCCCTTGGCCAAGCCATCCAAACTTTTAGCTCTGCAGAAAGTGATAAATTGAATGCAAAAATGTTCGCTTTTTTCCCCTTTACTGCAACTGCAGCTGCAATCCTTGGACAGCGGGAAGGCAACACCTCTCCCGCCTCGTCCTCGCCACCGTTGAGACTGCAGCCATCGACGCCATCAATAACGCATTTTGTAAATGACTCCTTCATCATCTTCTGCCAGACAGTACAAAAGGATATCGACACCAAGTGGCGTGATCCACGCGGCCAGACCCGTGAGAACACCAAGGGCCGAGTGCACATCGAAAAGAAAACGGGTAAGTCGGGACGGACTCACCCCCACCACCAACCACTCAGTGGACACTGTATCCACTGGTTGTCGGTGTGGTTCATAATGTCTGGACTATGCATTCCACTTCCATCTTTCTGTAGGTCTTCTGGCTTTGGTCTTTGAGCACATCTCGCTGGACGACAGGGGCAACTGGACCTGCGAGGTGACTGGCAACCAGAATCGGAATGTGAATACCGAGCGAGAGTTCTTTTCCTCCTTTGAACTTCTCGTTAATCGTAAGTTGGCTTCAGATTTGTGTGCCATAAAAACTGCTGCAGGACCAGTTTACATGGAAAGTCTTTGAGTTGAATTTTTGAACAAACAAATAAAAATGAAATGCAAGTTCCGAAAAACAGATAAAACACATCTCTGTGGCAGTCAAGTCCCATAGCCTCTAGCATGGCTAAAACCAGACTGACTTAACTCGTGAATGTTTCTTTAGAGGCAGTTATACAATAGTTACAATATTTAGACTGGAAAAACATCTTCTGATAATAAACTCAATATAGAAAGCAGTGCACCCCGTTCGATCTCCATTTGAAATCTCTTCCCAACTGATTGAACCCGTGAAAGTTTCTGTAAACTTTGCCAATCAAAAAAGAAACCATGTAAACAGCAAAGAAACCAAAGTATCCCCCCACACATGAATGTGTGTCCATATGTAAAGGATACTTTAGAGCAGGATCATGATGACCGTTGTACAATATTTACTCCGTAATGTGACCGATGATGTATTTCCTTCTTCTCCCTAGAGAAAATCTCATTTGGCAAAACGGAACAAGTGCAGTCAGTGCGGGAAGGACGCGATGNGATGGTCAATTGCTTTGTGGAGGGCATGCCAGCACCGGAAGTCTCTTGGCTCTACAATGGCGAATACATAAACAGTTAGTACCCCCCCCCTCCCCCCCCCCCCCCCCACCGTCACGTGGCATGCCAAACTTGTTAACTATGCAACTATTTCTCTATCTTTTTTGTATATTTTGTTGTTGTTGTTGTTCATAGCAGCTGTAAACTCGTCGAAGCACAATCGCCTGTCGAACGGTCTGTACATCAGGAATGTCAGCCAGGCGGATGCCGGGGAGTATACGTGTCGTGCCATGCGTATAACACCAACTTTTTCGGATTCCGATCAAATAACGATATTGCTAAGGATACAGCGTAAGTACAATGAGAAAACGCGGGGGATACGCCACCCATGTCCCTGTTTCTCGTCCTGTTATTATTTTTTGGTAAGCTCAGATTGCAGCACACACACACAGTTGCATCTCCTGTTGCTGGTAGCATGCCACGCAGCATTTTTGCTACGTGCCACACTTGATAATATTTAATCTAGAATCTATTTTGTACCCCCCACTTGTTGGCAATTGCATTTCCCATCCAACATCCCCTCCCACTGCGTGGACTCACTCTCTCTTTTTCTGGGTCTTCCCTTTGAAAGCTGAAAATTGAGCTTAGACTTTGCAACAAAATCTTTTGCTGATAGCAGCTTAAAGTTATTTAAGCTGCAGTTCCCCCCCGTGGCATCCTGAATCCCTTTTCTTTGCCTCTGGGGAGTGGACCATGCTTCGTTGGCCATAATGAGATTTCAAGCTGCTGCTGCTGCTGCTGCTGAGACCCTCACTTCTTAGAGATAGATACAGGGAGAGAGTAGCAAGTACAGGCAGCAACTTCCGCTTGCCAGGGTCAAGTGGCAGCCAGTAGCAGGAAAGTGCAAATTATTGATGCAAATTTTCTAATGAACATATTACTTGGATGCTGTCCATAATTGGCTTTGTAGGGAATGACTTTTCAGCTACACAGTGAAGTGTGTGAAATTGAGATTATATAACGCAGGGAAAGAGGTAATTAAAGGAATGGATTGCATGTAGAGAGGGAGAATGAGAGTGTAAACAGGAAAAGTAAATCCCAAGCTATCGTTCTTTATGCCTTGTTGAACATTTTCGCATTAATCAAGTGAAAATAAAGCAAATCAAAAGGGGTACAGCGATTACTCAAACATGGGAAAACATAGTTTGTGCATTCGTACCCAATAAATTCTTACAAAAAGAACACTCTCCCGAGACTCATTAATATTGCTGACACAGCCAGGGAGCAGGAGCAGCAGCAGTAGCCCAATCCAATGTACCCCCATCGATACCGAAACATATGTATGACTTCATAAACAAACCAACACTAAGGCAAGCCAAATAGAAGCTCGGTCAACTCCCTACTCCACTCCACTCTACTCCATCCGGGTGGACTTGAGTTAACACTCCCCAGTGCCCCAATACACATGCCCATACCCCGGATTCTGCCCAAAAATTCCCTCTCCAATTGAGTTGCCGTCACAATTTTACTAATGACTGCAAAACGAAGGTTTGCACAAGCCAACAGCAGCAGCACCAACACAACCATCCAAATAGGGAAAAAGTGGGCCAGCACGGTCCTCAGTTGGCAGCAGCTCCCACGAATCGGTGCAGTGTGGCCAGCTGGCACTGAAAAGTAAACACCAAAGGAACGGAAACCGAAACTAATTTGCAGCCCACTAGCTACAGGAATGTATGGAGAGAGGTGGCGAAGGAGGCGGCAGGGCAGAGTAGGAGCCCCAAACCGAAGTAGCGGTGGGTGCAGTGGAGGAGATGGAGAAGGAACAGGAAAAGTTACAGATGAAATGCTGCAATATATAGGTTTGCATTTCCTCAGCAATAAACTTCAATGAGCCGCAGTGGCGACGACGGCAACGACAAGGACGAAAAGGACGACGACGAAATGCTAAAATGTGCTATTAGTTTACGCTTCAATGGAGCAGCGGGCTTAGGGTGGAGGTGTCCCCAGAGGTTTCCAGGGTATCGCAATATGTACGTACAGTGGTGTAAATATTGAGAGGGAGCTCAATAAATGTATGGGTATGTCAATGCACAGGGGGTCTTATTAGCTTTGAGTATGCACTGGTATTATGTTTGTCCACTGAAACATGTTCATGCACTTTAAAACTACATAGAATGCTCCACTAAAGAAACATTCAAAAGCTATCCTAATTTCTTGACCACCACTGTCTTGTCTTCAATTGCCATTTACAAAGTACCGCTTATCCCTTATCTGCAAAGTGTCACGCCGGCCACTGCCAGCCGGACGTTTACGAATGCAATGCCAAAGAATGCCAGCAAAGCCGACTGCCAAGAAACTACAACAGTAGGAGTAGGAAAGAAAGCGTGAGAGTGGAAGTTGAGAGAGAGAGAGAGAGAGAGAGCGTGGGAACCGAGAGAGAGAAAGATGCAAGTGCTGCTCTGCTGCTTTGCATCGATTCTTGATGCTGTTAGCTCTGCTGCTTTCATTCTTGCTCTCGCTCTGGCTCAAGGTCGAGAATGTCGTCGCTTGTTTGTTCTTGTTTTCAGCAGCAGTGTAAAAAGAAAACGAGAGAAGCCGTGTTAATGCTACTTCAATGTAATTATGCAAGGTGCAATATAAGAGAGTGGAGAACTGTTTGGATATTCTTTTCACGCTCTCTTTGGCCGCACACAGACAATACGCGACTGACACCAAATTTGCTAATATCGTGAGAGCGCTCGAAGAAAATGACTTACCTTGTTTAAGTAGAGCTTGGTTATATTATTTTGATTGTTTTAGGAGACAAAAAGCGTCGGATTACTATTGGAAATTTAAATAATTTAAATGAATATAATAAGTATAAACTACACATTTTTCAACAACTCCTACTCCACTGTACTTTATGGGTTAACGGTTAACTAGATGCAGAGCACAAATAAAATAAAAGCAAAAAAAAAGCACTGTAACTGATGTGCCATGTGCGGTGTCAGTGAGGTCTCATTGGGGGATTTAAGCAGAGACAACGACAAAGTGCACCAGCTCTGCACCTACTCCCTATCTATTCCGCTTCGCCCTCCATTTCTGTGTGTGTGTGCAGCAATGTGCAAACGAAACCAGGCCGTAGCACCCCTCCCACTCCATCAGCGAAGCTTAGGACTTACAGCAGCTGTGACTCATCTCTCTTTGCATCTTTACAGATAAGCCCCACTGGTTCTATAACGAGACGCTGCCCATGCAGTACGCGTATGTGGGCGGCGCTGTCAATCTCAGCTGCGACGCCATGGGCGAGCCGCCGCCATCATTCACCTGGCTGCACAACGGCAAAGGCATTCTGGGCTTCAATCATCGCATTTTCGTCGCCGACTATGGGGCCACGTTGCAGCTGAACGTCCGGAATGACAGTCAATTTGGGGACTATAAATGCAAGGTGGCCAATCCGCTGGGCAGCCTGGAGCGTGTGATCAAGCTGAGGCCGGGAGCCAAGCCCATGGGTCCCACACGCTTCCAGCTGAAACGCCTCTATGCGGATGCCTTCGAGCTTGACCTGCGCACGCCCCGCATGACCAATGTCTCCGATGAGATGCAGATCTTTGGCTACCGGGTGGCGTACATGAGCGAGAACGAGTTCAAGTTCAGCGCTGGAAATTGGAGCCATGCCAAACAGCGGGATTTCTCCTTCCATCGAGGTGAGTCCAGAGAAGGAGCGCAGGGAAATTCCTTGAATGGGGTACCCTTAAAATGGAAAGAACAAAATATAAACGAAACCCACTTTGAGCATTCAGTAACGTATCTTCTCTTTAAATTCAATCCCCTTTTGCAGGCCAGCGTTTCATTATATCGCATCTGGAGGGGAACACAACGTATCTGATGCGCGCTGCCTCCCGAAATCTGGCCGGACTCAGTGACTGGAGTGGCGTGAAGATCTTTGCCACTGCCGGCGGTCGCAGCTGGTATCCGTCTCTGTATCCGGTCTACGCACTCATCCTTGCTTTGATTTATGCATAGAGCTTGTACCAGTCCCCTGCACCCTGTACCCTGTACCCTGTCCCCATTTCCAAATCCCACCCCCAATCTTGTTATCGTTGCTGCTGAGTTCTCTATTATTTTTGTATCTTCTGTGATAGAACTTTGTGTGTGCAATTCACTTAAACCTAAACCTAAAAACCCCAAAAATCGAGAGAAGTACGAAGAATTATTAAAGAAATGCTTTTTGTGCTATATAACAAAAATATAGAGAATATGTTACGCCTATTGCCAATTTTTGCTGCCAACTTTCCATTCATCAAACACATTTTTTGTACGTTTTTTAAACAAACACAAACCGATTATATTAACGATAGAAAGAGGGAGGCAGAAAGCGATGTTTATGGAGAGGCGAATCCTTACGATACATACAATACATATGCATTGTCACTCTACCTTATAGTTAAATATGAAAATGCCCAACTCTACATAAATGTTGTTCAAGCTAAAACTAAACCGATAAAACTATGTAAACCGAAACAAAAAACAAAACTACAACTTTGATGAATTTTACAAAAACCAACCAAAAGAATGAATGTCCAAATTATTGATACAAAAAAACAAAGAACATAAAAAACCAAAGCAAATCAATACAAGAAAATGGATTCAAATTAGCTTAATTGAGATGGAAAAAAAAACTAGAAAGAGTTGCGAAAAATGACGAAGAAAAGAATCCCAAAATGAAATGTTTAGCTGTTAAGCTGTGCGTCTGAGTAATATGAGAATAAATTCAACTGAATGTGTATGAAAATGACTTTGATGGGTGTCTTCGGGTAGCATTAAAGTTCAATGATTGGTAAGACATTTTGGGCAACATGACAAAATAAGATGGCAATGTGTGTTGAAGTATCTAAGGAACTTCAATCTTAATCAAAAATATTTCCACGAAAATATTGTATTATCTTCTATGATTTTTTATGTTTACCAAAACTTGTGCCAATAAGTATTCCTTGAAGGGAACCAAACTTTCCCCGCATTCTATAAATTTCACTTTTCCCCAAGGTGTCCTCAGATGATTATCTAGTGTCCCCCTGCTTTGACAGACATTTGCCATCAAAATGTTTATCATATTCATTAGTGAAAATCTCGTAGCATTTTCAGGCCATAAACATTAAGGAAAAGTCCCACCATCCCGTACAAACCTTGAACATTATAGCAGGCTCATTGCTTATGCGAGGCAAGCACCCAATTACACGGAAGTTCCTGGAAGTCCCTCTCCCCTTGGGCTTACCCCCTTTTCGACAGTAACAAAAAAAAAAAAAAAAAAAAAACAGCCGGCAGAGCAGCATAATAAACTAACTCATAAAAGTCAATAAACTGTCAAATGGCAAAGCATTTACATCACTTAAGCATAAATCTCTGACTCGGATGACTCCCCAACAGGAACTCACATGAATGGGCATTCCAGGATGCAGAGGAGGGGAAAGGCAGCCATTTACATAAGCCCACAGATTCAGCCAGGCTATAAATGATCATTAACGCAATCGGCCGTAATAACTTATTGTATTTTATTTAACTTTTATTTCCGCCTGAGTTTTTTTTCCTCCTTCCTCTCTCTCTCTGTCTCTCACGCTGCTGTGGAAGCGTAAAAGATGGAAAATTGTTACGGGTCAATGCGAATCCGGCCGCAGACGTGACAACGTGAAACAAAAATAAGCAAATTATGGCTCACAAATAAATACAATTCATTCCGTTTGCACACAAGTATTGGGCTTTCTTTGTGTGTGTGCGTGTGTGTGTGTGTGTGTGTGAATTCATTGCGTAACTGCGTATGCCCAGGCCACGCCCATACTGCACCGTAGCAGATTATTAATATTCGAACAATTTATTGGCAATTTTCAGGTCTGCTTTAAGATTGATAAGCAGGTTTCATTTGCGGTTTCTAGGGACATAATTGGGTAGCCAAGAACCACATTTTGTAGAGAACACTGACGGAATCCTCCAAGCACTATCTAGGAAGGTTTTGAATTCTGTTCAATACTTTGAGCTCCTTACCAATTACCCTTATTCAGCCTTAAGCCACCATCAAACAAAGAAGACTTTAATATCAGCAAAAGAAGAAAAGACTGCAACATTTTCGCCCACAATAAAATGGTATATGAAATTAATCTGCTGCCGCAACAATCACTTAAAAGCTGATATTTACACCTGGCCCACAAGCTGCCAGCTGCCCCCTGCTGTGCAGCACCCGCATGCCCATTAAGCAAATAAGTTAACCCACCGATCAAAGTCAGCATCGAAAGGCAAAAGATGTCAGCCTCTGTTTCCGTTTCCGCTTCGTGTTGCAGTTGCAGTTGCAGTTGCAATTGGCGTGGCAATCTTTCATTATTTATGATTATTTTTACTTCCACAAGCTCGTCTTTTCCTGTGGCAATTAATGTCGATTTTTTATGGTATAAAATATATCCGTGTATGAGTGGAAAATAAGGGTGGTGCCGTATTGGTTTGTGTGGGTATAAAATCAGTAAACAGTATTACCTGGCCATCAGTGGCGGAAGGTTTTACTCGAGACCAACAACGAGCTCATTTCACCTCCTATACATATGTACATATCTCTGTGCTGTGTCCGTAATCGTTTCGGTTTATTTTAATTAAAATTTACAATTAATACTTAATGAGTCGGGCGAGTGACATCAGCGGCAGAAACTGCACCATGAGCATCAGCAGCAGAATCAGTAGAGCAGTGTGGCAGTGTGGCAGTGGCAGCATTACGTTGATGTGCATCAAATTGAATTTCCCCCCATATAAGATAGTCGTTCGCTCGCTCGCTCGCTCGTTTGTGTGTGTTGTGTGTCCTCTGTGTATGATAATTTTCCGAAAAGTAATTTCTACCCGCACAGACACACAACCCGCTAAAGGGCAGGTTTACAATACACAGATTGTATACAGTGAATCAATCAGCAAATGAGGCTGTAGACCCTAGATGGCAGTGAAACCATCTTTACTAATGGATCAACTTGTGTAAATTTAAAATCACTTAAGATGTGAAATATGCGCTCAAAATGAAGCTTAACAAATGTACCATAGATTGGCAATGAAAGATTTCTTAGCCAGCGGTTTCCTCACATCTTCATACGAAACTTCACTGTAATTCCACATACATTTATAGATTTTCTCACCATTTTCATTGTTTTGACTTTCTTCTTTCACTTCCTGCACACCGCCCGAATTCTTTCCATTGTTTCTTCTTTATAAATAATTGAAGGCTGTCAGGATGTTTAATTGATGAAATGGCAAATTGATGTTGCTCTGCCAGTGGCCAGAGCGCACTTAGTTCTTGGCATTCAAATGCAATGAGGTGAGAGTGTGAAATTCGTTGACATAACTATGCCGCACTCCCCGCGCCATCCCCGCTCACACATTATACAATATTTAAATCGATAGAAGTCAAACAAAATGGCAGATTGGCATACTAAATTATATAATTGCGAGGGAAAACTTGACTTAAATATGCATGTGATTGAAGCCCTGGTCAATTTGGGGCAGTTGTGGGTAGGGCAGGAGGTAGATTACTTTGTGCTTGACAGCTTTGATGGGAAATAGACAATTGGCGATGTATGTGGCCAAGGAATAGCTAGTTTATGTGAGAATAAAATATGACTTAAATTATTTAGAAATATTTAAATATTTTGTAAGCATTCGATGATAATTTGTTTGTTTATTTGTTTGCTAAACTGCAGACTAGGATTAGGACTACGGCGCAAATAATGTTTATTGGTCTTCAGGCTGAGTTGCTTATTGACTCTCCGCAGTGTGAGATATTTCGAATATTTTCCAAGATATTTTAGGAGTGAAATGTCTGGCATAATTTGTTTATCACTCATATTCGAGATTGGTTACTTAGCAGTTATTTAAGCCACTTACCTTTTACACAACTTTGTCGGCAAATCAAAGCCATGCTGCCACACATAAATTGTCCAAATAAGTTTGCTGCCACCAAATAATCCAATCCACACAGAGGCTCAGGGCAGAACTTTTCTAATTACCATTAGAGTGGTTGGTGGTTTGAGAGGGCTCGAAATATGTGGCTCTAACATTAATTAAAGGCCCATTGGCAGAGTTATGAACAAATCATTAAGCTGTTTGCCGATAGGTGTAATAAATGAATGCCGCCTGCCTGCATAGCATTATTATTTATGAGAGAAGTCCAACGTCCAATGTCTCTTGTGGCAGTGTGGCTGTGTGGCTGTGTGGCAGCCAGGCAGCAGGCAAATGAGTTCGAATGAGATAAATTTCAAATTGATTGCAATCCACGCCTCAATGGCTTAAGCTGTCATTTTGTGAGGGTGCGAGGTGTGTCTGTCCCTTGGTATTTGTATTGATTTGAGACATCTCGCCTCCAATCATCCTTTTGGGCCGAGTTAACTCAATTTCGAGACCTGCCAAAGTTTCTGGCACATTTCTGGGCCAAAGTTTCTACGCAAATATTTGATTGAATCTAAAACCAAATCTGTTCGTAATGTTTTCCAAGAAGAGCAGCTATCAACAGCTTTTGAGAGTGAGCGAACATTTTTGGGGGGCAATTAAAAAGGAATTTTTGTTGGTTTTTCAGTTTGTTTCGTTCAAATTGATGATGGAAAATGCCTCTTGCTTTTGCTCGCTCAATGCCCAAGTGGGTCGAAAGTGTGGCACCCAGCACACTCTATTGACATACGCAGGCAGGCTGACTATATTTTACCTCTAAAAGCAACACCCGCCCTGCCACACCTCTCTTTCTGACGCTCTCTGTGGGGCATGCACTTCATTGTCATTGTCTCTGCCTGGCTCCACATTTTGACATAGAAAAACTTTTGCACCTTGTAACGACTTTTTAAGTGCCCCGCCCTCTTACGCCGCCCCTCTTTACAAAAAAGAGGATATAAATGTGTATATGGAAGCACTGAAATGTGGAGCAAAATGCAGATGGTAGCCCCCCTACTCGCACCTCTTCTGCAGCGAAATGAAACAAAAATAGTTGGTAGGAAAAACGCGTTGAAAATGAAAATAAATGTGAATATTTATGTGATTTATATATGCCTGCTGCTGTAAATGATGGTGTGTTAGAGGGTGCCAAAGTGTGAGGTGGAAAGCAGGTGAATTGTGTGTGAAAATTGAGGGGCGACATTTGCATATGTATGTCACAGTGTCTGGCAGTCATTCATGGCCCTTTGTTCGTCTAGACAATTGGGGGAGCCCACTAACCCCACTCTTTGTCTCTTTAAAATCCTTTACTTTATTTGGGTAGCATTTGGGTTTATTGCATTTGTTTGTGCCAAAAATTGTTGGGAAAAACTATCAACAAATTGTGGCAATAAATGGAATACTTTATCTATCCACAAAACTACATATTAGACATATAATGCAACATGGCATTATGCGCTTATTCACTGGCAGCCATTCATTGTGCATTCATTTTACCTTATTTGGCATTTTTGGCATTACGCATACGCCGCATGGACCATAGCATATTAATTGAACAACTCTTCAGGCAAACCAAACCCCAACCCATACTGCCACCCCTTGTTGTATTTAGTTTGCGGCCATTTGTTGTCCAACGGATGCACTGGCTGGTTGGTATCATTCGTCGCTCATTATGCAACTGGTTTGCTCTTAAAGTGCCCTAAATATCGCTCCATTCTGCCGCACCATTCGCTTGCTATTCAACCCTCAACGGCAATGGCCAGCCCTCGCTGTGTGTGCCGTGGCCCCTAATTCAATCATTTCATTTCGCTACAAAGTTCAAATGTACTTTGCATTTTCCGGCAAATGTGCGGCCATTCTGTGTGCACGTGTGGGTGGCTGAATATATTATAGCAAATATTTCAAATGTTAATGAGCACGGGAAATGGTGGCTGTTTCGTACTAATTTGAAGATATTAAGTGGCAGTATTGCATAACTATGGAAAGTAATGTAAGATATAAGATAAAATAGGGACAGGGAAGGACTATTAAGTGTAATATTAATTTTTAAAAATATTATTGATAAGTTTTGATGAGACATTTGTTGGAAACCCATATAGAAATAAAGAACAAAAGATTTTTCAAAATAAACTTTTCAAAAAACCTCGTTTTGTGTTGCCTAAGCAGCCTAAATGAATTTTCAATTACTCCAGCAGCATCGTAGCCCGAATCTGTAGAGCTTCCCTTCCATCAATACTCCATGAACTTCTTCAATTGGAAACCTCTGAAAAGCTGAAGGGAATTACACTTAATTGACAAATAACAGAAACACATAAAATGTATATCAATAAAAATACGGAATGTTTGTCTTGCCATTTCCATGTTTTTATAATTTTCTTTTTTTGGTTCATTGCAGGAGCATTAATTTAAAATTAATTTGTTTTTAATCACGCACATTATGGCAAAGCGAAAGGCAACCGAGTGAGGGACACTGGCAGATAATTTTCACATGTGGGCAAACAAATGAAAGCGCATTAAAAATGTAGAGGTAATCAGGATGCTAATGATGCTGACAGTCGACCAGAGGACACATCGTGTATCCGGCCAGTGGCTGCTGTATCCACTTCAGGAAGCAAACAAAATGTAAACGAATTAAGCTATCTGTTTCGCCATTTGATTAATTGCTATGAAATGCAATTTCAACTTTTTTTTTGTTGCACTCCTCCGCTGCCCTGCCATATCATAACTGTCAGCATCAGCACTGCAGATTGTTCCTGTTTTCTGCTCTTTTTGCCCACAGCCATTTCTGTTCTGTTCCGGCTGACAAATAACAAAAAAACTGTTCAAGAATTGACAGCTGAAGGTTTGGGGCTAGTGAGAGGGGCATGACACTTTTTGGCCCTATGAAAAATTCGCTTACAGTTATGGCTTTCAATGAATTTCCATGTTGTTAACAACGACTGCCCCCGTCCCGGTCACATGCAAATAATTAAGATAACTGCAAGCCAAAACTGACAGTGAATGGGATTTATTTAAAATTCCAAACCGCAGCAGAACACTGCAAAACCATACAAAAACCATTAAAAAAGGAAAACCTACTCTGTTGCAGCAAAAACTGTCATGCTGCCGAAAAAACCATTCAACTATATGTAGAGGAATGTAATTTTGATCAGCTGTACTTAAGAGTCTGTATCTATAAATAATTCGTGAACAAATGGGAAATTGTTAATCCCAGAGATTTAAATTTAAAAAATATATAAAGATGTGCTGTAAACATTTTTTTCTGTGAATATTAAATGATGTTAGGGTTAATTGAAAAAATATAATCACAAATACATCGTAAGACCTTCAATCATTAAGCACTACAAACTCTTGTCCCCATCCAAAACATCAATGAACATTCAGCAAAAAATAGTCTAAACTTTACTGTTGTAATTATGAAAATAAAAAACCTCTAACGGCATGTGCCACAAACAAATTTCTAACTTAAACAATTAATCAACCAAATTCTGTCCCACACAAGCCCAAAACATATCTCCAAAAATAACAAAAAAAAAAAAGAAAGTCTAAAGTTTGGACCACTAAAAGCACTTTGAAAACAAAACAAAAAGTTGTCATATAGATGGGAACAAATTATTAAAAAACAAAAAAATGGAAATAAACCAGGGAAAACCCAACGGACCAAAGTTAAGCAGGCTGTCAGCGACAGAGCAACCGCCGCCTTCCTTGGATAGCCCTGAGAGGTCCAGGCCTTAAAGTGGAAAAGCTGGCAATTAATGGCAATTTAAAAACAAGAAAACTCGCTCTGTGGTAAAAGGCCAAAAAGCGAGATGGCCAGGCGGCGCTGAAGCTCGAATTTATTTACGTTGGCAAACCGCATGGAAACGAAAATAGTTCATATAACATTAACATCCGATTCCTGGCCAGAAGTTGTGGGCGGGTGTTTTTCTCTGTGCGAGGTGGAGTGTGGGTCAACAGTGGCTTGGGCTTGGGCTGGACTTGAATGTTGCATTTAACTCTTAAATGCAGAAATGGACACACGATATGGTGATACCCGGCACTTGTGGTGTATAAATGGTATGTTGAAATTAAGCACAAGTACGCACAATATAGAAGGTTTGTTTCTGTTTTCATTTACTAATGATCAGCGTGGCTTCCAAAAGCGTCTCCAGGCTCTTCTAAAGAGAGCGCTCGAAGAGAGAGCGAACGAGCTTTTTCGGGCTCTCTTTTTCCTTTCTCTCGCTCAAAAGCCGCTCTCAGCTCGCTCGCTCTTTCATATGAGTCTTAAGCTTTTACCGTAAGCGAGGTTTTTCTCGAGCAAAAACAAAAATTGTCTGTTTCTCTTCTGTTATTGGGTATCTTAAAGTCCGAGTGTTGACTGTTGTTCTGTATGCAGAATTTTTACTTGGTTATTTTCATCTTCAAAGCGAGATCTCTCTGGCATGCTGCTATTTATGCAAGAAATTCTGTGCAGACACAGCAGCTTACAAGGGGGTGTGACAGTAAAGCGAGTTGTGGGCTGTGTTTGGGTAGGTTTTGGGGTGGCGGTGGCTGCGCTGATGCACGGAGCTGACTCCTCATATGATATGCAGCCAAAGCGATGGAGGCAGTGCCACCATCAGAAGCAGTAGCAGCAGCAGCGGCACGAGTATCCGCCTACATATACTTTTTCTTTCCATTTTATTTTTATTTTTTTGCCTGTATATTTCCTCCACTTTCTACTTCGGTAGCTCCACCGCCTCATATTTTGCTGTATTCCTTCCCCGCTGCGTTGTGTCAAGTTTTTAAACGTCAGCTGTGTCTACAGAGAGTGGGAGTTGGTGTGCGAAGGAGCTGTGGGAATGGTGCCTCGAGGGGCAGATTGGGGGCTTGTCCCACATTTCTTTGGAGTTTCGGACTGTCGTGTGCTTTATGCGGATTCATATGTAAATCAAGTGAAAACATCAGGGGTACTGGCATAGAAGACAACATACAAGCAAGTGGACTTGTGAAGGCTCTAACCGGAAGTAAACATAAAACTAAAAGTGTTACAAAGGAAACTCTAGTACTGTGTTAGCAGCAAAGAGCAAATTCTTGTACGAGAGCACACTCTTTCCCTTCTAAATGTTCTTTTTATATCAAACAGGAGACAAAGATATTTCCCTCTCTAATGAATCACTAAAATGTCCATACATTTTTCATAGCTACTTACATTAATTTGTACATTTTCTTGTCTTCAAACCACACAAATAAGTTTCCATTTGATGTTTCCAATGTACACTCCCTCGTGTATTTATTCTGTTTACTATACAGTTTTACCTTTTAATCCTCTTATACTATACATATGTATGTAGTACTTAGGTATATTACTCTTTGTATCTTGTTTTCCTGCCATATGCTTATGTTCTTCCATTCCTTATTCTTTTATTAGTGCTTATTATATTCTACTCTGCTCTTTATCTACTTACACACCCAAATACCTTGCAACTCTCACCGATCATGGTTCAAATCTAAATCAATCCCAAACCCAAATAAAGCATTCAAGTCAACCTTAAGCTGTTCAGAATGTATCTGGTAGGGCAACAACTGAATAACTGAATAACTCGTGAAAGGGGAATGGAAATGGGAATGGGGAATGGTAGTCAGAATCAGATTCAGAATCAGAATCTGAAATGCATTTCATGCAATTCGTGGGGTAAAGTGAATGTAATAAACCGATTTCTTTTGCTTAAATATCCTCCTCCTCCGCCTTCGCCATCGCCTGGCGCACTGCGGATAATTCTATCTGCGCCAAGAGTCTCCCTCCCAGTGCGTCCACCCATAACCCCGCCCTTATTCCCATACCTCATACGCTCTCTCAGCCTTTGCATTATTTGCATTTTGCCATATGGTATATGCACGATTGTGTGTGGGTGTGTGGGTGGGTGTGTGGGTGTGTTTTGGCGGAAAAAGGAATGGAAATTGAGAAAACGAAATGGAAAGCGCTGCTGCTGCTGCTGTTGCTGCTGTTGCTACTGCTCTGCTTCTGCTTGTGGGTGCTGCAGTTGATTTGTGTTTTTCCTTGGTTTCAGCTGCTACCCCAAAGACCCTCTGCAGGTTCCCTCAGCCCCCTTTTCACTATCTCCACCTCCTATGATTTTGCAGTTGTTTTCTTTTTGCGTCTTATCGGCCACCCATTCCATTCTTTGTGCCTAGAAGAGAATACGAAAGCCAAACCACTGATGAGAATTGTGTTCCGAGTCGGCCACATACACTCACAAACAGTAACAAACTGTTACTCATTATCTGCGACACACGGAGGACTGAGAAGTGTGTAAACAATGAAAGTGATTCGTAATCAGACAGCGATACGTGTACAAAGGCCACTTAATAATTTCCCTAGTCTCATTTCTAGTCTTTCACTCTGTTCTTTTAGATGCAGTTGTCTGTTCTTCATCAAAGTATCCAAAATGGTTTTAATAGTGAAGAAATTTACTGTAAAAACACTGATGATCAGTAGCACTTAAATTATGACACTATTATGAACCATCTGTTGCCCATTAAAAGTTGTCTGTTTCTCATCAAAGTATACAGTCATTTAAAAATTAGTAAGGGGACTAAACTCTCTTCTTACTTTAAGAAACTTTTTTGCACACAAACACACACAAATTTACAAACTAATGAAACTATAAAAACATATATGTATAGTAAGTTTCGAAAAGCAACCAAAGCCCCTCTGTTCAGCAAGCTTTTGGCTACCCTCTCTCGCGGGTGGACAATCATCACCGTTGCAAAAGCTGATCAGCATAGCACCTGCCCACCGGCCAGTTAACATTTCATTGCACTGTTAAAGTAACATTCATCTGTCCCACTCGTGTGATGTTCCGATGACTGTTGACTGATGGCTGACCGGAGGCAGCAGAAAGCGGAAGATGCAATCAGAAGCAAACAAAGGAAATAATAATAAAAGGCCTAACCCGAGAATATTCTCACACACTGACACAAGCAGTTATATATAGAAACAGGCACATGGGCTGTGCCCCCCCACACCACACAACACACACACAACAGTTACTTAATTTGTTGTTGTTGTTGTATTTTTCTTTATTTTAAATTAGATTACAATAAGCAAGAGGGAGAGAGACTACAGGCTGAACTTGGGGCGGCTTCCGCTCGCTCTTCGTGATCCAATAATGCTCGTGGAAGCGAGAGACAGACAGAGCGACGATCCCGAGATCAACGCCTACTGGATCTTGGCGGGTATCTCCACGCAGATAATGTCTTCGCTGTTCTGATCCTGCAGCTCCCACTTGACCAGCACAGAGACCTTCGGATAGGTCTTGAGCACTGGCAGCGTGGCCGTATAGCGATACGATTCTCCCTTCTCCAGTGGACACTTCAGGCCGCTGTTCACACAGGCATTGGGATTGGCCAGCGGGAAGGGCATTTCGATGCCCAGCACCTTGCCATGGACGACAGTCTTGACGGCGGTGGCCTCCTCCGCCAGGTTAATGTCTATCGAGAAGGACACTGTGGTGTTGCGCTTCAGGATGCATTCCGATTTGGTGGTGTCACAGCCCTCGATGACCACACGGGTGAACTTGCCCGTCTTCGATCCGCAATCGCTGAACTCCAGGCCCTGGACGAGGCCCACAGTCACCAGCAGACAGGCAATTACAGCAAATCTCAGCATTTTTCCACTTCTCGTTTTTGCTTAATTCAATTACAAGGTAAATCCACGTTTATCGAGCGGAAGACTTTTTCTCCTCTTGCTTTTTATTTTTCGCTTTTTCAACCCCGCGGCGGCTACGAATCTACTGAAATCGTGAAGCTCGACAAATCTTACAAGAAACCAAAAGCGAAAGAATAAATAAAGAAAACAGCACACACAAAGCTCCAAGAATGTGCAAACAGCTGTTCGAAGAAAGCTTTCACCGCCGTGGCGACTGGTGGCGATAGATGGGAAGATTGTGGGAGAGTCTCTCTAAATAGTCACGGGTATTGTTAAAGTTCTTATTTTTTCTAAAGTTTATACAAATATGACATGAATTACAAATAAAAAGAATTCAAATTGGATTTAATAGAGTACATTTTAGAGCCCGAAGCAAAAAGAGAATTTCTATTTTGGAACTGTTTTTCAACAATAGGGTCCAGGCCTGACCTGGCCGTAGGTTCCGCCCTCCTTCTTTTATAAAGTTGTTTATATCAAAACACCAACAGACATTTTAAACACAGTTTAAAAGCTTTTCGCGAAGCTGCCAGATGGACAAACAAACCACTTTTTGTCGCGAATATATATTTATTCTGTTTGTTATTCCGCAAGCTTTTCTGGATTCAAGCTTTTCGAGGTCTTTTGTCGTATTTTGCCGTTCCCCCATGCGGTCACATTTCACTTAGTTTGCTCGACTAGTTTAGTGTTCACCTGAAGTTCATCGGTTGTTCTACCGTTTGCCGGCATTTACCGCTCCTAATTATTACGAGTAAATAGTACATTAAGTTTGTGCATTTAAAAGCAAACATGTCGCTGATCTGCAAGCACAGTTTGCTGTTGAGCAATCGTGTGGCACCCTCGGCTGCCGCAGCCTTGCGCTGCAAGTAAGTAATGGCAAGAGAGAGAGAGGAAGAGAGAACAAACACGTTGCAGATTGCAGCGGCGCAGTGTCATCTGCCAAGGTCATTGCAGTTGCCGGTCAGTCGGTCTCCAGTGATGTGTTTGTTGTGCTCAATTACTGCTGCAATTTGTGTGGAAATGCGAATTGTCAGTGCTTTTTGTCTGCTTAAGGCTGATTTCATTATGTCAGCCATGAGGGAGAAACTGGAATGAGGTCTGCGAATACGAGAGTATGGTGGGGCTTAGATTTCATCATTTTTTGGGGATTTTTGTCAGACTGCTCAGCTGTTCTTATCAAGCTGTGGCAATTTCTTGCTAATATTTGCATATGTTTGTGAATCTACAGACGTAGATGGTACAGTGGAAGCTCTCTAGAGATTCCCGAAAAGTGTCTACTGTGCTCGAGAGCTTTCTCCATATAATATAGGTGTCTAGAATATAAAGTTTTTTTTTCATGTGAGAATTTATCACAAACAACGGATGTGTATTTATTTTCAAAGCTAATTTTATGGGTGCTTTTTCTTTTGTATTTCTATTTTTTCTCGCGCTTTAAAGAACATTCCAAAAGCAACAAATAATGGAATAGGGTGAGTGCGACCCAACGACTTGGAGATGCCCTAAATAATATTTGATGTATTCAGAAAGTGTTTTGATGATTAAATATTGGCAGGCATCATTTTGTTTGGAGTTTGTATAGCCTTTAAATTTTGTAAATATTTAAAACAAAAATATTTGTTGAATTTTAATGGCTTTTATTTTGCTTTAACTTTTATAAATTTCCTAACCATCAAGTTTGGTTTTTATATAAATTCCACCTTAAGTTTTTTACGTCACACTTAAGTTCCTTATTTTACGTTAAAAATTATTTGTAAGACAAAATGCTAAATTCATTCCTGCTATTAAGACGCCTGTGCTCCAGCGACTGTAAAGTGGGGTAAGGCAAGTCTGTCATGGCCACAGATATGCCACACACAAGCTTCGTAGGGTAGTCTTCGGTTGACATATCACGCTTTGGTCGCGTGCTTTGATTTTTATAGTACCGCACCGGCCCCTACCTCCAGGGGTGTTACGAGAAAAGTTTGTTTTATCGAACTGCAACCGGAAGCTTTAGTGGATTTATCAACACAATCGAGGGCGGTGATAGGCAGACGGCTTCCTTAATTGAAAGTTAATTTTAATTAACTTTGAGAATTTCCTCGAATTCTGCATAAAATGTGACAAAAGCGAATACGTCAGCAGAGACCTCAGCTTATCACTGACGTAGGCACCGTGAGATCTAGGCATGTGTTCTACCCTCCTGTATGTGGGGTACATGTAAAACGTTGAAACTTGTTTACAACGGCGCCAGGGTGATAAGAGAAGGCTATTAGCCCCAGCCCCCCATGAGATGTGCGAAGAGCGGGTGCAAAATCCAAGAAAACCTCTAGATGACTTTCAAACTTTAGTCATGAAACCCAAATGATAAAATCAAGTGGTAGATAACCCACTAAACAGAGCACGCTAATCTCTTCAATTAACTTTTGGAAAGATAACAACATTAGTGGCAACACATTAGCCTTTAACCAGGTGGATAGAATACAATTGAAAGGAATGTCTTAAAGCAAAACCAAAACTAATCTCTACACTTTTCAACTCTCTTGCAGGTCATCATGGTTCACGGAGGTGAAAATGGGTCCACCCGATGCCATTTTGGGCGTGACAGAGGCCTTCAAGCGGGACCAGAACCCCAAGAAGATGAATGTGGGCGTTGGTGCTTATCGCGATGATAACACCAAACCCTTCGTGCTGCCCAGCGTGCGGGAGGTGAGTTTCGAGAGCAAACAAAACACTCAATCAGTGATACAATTTCCATCTAATTTTGTAGGCCGAAAAGCGTGTGGTCAATCGCGGCTTGGACAAGGAGTATGCGCCCATTATTGGCTTCCCCGAGTTCTACAACAAAGCCATCGAGCTGGCCTTGGGCAAGGATTCGAAGCGGCTGCAGGCCAAGCACAATGTCACCACCCAGACAATCAGTGGCACGGGCGCTCTCCGCGTGGGTGCTGCCTTCTTGAGCCGTTTCTGGACTGGCTGCCGCGATGTGTACATGCCCAATCCCACTTGGGGCAATCATGTGCCAATTTTCGAGCACAGCGGTCTGTCCGTGAAGCGTTATCGCTACTACAATCCCGCCAGCTGCGATCTGGACTTTGCTGGCATGATTGAGGATCTGAAGAAAATCCCCGAGGGAGCTATTGTGCTGCTGCATGCCTGCGCCCACAATCCCACTGGCGTGGATCCCACTGTGGAGCAGTGGCGTGAGATCTCCAAGGTGGTGAAGGACCGCAAGCTATATCCCTTCATTGACTTTGCCTATCAGGGCTTTGCCTCCGGCGATGTGGATCGTGATGCTCAGGCTGTGCGCATCTTTGAGGCCGATGGCCATGACTTCTGCCTGGCGCAGAGCTTTGCCAAGAACATGGGTCTGTATGGCGAGCGTGCTGGCGCTTTCTCCGTGATCTGCACCGATGAGGAGGAGGCTGCACGTGTGATGTCACAGGTGAAGATCATCATTCGTGGCTTGTACTCGAGCCCGCCCATCCACGGTGCTCGCATTGCGGCTGAGATTCTGAACAGCGATGATCTGCGCCAACAGTGGCTGGTGGATGTCAAGCAGATGGCCGATCGCATCATCGATGCACGCTGCACGCTGAGGGAGAACCTCAAGAAGCTGGGCTCCAGCCGCAGCTGGGAGCACATTGTCAACCAGATTGGCATGTTCTGCTATACGGGACTGAAGCCCGAGCAGGTCACAAAGCTGGCCAAGGACTACAGCATCTACATGACACAGGATGGTCGCATTTCCATGGCGGGTGTATCCAGCAAGAATGTTGACTATCTGGCCGAGAGCATACACAAAGTGACCAAGTAGAAGGTGGACCATAGACAGTGGAGTGGAGTGCAGTTTTTCAGTAGAGCTAAGCTACTTATCGGCACCTGTGCACGGCACCACAAGCAACGAAATTTAAATCGTGAAATCTTTAGTCAAACTAATTGCATTTTCTCACACACAATCACAGGCACTTCTCTATCTCTCTCTCTAGATAACTCTTTGTAAATAAGCTAAAAGATCTGCCTTTTGGTAAAGTAAAGCATTTTAAATGTTAATGAATATAAAGAACATTTGTTTCTGTACTTAAAACGGGAATTTACAGGAATTGAATCCCAATTCAATTTGATTTAAACTCAGGCTCTCTCTTCTCCTCTCTTGTGCGATATTTTGTTGCTTTTTCGATTTGTTATTTATATTTTGACTATAGCATATGCCACACACTGTCCCAAAAAATATATTACATATGTACAACTAGGATCACGGTTTGTTATAACGATACCTTAACTTATCGCTTGGTTCGCAGTACTCCTTGATTATAAGCTTACACAGGAATATATGAAATACTATAATTATTGCACACACCGATACCCAAAAGAGCGTGGGCAGTCCACCCAATTGATGGCCGTGCTTGTGCAAAGCAATCAAATGTTGCTCATGGGCAGGAGCTATAAAGGGGAACACAGAAATTAACCAGAGGTTTTCCCATGCCACAGATGGGGGGAGCTTACCCTCAACCACTTCTTTGACATGAATGGCATGATGCAGCTCCTCCATGTGCTGTTTGTCCTCGGTTATGTATAGTATTGCTGTTAGAGGTTCAGTCAGTTTAACTGGGAAGTGTCGACGGCTTTGACTGCAACACAGAAAGAACTTAGAAATAGTTGCAGGACTCAAAGTTGAAACATATTTACGTGAGCAGCACTGGCTCATCCAGACAGCCGCCATCGCAGGCATAGTAACTACGATCGGATCGATCCAGGGCCACATTGATGATCGCCTTATTGTCCTCCTTGACAATGATGGTGACATTCACGTGCGTCTTGTTGCCATAGTTGAGGCGTCGAAAGTGGAAGTCTCTGTGCAGGAATTTCGGATGGATATTGCACTCCAAGTGCTGATTGCTGAAGCGAAAGCTGCCAAAACTCAAGACCATAGCCTGTATGACACCCGAAGCACCCGCCCGTATAAGATTGTGGCAGCCCTGCTTCTCCAGTGTCAGCATCCAGGAAGACACCAAAGAGTTGAGCTGCTGCAGCGTGGCCATCTCGCGCCACAGGTTCTCCGCCTGCAGCGTGTGATAGGAATCATAGCAGCCCTCGGCATAGGTCAGGGCCTTGGCTATGTCTTCCTTTTTGGCCGTGGAAACGGCAGTGCCCATTTCCTCGAACTCGAAGCAACGCACCTGCGAGAGCACCGCATACATGGTGGCATTGATGCGATCACCGTTCAAGCTATGCTCCGCCTTGGATGTGCTTATCGTGAAGCCCGTGGCCCACAGATCCGCCCACACATCAATGTGCTCCTGCCGATAGGTATTTATGCTGTACGCCGCACCCGTACTGGATGCCTTGGAGCCCAATTTCTGCAGCAGTTTTATCATGGCCTGCGTGGCCTGCTGCTCGTTGGCCTCAATGGTTGCCTTGAGCTGCGCCTCGGTTACTGGCTTCGAGTAGTGTATAGCTATGGGATACACAATGCGGACGGTGCCCCGCTTGCGGACCTGCAGCTTGGCATCCAGCTGTGGCTTCACAATGCTGACGACAATCAATTTACTGGGATCCTCTGGCACCGGCTGCACAATGCCCGTCAGCACATCCAGCTCGTTGTAGGACACCATGCCCGCGGAAGCTGGCTCACTCAGCTTCAGGGTGCGCTGCGAGAGCCTGGGCAGGTTAACGCGTGGCATTATCAGCTCCACGTCCTCAATCATGTTGCGGGTGTTGGTGATCTGCAGCTCCTGCATGAGGACATTCGGCTGAGTGCGATGTGCGTAGTAGGTGTAGGATGCAAAGTAACCCGCGAAGCACTGAAACCGATGCACCATGCCCGTCAGATACTCCACAACGGTGGCCTCCTTCTCGACGCCCACACCCTGCTGTGCCACGGAGACAATCGGCTGAAAACGGATGGGCAGCTGCATGGCCCGCCCGTGCTTAATGTTCAGCGACGCATCGTGGGCTATCTCCAGTCCGATGTAGCCGTTGCCAATGTAGGGCGTGATATCACGCTCGCCCGGCAGCGTCGCGGGCGACACGTGACGAATGTTGGCATCGAATTCATAGTTCTGCAGTATGTACGGTGTCAAACGGTCATCCATGCACATGCTATGGGGATCTGAAAGACATAATGCGATTAGCCATTATATAGCCAACAGATGAGACGGCTATTGGTTACCCTTTTGCTCCGGTGCACTTAGAAATATATAACGAAAGACCGGCGGCAGCATATAGAAAACTGTGCACACGCAGAGGAGCAGCAAAAACAAACGGCGGTACGAGGAGATGGTGCCTTCGGCCAGACGTTTCAGCCGTCGAATCACATCCACCGTCTCGAATTTGTTTTTGGCTGAGCGGAACAACATCGTTATGGCTTGTCGATTGAGTTTTCATTGGAAAACAATTGAGTTTTCATTGGAAAATTAATTTTAAAATCGCAAATATTATGGGTCAAATATACTGCTGTTTTAGGCAAGCGTTAGTGCCATCGGTATATATACCGTTAATATACCGACGACTTAATATCGACGTCAAAATAGACTGAAAAGTATAAAATATACTGTTGAAAGGGGTTACCACGGTGACCGTTAAAGAAATGTATATACTTTTCAGGATATTTGAACTAAGAAAGCGAGTTCAATATATATTTACGTTGTATCGGTAATTCCGACTGTTAAACTAAATTTTGTAGGTATATTCAAGAATATAGGGTTTCGAAACTATTCAAATGGACACAGAATGAGCAACATTCTAGTACCCTAAGAGCGAAGGATATGCACGAATTGAGGATATGATAGAAACCTCAGTCTCCAATCAATGCAAAATCAAGTCAATCTGTGCTGGAGATCCATCTCAACGAAATTTTCAGATAATGGAATACGAAAATGTATTTAGATCGATATAAAACATATGAAAAGCTTGGAAAAAATAGCTTTAATATATGTTAATGAAAACAGGGTATACAAAGGAACATAACATAACATACTTCCGGTTGACAGGCAACAAGTTGTCAAACTACGTAACATTCCTTGCCTACTCACGTAACGTTTTATGGTAGACCTTTTTAGTTCGACCCTTACTTACTTATTCAATAATCCAATAAATGTCATGATTTCTAGCCAATGTTGTGGAAAATTCTTTCATCAATAGGATAAAATTATAGTCTCAGTGTAGAGAGTTCTAGCTTCCTTATAATGTTAAATAGAATATCAAAATGGAGAAATATGATTTACGAGTCGGTATATTTACTGTATTTTTTAAAAGTGTGAACGTAGATTTCGGTATATTTGTGAGGGTCAGACCGCATATTTAATGGACAACTCCGCGGTCACACAGTTAGAAACGCTGCCTGAAGAGTTTGTTTTAATTTTTGCAACAAGATTCGCGAAAACCCTTTGAGAAAACCCACGGATTCACACTGATATCCAACGGCTTGGAGTGCATTAAGCATACGGTGTGCAAAACAACTTGCACAATGTGGCCACAAACGTTGGAAATGTCGCGGGACGAATGCCGAGGCATGCTGCGTCGACTTGGTAAGTGTGGAAGGCAGCAGCAGAGGGCGAATCGCCACATCCAGGAGCAAGCGACGCTCGCAGCATGCCCAAATACGGCCAGATATCTAGCCAGAGGTCCAGTGCATCTACTCTAATGTGTTATCTTGCCTTTTATTCGCTTAGAGCTTGAATCCTATTCGCATATAATAAGCGTTTTTCGCGCGCAAGGCTCGCTGAGCGAACCAAAGGGCAAAATGCTGGAGGAACTACGCCAACTGTTTCACATAACCCCGGAGCGTCATCGAGCGGAGGTGCGGCGCGCTGTCAACGATGAACAACTCTGCACCATAGCCGAAAAGTAAGTTGAGTGGCGGAACAAACCCCAGTGCTAAATTAATATCAATCTCAACCTCGTTTCGTTTCGTTTCGTGTCACTACCGTGTGCGTGTGTGTATCTCGCAGTGTCTGCGGTCCGAACACTTGGCAGGAATGGTCCCGCGAAGGTCGTCGTCCGTATCCGCTGCTGCCGCGCATCAGTCCCCAAACGGCGCTAAGCATTGTGGCCAACGATCTGGCGGCGAAGGCGTGCCTGGAGAATGCGAAACTGTTGCCGCCAGCCGAAACGGGTGCCCACTATGCCGATGCGCTCATCGATCAGGCCAACCTGATGGCCCTCAAGCATGGCCGGAACAGGGTCCAGGAGTCGACGCTAGTGATCATGGATGAGCCGGTGAGAGCGAGAGCATTATATAATCCCCCTAGCCACCGATGGCGGCGCCTGCCCGATGATATATTGTATGTGATTTGGTTCTGCTTCTGCTTGCTGCTAGTGTGCGCGCGCGGGGGCAGTGAAAGTACAGTCTGCCTGGGCCGCGGCCGCTGGCATGTGTCGTCGTCGCTTAATCCGCGTCTTGGTTGCTGGGCGCTGAGGTCACGTGTGGCGTCTCCTTTAGCAGCATAACCATTGAAATTATCTCTTGGTTTCTATCATGATTTTCCATCATGATGGGTAGTCGGGTTTTAAGTGGAGATATCTTCATGTCCAATTGGAATGTTTTGCTTTCGAGTTTTTGGCTTTTTCATTATTTTGGAGCGCCCCACGAAGAAGCAGAAATTGTTCGTCTTGCTTTTTAGACCTTTTTTCTTTTATTTGTTGTTATTTGTGATTTGTTTATTGCTAGAAATGTTATTAAGTTTGTAGTTAATGTTAATGTGATAGCAGCTGTTAAACATTTAACTGCTGTTAACAGCCAAATGTTAGCCCGCCACTGTGAATGGTTATTCCTGTGCATGGCACTGTTAACCGTCAGCCGTTATGTTGGAAATTTAACAGGTTTTGACATTTTCATTAATTTAAATATTTTTTTGAATGAATTGTTGAGATTTTTTAGTTTTCTTTATTGTTTTTGGGTATTATAATTTGGAATAATTAATGAAATTATTGGACAGCTCTGTCGGGAGATTGAACAGCTTGCTGAATTTTCTTTTCTTTATGATACACAAAAATTAATTAGATGTTTATAAATGCTCCTGGAGATCCAGAAATGTCTCTATTAATGTTACAAACTCGTATGGGGTATTCTCGTAGTTGCATTATGAATGATTTTTAAGAAAATATAAAATTTTTCTTGATTTGGAAACCCTTTCTATATCCAAAGACTAATCTTTAACCTTTATCCCTCTCCCTCAGTTCAAAGTACCCGATGTCCCCAACGAGGTAAAAAAGGCCATACAAAAGCGCAAGGAGAACGAGGGCATCGATGCCAAGCCCAACAAGAAGCGACACATGCAACATCAGATGCAGCACGACAAGCTGGATCATCTGCACAACCAGCAGCAGCAACATATGCAGCTGCTGGGTCAGCTGCCCCTGCAACAGAGTGGCCCAGAGGATGGTGAAATGGTGCCAGTGGAGCCGAGACCCAGTCCAAGGACGCAGCAGCAGCGCTTCTTCTACCAGCAGCAGCAGAAGCACAAGCAGCGGCTGGCCAGCAAGCGGAATATGGCCAACATTTTGGGGCCCTATCCTGGTGCCATAGCGGCGGGCAGGGCGGCAGCAGCGGCAGCTGCCGCAGACTCTGTAAAGCGAGTGGCAGCACCGGCCAAGAGCGGTAGACGGGCACAGAAGCAATTGCAGCAGCAGCAGCAACAGAAGATGCAGCAGCAGCAGCAACAAAAAGTATTATTGCCCGTACCGGAGGCCGTGCCGATAGCCAATCATTCGGTGGTGGAGCCGCATGTGGAATACATCCTGGACGAGGCACTCAAGTCGGTGAGTGCCAGCACAGCGATACCAGTGCCAGCACCAACGCAGACGCCAACGCAAACGGTGACGGTGTCGCCACCCACGGGCTTCCTGAACAAACTGAAGCCGCTGCCAGCCACGAGGGTGGTCTATGGCCCGACAGCAGCAGCAGCAGCAGAGATGGGTTCGCCC
This sequence comes from Drosophila guanche, assembly GCF_900245975.1. Taxonomy (NCBI): domain Eukaryota; kingdom Metazoa; phylum Arthropoda; class Insecta; order Diptera; family Drosophilidae; genus Drosophila; species Drosophila guanche. The sequence continues at coordinate 3,699,345 of NW_022995746.1, forward strand.
ACAACGCCAGGGGTGACCAGTCGGGGCTTTGCCAACTCGCCAATTGTCTTTAAAGAGAAACTGCAGGCGAGTGTGATGCCCGTTCAGGTGCAAATGCAGAGCCACAGCAGCTCCGGACAGCTCTCCACGCCCGTCAAGAAGTTCATTATGGAGGAGCCAGCAGCAGCGTCCACATTACCCCTGACGCCCACACCCATACCCATGCCCATCTCGACGGCCAATCTTCCTTTGGCGCCGCAAATCATTAGCGTGCAGCAGATACCGGCACCGCCCATGGGCGCCAAGCTGCGACCAGCTCTGGGACTGGTGAATCCCACAGGGGGAGGCAGCAGCAGCACCACCACCACCATACTCCCACCCGGCACCAAGCTGACGCCGAAGAAGATCAATTTCCTGGACGGCACACAGCTTGAGGCCAAGCCCAAGAACTTGCCCAGTTCGGCAGTGCGGCTGCTGCCGTACACGACGGATACGACGGTGTCCACGCCATCCACGCCGCAGGCCATGTCCAGCAATCTCAAGGAGCAGCCGCGGGGGACAGTGACGCCCCTGAGCAGCGCCTCCACGGTGAATATTATCAAGAATATACCAGCCAGCAGCTTGAACAACACACTGATCACGCCACTGGCAACGCCGACGGCCACGGGCACGCCCATCTTTAGGGGCAAGGCCACATCTCAGCCTCAACAGCTGCCGCCGGGCAGCGTGACGCTCAAGGCGGCGGGCACGGGCGGTGCCAGCTCCTCCAACACTGGCGCTCCACAGATACTGGGAAACATTAAGCTGACGAGTGGCACAGGGACGGGCAGTGCCCTGAACATCAAACAGGTGCACAGCAGCGCGCTGCGCAACATCAAGATCTGTTCGCCCAATGGCAAGGTGTTCCTGCAACCGGGCAAGCTGCCCGCGGGCAGCATCATCCACAAGCTGAACAATGTGACGGGTGGCAGCGGAACTACAACTACAGTGGCCACAGCGTCGCTCTCACCCACGGGGGGTATGCCGCATGCGCCGGGCTCACCGCATCAGCGGATCAGCATACAGAAGATGCAGATACTGCCAGCGCCGACGCAAGTGATGTCCAGTGGGATGACCAGCAGCAGCACCAACACTCTAACCGTCAGCAGCGGCACGGGAACATCCGCGAGCAGTGCCAAGCTCACGACAAAGCCCACCACTCTGACATTTTCCACTGGTGCTGGGGGTAAAAATAATCTCGTATTCCTGCCGGCCAGTGCGGCGAGCGGGATGCGTGCCGTGACGCTGAGCACCAAGCCCAAGCCGAATGTTTTGGTGATTGGTGCCTCCACCTCGGCCTCGGTAGTCTCGCCGTCGGCAGCCTCAGTCTCGCCGAATCTTCTCACAGGCAGCAACAGCAGCAGCGGCGGTGTCGGTGGCGGTGGCAGCAGCTCGTCGAAACCCAAACCGAATCAAATGATTACAGAGGACACGCCCATAGATATCATCAATATGCCCATCATTGTGGCGGATAATGGAGCGACGACGACGACGACGGAGACGAAAGTGAAATCGGGGCCACTGGTGCTGCTCAATGCCACCGACTGGGAGATGGAGCTGGATCAGGCGGCCACCAAGACGGTGAACACAACGGGTTCTTCCAAGCAGAGTCTCGATGATGATGTCATTATCGAGGATGTGGATGTGGAGGATGATGATGTGGTGGCAGTGGAAGTGGAAACGGAAACGGAACACGAACACGACACGCTGGAGCTCAACAATCGCAGTGAGTTGGGTGTAACGAATGAAGGCCCTTCATTTGGGTTGCTCTCTCCCCTAAATCCTAGAGATTTGCTTTATCTTTTTGTGTTTGTGTTTTTCCTACTTGCAGTCATTGAACTGCATCCGGAGGATGACAGCGCCATCGAGTACGTGGACATGGATCTAGAGCAGCCAATTGAGATTGAGAGCACCAGCAACATATCCCCAGAGACATCCCTGAAGGCAGCAATCGTTTCGCATCTAAAGACGAAGCAGCAGCAGCAGCCAATGGAGCAGCCACTGGCCAGTACACTGTAGAGTAAGGCCTCTGCCTGTTAAATCATTGTTAAACGGAGTTGTAGAGAACGCACAGCAGCGGTCGGAATCGGTTTGAATTAGGTTTAGTTTATATTCAGTCCTTAGTCTCAATGTCGAGATGTGTCTCTCGGACTATCTCGTGTCTTTTGGGGCAAAGTGCAAGATTAACTTATACGCAATTTTCTTAACTTGGAAACGGAAAGCAAAAATATGAAGAAAACAAAGCAAGTTTTTAATGGCCAAAATCATTTTTAGATAAACACCCCCCCTTAAAAACCCATTCGTTCTAAACATTAATATAGTTAAAGGTTTATCTTTTCTCGCTTATAAATATATTTTAAACCTCTGCCACCCTTTCTCCCTCTCTCTCTCTCTCTCTACTGTACATAGGGCCCATTGCCATTGACGCCTAATCCCCTTGTTGATGGGTACTTTCCTACTCTTTGCGGAGAACAGAACCTTAACTTGTATTTTGTATAGATTGTATATAGAGTCTACGATTCATTCATTCATCAACCCAGCGCCCAGCTACAACATCTTTACCATCATTTTAGTTTAGTTGTCTAAGTTTATGATCGAAATTACACGCAAAAAGTTACCCACAACAGCAGCAGCAATTAAGAATTGAAAGGTAGAAATTTGTTTGAATGTTCAAAAAATAGAACTTGAAAGAAAATAATTATTAACTTAATATGAGATTATAGAGCCTTAAACCACGCGACGATCCCCCTGACCCTACCAAGAAATGTAAATAATTGTGAAAATATCATTATCAGAATTTGGAAATGCAAAAATTACCCCGCCCCTGTATAATGCATACTAAATTTAAATATATACATGTGTATAGAGACTCCCTGCCCCCGCGACCCGTAGTTCCATTTAGAAGTGGTTGGGAAGCAGCTTTTTGAAAACAACAACAAATACAAATGCTAGCTATAAATTTATATTTTATGGGTCGATTTTTGTCATAAGAAAATGTTGTAACTTTTAGACCAAAACGAAAAATGGAGATAAAGCCCCTTAAAAAAAAGAGAAAAAATATTACAATTAAGAACAACAAAAACAAACAACTCTTCTCTCCCTCCACCCGAACAGAGCAAACAGAGTTTAGAGTTAAGAATATTAATATTATAATAAAAAGAAAAACAAAACAAAAAAATATATTGTTGAACAATTGCGTGTCGCTGTACAATTTTTAGCATAGAAATTTTAAACCGAAATAAATTTAAATGTAACAAAACGACAGTTGCTTTTAATTTCTTGTTTTTAATGGATAGATATATTTAAATGGAATATATCTATGTATTTAATTTCATTTTTTATGCACAATTAATAATCCTCCCCACTTAACAATATTTTTACTTGTTGCTGCTGTTGCGGCCGTAGAATCGAGCGTTGGTTGAAACACGATCAGGTTTTTGTTACAAAAATTCTAACCAAAAATGGGATCCATATATGGTGTGTGTGTGTGCCTAGTCGTGACCCAGGGTCATGCCTCGGCCCCAGGGATTTTCGGGTGCACGTGGAGGCGCTCTGCTCTCCGGCGGTACGCCAAAGCCACCAAAACCACCAGAAGTGTCAGGTACCAGGCGTTTGCTGCAAGAAACAAACAAAAATTAATGAGAAATATATGGTCTATCCTGCTATTACTTACAGGAACTGTGGCGTCTCGAGTAACGCATTGCCGCCCAGCTCTTGGGAATATTGGAATTTGAGGAAAAAGTAAACATGGCCATTGAAAATGCCCAACAGCGAGGCCAGAGAGCTGCAAAGATAAGCAAATAAATGGGTTACAGAATGCCAAGACTGCAGATAAAGGTGCTGTGCACTTACAACTTGAATATAAACTCAAATGCAGCCAGCACCCAGGGCAAGTAGATGGCCTTGAAGCGACTGCCGAACCAGAAGCTGACTGTCACATCTTTGTTTAGCTGACACCAGATGTAGGTGACCGCCATCACCATCATGTCCATGAGGAAGTGGACCTTAAACAGCAGTCCTCCGACGTTGGCCAGCACCGCTGTCACGATGAGCAGGTACAGGTAGTCGGAGGGACTGCGCGAGTACTGATCCTTTTCCAGCCTGGTGCTGTACTGCACAATGAAGTAGCAGTTGATGAGGAAGTGGAAGGCCGTGTTCGGTGTGATGGGGAACACAAAAAGCGAGGTGACGCATCGCCACAGCTGCAGGCTGCCAAAGATCTTTGATCGGTCCAGATGCAGAGCCGAGATGGAGAGCAGGTCGAAGCGGCAGAGCAGGCTGAGCACCACCGTCGCCGTCAGCCAGTAGCGGGTGAAGCGAGGCAGCGACCGGTACCATTGGCCAGCGTCCATTGTCATGTACTTTTGATATTAGTTGATTTTAATAATGTTTTTTATATGAAAATGCATATATTTTAAGAATTTTGTGAAATTTGGTGTGTCTTTACGTGTCTTTAGGTCAGTGTGACCGCGATATATTCGTTCAAATATACCACTGCATCTTCAAAATATACCGTACATATACCAAAATATAGCATTGCTTCTTCAAAATATACAGTAAATAATATACCGTAGTCTTAAATCAGATTCCACGATTTTGATGTTCTATTTGATATTACTAGCTTGCAAAGATTTTCACCATTGAAACAATAATTTAATCCGATTGAAGAATCAATTTGGCGTATTTTAAATATTAATTGTTATTGGTTTGTATACCTTATGACCTTATATTTTACAAATATGTATTTGAATTTTTGATTCAAGTCACCCCCTCTGGAAGCTTTGTCTTTAGTATGTAAATGTATGTAAATTATTAACAGAGACACATGTACATATGTTAACTGATAACATTGAATAATTTGAAAAAGATAAGATTTACCGCCGACACACAAAAATATACAAAAAACGTTACATAGCATATTCTATATATACCGCAAATATACCAAGGAAAACGTAACCCGGTTAGACCCGATATATTTATCTTTTGCGAGTGAATGGCAAATATGCATCGGGAAAAACATTTAGATATTTCCGAATAAACATAATTGTTGACTTGTTTCGTTTAAGCATAAGCTTGAATTTTGTAAAAAGCAGCTGCAGTCGTAAACGCCGATAATATATAACCATTTATTTGTAGAGAATGTCAAATTTCGCGATAATGTAGTATGACCGTGTGGAACAAAAATTCCAATATTTGGCGCGCACAAAGTACTCTTTCAAAGCCAACTTTAATAACTCAAGTGAAGCTACAATGTACATGACAAGTAATAAGTACACCAAATCATTGATGGGACGACGGTAGCGGCGATGGGGAAACGGTGATTGAATACCCGGTGGGAAGCCAAATTCACTAAAGCCTGTCTGTCTGGCCCTGTCGGGGAGCAGGCGTTTCCTGATAGCACAAAATATGATAGAGAAAAGACTTAAGAAAGGCTGAAAACTTACAGAATTTTAGGTGTTTTCAACAATTGCATCCCTCCAATCTCTACAGGGTATTGAAATTTGAGGAAATGGTAGACTTTCGAAATGATAAAGGCAATTAAAAATTCTCGGGAGCTTCAAAAAGGATTTTAAATTATAAAGTGTATCCGAGTTTGTAAGGATTATCCTCCACTTACAGTAGAATATAAATCCAATGCCTCAAATTTGATTTCTGTCTCACAAGTTTCCAGCTAAAGGTAAGGGACACCTGCATTATGTCCATTAGGTACTTGTCCTTGAACAGCAGTCCGGCGACATTCGACAGTATGGCTGTGATGATCACCAAGTACAAATATTCGGCTGGGCCGCGCCTGTAGCAATATCGCTCCAGCTTGCCGCCGTAATGATGCATGAGGACAAGGCAGACCAGAAATTGTTGCGTATTGTATACTCTGCTGATGGGGTACACAAAGAGGGCGGTGATACATCGCCACAACTGTCCACCTTCGAGCACTTCCTTGGTATTAAGTTCCCATCTTTCAATGTGCAAATAACCAAAGTGGCAGAGCACAGTGCCCAGGATCAAAGTCATTAGCCAGAAGCTTGTGATGTGGTTCGATGGCCTGCGCCGCCTGTCATGGTCCATTGTTCAGCTTTAATAATAACTTTTGGTTAAGTGAAATAATTGTTCTCCCGGTTGGAGTTATTTGTACTAGCGAATCTATCAATGGGAATAACAATTTTTAAAAGTTTAATGCAGAAATTGTAACAATTTCCAGGCCCACTATTCAAAATAGAGATGAGCGATTGCCAAATATTTCAAATATATCAGCTTAGTGTGACCGCAGGACACAGAAACGTCATGCTCTGATTGGCATGCTTCTTCTTCATAGCTGGACATCTTTCGCGCCATCATTAGATTTGAATTTAGCAAAGCAAATGGGATTATTTTCATGTAGTTTTAAGTTTAAAAGAAAAGAGACAGCAGGGACACCTCTCTTCACTATCCCCAACTCTCTTTTGTTTATATTTTTTGGTTATTTTTAGGTTGCATTTTCCCTCAAAAGCGAACCCCACACAAAGAGATTTGCAACTACAAAAGCGAACAAAATACACACTGTGCTGCATTGTGTGTGTGTGTGTGTGTGTGTGTGTGTGTGTGGTTGCAGGAGGACACTTAATTCATAACGGGCGAGGGAACACAAATAAATAGCGTACAATTTCATTACATTTTTTGGCAACCTTTTTTTCCATAAGGTTATCTTTGAGGAGGCCTTTGTGAAACTTTTGACAGCAGAGCAGAGGCAGAGGCGGACAGGCAGAGAGACAGATAAAGGAAGCGCGTGTGCCACACCACCAAAAACATATAAAATCCACAAACAATTGCAGTGCAGTGGTGCGAAATTAATGAAACACTTGGAAACTGTGCGCTTTTCCAAGTGAGTGTTGAGGTGGTGGCCATGAGGAATTAATTTGACAGTCCACACAGAAATTTGCACAGAATTTACAACTGTCACAAAGGCGTTTACGTAGATTAACACAAATTGTTGCTAATTGTTGTTTTTGCTGCGAAAACGAAAGTAAAGGCCGGTTTATGGCTGCCGTCTCAAATGTAAAGTTCAATTTTCGAGTGGGGTATGTAAATTCCAATACATTACGGTACTTTTCCCCTCGCCATTGCAACTCTACAAGTGCGAGCGAGTCGGCCAGCTGTGCGGGTGGTTTGCCTGTTGCGTTTTTGGGCGCAAGAGAGAGCGGCCAAAGAGAGACGGAGAGAGAGAGAGAGCGCGCGAGTAACAGTTACAAAATGTCGGGGCTAATCAAGTCACATGCGGCACCGGTCGAACCGGTTCAGTGTATGTGTGTGGCCACACCCACCCGCAAAATATGGCTGCTAGAGCAGCGCAGACGCATTTCCCCAGCTTGTCTGATACGCCCACTAACGGCACTCGTTTGCTCATCATGAAGTTCCTGGCACACACAGTGGCATTTACATAGTTACAGCTGCTGGTGGTTGGGGTTCTTCACTTTTATTTACTTATCCGTTGAGCATTTTGCCTTGGATCCTGGGCCTGTGCTTGGGCCCCAGCCTCACCTGGCACTCACCTGGCCGGCCGTCATTTTGTTGTTGCTGCTCGCTCATTTCGTTGCGTTCTATGTAGAGAGAGAGCGAGAGACACCCCAACCCATGCACTCCTCTCTGCACTGTATCTGTATCCCTCCAGTGCTGTACACTCCTTCATTGCGTCTTTTATTTCATATTTTATATGCAAACATTTTATTATACCTTTTTCAACTTTCTACTGCTTGCACAATCCGTTGTCATCGTCATCATCGTCTTTTTTGCCTGCCTGGAATTTTTGGCTTTTGTCCATTTCAATTGCTGTAATGAATGCCTTGCCTTACCTCCTTCTCTCCTTCGACCGCCTCCAGTCTTTCAGTAAAACCCCTTGCCACACTTTACCACACCTCTCCCGCACCTAAGTTTACCTGTTCTCTTCCTCTCCCTCTCTCTCTCTCCAGTTTGCTCACTGCCTTATTGTTGCAGACACTTGAGGTGTGCAAAATGCAAAAAGTTGATTTCTTGAGCTGTTTTTATGGAAAATCTCTGGCAAAAGTTGTCATTATTAAATGGAATCCTCTGACTGAGGAAATCTTAAAAGTTTTGAGCCTCAGCAAATGGAAGAAAAAAATTGTCAGGGTTTGAAATTTAGGATTTTTAAAGGATTTGTTAAATGCTGATGAAGTTATGAGTTCAACAGTATCGTACACATGAAGATATTGATTTTTGTAATGGATCTAACAGAAGCAAAAAAAACTTTCGGGTTAGTTTGTGATTCTTTTACTTTTAAACATATTTTGTTCTTATTCATATAACTTTTTAACACAATTTTTGTATCTGTAGTTTAATTTGTTTATATTTTACGAGATTAATATAATTTGTAGAAAAAACAGACACTGACTGAAAAATGCCACGAAATCGTATTTAAATCTTGCAATTGATCCCATTATTAATTGGTATATTTGAAAAGCTCTTCTCGATTTTGCTTAAGTTTATTACAGATTCTGTTTAATAAGTATCCGAATTTTGAGAACATTATTTCTCTACCTTTGAAACATATAATATGTTTTTGCTACTGCTTTTTGTACAGCCAACTCTTACAAAATGAACATAAAACATTATTTTGATTGTTCCACATCGAGTACTCGTATTCCCTTTGCTGAATTGTAAATTCTCAGCGCGTAGGTCCTGGCTTCCCTTAGCGCCTGGGAATTTTGTGTGTGCAATTCCTTTTTGACATTTTGCCTTGCATCTAATTACAGTAATTATTTGATTAAAAAATCTCCCAGGGTGCTCAATCGTTTCACCTTTTTGCCACACATGCTCCCCGCTCTCTCTCTCGCTACCACCCCTCTGTTTTAATGCTCTCTCCCTACGTCTTCCCTCTCTTTCCCACAGCTTCTCCATTACAAAATAACAAAGACCATCTATCCATCCATCCATATCCATCCATCTCATATGTGTGTTTTGGTTGTCATGGAATCCAGGAAGAAGGAAAATTTCATTGCGTAGTTCTCAGGATCCCGTCCCGTCGATGAAAACTACACAAAAATGCGATTCCATAGAGCATTTCTGCTCCGATAATGGCCCAGCGGGAGAGCGAGACGGAGCGAGCGTACATAGACCGTCGGGGGCACCCAAAAAAAGAAAAACCGAAATGAAACCAGAAAAATACTGGAAAAAAAAGTAGGAAAATACTCACCTGTGCAAATGAGAGCGCAAAAAGAGGCAAATCACAGGAGCACACGGCAGAACGCAGGCAGAACGCTGAGCAGGGGGCGACGCGACGCAGCCAAATTGCAGTACAAATATGTACTCTGCTCTTCAGCGGGTGGGGAAGGAAGGGGAGGGAAGGCCAGGGCATGGGTGATGACTCCCGGGGCGATGGAGGAGATGAGGTTATGTAGGGGCAAATGCTTAGTAAAAGGACAGTCAGCATTAATGGTATTCCGTTAAAAGAGATGCGGATTGGTTTGAGATATGGGAATGTTGGTGATGAGCATCTGTGAATGCACAGGAAACCCATTGGATATAAGGATCACAAGATCCCAAGGTCTTGTGTTTCAAAGATTATGTTCAGATACAAACCAAAAAAACATTAAAAATCATCTTTTCTGACACCACGAATCAAAATTCCTATGAAAAGAATATGAATTAGACTTACTATCACACCTCACAACTTTCAGGAATACCCTTACTATGAACAACGACGACAGCTGCCATCTAGGCACCGAGCCCCGCTTGGCTGATGATGATGATGATGAGCATGATGGCGTTAATGTCGCGCACATACACACACACACACACTTTCCCTCCCTCTCACACACATTTGACACCACCAAAAAATCCGTAAGCTATGGGTGCGAATGGGACAGGAACAGATAGGGGAGGGGATCAAATGATAATGATGTTTCGTGTGCTCAGAGCAGGCAGCTCGTCCGTCGCCTGACACATAACGGCAGTTAGTTTGATGGCGGGAGAGCGACAGAGAGAGAGAGCGCGCGCATCAAATCGCGTTATGTGCTTTTTATTGCTTTGACTTTGCCGTCGGCAGGCAGGAGGACACAGTGGGCGAGCGAGACAGAGATAGAGCCAGAGCCAGAGCCGGAGCGAGGACAGAGAGCAGGCGCGCTCTTGTTGGATAAAATTACCGTTGGCCGTTTGCTGTTTGTCGCTTTGCCGTTTACCGTGCTTAGCGTCGCCATATTTGACTCTGGCACGCGGGGCACAGGACTCGTCGTCGTCGTCGTCGTCGTTGCCATACATCCTGCCGTCTCCTACGACACTCTCTGGCTGTCTGTTGTTGCTGTTGCTTTTTGTTTTCGCCTTAATTTACTTTGAATTCATAAATCAAATATTTGCATTACGAAATTGACGTCTTGAACGCGCGGTCGCAAAAGTATATTCTCGTCCCGGCTGCAGCACCAGCACCAAAGCTCCTTCAAGGACTCGCTCCGTGAATGAGAGCGGGGTAGTGTGAGGAGCGTCTCAGTGTGTGCGCGGCACAGTGTGTTCGAGTGTGGGAGATAATCCCTAAAACAAACAAGAATCTGACCTGCAGCCGATTAGTGGCAGCAGCGGCAAAATCATCGGCAACTTTGCCCCCAAAACAGACTCTTTGAAGTGCTCAAGAAATTTCAGATTCCATTTAAATATTAACACAAGCTCACAAGACATCAAAAAAGGGATATTAATTGCTACGTGCAAACATTTCGAGGAGCATCAGCATATTTCTGCCAAATAAAACGAACATCTTCCCTCACGGTGATTGGCAAAATTCATCCTTGTTTTGAGGTAAGTCTGAATATATTTACACTCCTTTCATCTTTGTGTTTTAATTGTTGTTTGTGTTTTGTTAGATTTTCCAATATTGAAATTGATTTTTATATTTACGGAAATTATGAAACGTTTTGGCAACTTTTGTTTTTATAATCCAAATGGAATTGAAGTAGATTTATAACAAGTTCTAAACGTGTTTGTCTATGAGACAGATATAATATTTATTTAGGGATATGCTAATATTTTAATAGTCTCTGAAAAAGCTATCAATTATTGCCATGGTTGCTATAATATGGATGATAGCTTATGGTTCTTCCAAAAGACTAATTCCACTTAGTAAACGTTTAAACAGCTTATCATAATTTTAAAATATTTATATCTCTTCCACTTGTACCCAAAATACCAAATATTAACAGCTTAGAGAACTCGAGTCCGACTTGAATCGTTACAAAACAAAGTAAGCCCAAGACTAGTTGGTCCAACCTTACCCAATACATTTTCATTGTTAGGCAATTGTCTCTCCCTTCAGACGCCTCTAACCGAGAAAGGCACTAGTCCCCCGGGGAAACTTTGCCCAGAAACCCACAGAACTGAATTATTTAAGCCAGCGACTGTTAAATGCCAACTAGCGGCTAAGCCAGCCACTCGACTGCTTGGCTTGCTTGCCACTTGCCCCAGTGGCGCAGACGGACACCAGCAGCCCGAAAAAACGGAGCCACTCGAGTTGGGTGCCCCGGAGGCAACTTCACTAAGGATCAGACGTGTGTGTGTGTGTGTCTGACTGTGTGTGAAATGAAATGGAAAGTGTCCTTAGAAGCTGCCAACGGAGAGCGACAATCTGTCAAATGTTCAGTTGTTGTCGCCTGTTGGCGGGTGTCGTCTGTCGTCTGTCGTCTATCAATTGTTAATGTCACAGACGCCCAGCAGGATGGAAGGATTCTCCCCCGAAAGGATGGGAACCTCGGGAAGCTTCACTTGACTTAACATGAGGTTTTTGGCCTGTTTAACTTTCGTTTTGCCTTTCTTTATTTTTAATTGGGATTTCTGGCGCTGTGGCTGGTTAGAGGCCCAACGCCTTGACAGGACTCGCACTCGCACTCGCAGTTGCTCTCGCCCTCGCCTTTGTGGTCTCTACGCCTGAGTGAGCACCGTCCACAGTCGTCTGGTCCTGGCTGGGGGGTAAAATCTTGCTTCAGTCTTACAGCCGGAGCCACGTGGTTGCGCTGCTTCCCTCTCTCCCTCCGCTCCTGTAAAATGCGCTTTTGAATCAACACACAATATGCAGAAGTCCTTCAAGGGTTTGAGGAGCATTCCACACCGTGGTTGGGGTATGTACCACAAAAGCGTTTACAAATTTCTTCCTTCTATTTTGTGGTTTTTTTCCCCCGTTTTTGGTTTTTTGATTTCCTGACACGGGTAAGCCGGCAATCATTGTGACATTTTAATTGTTTATTTGCACAGAGCTCTTTGCGGCAGTTCCGCTGCCCTCGCTATATCCTGCTGTACGCGGAAGCGTAGCAGAAGCCGGAGTCTGGAGTCCTGCAGCAGCCCACTAAAGTGCTTGAGTCGCGCTGCCAACTTGCATATATTTTCATAAAAGACTTAGCGGTGTGCCCTCTGAGGAATTGCGTTCTTTGGTCCGTTGTGGTGGTCCTGCGGTGGAGAGTCCTTCGCTTTCGCCATGCTCTCCACTCTCCTGCTTAATCTACATTGGTTAATGTAAATATTTGCCTTTTGTTGTCACTTGAAGCGCTCTTCACTGCTGTTTATTATTAGTTCCCTTCTTTATTTGTATTTTATTTTTTATTTTGGTTCCGTTTGGGGGTTATCGAGTGAGGATACGCATGGCTGTGGATGCTAAATAAAATGTGTGGAAATTATTTATAAGCCTAAGATTGCGGTAAATATAACTAGCAGACTTTATTCATGATTTTGACACAATTTAAATATCTTTAGGTACAACTTGGGTAGTGCAAAAATGTACTTAAGTTCAGGAATTGGTTTCCACTTATAGCTGAAGAAAGTTTCTAAGGTTGTAAAAATGTTTCAGTACTCTTAAGCACCGATTTAAATTCTGAAAGAATTAACGTAAAAGAACAGTCCGAAAAAATGATAATTCCCTTTCTTTCTCAACACAAAGAGACGTGAAGTGGCAGCATCTGCTACACTATAAAATCGAACCATAAAAAAGGGATTTGAAAAAATATATCTTCTATCGAAAATGGTTGCCTTAGCAGCCCGAAACGTTTCTTAATTAAGCCAGCTTATCTGATGTATCTCTTACATATCTCTGACTTTATATCATATCAATATTTAATAATAAAATGAACCCCCTTCCGCCCTAAGTCTCAAACGAATCACTCAACGCGTTGGGCAGCACTTGAACAGTCCGCCAGTCAGTCGGCTGGAAAAAAAAGAATGGTTAAAAAATCAACATAATCAACTTGTAAGTGCAACAGTGGCAGACACACAGAACAACCACCGAAAATCATGCAATAAAGAGAGCAGAGCCATAGCTCTGGGCACCCTCATATGTCTGGTTTGAACTCAATCAAACATTTCAGGCCTAATAAACCAGCTAAAGAATGAATGGATGAATGGATGGTTCGCTGCTTGCATATGGAAGTTTATTAGATACAAATTCTAGGGATTTGTTGGCTATTGCTGGGCTGCAGCTAAATGGCAGCCTCACTCCCCTGCGCTGACTTTCAGTTATGGCAAAAAAAAACATAGACGACAACCATTTTGCTGTTGGGATGGTTGCTCTATTTTTTGTTCGCTTTTGGGTGCGCTTGATAAGGGGGGTAGCAAAAGGCAGAGGCTGTTAGAGGCTGCCATGTGTAGCCATTTTTTGTAGCAACTGCTGATCCAGAACTAACCCCTATATAGAGGACTGCGATTCAAGTGCGCAAAAAAAGAACTCGCAACAGAGCCCGGGAAGCCCAGGGTTCGTTCGTTTGAAAAACCCGCAATTAAGTCTGCGTTTATGTAGTTTTAATGTAACCCCCCACCAAACACACCGTTCAGGACCTCACCCTCTCTGTTTCGATGGCTGTAACTTTTTGTTTATTATTCCTAATTGCAGTTATTCCATCATCGTCATCATTCTGGTAGTCCTATCCTTGTGCGCTTTTGTCTGCGCTCCTTTTGCAGCTGCTTTCATTCTGTTTGGTTCGCTTCTTTGTTCTTTTTTTGTTGTATTCCCTCTTTTGGCTGTACCACATGGCGCATGCTTAATATCGCTCTGAAGTCAAAGTTTGTCGAGGCGTTTCCCCGAGCCACTTGCATGCTTAGATATTTGCATTATTTGCCACTTCCTCTGTGCAGCTCTATAAATAACTTTGGACCTCGTTAGGGGTTTTTCTTTGCTCTTTGGATTCCACTCTCTTTCCTGTGGCGAAAATTGTTAGTTTGGAGTAGGGAAAAAAGTGCGGAACTTGCCGTCGACTGTGCACAGTGGGTCACATTTTTGCCCACATTCGATGGTGGACAGAAAAGGGTTACACAAATGACGTTGCATGGCTTGCGATTCCTCAGGGGGTCAAGTCTGTTGCGTAGATCTCCAGTGTGCAGAATGGGAATACTTGTACTAGCTGTTTAACTGCATTGAACTTGTTTCTCAATAAATAGGGTTGAACCATGCCATGATCAGAGATACAGCAGAGTTCCATAAATGATTGAAAAAAGGTGCTCACGGGCTGAACTACAGATGAACAAGAGTAAAATGCGATCAGTTAGCAAAGAGATCTACCAAAAATGGACAATATAGGAATAAATTATTGAGGGCATATTCAAAGCATCTGATAATAAAATATAACTGAAAAATGTACTGAGAACAAAACAGATTAAATTAGAAGGCAGGAAGAGATCAACCCAGAAGTCTCCTTTAGTTCGATTATTGCCATCAAGATTTCTGACTGAGTGCATCTTGTATACATTTATCTGATAGCTCTAACCTTGCTCCTTTCTTTGACTCAATTTATTAGTGCTCGATTATTTCAATCCAATTTTCTTCTTTCATTGCTTTGACCTGGAAAAGAGCTTTCAGCGAAAAATGCTCCACTTGCAACAATCAGAGTTTGCACCCTGGAAATCATTTAAAAAGAGATTACCAACATGCAAAAGTCAGTCAGTCAGACAGCAACAGAGGTCGATGATATGTAAATTATAGTGCACAATGCCAGCCAGAGATAGAGGAGGGCTGTAGCCCAGACTGTCGGCGCATTACCTACCAGTAAATGGGGAATTTATTTATAGTATAGAAAATGTGTGGGGTCTGGGTCGGGGTCTGTGATTGCACATTTGAAGGCGTACCAGTCGAAACAAAATGGCGGAATTGCATTTGATTTAGCATCACGTATTTGTGTGTGTTTATATCTATGGGTGTGTGTGTGTGTGTGCGGCGCTGATCATTTGACAAGCGACAACAAATTGCCGCGTTTCCAGCATTGGAAAGGTACGTGTATCTCATGGATAAATCAACCCTCTATAAAGATAGATTCGTGGTGGAAGGGTGAGGTGGAGAGTGGTAGAGCGGTAAAGAGAAGCCCTGCATCATTCTGTCAATATTTGCATTGGTCGTGTAAACAGTTTTAATAGGCTGTTTATCAGCTAGTTTGCCATTGCGCTGCGAAATGTATCTAGCAGATACTCAGATACTACCACGCGCACTCTCCTACTTGACAGCTGTTGCAATTTACGCTTGAACTGCGCGATTCAAAAATTTCCGCTTTATTTGCGCTTGGGCTTGCGGCAGTCGAGATTTCTTCACTCCACTTCACTCTGCCTGGCTGCCTCCACTCTTTGTAGCGTTTTTCCTTTAGTTTGCTTAATGTATCTTGTGGATACATAGATACTTATGATGCTGTTTGCCCCGTGCAAATAGTTTTGAAGAGGGCGCCAATTTGTTTGCCGTTTGTCAGTTTACTTTTAATTGAAAATTACACTTTTTCCAAAAACACAAATGTCCCCTTCCACATTCCCCGTTCAGGTTTTTGCGAAACACACACAAAGTGACAGCGAGAAGGGAATGAGAGGAGAGCTGTTTGCTCTGCTTAATGAGGTTGAAAGTGGGTGGTAGGGTGAGAGTAGAGTAAAGCGGAATGCTCTACCCCTATGTACCCCATTTTAATACTTAATGAAAACATTTGTAACATTTCAAGAGTAAACTGACAGTGTACCCAAAAATAAACACAAGATTGTTTTGATTATTATGTACATACAAATGTTTATGTAAATATGTACATATTCGTGTACATAAATACATAATATATATTTCTGCAAATTAAACTTTGTTTGTTACTAATAGAAAAACCTGAAAACCCCTATGCTGCACGTAATAGTCGATTAGATTATTACAACTTGGCGAAAAAAAGAATAATAAGAGATTTGATTTCTTCAACCCTTGCGGGGATCGAACCCGCGACCTTTGGATTAGAAGTCCAACGCGCTATCCGCTGCGCCAAAGGGTCTATAAGACAACTGACGGCAAATTACGCAAGAAAACTGACAGCCCGAAAATTGAAATCCGTTGGAGTACCCTAGGATTCGAAATAGAGAAATATTAAAAAGAAATTCTAGAAAACACTCGCTCGCCTCTCTACAAAAAACAGCTATTTAAATATACATTTTATGTGCGTTTCGTTCTACTCCGTTGATGTCTTGTTGTGCGCGTTTAAATATTTATAGAACAATGCGAATGTTCAGGTATGTGTACACACACACAAACAAATGTATCTGCATAAATTGTCGCTGGCTGGAGCTTGGCGTCGTCTGCTTAATGTCTTTTGGGTTAATCAATAGATCCCCCGATTCAGATTATGCTAAGGAACTCTTAAGGAATCTCTTTTAACTCCCTCCCGGTAAAAGTGGAACTCCATTTGGAAGGGCATTCAAGTGCTCAATTTTGTGCCTTTCTTTTCGGTACGGTCCTCGGTTCTGCTTATGCTTCTGCTGCTTTGCTCCTATCAACCCGCTGAGATCTTCATGCGCTTTTAGCTAATATAGGGGTGAGAGGTTGCGTCCTGGAGCGTTTCATTCTGTGCCGTGACTCTCGGCAATTACTCAAAGCATTCGCCGCTTGGCTGTTGCTACTTTCAGTTTGTTAACAAATTAATCAAATTGAACCAGACACTGGACCTGCCACCCGCTCAACCCGTACCCTTACCCCCACTGCCACTACCCCTATCACAGACTGAAATTCCTTAAATAGAGTAATCGTCGAAATGTGAAAATTTACCCATTTGCAGTCCAGAGTGTTTTTTATCTCTCACTTATCTTTCCGCGCTTTCGTTTTCGACTCCATTGAAAGTGTCCCCTTTTTTTCTCTTTGCCTTCGGGGGGAGTTTTCTCACTTGTTTGCCATTGTCCTGCTACGTGATTTATCTACACCTTCCGACGGTTTTATTTCTGGCTCTATACGAGTACGAGTACGAGTCTCGTGTACTGTGTGTGCCCTGAGGGCAGATTATGCAAAACATTTCTGCATTGCACTCGAGGCGGATATTAAACTTTATTGCTCATGTTGCCATGGACTCTGGTGCCACGGGGGAGTCCTTGGGGTCGGGAGGAGTAGCTGATTCCATTGTTGCGCTCATTGAGCACTGAAGTGGCCGTTTGGTCAATTAGCCTGGACAACTCGTAATAGGAATGTGGAGAGGGTGCAGAGCTGTTTTTTTTATTATTGTGGGGCAACAGACACACAGCAGGAGAGCAGTTTTTATTTGGCTATAAGAATGAAGGAGTTCAGGGATTGAAAGTTGGCTTACAGAGCAAGGATGATCGTTCAAAAGTTGACACAAAACTTCACTAAAGGATTACACATGCTCTTGGAAAAACCCCTGCAGAACTCCAGCTGCATCGAAGTCTTCTTCAAGATGGTACAGTTCCGCTTTGTGGGAAAATCGAAAAATGATTTTCCGTTGTCCCAAACACTTTCAAAGATTGCACCTTGTCCTTGATTGCTGTGCCGTTCAATTGCCTTACTGCACATTATAAGAAGTTCATTAAACAGAGAGCGAGGCAGCTGCTGCTTCACTTCTCAATCTTAGCTCAATCAGAATAAAACCCTCAAGGAGCAGATCGGATGACGTACTGCAGCAGGCGCTACACGCCCCATAGAAGACGCCTCCTAGAACCACACGGCACGCGCTATGCCGCCAAGGACAAGGCCAAGCACATATACGGGTTTCTATCGTGAAGTTATTTGCACATGTTCGGATGACAAGAGCGGGGCTGGTTAATTGCTACATATGCGACACACACCAAGGTATCCGCCTCCAAAAGGAGGCATCGCCTACTCGGCGAAAAACACAGAGACAGGAGGGGAGACGTGTGCTGCTAGGAGCAAGGCTGTGGCTGTGGCAGCGCCTGTGCCCCCGAGCAACCCTCAGCTAGAGACGACGGCGCTGATCCTTCCGGTGCCTCGAAGACAGGAAGCAATGTGCCGGAGCTCGGTGAACAATTGTATTTATGCTGCGGCTGCCACTGAGATTCCTTTTCTCTCTGGTGGTGCAGCTGTCGGCGAGAGGTCTTGTCTTGCGGCTCCTTGAAGTGGGCAGAAAGGGATAATCGAGCGACTTGTTTGCTCCTTACACAACGATCAACAACATCATCATCATCGCCGATCATCATCTTCCATGATTATCCTGGCAAAAACCGGTTGCCTCTTTAGTTTTTTTTTTGTGGGGCGTTCACCATCGTTCGTCCTGGCCTGACATTTGATTTCGCTTTCGGCGGAAATGCTTTTTCTTTCTACGGTTGTTGACACGCGATCCGATCGCTGGAATGTCCTCTCGCCTTCAGAGCGTCTTCGGGGCGAGCGTCGGCGTGCGGCGGCGTCCTACTCTCATCCTGTTCGCGTCCTGGCGCGTGTGCCGCGCTTCCGGTTAATTATATTCGAAATGTGCAAAAGAAGTCCTACGAATGAAAGCGAAATTTTATGCTTTCAATTCTAGAATTAAATGCATATGTTCTCGCTCTCTGATTTCTCCCCATGTGCTCCCTATTATGGCGTGTCCTTTTGTGTAGGCTGTCAGTGCCAGTGGCTGTCGCAGTCCCAGCTCCTGGCATTGTCCTTTGAGTGCTTTGCTAACTAAACAACTGCTCATTAATTGCTGGTTCTGTGCGCTTTTCTTTCTTTCTTTCTGCCAACGAAGACTACGACAAGCAGTCGCAGGACGACGGTGACGAGATGACGAGATTTTTGGCATTATAATTTGGCTCGTGCCAGCTTGCTGTAATGCGAGTAGGCGACAGGATGTCGTTGTGTGTTCTCCTCTGTGTGGCTCTAGGGAAGATTCCTCTATTCCTTCGTTCAAGGTGACGCGTCTGGCCTGACTCTAAGATTGCGCAAAGAGAAAACAGAAGGCAAAGGAAGGGGAATTTAATGCCTGAAACTATAATTATATGGCGCATGGTTTCTGTACTTCTAACTCTTGCATAATAATTGTGTCACGGCAAACGTGATTATTGAAGTATTTGTTGGCGTCTGGGCAGCTGTCTTCTTCATTTACATATAAGATAAGAAGAAAATTAAGGATCCTTTCTTAGGGGTATCTCTGTTCAATGTCAGCTGAGTTTTTGATCTCTACAAATTTGATTGACACCTCCGCAGCTTCTGGTGTCAGAGAGTATAAGTTCTGCCACAACTCAGTTGGATTCTCCATAAACCACAGACCACATTCATTCAACAATCATTCTACTAAAAACACCATCCGAAATATATTTTATAATCCCCTAATTCACTCAACATTTAGTCCCATTCCGCCGCGAAAACATATTCCCATCAATTTAACTGTCATAACCATACAGGACCCATTCCCTTTTCCGTTTAAGCTAATTACCTTGTTACACTTTAAACCCCTTTTTGGAGGCCTGACGAGCCCTAACAAAATATTTAACTATCATGTCAGGAGAGGAAGCAGGAACAGGGGACACGGCATTCTCCCACGCTGCAGCAACAGAAATCATAATAGCAAATAAAACACTTCCCAAATGATTAGCATAAGGATATGAAATGTTGTTCGGTGGAAAAGCGGTGCCGTGTGCCGTCGACTGCCGCTTCCTGTCATAAAAAAAAGCAACAACATAACGCAAAGGGCGACACTTCGCCGGAACAAGCGCCGCACAAGGGTTGAGTTCCTCCGCGACAACCTGCCAGGACCAACAGCAAAAAAAGGAACTCAAACCCAAAACCGGGAATTGGTATACGCATTGCGGGGCTGGGTCCAAGTCAAACGGTTGTCCGAGTCCCAGGAAAATGTTAAATTTTCAACGCGTGTCAACATTTTTGGGCTGGAAGTTATGTTGTGCCACCCCCTCTGCGCCCCCCACTCTGCCTCTACTGCGGTTAAGCGGGTTATGCAACATTTTGACATCTCCTTCGTGCCGGACACGGACACGCGACCCACAACCAATACAATTATAATTGCAACAAATTGAACGTCGCCACGCGGCCACGCGCCTCTATTAGCTCATCTTCCGGTGGAACTGTGGGTGACGTGGGTGTTGGAGAGGGGGGAAAAGTTGAGTTTACTTTGTTTTTCCTTCGGCTCGATTTTCCCAATCGTTGTGTGCTTTTTTGTGTGTGTTTCCTCTCATTGGTTGTTTGCCTGACTTCCTCTTTGGCTGATTTATTGGCTTTTACTTATTTCCGGTCATGTCCGAATCCCTTCTGGCTGTCCGCTTCGGTGGAGTGTCGTGTCCGGCGACGCTTTAAGGCCAATTTTCCCATAAGTACTTATTATTGGCTTTCTTTTGAGTCACTTCTGATGCTGATGGCAAAGTTGGGACTAGTTTGGGCTAAAGGAATTCATGCTGGTTTTCAGGATATTAACATTCAGCTATGGAAATGGTTTTCGTGGTTTAATACTGAATGAAATTTCATTTGGAAATTCAGAATATTAGCTAATACATTGTATAAAATAATACAAAACATAGAGAAGATAATTGTTGAAAGAAGAAAATGATTGCAAATTCTTTTTTTCCACTTACATCACTTCTTGTACCACTTTAACCTCAGGCTGAATTCCTCAAGCGTATCGTTTCCCTTTCTTTAACTGATTCACACATTTGCTGTGGTCTCAGCCGTATCCTGCGTTATGTTGTACCCTTTCTTGATTTAACCAAAATATTTAAGGCAAATATTTTATAAGCTATGCATACATTTAAGCACAATTAAACGACTAAGCAGTCCAAATGACAGGCCTAAGCCGAGCGCAGGTTCGGTTCTCTAGGCCTGGCCCAGAGCCATTCCGCGTCGGGCACAATAGGGGCACATAACCCCTCGTACTATAATGGTGGAAAGATCTAGGGGTTTTAGGTAGACGAACGGAGTTGTCGGCCCTTTTCAAAGCTGGCAGACCTTTCTCAATTCCGTGTCCCTCTCCAGAGAACAATTGTGCACAAGTGCAGAGAGATTGTAGGGAAAGGGAAAGGGAGAGAGAGAACGGGAGAGATTTGGGAAATGTATTGACAGTATTTTGACATGTTTCGACTATATTTTGATGGGTTATTAGACAGCGGCAAACTTAAATCCTTTGCTACTGCTCAGCGGCATGCCTATTGTTGTGCTCCCTCTCTCTCCCTCTCTCATGGGTCTGTATATCCCGGACATCTAATGGACCCAAATTAGCACAAATTACTGCCAAAATCCTTTGAGCGTTTCCACTCTCTACAAATCAATGGATATTTCTTTTTTGTGAAACATTTTCAGCTGGCAAAGTGTTTTCTCTTTCTGCTTGCTCAATATTGATCAATGATCTGATAAACCTAATTTCCTAATTGTGGTTAATTTCTGCGGCTGACCTATTGATCCACTGACCGGCGATCCTCCGGCTGCAGCTGCGGCTTACGCTTCAGAGCATTTCCCTATGGGTTGGGGGTGCAAATTATGTAAAACATTTGTGGGCATATGCAAAAATGATTGCGAAAGACCACCATGAGCAGGGGGAGAGATTGCTGTGGTGGATAAGAGAATGTGCAGGATTTCGGAATAGTTTTGTATTAAAAATTACAGCTGTAAATGCAAGCTTATAGGAAATATTTAAATTATCCTCCAAAATATTAAACTGAAGAAAAACAACAGAAAGAACAGGCCAAAGATTTTTATATATGCTTTCCATAATCAAACAAAAACTTCCTGCCCTCTAGTTTAACCCTAAACCCACTCTAATCCCTCAAAAACCTATACCCAAGGCCATCTCCCTCATTAATTATCTTCTTAAATACAAATTTTGTTCCCCTTTAACTTTGCTGGTGCCCAAAAACACTTCATATTTCCCATTCATAGGCCATAGGCCACACATCCCAACAATCCACTTAAGCGGCTCCCAAGCCAGAGATAAATCCAAATG
This sequence comes from Drosophila guanche, assembly GCF_900245975.1. Taxonomy (NCBI): domain Eukaryota; kingdom Metazoa; phylum Arthropoda; class Insecta; order Diptera; family Drosophilidae; genus Drosophila; species Drosophila guanche. The sequence goes on from NW_022995746.1 coordinate 3,721,478, forward strand.
GAATCTCCAACTCCAGATAAATGACTCGCCTTCACACTCAATTTCGCTAATAAATATGTTTTGCCAATGTGGGCGAAAAATAATTCCCCAGCCACAACCGGAACATGCTACAACCCACCCCCAATCCCCCCCTCTTACTGCTATTTAATTTCCCTTAGCTAAGCCACAATTTCCGGTGACACCTACTGCCAGGAATATAAAGAGTAACGCCCCCTACAGACATCAAATCAGGAATATTTCGATGCTGTCAAAATGCGGAAAGAAATTATGACAGAAGAGCGGGGAGTAGAAGAGGAGAGAAGGGAGTGGAGTGCGGTGGTAGGGAAAATGCCAGCATACGCATCGAAAGCCAATTAGGGAAAAAAATAAATCACGCGTCACATGCGAAAATCTTTCATTCATTGTGGCTGGATGGGGAGAGTAGGAGAGGACATACTACGTATCCCAAGCACTTCAAACGACCTCAAAACAGACAAAGAAATTCACCAACCAACCACACACAGATGCAGCACACAGTCGCACACACAGTGATACCATACACTCACACATTAACATGTATGGGGCAGGCAGTCAATCCCACCCACCAAGCCTTGCCGGAGGAAGCCCCGAAGGAAGCCGAACAAGTGCCAAAAGCTGATTTCCACTGTAATTACAATTCACACTCCGCTCCTCCTACTCCTCCTCAGCGGCAGGGGGTGCAGCAGAGACTAGGACTTAGAGCCGGAAAAGGGGGAGAAATAAAAACCATCCTGTAAATGTGTTCTTTTTGTTTGGCAGCACTTAAGCGATGGCCTCCCCGTGCCACCCGTGCACCACCCGAAGGAACAATTAATGTGACTCATTTCGACTTAAAAGATGCCTCTTATTTTGATGTATTTACTACGTACTAGGTAGATGCTAAATTGTATTAATGAGTAGAAGATCATTTCGCTGGTCTTATGACCACTTTATAGGGCACTCTTTTATGGTTGAAAAACGTAATGGGAATGCACAGATGTTTCAAAGGTGACTTTCTGACTTTGGAAATTGGTAGAGAAGAGAACCATTTTATCAGCAAAAATAATTTAAGATCTTTCAAATCTCCAAGAGCTCCGAAAGATGGTAAGGTGGATTTTGATTTGTTTTTTCATTCCGCTTTAATTTCGATTTTCTACACTTTTTTTTGCACCTAAAAAGGCACAGTTCCTGATTTGCTAACCACGTTATGGGCTCTAAACAGCTGTCACCAATATACCCTTCTACTACCTCGCATAAACAGATTCTGAGAATGATGAGGAGGCTGAGCATGGTGAGGAAGGAGTCTGGGGATGAGTACGATGATGAGTTGTCGTGTAACCCACAAAACAGACACACCCACTCGGCTTAGAATGGTGTGGAGATGCTGGCTGGGTGTGTCTGGTGTTTCTCTGTGGTGTTGGTGGTGGCGGTGCAGAGTGAAAACTCTTTCAGCATTACGACTCTCGACTGGGTGGTTTTCGGGCTTCTGTGTGGGCGTCAAACGCGTGTCAGGCCTACCACTAAATAAACAAAGAGCCAGCCTCGAGGGGGAGGCAATAGAAATGTCACAAACAAACCGATTAAACAAGTACTTTTCAAACAAACACCCACAGCAGAAAAAGAAGAGAGGACCGAATCAAAGGCCGAATTCGAACCCGAAACCAGACCCACAACAAAATCCAACAATAACCGAAAAGTTTCCAAGGGTGACCCAAACCAAACCAAATCCAAACCCAAACCCGAACCCGAACCCAGCAACCCTTTGCAAAGTTCACCTAAAAAACATTTCCCTGGAACTTCCGATGATGATGTTATACCAGAGAATGACATCGGTTTGTGGGTCACGCGCCGGAAATCATTTTGGTTCTCATCTTTTTGGCATTGGCAATCTGCTAAACATGTTAATGCCTGCTTAAGCCTATTACTGTCCATTAAAAAATTATTTCTTTCACACAAGAAAGGGATTTGGGTTTTTTTTTTTATAGATTTGTTTTGGCAAATTCATTTTAAAAGTTTAGTTTAGCGGGAGTAAACCTCAACGGAAGGAGAAAGTGTGCCGGAAAGTGTCAAATGCATGTTAGAAATTTAAATTTTGTCTAATGCGATTAGTCGGTCAACGGGCTGGGGCAATAATTGGCATGGTCAACTCATGTTCAGTCTATAAATGGTGGGAAAAAATAATAATTGGGCTTAAGGTGTGATATAAATAAATTGTAAAAGGGTATTGGTTTGGGTTGTCAGTGGCAGAAGCAGTTAATGCTTTGGAGATGAGATAGGTGAGGTTGGGATATATAATCTATGGGGATGGCTTTGGTGGGGTAAGGTTTTATTCGATTTATTCCCACAATCTGTAATCCAAAGAAATATTTCCTGCATTTCTGATAAACATTTAGTTTGTTTTATGGTTTCTACACCTCCCCCACAGTAAACTCTATGAAACACTAAAACTATTTCCTCATCCAACCATACACAAATTCACCTAAGAAACAGAAGCGCTCTTATTCTCAGGACATGGACAAATGTCCTCCTTTTGTGTACACTCGCATTGCTTTGGTCTAATTTGTGGGTGTTATGGGGAATTAACCTCTTAATGAACTAATTTACTCAAGATTAAGATGGCAAACAAAGGAGGCGGCCGCAGCTAATTGTAAAAAAAGAGAAAGAGAGCGATAGAGATGGAGTGAAATGGGAACAGGAATTGGCAGAAGCGGAACATGGTAGGGAATGTCCTCGATGGTAGGTAAAAGATCGGAGATAGGAACCGAGCAAATTGCCAGGCGGTTAATCTATTTAAACGCGCCAAATACTCGCGACACAAAAGCAGGCAGAGAGAGAGATGGGAACAGATAGATCATGGTCGAGTGCACAGATTTAGGGATATAGCGGATCAAAGGAGGAACCAGCCACACGAAATCTGTCTATGGCCAGCACCCAGACAATGGCCTAAACTCGTCTAATTGCGCGCCTATGAATTGGTCAGGAGCAAAAGCAGTAGCACAGCCAGTAGAATGCAGAAAGAGAAACCTGCCAAGCCGATTGTTTAGATCTGTTTCGCTCCCGCTACTGCTCCCGCTCCCGCTCTTGCTTCCCTTTCCCACTCCAGCGAACATCCCTTAATCTGTGTGTTGGTAATCGGTAATCGGCGTAGCAGAAGCAGAAGCAGGAGCAGGAGGCAGGAGGCAGGACAATACAGCGGCCGAAATCTTTTTGAACTTTTACTTGAGCGCAAAAGAAGGTTAGCAAAATATTATTATAAACCTACGGACCCATAGCCCACATAAACATGTTTCAACATGGTATCTGCCTGGATAGAATGGAGAGGAGAGAGTCCTGTGAGTATGAGCGTGTGTGTTTACTCTTGAATGAACCGAAAACATTTCAATTTGACAATCGTAATGGAGGCAAGGAGGAAGCGGCTCAGCGCTAATATAGGCAGGATTTGTAGGATTACATCAATTGTAAAATTGGTCAAACACCGCAATTGTTTCATTTCGCAAATCGGATATTCCGTTGCCCCAGGGGACACACAAGCACCCACACATAACCATAGCCGAGGTACAGATACAAGTCCAAAGGCAGATGTTGAGTTTCCCTTTGGTCCGGCAGGAGAGGCTCTCATCACTCGCCATTGTCCAGTGGCTGGACATTGTGTCCTAGTTACACATATGCATAGACGACATAGACCCGCTTAAGTAACCAAATGTATCTCATGGATACAGCACTCACTCACTCACTCTCGCAATCTGGGACAGGGACGTGGACGGATCTCTTGTATAATGCCTTGTAATCGCCCATGGCTTACCGCACAGATTATGCAAGCCACTGAGAGGACTCTCTATCTCTCTGGGAACACGCTCATTGATTGGGTTCATTGGAAAAACTGTCGTTTGCTCTATTATGCATTTCCCTGTGCATCAAAGCCCCAGCTTTTCGCTTGCGAAGGTGTAAATCTTCAATTTTAAGGTTAATTCGATGTGGCACGAAATGTGAGTTGTGCAAATGTTTTATTGGTTTAGTAGAGCAGTCAGAGGGCGTACTGGTAGTGGGTGCGATAACTAAAAGGTTGCTAAGTACTGCGTATGGGAAGGTGTGGCAGAATGTAAAACGAAAGATTTGTGATTTGAGTTGGTAAGAAATCTGTATGTTTATGGGTATAATCTTAGTTTAGTTTTCATTCTAAATGCCAAAACTAGCACCTTAAAGTGCTTTAAAATATATACAAATATTATTTATCTTCCCTTATTTTGAAAGCCTTTATATCAACTCATAAACTATTTTTTCCATACTCCCACAAATATCCCTACCTTTGGACGCTTTGACATACTCGTTCATAATTTATGTATGTTTGCCCAAAATGAACTGCAGGCTCTCGAAATTATACAACAAAAAAAAAAGCCTAAAAATAAAAGCGAAATCCAAGAGCACCACAACCATTTTGAAAACTCATTAAAAATTAAAAAAGAAAGCACAGGCTAGGGCATGGATGCAAAAAAAAAGGACATTGAAGCCTGATGAAACAAACAAAATGAGCTTGCACTCGCACTCACTCTCTTGCCCTCTCCCTCTTACGCTCGGTGTGTTCCACTCTGGCACTCTGTGTTACCTTTGCACTCTGCACTATTTGCATCTCTGTCCGTCTCCCTCTTTTGCACTTTTGCAGGCTCTTTTTGTTGTTGTTGTTGCTCTGATATTTTATTTTTGCACATTTTGCGGGACTTTCAAGCTTTTGTTGTTGTAGTTGGCTGCTGGTGCTGCTGCTGCGCTGCTCTGCATTTACAGTTAGTCCACTCTGCCAGACCATTGCACTCACTGCCCTCCCTGCTATCCGACCGCCCCTCTGGACGAGCTGCACTCTCTTCTCCTCTGCCTCACCGTGGCCGTCTTCACCTTCCATCGGGTCGCCTTCTGTCACCTCTTTTTGCTGCCTCTCTCTTTCCGAGTGTGTGTGCTTGTTTGTGTAAGCCAGCATCGTGTTTGGTCATGCTTGCATGGCCTTTGAATCGCAAAAAATGAGAGAGAGAGTAGATGGAGCAAGAGAGGGATTACCGGTTCGTTGTCAGCAGAGTTGGTCAGCAGAGGGAGCCTGAGTGGGAGTAAGGCAGAGACACAGAAGCTGAGAGCGTGGAGCCAAATGAAGCATGAGTGGGAGGGAGTAGCAGATGGACCAGGTGGTTTAGCAGCCACAAGGTGTATTTTTATGAGGTGAAGCGTTCCCGTTCTTTCGTTTAGCTTCCTTTTTTCTTGGATTTTGTGTTGAAAAAGATATGACCATTCGGAGAGTATTTATGAGGTGGCGTCATATTATTTTTTCAAATCTTGGATGTAAAGAGGAAGTGACTGTGGAGAGGAAATTGAATAGTTCGACTAAGAGGGAGTATAAATGGAGCAAGAAGTGGAGTAGCTGTTTAAGCATGAGTGGGAACAGTATAGGATGCAGCAGATGAACCAACAGACTGGACACATCCCCCTTGGAACAGCATACATAATATGCAAGAGTGTCAGCAGCGAGAGAAGAAGCTTCAGATGGAGAATGAATGGGAACTTCAGAGGGAACACAAAAGCAAGCCGGAAATGCCAACGTGTGAGTTTAAGGTGGATCAGAGGCCGTTGTCGTTTTCGCTGTTGCATATCCAGTTTTTTTTTCGTTATTTTTTTTTGCTGTTGCAGTAAAAGCTTTTTCCCCCCGTTTTATTTATTTAACTTAATGCAGATTGCACATTTCTACATTTGATAGTCATTTTGCAACTAAAAATGTGCATGTAATCATCATCACTTTCTGGATGACGATGATGATAGTTTGTTTCTGGCTATTTTATGATGAGTGACAAGCGAGTTTGTTGAAACAGAACTCGGCTGGACACAAGTTGCCGGCAAACAAGTCCACATGGAGGTTGCACACCCGAGCACTAGAGTGGCCCCCAATCTGGCAGGGAGGCCAATGCCAATGTGAATGTGGAAATGAAATACGAATGACCTTTTTTGGTTGTCATGGGCGCACGTTTCGAGGGTTAATAGGGGAATTTAAGCACACATTTTATTCTATTCTACCCAAGAGACAACTCGGATCCGAATTCTTCTTGCATTTCCATCTCTCCATCACTTCTCCCACACTATTCCAAGTAACATCCTCCCCTTTTCCTCGAAAATATACAATTTCAATGCAGATATCTAATCAACAAAGGACGGATATTTGCATATCGATTTCCCCACACAAGAGTCGAGTCGCCACAATGAGCTAAAGTCGAGGATGTTTTCGTTTACATAAAAATGCAATGAAAATGGCGGCGGCTACTATCGTATGTCCTTGGCGGCTGCTCACTCGTTTCGCGCAGCCTGTCCCTTTTGCCCGTAGACCCCTAAACAGTTGTGCTTTTGTGTGTCCCGTTAGCTGCAACTGCACAACTCCAGGATGCGCATTGCCAGGCCTCTCGGATAGGACGCTCCCAGAGCAAACAAACTTGAAGAAAGTCGCGTGGGAGCGGAGAGAGAGATATCATCAAAATGAATATGAGATTATATTTGCCTAGTGCACGGAAGGGGATTCTTGAGCTGGGGAAAAGGCATACAACTTAAAGGAAACGAGAGATACACATATAAAATGGCAGAGAGAGAGAGTGAAAGAGTGCGAGGAGTGCGCCTTGCCCGCTGGCAGGCGAAAGGTGAGCAAACAAAGACGCTGATAAAACGAAATGCCAAAACGACAATTGAAAGGCACAACAAAAGACAAGAGCTTAGATTGGTATGGATGGGGGTGGGGGGTTTTGACTGTTGGACTAGTGGGAAAAAGTCAACTCGAGCGAGGGAGGAGTACGGTTGGAGGGGTCTGCTCTGGGTATCTGTGCTGCCATTTTTTTGGTGTCTGCGACTCATCCAAAATCAAGTGTGAAAGGAATACGGCCAAAAGGTTGCCATAGCCCGTATAGCCTTCTCTGTCACACACTCTCTCTACCCTAAGCACTCCCTTTCACTCTTCTCCTCCTGCTGGTACACCCTCTCTATGTATCTTCCGTTGGCTCTTCCCTCACCGCTCTATCTCGTATAAATATTTTAGGGGCGGTCTCAGCCTCTGCCTCTTTCCCTCTCTCTTGCTCTTGCTTTCTCTTTCTCTTTCTCTCTCTTTTGCTCTGCCTTTCTCTATAATATTCCAATTCGACATTTTGTCTTTTCATTCATAATGCAGTCGATGGCTCAGTCGCCGTCGACGCCAGAGCGTTAGGACCCATCCAATCTCAACGTCATAATGAAGTTCTCCCTTCGCAGGACTCAAGCTGGCCATCCTGCTCTGTCCCTTGGTGGCTCACTCACTCTCTCTTTCTCTCCCCGTACAGCTGCCTTTCTCTTTCGCTCAGAGATTTTCATTTTCGGGGGTTGTTTCGCAACCCTCTGCCGAAGCAGGCACGCTCGTCCTTTTGCTCACTCCCAGCTGAGCTGCTCCTGTCGGGCCTGCCTTTCGTTTTGCGTGTGTCCTTTTCATATTTCTTAAGGCCCGCACTCCCGTGTGTTTGCCATCATTCCGCTTCGGTCGCTGATCCTGTGCTGAACACAGCGCTTCCCTTCCACAATCGCGCTCCGTCTACGTATTCCACCCGAGCAAATAACTTTTTACGAGTCAAAAACAACAAAATAGCCAGTGAAAAATAAAAAGAACAAACTTTAAACAAGTTGAAAATTGTTGTGTGTGTTTTAATAATTGTGTGGGAGTTGTCCATCATCGAGTGTATTTGAAGAGTGGCTGCAGAGTGTCTTTCTGTCTGTCGTCCAGCCAACACGCATTGGATATCCACATAGGCAGCGCCTAAATATGGTTTACTTTGTACGTATCATTCCTTTATAGATAATAATTATGCTTAAGTTTGTGGAGTTTCGCCCTGGGTTGTTGTGCTTCTCCGACGGGAAGTTGATCCTTTTATGGGGTGATATTTCTGTGCAAACCTCTCAGTGGGTCAGTGGTAATAAAGCTGTGACAGTTCTTTATAATTAATTCAATAATTATTGTAATTGAAACTGATTCGACTTTTAATTTTATATTGAAATATTGTTGGGTATTTACTTAATTTCAATCATTAAATGAAATTCGATTTGATTTAATGAGATATTTGGTTACAGTTTGAATCTATTTATTAACAATATTTCAAATTATTGGATTGATTGATTTGTAGCAAGTTTTTGGCACTAGCTTTTAGAATTTCTTAGGGAAACATTTACACAACAATGAATGCTATAATATAACTATTTTAGAAGCCATTGCAACCATCTTGCAATATATCTTACATCCATCGACTTGCAACTAAACCATTCCACATGTAAATATTAATAAACTTCCCCAACTTGTGGCAAACCTCTCCCCTATGTTCTGTCAATTATTAACAATATTTTGCGCCCACACATTTAATAAGCTTAATTCCACACTCTCCAAGAGTTGCCCCCAAAAAAGAGAGAACTCTCAAGAGGCCACTAGAACACCAACATAATTCGGGGCACTCAACCAAAACAAGAACTAAACGAACTTATATGGGTCTCAAATTAAGGGGGAAAAAGTGCCAAAGTTTCAATTGAAAGTTGTCCGTCTCTGCCTCTGTGTTCGAGGTCAGCGTGTGAAATATGACCAGCCCCCTTTTTTAATCATATTAATCTTAAGCAACACTTAGAGAGAGAAACTACTCAGACTCCGAGTTAGCCTTGGATTTGAGTGTGTGTGTGTGTGTGTGTGTGTGTGTGTGCCCTTTAGAGCTACTTACTGAGGCGTCAAATCAAGTTAATTAAAAACAGAAAAATCACGAGGAGGGTTAAGTTAGGTTGAGGAAAGGAAAGGAAAGCAAAGCGGTAATCACACCGGATGTCGCACATTAGGAACACTCGAAAGCACATGTGGAAGATGGAGACCATAGACCATAGACCGACGACCGGCAGAGACCTTACACTTGCATCCAAGTGTAAACGATTTAATGATTTGCAAATAAAGCCAAGACCCGCGCCAAAAACAACCTTCGATTGGGAATAAGAATAAGTATTCCCTGGATTGTGTTATGATTGTTGGCAATATGCTAAAAAGAAAAGCGAAAGAGTTGAAGCCCTTTGGGGCATTGTTTGGGTTAAGTGATGCGTGAGCCGGGGATCTGGACCGCGCACGGGTTAAAAATATGCAAAAAAATTTGTATTGGGAAATATCGGGGGAATAAAAAAACATATTAAACGCAAATGCGGTTTTGTTTTAATTGCAACCCGCTGACTGGCCATGAACGATGGCCGGATCCCAGGGATATGCAAAAATGTCCTGCCGCTGGGAGCACGCCCTCTCGTAGGCTCTCCCTGGAGTTTGTTTTCGCAACGCATATTTATTGGCGCATTAGTTGCACTTGACTGGATCCTGGCCAAGGGATAACAATGGAGGCGTATGCTCAGTATTAATTGATAGCCCGTTGCTTAGTTTGCATACACACATCGTGGAGAGAAAGGATCCTTGACTCATTTGTGTTCTCTCTTTGTTCTTATTTATTGCAGAGTCCGCGTGGCATGCAACCGTGTAGTCCAGCGGGTGTTATTGCAATGATGCCGCCATCGAAGAGTCCCGTCATGGAGAGCGCCGCCTCGGATCAGTCCAACGCCGGCGGCATGAATCAACACCAAAACACCACCACCAATACTGGCAGCAGCAGCGATGCCAAGCGATCCTGTCCGCTGAAGTTCTCCATTGCCAAGATTATGGAGCCGGACCACAAGCCGCATCAATCGGTGTCTGTGCCACCGGTGCAGCGTCCAGCATCCGCCAGCATCCTGGTCGATGAGGAGGAAGAGGATGCCGACATTGATGCCGATTCGGAGCGCTCCTGCAGCCCCATTGAGGTGATCAGCCTGGAGCAGACACCCCACTCGGCGGCTGCCGTCAACTATGACTCCGCCTTCAAGAAGTACGTGCCCGGCTCGGCCGGTGCCATCTCCTCCTCCGTGTCGCCCTCCGCCTCGGCCGTGCAGCAGTTCGTCAGCTCCCGCCACCAGGAGCTGCTCTCCCAGTATCCCCTGCTCTACTATGCCCCCAATCAGCTGATGTGTGCCGCTGCAGCGGCACAATACGCCGCACTCACCGCTCAGCAGCAGACTCTAGCCAGTGCCGCCCACCTGAGTAGCTTCACCGCCTCCCTGAACGCGAGTCTCCATCACTCGCAGTCGCTGCGCCGCAATCTGGGGCATCCCCTGGCCGCTGCGGCAGCTGTGGCTGCTGCTGCCCAATCCCAGCAGGTGCCCACGATGCAGCAGACGCTGGAGAAGTCACCGGTGGGTCAGAGAACTGCTCATGCCAGCGGCTTGGGTGCCCCCTCGCTGAAGAGGAAGCGCTCGCAGCCCGAGCAGGGCGTGACCACGCCACCACCAGCAGCAGCAGCAGCAGGAGCCACCACACCCACTGCAGGAGCCGCCTCCTCCAGTGCAGGTCCACGCTCCAGGTCCGCCTCCCCACACGGCTCACTCGATGACAGCAGCCCGGGATCGGCGAACGGAGGCAAACCCAAGACCTTCTCGTGCTTGGAGTGCGGAAAGGTCTTCAACGCGCACTACAATCTCACGCGCCACATGCCCGTCCACACGGGGGCACGCCCCTTTGTGTGCAAAGTCTGCGGCAAGGGTTTTCGGCAGGCATCCACCCTGTGCCGCCACAAGATCATCCACACGTCGGAGAAGCCGCACAAGTGCCAGACCTGCGGCAAGGCCTTCAATCGCTCCTCCACACTGAACACCCACGCGAGGATCCACGCGGGCTACAAGCCCTTTGTGTGCGAGTACTGCGGCAAGGGGTTCCACCAGAAGGGCAACTACAAGAACCACAAGCTCACCCACAGCGGGGAGAAGGCGTACAAGTGCAGCATCTGCAACAAGGCCTTCCACCAGATCTACAACCTCACCTTCCACATGCACACGCACAACGACAAGAAGCCCTACACGTGCCGCGTCTGCGCCAAGGGCTTCTGCCGCAACTTTGACCTGAAGAAGCACATGCGGAAGCTGCACGAGATCGGTGGGGATCTGCTGGACGATGATCTGCCGCCGGCCTACGAGCGGCGCAGGGAGTACACCCGCCGCGAGCCACTCTCCAGCTACAGTCAGGCCAGTCAGCTGACGCCGGACTCCTCCGAGGGCAGCATGTCGCCGCCCATCAATGTGACGACTCCGCCACTGTCCAGCGGAGAGACGAGCAATCCCGCCTGGCCACGCTCCCAGTACCAGTCGCCGGCGGGCTTCCATCCGCTGGCAGTGCCGCCATCCAGTCTGCATGGAGACTATCCCGGGGGATCGGCCTTTCTGCAGCTCGCACATCCCGCATCCCAGCAGCAGCAGCAGCACCAACAGCCGCCGCATCCACAACACCAGCAGCAGCAAAGGCTCTCCGCAGCCGCACTGGAGAATGTGCCCTTCATAGCGAAAGTATTTTGACAGCGATACTATGCGGACAGTCTGAATTCGGCTACGGCCACGGCATCGATCTCCACGACCAGCTCCACGGCGACGGTAACAACTACGGCCACATCCACGTCGACGGCCAGGAGCGATTTGCTCATCGATTGACTGCAGTTTGTGGCAGCGGCAGCCGCTGCAACCACAGCAAGCACTTCCCAGGAAGCAGGGGAATCTGCCCCACCCAGGAGTGGTGCGACATCCCCAGAGCTAAGCTGCACGGCGCTGAGCAGCGCTGTACAAGCCCTGAATGGACTCTTCTAGGATGACAGAGATCCAGATCTACCCACCAGAGCCCCTAACCCCAAGAACAACAGCCACCAAATGGTTTCAACTTGTGCAATACTGCCCCCACACTCCACATATTAGAAACACTCTACGAACCTCTATGATAACTCTTTCATATGTGTCCAAGTGCGTGTCTAACTGTAGATAGATCATAGCCATATAAGAATTGTTCCCCTTAAAACGATAAACGTTGCATTCCCCTTAGATATACTCACTTTACACCTAAGCATCGCTCTCTCTCCTTATGTGTATAGATATATGATCGTGCGATCTAGATAGTTCTGAATGTCTCCCCTCATCCCCAACCCACCACGCACTGAGTTCTGTGTAGCCAATCTACACAGATCCTCTGGAGTGCGCCTTTGATACACTTATAGGAAATGTTTTCGGATTTGCCTCTACTTGCGAGCGTTTCGGGCAAAATGTAACTTAGAGTTGTACTAGATGTAGCCCTCGATGTGTCTCTGTGTGTGTTTAATCCATTGCAAAAACGAGTTAAACAACATTTTAACAAACGAATCGAACCGGTGGATGCTTTGAAATTGTTTAGAACTTAAGTGATATTATTGATAATGTTTAAGCAATAAATCAATTCTTCAAATATTACATCGAAAATGGTTATTCTTGGGCATGGGAAGGGGATAAAAGGTTTAGGTATGATAATGTTTATCATAGAAATAGGTGAGTTTGCGGTGATGGATTCGGATTAATATCGGTATTATTCAACAAAATAATCTGCAACATATAAAAGGTGCTTGGGATTTAGAGTACATCCAAGCAGATTGTGGTTTGAAAGCTCTGCAATCTTCCTAAGGTTATTCTTAATATTCATAGCTAAAGCTGCGATTGGGATTACATTTGGTAGAGATTTATGTTTAAGTAAGGGAACGATTTAATATTAAAACGAAGAAAGGGAAGCCCCCCACACATATGCAAATAACTGAGCAACTGAATGAGGGATCCCCTTGAGATTGTCTCCTGCGATCCTAAGCTTAAATAATGCAAATGGATGCACAGCCAGCGCCTAATGAAAACAATTATTGCAGCATTACGCGACTCAGTCGAGTTGCGTTTAATGGGCTCTAAACTGTCCCACCGACAGCCGCATGACATTTGCAACTTAATTAGTGGCGAGCTGCCGCTGCCTGGCAGTCCCTGCCCCCACTCGACACTCAACGAAGCCCAGTTCCACTCGGCTGTAACTCCGCAGGTGGCAAGGACTAAGGCCACCAGACAACTGCGAGGCAGGACCTGGCACACGCCAAAATCATTTGCATAACGCTTTGATCTGCTGCTCAGGAAAAGGCGGGCACAGACTCCGACTCGAATCTCGGTCTCGTACAGAAACTGAAAGATGGATGTCGGAGCTCTTGAGGCTGCTCATAAAAATGCAACACAAGCTGCGTTCCACCTCTTCACGTGTTTGCCTGCCCCTTTCTGGCAAGGATGTGTCACAAATGACAGTCTGAATATGTTAGGGCAGAGCGCAATTAATCAAATCGAGATGGGTGTAAAGTATACCCACATATGTTGGGCATCAACGAATGGGGAATGCTTTTAATCAGAAAATAATATTTCTTACAGATTTGCATACATATTTTTGTAGAATTTTTCCTGAAGAACTCTCCTATTAATCCTCAATCTTAAGATCATTATTAGATGCAAACTTAATGAAGAATTTAATTGGTACAAGCTCTGCATTTTCTTAGGTATAAAAAATCTACAAAAATGGTTCGTGAGTCTCCAAATATATATAAATATCACAAATGCAGGCAGGCACTTTGAAGGTAGTGAAATTGTAGTAGAAAGTCATGACAACTTCATTCAGTATTAATTATAATGCACTTCAAAATCGAAATATTTATTTTAAAATATTTATATTCACTGAACAACCTCATTGTCCACCCACTGACTTTGAGTTCTTGTCATCAGGCTGGCTGGCACAGAGCGCATATTACCCCATGTCGCTGATGTCGCATGTGACGACCACTTGAGTTGACATTTTTCAATGCTCACCCCTGCCCTCTGCCCTCTGCCACTGTCCTTTCTATGGAGTGGACGGGGTGTTGGGGTATATGAATAATTCAGATGGAAATGGAATCGAATGGCATAGGAAATGGGAACGAAAAGCGAAATGCGAAATGCGAAATCAAGCGATGCAATGCGTTCTTTTTTATGCAAATAATCAAAGATCCTTTTTGGGTTCCATCATCATTGTGACTTACAGTGGGCCCTCAGCATATGCTCAAGCACACCGCCCACTGACAGGCTGTGCCCTTTCTCCACCTCCTGCTTCAGGGCCATTCAGCTGACAGTCCGTACGCACACACAAAAGGAAGCTTGTGCCCAATTTTTGGATGACTTTTGACACCGCCTCGCGGCGTTCTTTTGAACCTCAGCGAGAGAGAGAGAGAGAGAGCGCTCGAAGCTCGAACCTTGTTGGCACTACGATGCGCTCGATGATTCCTATCATAATACTCATCATCATCATCATCATCATGGGCAAGTGTGAGAGGAAGTCGTAGGACAACCCCCAATTGTGGAATGAATGTGAATGGTCCTTCAGTTGTTGTCATGCTGTCCGCTCTCTCTCTCTCTCTCTCTCTCTCTCACTCCTGATTTCCTTTTGATGTTTGCCTTATGCACGCCTAAGCGACCATTCGAGTATCCATCTACCATCTCCATAAGCTCTTCACCCATTCCCCCATCTGTACATCAACAATCGCATTGACACAAAACTGACTTATTTGGCTAATTGAACGACGCGGTTGGCTGCCCCGTCCGCATCATGCAGATCTATTCCGGATAATTCCACTCCGCACTTTTCCCACTTTTCAGCTCGGTTATGCATGACGCCTTGGCCCTCCATTGAGTCCATTCCATCCGCCCAGCCAAATGACATTAATTAAGCTAATTAATATCTATTGATAGCCGGCAAAATGGAAGTTTGCTTTGTCACCAGATGCTAATGCCAATGCTAATGAGTGGTTTATGGCAAGGTGGGAGATTCTGTAGGGGCTATTTTTTGGTAGGTGTGAAGTTATTGGCCAGAATGAGATAATTAAATTGGTTAAGTTCAGCACAGACCTTACTCCAACCGCCTCTCATTTAATCCTATCTTAAGTCTGAATTGTAGAGTGGAATTAACTTATTAACTTTGGTTTTTTTCATACCATTCTAATATGTTAGGCACCCAAAATAATTGTCAGTATAGTAGTAATCCACAACCCACTCTTTTGCAGCATAATATGACTTCAAGAACTTCAATTACTCAACCCCAAATAAGTTTCCCACCATAAGTACCGCCCCCAAACAACCCCAATTAAGTACCCCACAAATATGATTACATCCACCATATTTATGACATTTATTTTCTGATCTAATAAAAACTGTTTACCCGCCATAAACAATTTCCCCAAGGCGCCAACAAAAATCAGACCCATCATAACTATTTCAAACCAAGTCGCCGCCTTTTTTGTTATTTTTGCATATCAATAATTTGTATCGTTTTAAGGGTGCGGCCACGCCCTCAACAACTCAAGCACGCAACAAGGAATAAGGAAAATCAAAATCAAAATAGAGCAAAAGAAGATGTGTCTGAACGAAGCACTCGAGCACCTCGCCCCCGAGCGCAAAACACACACAAAAAATGATAATCCAATTCCATTGTTTAGCAGCAACCGCAGCAGCAGCAGCAGCAGCAGCAGCAGCAGCAGAAATTGCGAGGGGAGAAATGAAAATTGCAGACAACGACTGCGCTTATCACCTACAAAAGCAGAGAACAATGGGTATAGATGGATGCAGAGAGAAGGACGGATGGATGGATGGATGGATGACTGGAGGGGTCTACTCACTCCCCGCTAAGCATCGACACAGCCAGCAGGCAGCAGCCAGCAGTCGCAGTCCCAGTCCAAGTCGAGCGTGAATTTGCAGCGTAATCTCTTCCGGTTATGATTACGCCCTTAAGTGAGGGGATCTTCCCGCGAACGGACAGGACGATGATGCCAAGCAGGGCATTGTCTGGCTTAATGCTGTGACCTATCAGCTTTGTATCTTGGTATCTCTCAGCTCTCGGCTGTACTCTGGCGGTGGCTCTGCCTGTGCTCTGCTCCTTGTGAGCGCAATCTGCTGTGATTATAATTTCTTAAAAAGCTAAAGCTGCATTTTCCTTTCAATTACAAGGCATCACCATCTTAATGGCCATGTAAGTGTATCACTCACTGCTGCTGCCTGCTGGCTGCTGCCGCCTGACAATGTGCTGGCAAAAACACTTAACCCACGCCGAGCCGTGGCCCGAGCTGTTGACAACCGACGACGACGAGCAGCAGAGAACCTTCGCTGTTCGGTAATTGTGTCGTTAATTGTCGAGGTGTCGACACCGCGCTCGCGCTCTCTGAACTATGACACGACTCTATCCTCCTACGCTTC
Source organism: Drosophila guanche (assembly GCF_900245975.1). Lineage (NCBI taxonomy): Eukaryota > Metazoa > Arthropoda > Insecta > Diptera > Drosophilidae > Drosophila > Drosophila guanche. The sequence goes on from NW_022995746.1 coordinate 3,737,636, forward strand.
GAATGAGTCCCATATTATCCATGTCCCATGTCCCTCATGTCAATGGCTGGATGCCATTAAAAAAAAAAAAATAGGAAACCACGGGGGCTAAGGATGCGAGCATTATGGCATTCTATATATGAGTATGAGTACTTATAGTTTGGTATCTGTTTCTTTTGTGTGTCTGAAGTATGGGGTAGGATACACTGTGAGAGATTGGAGTGTACAAGTTCTTTCAGTTGCTCTTAGATATCCAAAACTATGTGCAGTTTCTGAATTACGGCTCTAGGGATATTTTATAATACTTCCTCTGATTTATTGGGAAATGAAGAAATCAACCATCAAAAAACATTTCCACTAAAATAAAAATAGTATTTACCTTTAATAGAGGCTCGTGTCGGCTCTTATTTCAACCAAAGCATTGTTGCAGATACAATAAACATATCCGTAATGGTAATCCAAATCGAAATGTAGCAAGTGCAGCTGATGGGAGTCTCAAGTCTCGGGTCAGTCTGGTTGTGTCAGAGCAGTTGCTGGATTTCCCATGGGCCCCGGGCCCATTATGGACCGAGGTGAGAAGATACAAAATGATGACAATATATGATGGGATCTGCATGATGCTTGGCAACACATTGAAATGCATTCAACTCAACGTAACGCGGCTCAATTAGTGCGGTTCAGCGGCTTCCAATGCAGCTTCAGAGCGCTCTCCTCCTTCCTGTTGTTGCCATTGTCGCTTGTCGCCTGTCGCCTGTCGGCCATATACGTCTTGTACCGCCAGTCGTCAGTCGCCCGTGCCGGCTTTATGTCAACTTCTTACACGCTTATTCACACCTGAGTACAAAAAAAGAGCGCCCGCCCCGCTGCCAGTTTGTGCTGCCTGACAAGTTATGAATATGCTGAATATCCGAGTGGTTTGCATGGCCTTTATCTAGCCTCAGAGTTCTCTGCAGCTTCCTTACCCCTCAAGCCAGCTCCTTCTCAGTGTCCTAAAGCGGCATATTGCCGGGCATTGAGGCGTCTCTCATTACGTGGCAAAAATCCGCAACACCGACATTCCATTAATTAGTTTCATGTGCTTTCAAATTGTGACTGCGGCTGTAGATACTTATTCTAGGCGGTTGCTGTCTTGCAGTTGGAAGAGACACTGAGCGAAAAGGCATGGAAAATGTTCCATTACGCCATTAAACTAAAAAAAAAACATTGAATTACAATAGATTGAAGAATTGTTCGAATAAAATAAATATATAGCGACCAGAAGAAGAATCTGTGAAAGGTTTCAAGCCCTATCAAACTAAAGACTGAAAGTCACTGATGTTGAAGTTGTACAAAAATTGGAGCAACTAAATACTTTAAGAGTATGCTGACAGAAAATGTAATAAATCCATCCATCCGTAACATTAAATAATACTCATTCCGTAAGCTCTGATGGCATTTAGTAAGAGTTAATTCCCTCATCGCAACGTAGTCTCTGCCGTTCCAAATAAGTTAACTATTTTTTTGCCGTCACACAATCAAAAATTAAAAAATTCAAAATTAAGAATAAAGTAAATAAAAACAGAGGGGGAGCATTCACGATGGCTTGCTTTGGGAGGAGCAGTACAAATGACATGACATACAACAATGTCTTCGAGGACAAGTCGACGAGGCGCAGCTTTGTAATGAAAGTCTGCACCATAACGGCAGTAAGTTAAAGATTCAACATTCAACATGGATAACTGCACCGTTTCACTGCACCACACAGTTTATGCTGCTTGCCACAACGGGGGTTATGGCGATCTTTGTGACCAATGACGATGCCAAATTGTGGCTGCTCAAACATTGGTATCTGGCCATTGTGGCCTTGTGCATTCAGATGGTAATTCTGATGATGGTGTGCTATTGCCCATTCCTTTTTCGCAAGAAGCCAATCAATTATATATTGCTTACGATATTTGTCGCTGCAGAATCCATAACGTTATCCTTCATAACAATGCGATACTTGCCCTCGCAGGTGAGTCCCCCCGCTCTGGAATAGATGCAATAAATCTCACCTACTGTATTTTTATATAGGTATTAATGGCCTTTGGCTACACGTGTCTCCTGGTGGCTGCTCTGGCCCTGTTCGCTCGCTTCGCTCCCTGCGACTTCACCGGCTGTGGTCCCTATTTGCTGGTGCTATTTCTTGTGATGTTAATCATGGGCATAGTTATGATCTTCTATCGGACGCACGTGATGCTCTGTATATACTGCAGCCTTGGCATATTGGTGTACTCGGTGTATCTGGTGGTGGACATACAGATGATGATTGGCGGTACACACAAGAACCAGTACAGTGAGGAGGACTACGTGCTGGCTTCCCTCTCCATCTACATTGACGTTGTCCATCTGTTTCTCTACATACTCATGTTGATTGGCTTACTGGATAATTAGTGTATATTTTGCCAATAAAAATTGTTTAGTGTATGTAAACAAGAGGCCACTTTGGAAACCTATTTTAGAACCTCACACAGTAGGCAGTGAAAAATGAACAAACTCAATAAAACTGTCAAAAATAGGTACGAATTCCTTTATTCTTTCCGGACTGCCAGTTTTCATCAGTAATTCAGTTTCTGAAAATTTCCTTGGTCATCGCAACCTTTTGAATACTGTAGAAACCCAAAAGGTTTATATAAAAAACAAAACAAAAATTAAATTAAAAAAAAAACAACTACAAGCAATCATGTGCGAGATGCAGAAGCTATTTGACGGACTTTTCAAGACCATGTCCAGTGCAAGGGCTAACAGACGCAGCGAAACGATGAAGTTAGCCAACGAGTTACGCTGCTGTAACTGCTGCCACGGAAAACGAATAATCATCGCGGCAGAGTCTGTTAAGAAGCCGGCCTCAGTGCCTCAGAAGTTCGAAAAGAAAGTTGTCTTCTTCTGTGTGGCACTACTGGGATTGATACCCATCGCCACGGTATATCTGGCCCGACATTACAACCACTTACAAACCCATGGCAGCGGGGCCTGTGCCTCATCGCTTTTCTACACGTCTACGGATTGCAAAGTGATCTTTTGAGAGGACCTGCGATCCTGCATTCAAATTGGATTGCAATTTGTAACATTTTAATAAATTTGTTAATTGGAGATATAATTGGTGGAAGGAATTGTACAAATATTTAGTCTCTGAAAGTTCACTCTTGCATTGAAACGAAATCCCCATCAGGTGCCACAAATCCTCCACTTTAAATCAATCATTTAATTCCACGGCCATCTCTGTTAAGTGGACTACAAAACAAGTGCCGTGGGTGTCCTTTTGCTTTAAATGGAGAGAGTGAGTGGATGTGGCAGGACATTCGTTGGCATTCGTTGGCAAGGGCGTGGCGTGTCTGTCTGGCATTTATAGAAAACATTTCGTGTACAAGTTTTTCCCTCGCCTCATGATTGGGCGCTGCCATAAATTATTCATAAACATAAATGCCAGAAAGAGACCAAAACTGATGGGTAGAGTGAGTGAGAGAGAAAATGAGGAAAGCAGAGTTGCAATGTTACGTGGGGTTGGGAGTTGGCAGTCATCGACCTATCCATCATTGAACATGGGCCACACAGTCTGATTGAGTTATCAAGCAGAACATGTAGCATGAGTTTACCCACATTCCATCTACGCTCTTGCCTCTTGGCAACAACCCATCCTCCACGTATTGGCCAAGTTGTTGGCCTGGCTCAATATTGACACAAGTTAATTGAAGCCCAACGGCTGGCAAAAGTATCAATGGCAAATGGCGGACGCCTGGTCCGGGTTCAACGCTGAACTGAACAACCGCGCAGGGCACTTTTGCCTGCTCACATTGTGAGCCACCACCCACCCATCCACCCTCAGCTTGGGTGTGCACACAATGCCCACCCATTCTGTGCATGGTGTGGAATGGGGACGTACGACCTAATCCATCCGTGCAAAGTTTAGAGCGTGCAGGCACCGGCCAGTCTATTGAGTCTCACATGTGGAGCGTGTCGATTTCATCACCTGCTGGGCCGGTCATCTTTTTGATAGCTTTAATGGGTCCTGATTGCCACGGGACCCAGGCGTTTTCTAAAGGTAATTTTAAAACGAATATAATTGGGTCTATCAAAAGGAGTTCACAGAAGGGTACCACGCTTTTTGCCTTTTGATTGGAAGGTTTTAAAACGAAGCATTTGGATTTATGGAGAAGAGATTTTCCCATAAGGGCTTCGATCTTGTTGTTGATTTCTTTTCTTTTTAAGAATTATTTCTCTCGATTCCTTTTCTTTCAGCAAGTCATTCGATGCTTTGTTTTTTTTCTTCCGGTAAACGTTGAATTATGTTTTATTATTAATCGGATTTCAATGCTCTTAAACGTAAAAACAATACACGATCCTTGGCAGTTAGTTAGTTGTATTAATCAAATGTGTACTTTGATATTATTTGGTGTTGGCCGCTACCCATCCTATGCTAATATATATATTTGTTTATATACACGTTACGTGTCGATCCAGCAGCCATATGCGGACTGCATATGGCCAGATCTATCCCCGGGTTAAGACTCCTTTCCGTCCCAATCAACTTGGTTGCAGAATCGAAAATATGATTTAGCACAAAGTCAAAATGGGCCAAAAGGTTTAGTGGTTAACAAGAGAGAGAGAGAGAGAGAGATAGAGAGTGGCAGAGAGGGGAGTTGTTGAAGAAGAAAAGCAATTTTTAATGTTTTCAAAAATTATGCATTATGTATTATTTTTCGTTTTTCGTTTTTGAATTAGTTTGTTGTTGATTTCTTTTTTTGTTGGTTTTTTTGTTTTGCTTGTTTGTTGTTTGTTGGTTTTAGGTTTAGTTTTTGAGTTTAGCAGATAGCATAATTAATCGTAAGTGTCGGTTTGTTCTAATTTAAGTTAATTTTAATACATTTCGTTTAGTTGTAAATTATTGTAATGTAAATTTTAGGACTAATAGAAGTTCATGTCGTATGTTTGTATATATTATAGTATATGCATATATTTATAGGTATTGTTATAATTGTTGTAAATACAATCGAATAATTAACTATTACAGCATAATTACAGAACAAAGTGCTTGGAAATCGTTCAATGGAAATTTCGCTTAAATGTTTTCAAACTGCTTCGGCTGCAGGGTTCTGTCACATAAGCATTACTCTGATAATCGTGTGGCATAAGTGTATAATGTTTGGAGTAGGCATACAATACAATACAATACATAGTTTATTTATGGATAATTGAAATTTTGGAATATCGTTAAAATTTGACACAAAATTCTAGCCATTATGGATGTATGTTTCCTTTGACTAATCCACACAAAACACAATATCCAAAGGGTATACAACAGAACCAAAAAAAATAATGGATTACAAATACACAAAATCATATACAAAGAAGGCATATGTAAGCGCACTTTATAACAATTCGGTACCACTGCAGTACATACGATATTCATTCGCTGTTATTCATTGTCAACATTCTCGCCTTAAACTCAAATAACACTTAACACATACGAAAAACTTGTTCATTAAACTTAACATTTATAGAATTGAATTCCAAGCTAAACGGACTTCTTTTTGTTGCCATATAAATTAGTGTTTAAAATTGAAATGCACACACGGGCACACAAAACTGAAACAGAATTCTTATCGGATCTAATAACTAAGCAAAAGTGTACATTAATTAATTGTTAATTTGAATTAATTACACATTAGTTGGTTGGTTTTGCATTTACTTTTGCTTGTGTGTAAGTGTGTTTGTTTGCCTTCTGCCAGAGTGTTTTATTTAGTTAAATAAATATCCTTTTTAGTTAGTTGTATCTTCCGCGCAGTTCTTTTTCGGATCTGCCTTCGATTAGTCTAGCCTAAGCTCTACACACTAGGAGTTATTCTCACAGTCATCGGGTTTGTGCTTCGTGCGTAAATTGCTCAATAGATCGGCACAGTTATTGACCATCATCAGATAGTCTCCATTCTCAGCTGTCAGCTGCTCGTAATTGGTTCCTCCACCAACTCCTCCCAATCCCACTCCTCCACCATTATTTGTCTTTTCAGTTTGTCTAGATAAAGAAGGTGGGAATTAGCATGAATTATGATGCATTTTCTTTGGCTACTCTACCTATTTGTGGGAATGCTGCTAAGCATATTCCTGGACATGATCAATGCATTCTCCAGTTCCTTCAACAGCAGAGAATTCTTCAAGTTGGCATGCAGCTGCATGGCTGCCTGCGTTGTCGTATAAAGTTTATTGATCACATTGTGCACCTGGGCTTCAGCTACAAGAAAAAAGTAATTATTTTTTAGGTTTTATTTCACATTTTAATGTGGCTTTACTTACGATCTGCTCCTTCATATTCGTCTGCTGTCGCTACTCCACTTCTTTGCTTGTTGGCGACGGGACTGCCGTTGTTGATCAATTTGCTCTTGTGATCAAAGGCCAAGTTACGCGGTCGTGGCGGCACTATGGGCTTATTGTTCACGGTGCTATTGGGCGTTTCCTCGGAGCTGGAATCGTCTTGCATGGGTGTGGCTGGAACGGTTATTGAGTGTGATAAGTTTAATATATTTTATACAAATGAACGAGAGTATTGCTAACCACTGCTAAAGTTTGGCGTCTTGCGACGATTGTTGTTGGCATTGTTTATCTTGTTGCTGTACTGTCGATTGGCAGCTGAAAAATAAAACATAATACTTAATATCTATGTTGATCTGTTTGATTTCCAAAGACTTACCTATGGGTCCATTGCTGCGCCCCTGTCCATTGCTGGCACTGCGCAACCGATTGCTGTCTTCTGGCTCCGAGTCGCTCTGTAAAGTTCCCAATAAATTCATAATTATTATTTCATATCATATTATTATTATAATCTCAACTTACACCCTGATTGAGCACATTCATGGAGTTGCTGGAGGCACCCAGCCCTGTTTTTCCCTGCAGACTGTTGCGTTTGCTGGCCGATCTGTTTACATTGCCATTGCGATGCTGAACCTGAGGCTTTTGCGGTGTGCCATTTGATTTGCTTGCTGTTAGGAAGAAGGTTGAGGATATCACAGATTAGTTTTGGGTTAGTTTTGTTACTCTTTCGAGTCTTCTTACGCTTGCCAAAGTTGCCCATGTGCAGGTCACTCAGCGAGCAGGCTCGGCGTATGGATGACTCCTCGATGGGCATGGGATTGAGCGTTTTGGGATTACCTGCAAATGGTTTTCGGAAGACAAGCGATTAGTTGGTTGGATCACACATGCCAAGGGTGTTATCGGTTATCTGTCTGTGCACGTTCATCGTATGGAGAGTGGGTGGTTGGGGTTGGGTCAAAAAGGAACACAAAACTAGGCATAAACGGGTGCAAAAAAATGGGGAAAATATGAAGGTGGGGTGTGCTGTGGGTGGGTGGAAACTGAAGAGGCGATTCTATGGTACACAACAACCAAGACGGAATTGGGGTCTCAAACCTTGCTCCGTCATAAAAACACCATCATCAGGATGATCATCATCATCCGCATCATCATCTTCATCATCGATATCCATGGGATTGTTGTCTGGTTCATCGTCGGCAACGACCTCTTTGGCCAGTTCCACATCATTGCCATTGCCATTCCCATTGCCACCCAAATGATAGGCAAAGTCCGCACTTTCCAGGACATCCGGCAGGCTGCAATTCCTGCGCATATTCCTCGCATAGGCACACAAATCGGCATCTTGCGAGGCCTGATCCTCCAGCAGATCCTCGTCTGGTGGCTCTCCCCTGGCCAACATATCAAAGTTCATGGTGAGACTCTTCACGTAGCCCTTCTCCTTGGAGTTGCAATTAAAGGGACGCATTCGCGACTCGGTGGCCAGGCGTATCTGCTCCATTTTGCGCTCCTCCATGGCAATGAGTTTTTCGATTATGTCGATCTTCTTGGCTATGTTCTGGCACTGATGGCTGGTGGAATTGCCGCCGCCACTCTCCCCGCTTCGCTCTGCATTGTCCATGTTCTTGCGATACTTTTCACGCTCCTGCTGAATCTCATCTACCACCGCCTGCAGCTGTGGCTTCGTGTACAGCTTGAGGCTCTGCATGTGTTCGAGGTTCTCGGGTGCATTTCCATTCTCCGCAAAGTACATCTCAAAGCTACGCTCTCCATAATCACTGGGCAGGCTACCCACCTCCAGTTCGGGCACATCCTCATCCTCATGGTTGTTCTTGGCGTTTCTCTTCGCACTCGGCGTATACTTGATCTGTGAGACCGTATTGAAGCGCACACTGATCTTGGGCCTGCCCATTCGCTGCTTCATGCTGGTTGCCCGCCGACTGCTTTCGCTCGTATCGAAGCGAGAGACCTTCTTCAGGCAACTCTGTGTGCCGGCCAGAGCTCCACTGCTCACCGAACTCCTCATGGCCGGTCGCCTCTGCTGATGCTCTCGCTGCTTCTCCCGCTCGAACTTTTGCAGATTGTGCTCAAACTGCTGCACCACACTGGCCGTCCTGGACTGTGCTTTCTTCCTTTGTGCCTGCTGCTGTTGCTGCTGCTTCTCCAAGCAGCTTAAAGTGCTCATCAGATTCTGTGGCTTGGCCGGCACTGGCGGCTTGGGCTTCAGAGGTTTCCGCACAAACAGCGGCTCTCGGGTCTGCATGGGATTGGAGTTGCGCTGCTGTCGCTGCTGGGCAAAGTCTGTGCTCAGCGATTTGTTCACACCGGAATTATATTGCTTGTTCTTGGAGCGCATTGTGGGTATGTTATCCATGGTCGGACCCTGTGCTATCCTCGGATATGTTTTGGAGTTGGGCAGCGGCTTCAGTGGCTCCAGATTGTAGCCTGTCACATCAAAGCTGTCGTAGGTGGCCGTTGTCGTTGTGGTTCTGGCCGCTGCCGCCTGCCTCATGTAGTAGTCAAAGCTGCCATAGGCATTGGGACTGTTTCCATACGACTTGGACACGGGTCCGTGGATGATGAAGTTCCGTATGCCCGCATGCCGCTGCATGGCCGCCGCCTGCATTGGGCGCTGCTCGAGCAGAGCCTGCTCCAGCGGCGCACTCTTGCAGTCGCTCTCGTCCGAGAGGACACTCTCCAGGCTGTTGCAGTAGCTGCCGCCATCGGACAGCAGCGACTCCTGGCTCTGCTCGTGCGGCATCTGCCCGGAGCTGCTGAGGAAGAAACTGGCGCTGGAGTGACGCTGCGTCTCCAGGAAGCGAGCCTCCTCCAAACGCTGCTCGCGAGCCGCAAACTGTTCCGGCTGCAGAATGTCCGAGAGGGAAACCTTTCGCTCACACTGATAGATCTCCCGATACACATAGGTGCACTGCTGGGTGCGTGTGGGCGTGGACTCTCCCGTGGAACCCAGTCCCCGCAGATTTGCCGGCATCGAGTAGGAGACGGGCAGTCCACCTCCCCCGCCCATTGGCATCTCGTCCAGATCCCCGTACTTTCGCGTGATCTCATCGATCATCTTCTCGGTGTCTGCATGGATCATGTCCAATATTGTTCGAGCATCATCTGCGTACACTGAATGTCGCTTGGGCTCTGCCGTCATCATTCCACCGCGCTCTGATTCCGCGGACCACTCCACCTCCTCGTGCACTGGCGACACGGGACAGGACTTGTAGTGCTTCAGGATGCTGGGCGTGCGTCGATTGTTACCTGCCGGATTCCGCTTGACACCCTGCCTCGCGGGCGCAGTCTGCGTCTGCATTCGCATTGAATGGGCAGATCCACCTCCTCCAAAGGGCACTCCTGGTGGCGGATGAATCTGATGCACACCCACATGATGCGGATACGGGGGATAGTGCTGTTGCACTTGCCGCATGGTCTGGAAATTCTGCTGCAGCTTGGATTTCGGCGCGGCACAGTTGAAGAATTGCTGCGAGCTGCCAAAATGTGTTTGCTGTTGGTACGCGTGATGTTGAGATCGTTGAGGTTGTTGTTGAATAATACTGGGTGGTGGTGTATTGGCATTTGTTGGTGAATCGGAGGAGCTAATATACTGCGAAGTTTCGTGGGAAGCAACTAATTGGGTTAGTCAACGTTTCATATAATATTTTAAGGGCAGGAATTTGGTTTTAATATTTCAACAATTTTTACCACATTGGGAGAGCACAAAAATGAGAGCAATATTTAAAGAGTTATTTATAGTAAGAGCAAGATTAAAAGAGAGAGAGAGAGAGAGATAAGGGGAGAGCAAACAACGGGAGAGAGTTTATTGGTTACAATTAGCCTTCTACATTCCAACAACAGGTTTTTCGGGGCTGGAGATTATGAGTATAACTTTTTTGGGGGCTTCTTCAATCCCTTACCTGGCTTCGTATAGCGTCCTGGACCACCGCCCGCTGTCCTTGAACCATCCAGATTACCAGCCAGACTCAGATCCGATATGCTATGGCTACCCCTCAGGGGTCTATGGCCGACCTGTTTATTTGGAAAGAAATTAAGGGAAGATTTTTATTAGTAATGCAAAATCTAGATAGGTTTTGTGGATTAGTTTTCTTTGGGTATACAAATTGTACATTATTAAACATTATATTATTTAGAAACAATTAAAACAAAACATGGAACACATTTTATTAGTACTTTTACTTAGGTTTGAGTTAGTTAAGCGCTCAATTTGATTATGTTGAGTGGGTTGGGGAGTTTATGTTTATTTTATGAGTGGTTTTCTGGCTGCTGTGTCAGCTCTTTTCCCCACTCTTGAGTTTACTGCATAAAGTTCGATGTGTGAGTGGTTTTTCGGCGGCTTATCTGACTGAGCAACTTTCTTAGTTGTTTTTATTTCTTGTTTGACTATTTTTAGACGCAGCAACTATTCGGCTAGCTAGTCTTTTGTGAGCAACATTGGTGTTATTTTTGTTAAACTTTCAACAAGCATCGGTGGTTCAGTGGTAGAATGCTCGCCTGCCACGCGGGCGGCCCGGGTTCGATTCCCGGCCGATGCATAAATATCTTTTTGTTTGCTATTTGCTTATTAATTTATTATGATTATAATTTCAACACGCTTTTTGTTTGCTTATTAATTGCATTTTTTTGGGAATTTTGATGTTAGTGGAAGTACAGTTTATGTATATTTAGTTGGATCTATTAATTACTACATTTTAGAGATGTCTTTTCGAACATTTAGTGTTGAGCTGTTAATTAGCCTCAAGTTAGTTCTTGCATTTGTCTGCCCGTGATCTGTCCGCTAAGCCACCTAACTGCTAAGCTTTAAAATCGCTTAAGAATCGAATCGCTTTATCGATTTATTCATAAGCTAATTAAATTATTATTTAAGGCATAAATACTTTCTTTTCCCAAATATTTTATGAGCACTTTCGTCTCGTTATTATTATAGGAATTCAATTTCAAATACGTTACAATTAATGTATACAGCAAAGGAAATATAACAACTTTCCCTAATGATTATATTAAATATTTCGTATGGCATCTGCATATGAACTAATTTACTACAATCGGAACTCTTGATGGTCTCCGAAAGCTCTTTGGGAATAACTTGAATGTTTTGTATACAAGTTGTATACTTTCTGATATAGATTCCAAATGTAAATGCTGTTAAACGATTTTTCAATGAATTGAATCAGTATCTAAAAGTCTGCATCACAGATCCGTCAGGCTACAAAACCATCAACAAATAAATAGGGATTTCTTTAAAGTGCAGCACATAAAAATATCATCATTATATATAGAAGATCATTTTGTTAGGGGCATTTCTTCTTTTTAAACTCTTCTCGATAATAAAATTTTGACACTGTTCCTTAATTTTACAAATGCCTTAAAGCAGCAAAGGGAAGCATCTTTGTTTTAAAGAAAATGTACGTGAGTAATTAAAAACCAAAGAAGCATATCCCCAATGAGAATTTGCCTCCCTTCCCTCCATTAATGTCATGTTGGCTGTTGATTTGATTAGTCTTTAAGCATTTGTGAGAGTGTCAAAGTGTGGCAGAGGGAAGCATCATTAGGTAAGTCAGAACAGAACAACGAACTCATTTCGGGGCTCACCTCGGCTATAGAATTTAACTTTTTGATGCCATTTTTGCGGGTACCCTAAACACACATAGGATACGGGTGGAAGGGTTGTGTTTTTGTTTTTGTTTTGTGGGGGGTAGATATATGGTAGATTGATGGGGAGACAGACACCAAAAACAAAAGATGGGGCAACACATAAAAAATAAAAGAGTAAACGGAAAAGAAAACAGATACATAAATTAAATGGGAAATACACAAAAAATATCCCATGGAGCAGCGACTATAATAAAACACAGAAACAAATACAGATGCAGAGGGCAGGCCTCGTCATCGTCCTCGTTTCCGATTCCGTCCTGTACTTACATTCTCCAGCTGCTGTTTGACCTTGTTGATGACCTGCAGCAGCTCCTCCTTCTTGGTGCTGGTGTATGACTTGGTAATGGTGGGCGGTGCCGCGACACTCCCCTTGCCCGACTCCGTATTGTGCTTGGCACTGATGCTGCGGCGACCTGCGGCGAGAAATCGAAATACGAAATGAGAAATGGACTCGACGGGAACTGGTAGGCGCTGCCGCTTACTGGTGGTGCCACGCTCCAGGGGCGCCGACAGTCCGGGTCCCTCGGGCAGAGCTGCATGGAGAAAACTATTACTGCTCTGCGGCAGATTCTCATTGCTGCCACCCAGAGTGGAGGCCAGCGAGCGTTCCGCATTCTCGGCACTCGGCGTGGAGCCCTCATCCTCGGTGTCCGATGTCCCAGTGCCCGTGCCCGTGCTGGCTGTGTGGGAACTGCCATTGCCACTGGCCGTCGGCAGCTGCAGGCCGGACTTTTCAAACTTCTGTCGTCGCACGGACTTCCGCAGTTCATCCTCGTTCATGGCCGTCACTTTGAAGTCACTATTCGGGGCAAGAGAAAATTCATTAAATTTAGAACTTAAACTGGGAATAAATCGATCGACTTACGTGGGCGTGCTGGGCGCCAGATTATTGTAGAACATTCCATGGTCGGAGCTGGTTCTCTCGCCATCGGAAATGTCCTCCACATCGCCATCGTGATCGTGGGTATGCGGCGTATCGAAGCGCAGTCCGGGCTTCCGTTTGTCGGGCAGCTGCAGCCGCTGCTGGCCACCGCCGACAGCTGCCATGGCACCGTTGCTGTTGCTGGCCGTCGCCAGGGAGGAGGAGGATGACACGGAGACGGTCACGGTGCCATTGTTGCTGCTGCCAATGAACTTGAGTTCACCGCGGCGCGTCTCCATGCCCGAATCGATGGACGAGTCCTCGCTGAGATATGTCTGATTGTACATGATGTCCTTCGACGAGGCACTATTATAGTCCGACGTCTGCAAATTCACGCCGCTATGGCCGCCCACGGAAGAGACTGTGCCCAGTGGGCTCTCCGAATTGGAGCGCAGATCATCCGCCTCCAGCTGGCTGCTACGCTGCGCCCAGCGTCCACGTGCCCGAGGCGCCATCATGCCCATTTGCTGACTGGGCGAGGAGCTGAGATTGCCCATCGAGGAGGCCGCATGCATGGCAGGTATGGAGGCCGAGACTCCCTGGGCACTGGGCGTGGGTATGGACAGCGCACCGCTGTCGGAGTCCCCGCCCGCTGCCGCCTTACGCATAGCCCACTGCGGCAGCTGTCCCACATCCGATAGCCTGTCGGCCACTGCGAATTTCGGCACCATTTGCGGCTGTTCGATTTCGCTGGTGGGCGACTCCAGCACAATGCCCTCGGGCGGGGATATGGGCGCCAGGGGACGCGGCAATGGGCCATGACCGGAGCGCAGACGCTGCTGTGACATTCTGGCCTGCATCGTCACAATCATGTCGTGCGGTACTTGCCAAATGAAGATGCAGCCATCGCCGCTGGCCGATATCAAGTGCCGGCAGTCGTTGGTGAACTTCAAGCCCGTGACCAGCTCACTGTGGCCGTACATTCGTGCCATGCACTCGCTGGAATAGTAGTCGTAGACGGCCAACGTCTTGTCCGTGCAGGAGGTGGCCACGTAGATGCCGCTGGGATCGAGGCTGAGCTTAATGAGGCTGCCCTCATCCGAATGAGAGCCCTTGAAGGTCTTTGTTTGCTTGGCATTCTGTGTGCCATACACACGGACATTGCGATCCTGGCAGGCGGTGAGGATATGTTTGGAATTCGAGTCCACTTCCATGTCATAGAGCGTGGTCTTGCCCGAGGTATTGGTGCCTCGCATAAAGATGTTGCCCTGCGGGAGAGAATTTTCATAATAAGTACAATAATTTTGAGCAAATATTGATGCCAAAACTCACCTGAAAGCTACGGAACATTATGGATTTGTCTGCGCCACAGCTAATCATTTGGAAGTTCAGTCCAGCGCCCACAAACTTGATCGAAGTGATTGAGGAGCTGTGATCGTCGAGTGTCTGCAGCAGCAGATAGTTCTGGGCCACATCGAAGACGTGTATCAGCCGATCGCGACTGGCACTGGCCAGCAGTTTGCGTTCAATCTTATCGTTGGAGTACTCCAGGCACAGCACCTCCGACTCGTGTGCCTCGATGGTGGTTATCAGCTTGAGATTGACCAGATTGTAGACGCGAATGTTGCCGCAACGATCGCCGCTGGCCAGATGCTGCAGCTCCGGGCTGATCTTGATGCAGCGCACACCGTTGCGGCCGTCGTAGGAGGAGTTGCCCGTCTTGTCAGAGAGCGAGGAGCAGCCCTGGTCCTTGATGAATTGCAGATCGTCGTCGCTGTAGACGATCTTCAGCAGATCCTTGGAGTAGATGTTCTTGCGATAGATCTCATTGTTGGCACATCCATCGAGGCCCCAGACGCGTATCGTGTCGTCCGAGGAGCAGGTCACAAAGCAATCCTCCGGCAGCGTTTGCGATGGCTCTCGCTCCAGATTATATGGCACTGTCTCCACGCCCCAAATGCACGTGGAGTGATACAGGAACGAGTGCGATTTGCCCACACGCGATATGTCGCGCAGATCCCAAATGTACAGCGAATGATCGTTGTAGACGCAGCTGACCTTCGATCGCTGCTCGTCGAACACCATGGCAATGCAGTCGGGAAACTTGGCCTGCTGCGGCACCGACATTATGTGATTGATCTGTATGCCCTGGGCCACATCGACGCCCAGATAATGGGTCCGCGGCAGCGTGGTCACATACTCCAGCGTGGCCGCATTGAATATCCGAATGATGGACTCGGCACAACCCACGAGTATGAAGCGCTCGTTGACGCAAATGCAATTGGCATTTGTGGTGCGGCATTGCACCCATTTGTCCAGCAATCGCCGCGAACTAAACTCCACCAGATGGCCCTGTCTCGTGATGGCATACGTGCTCTCCGCACAGATCCCCTTGCCGCAGGCCACAGCGCAGAAATCATTGTCACGCAAATCACCCAAAATAGCGCTGCGTCCCATCAGTGGTATGGGATCTTTGTACTGAAATGGAGATCGTTAATTACAAATTCTTTGGGAATATTTCATGCTGAGCACTTACCTTGCGAACACCTTCCAAGTACCAATATTTGACATGACGATTGCCCACGGTGACAAAGTAGGTGCCATCTTCGGCAAAGCAAACGGCAGCCACCTTGGAGCTAATCTTATTCGAGGCCATCTTAAGGTTGGCCCGCCAGTCGAACACATTTACGATCATGTCGTGCTGTGAGCCAACTGAAACCAGGTACTTTCCCGTGGGCGAGAAGGCCTAAAAACAGAGAGAGAGATAGACATTAATTAATTGATTAATGAATGCAGATCGAAGGGGAATTTAATTTTTGATTTCGGGATTTAATATCGATGCGTTCGTTCTATCTGTCAACTTACCACACAGGTGACGGCATATTTGTGATCCACAAATTCGGCAATAACACTGCCACCGGTGCAGTGCTCCAGATTGCCATTGGGCGTTTCCAGTTCCCAGACTTTGATAGCCGGATTGATGCCACATTCGCCGGTGGCCACATAGCGGCCGCAGCGCGAAAAGGCGACGGATGTGAATGCTTTGCGGGAGGTATTGACCAGATAGGCCTGTGTCTGACGTTTGGCATTGAACAGCACCACAGTGCAGCTGTAAACAAGCGAAAAAGAAAGTCAGAATTTGCAATCAGTTGGGGGGAATATTTGTTTCATTAAATAAATTGCCATTTCTCTCTTTCACAATCATTTTGGCGGTGACCCTTTAAGGATGTCCTTGACCAAGGCAGAGGGTAAACGTTGGTTACACATTTAAAATGCCCAAGGATAGCCCAGGCCTTGCTGGCGTCCTTTCTGCCTTCTCTTTTGGCTCGCGAGGCGACGAGGCGAAAGCACCGTGCCCGCCCATGTGCTGCCCTTCAACCAGTTCCTGCCTCCGTTTAACCCTCTTATTACTGTAGCTAACTGCCTGCCTTCCTCCGCTGCCTGCCTGCCGTCTGCCTCATTATTAAGCTGCTCTTTGGGTTTTATTTCAGGCAGCTTTATTTCTGTTGTTGTTCAACGTTAATGAGAACATCACGCCCACATCTTTCACTTGTGTATGTAGTTTTATACCCTAAGAGCAGTGGAATTCCCCCTAAACATTCTTGTGTCATTAGCTTCGAGGAAGAATAAATTGGGTTCCATATAAAAGTGTATGCTAAAAGTATTTGGGGAATATATAACTAGAAGCTATAAGAGCTATAACCTTTCGTATACATTTTTGTATCATTAAGTTTTCCCCTCATCTCTAATGCCAGAGCATTTCCCATTCGTTGTTGAAGCCGCCAACATTTCTGCGCTCAACATTTTCTATTTATTTTCCTACTGCAAATTGTGTGCTGAGACACACTAGAGCAGCTCTGCATACATTTTTTGTTAATGCACATAATTGGTATAATTCCAGAGCTTAATTTACTGGCATAGAAATGTGCCAACAGATAAGAAAAGAAAAGAGCAATTGAAAGCGGCTAAAAAGCGAATTCAAATGGATCAGTGTATAAACCTAGCTAATTGATTGCAACTGTTGACAGTATTGGTGTCCTAAGATAACCAATTTAGGGACTTTCCCGGCTCTATTTAATCCCAATTTGCAGCTGTCATTCACTAGACACTTCCTGCCGCATTCTCCTGCTGCGTATCTCCGCTTAATCAATCTGTCATTGATTATTATTATTATTATTATGCATATTACGGGTACGCAACGTAATAGCCAATTGTGAGCAAATATGTTCAGTGACATATGCAAATCCTCTCGGGAGGGGACTCTCTGTTCATTGACATTAAATGTGTAACCAGCTGACGTTATGTCACCTCCTTGCCTGTGGCTCCTATTACCCTCTCTTCTCTCGGTTGGCATGTTTCTGTCACTGAAATGTCATCAACTGAATTTTCCTCCGCTCGTATGTCAAAAGGCAGCCATGCATGACAGTCGGGAGAAAGATTAAATCAACAATTTTCACTGCACTTTCGGAAAAACAAAATGCAACCTTCTGCCTGTCGGAACTGGATTCTCTTTCGAGGCCAAAGGAAAAGGAAATGAGGTATCCACGGCTGCGTATGTGTGCGTTTCCTTTAATTTTAAGTATTTCCTTACCCCGCTGGATAGGCCAGGAGGCCGCTGACTGGTGAAACATCCAACGCCGCATTGCTGCACACAGTCAGACCCAAGACTTTTTTGAGTTTTATCTGCAAATAGAGAACATGAGAAATCATTAGATATTGCATCACTATTAGTTCCCTTCTTCTTATGTGGTAAGATATTCGTTTTTTGTTGTTGTTTTTTTTTGGCTCAGACAAGGTCGCTCTGGTGTGTAGATTGTGGAACATTGAACCATTCGTAATATTTGCCCAACATTCAGTTAAAAGAAAAAACTACAACTTGTTGTGTGAATTGCTAACGCACACAATTCGCACATTTGTCTGGTTGTTAGTTTTGTTTGGGGTTGTTTGCATATCCCAAAACCCAAAGCCTTATACGACTTACATAAACCCCACCAACATTAACATGAGAAAAACGAAACAGCAATGCCGCAGCACTCGCTGCACACTATACATATGTTAACATGATTTTCCAATCATATTTTTACCATAATAATCAATTGGCTTGTGAATAAACTTGAGTTAACATTTGACTTGATTGGGGGAGAAAGTTTGAGGTTGATTTAATCAAAAGGCAATCAAAGAGCGGCCAGCCACAGCGGAAATGCAAAGACATTTTTTATTATTTTCACTGCCAGTGCCGAGTGCGGACCAGAAGGGGTTTCATGATTCATAATATATTCATAATTGAGGAAAGAAAGGTCCAACTCTGCTCAGTGGATTATTTTCATTTAATGAGTGCATCGGCTAAAATGAATTTCCAATTAAAACTATAATTTTTAAGGTATTTCTGTATATTTAAATGAATATTCCTACAAATTGAGTTACATGCATTAATTATTCAGAATAAATAACACAAATATTTAAGGCGTAAGTTTATCTCTGCTCCATTTGAATATTTTTCTTCAGACTTTCTTCAACGAGCGAATACATTTTTACGCTGCCTTTTGGTTTGTTCCCCAACAATTCTCTGACTAGCTTATAATTTTGCACACTTCTAACTTCAGAAACGTACAACCCGCTAATGATTTCATTCATTAAAAACAAAACAAAACAACTATTGCTCTTTGTATTTCGTTTGTATTTATGTTCATAAATGCCGCCAGCGCCGAACAGCAGAGCAGCTGTTACGCCTCACTTGAGAGCCTCACCTTGATCTTGCCCAAGCGTTTACAATAAGTTATGGGTTATTAAAAAACAGAGAGCAACAGAGGCACGAAATAGCCATAACAATTAAGGGGCGTACAGAACTATAGAACAGAACGGAGTGGCAAGCGAACAGGTTGTTTATTTTGAAAAGGAAGTGCAAGAGTCAGGTTGAAGTACGCCGCTGCTCCACTGACTACCGCATTCATTGAATATGTAGAAAATACTTGTAGCACATATAGACAATGATTAGTACACCCCATTGAGTGGGCGATCTCACTTGGTTTCAAGGCACTCCATAAAAAAAAAAACACTTCCATCGATGCGGGCGCTCATAGTCGTATGCACAGAGAGCATCCGAAAGATACTTGAATGATCTGCGTCGCAGAACCCCAGATACAAAGTAGCGAATACATTCAGGCTGAGATCATCTCGAGCGAGAGAGAGGCAGAGAGTATTTGTCTACTACGAGAATCATTTTATTGTGTCTTGTTTCACTTAAGCAAATAACAGTCACACCAACGCATACGCAGCCTTTAAAATCTATATCTTAATGCATAAGGTCGATCTATCCCAACCGGTTTCACACCTCTCGCTTTCTCTGTCCCTCTCTCGCAGTGTTTCTTCGTATTTGTATCTCTCTCTCAGTCGAATATTTGCATTTTTAATGACAATAATATGCCGTGAAATTGTAAACAAATTTCTGAGCATGACTAAAATATGGCCACAATGAACAAATCTGCTAACCATGGCTGCATAATGATAATGATAGAAGCCACGAACAGTATGCCACCCCCAGAAATCATGACCAAGTGGCATCGATTTCACTCAAGTGGCGATTGAGTGGCAGAAAGAGAGCGACAGAGATCCAGAGGGAGAGTGTCTGAGGGAATTATGAAAATAAAGACGGAGAAACAATTACGGGGCGTATGCGCAACCAGTTCCATGAGCATTGATTGCAACTGCGTGGCAGGTGCGGGACGTAAGCTTCAATTTGTTTTCGAAATGATAATTAAGCAAAAGCAGATGCTGCCATAGAGCACATGCAAACCAACTCACTAGGGGTTTCTTGGGATTTCAGCAGGTTTTTTTTTTTTTTTCATTTTGTATGTAATTTTATTTGCTTCAATTTTTTAAATATTTCACACATTTATGTAAGCATAGGACTGAGTTTAATGAAATCTTTATTCGTTTTTAATATTTTATGGTAATTTCGTAATTTATTGGAATAGTATTTTATAATTTTTTCTATTTTAATCTTTATTGTTTTGCACTTTAAACCAGATTTGTTTACGTTTTTTCTAAAATATTCACAGATATTAACCATCCAAATCATTCAAAATCCTTGGCACTCTATCTGGTTTTTTACTCTTATCTATTTTCTATTTAAAGGAGGAAAACAGATGCCTCCGGAGTCCAACAGAATTTAAAAAATCGTTAATTTTACACATTTTTACTTTGGAAACGGAAGTCAACACACGCCATCCATCAAAGCCGGATTTGGGTGTTGCCAAAAAGAACGGCTACGGCTCACAGACAAAACAAAAAACATTCAGCAAACATTCTTTTGTTACAAATTTGGTTTAGCAGCGAAATTTATTGTGAGCAGCCGAGAGCTGAAATTTCCATTTTGTGTGACAGACGCGGCAGTTGAATGGTAATTAATTATTATTTAATGTTGACTCGTTTCGGGGCTTTGGGATCGAGATCCAATGGAGTGACGAAATCATGGCCATGACAGCAAAACAGCAGAAATTGGTCAAGAAGCACAGAAAACTGTGGCCCACAAGCCAAATTACTTTTCGGTCAAGTGGCTTTTGGCCCAATGCCCGGACTGTGTTAATGAAATGGCCAGTGGTCTGTAGTCTGTGAGTCTGTGTGATGTATGATAATCATGAAGTTTGTGCTGCTGCTGTTTATTGTTTTGACCCGAGTTCAATGCACGCAGCAGTTGCAGCGGATTGTTGGCCAAATTCTATAGCTACCCACATGGGATCCACATGGATTATTCTGACTCTGCTGCCCACCACTTCAGCTGACAGAAAGGCCACAAAGTAAGCTGAAATATTTGCCATGGACAGGTGTCAACCAAGAATCCACACAATCACGCAATGAAAATGTTTACCTTAAAGCCCCCACGAGAGAGAGAGGCCATCGCAAAAAGATTTATTTATGCAAATGGCTGAGAACCGAACTTTACTGCAAAATGAGGAAGTTTTTCAAACGAATTTGAATTTGGGTTGCCTTTTTGGCTGGCTGTAATTGCAGCAGGCCTCCAGTTAAATTACATTAATATTTATAATAAAAACCATGTTCGTTAATAATTATATTTACACATGGCATGCCGCAAATGGTTGGCTCGGTTACACTCCAGCAGCCAAAAATACCATCTACCGACCAACTGGTGGCGCCTCCATCAAGTCTTGGCCGAAGATTTGGCTACAAAAACAAGAGCCTGCTTAATTGCCTACCCGATTTTAATCAATAAAAGAGCGAGCGCCGGCGGAGCAGGAAAAGATTTTCATTCTTGAATAATTAATCCATGAATTATAGAAATACTGATAAGTCAGCCCAAAGAAATAGATTCTTTGGTGCTTCTTTTGGCTTCAGAAATGAATATAAATTGCAATTATGTTAACTTGAGAAATTTTAGCATAATTTAGAGTTTGATTTATGGTTTGGATTTATTTCTTGCAATTTGTTTCCGACTAAAAACAGACTTTATTTTTGATGCTTGATTGATGTATTTTTAGTTAATGTTTTAATCATTTAATATTTTCGTACTCCTTTTTTCTGCCAGTTTTTGTATAGAATTATGTTTGCTTTCAATCTTCTCTTTCGGCCACGCTTTGAGCATTTGCAATTGGCTTTCATCGGCTTATTCGCTCCCCCTCGTACATGGCCCTCATAACAAAGCAAACAAACAAATGGTACAAAAAAGACCTACATACAAATAGAAGCTCAATAGGCGAGGTACCCGCATAGATACATTTGTATCTACAATGCTATTACGTGAGCAAAATGTTTATGACTATGAAAAGAAGAGCCAAAAACCAGAGCCAAAGCCAACACAAACGAATTATAGATGGAACTTTGTTTGCCATTTGAGACGCTTTAAGAATCGACCGATATGCTGAGATTCCTTACAGCTTTTCGAAGCTGCTGGTATTGAGATTCCTTAGAGTTATACAAAAGCTACCGATATTGAAATACCTTGAAGCTTTTAGAAGCTGCCGACAGCAGCCGAGACTCATAATTGCCTATAATTACCAGAGGCAGGCACAAAACAATTTTAGATCCCAACAGCAACAACAGCAACAACAGCACAAAATGTATGCAACGCAGTGGCTAGCGGCTAGCGGGAGTAGAAAACCACACAAATCCATTACAAATGCGGAGACAAATGTTGTGTGCCACATGTGAATCATGCGGCGGCCAAGACCAGGTCCAGAGGCTCCATGTGGGCCGCAACAATGTTTCAACGACAGACAGAGATACAGCTACAGATACACATACATATCTCCATCTAACTGTAGCTCTGGTTATATCTAAACGGATGTTGCTTTAGCAAATATGCAAAAGCGAGGAAAAAGAAAGAGAAAAGCCCAGTCAGGCGGCAGAAAACAGAACTTGCTTTCAAATGAAAGTTGTCGCCAGTCTCCAGTCCGATTTCATTCCATCTACATACAAGTAGACTCGTATTCCGCACTGGTTCTGGTGTCCGTATGTGGAACGACCTTTACCTCATAGGCTGCCACATCCTCCTTGCCATAGATGGCAACTGGCGACGAGTTTCGTGGGGCAAACATTTCTCAATCCCTTTTTGTACGGCAGCAGGCAAAAACATTCCTTGAACAACAAATATTTCACTTATTTTTGTGGTTAATTGTAAAACTTTAACTTCTTTTTTTATGGCACATGTGAGACAGACGCCCACCAAAAATGTTGTTTATTTTTTGGTTTTGATTTCGGGTGTTTTTTGTTGTATATAAATTCGTAATGCTTTTTGGGGGCGTTTCGTATAATTAATAATACACTTGAAATAATACTTTATTTGTCGGTTTTTCTGTTATATATTTCCTCTATATATTTCTCAGCTTGGGGTTTTGTTTTTTGTTCGTTGCTTTTTCGTATGACTAGTCTTTTATAACATTTGGTTTTCTTCTTTTTTTTTGCGACTTTGTCAAGGTCGTGTTGGGTGTTCTCTTCGGTCTCTCTCTCTTGGAGTTCGGTTCGTTATATCTTTCAGTGCCGTTTCATTCGTTGCGGTATCTTGTATCTTTAACTTTTCTATCCACTACTTTTTCCATCAATTATTTCATCGTTTTTCACTATCATTTATTTCTTCTTTTAGCACCACTTTTTCTTTGATTTATTTCTTCTTTATCTTTATTTTTTCAGCTTTTATGAAAATTTCATAAAAATATTCGTTGCACGATTTTTCAGCGAGCTTTTGCTAATTTCTTTTTACAACAAATAAAGCACAGCTTTAATAATTAATTCAAAAAATATTTGTTGTCGTTTTATTGCGGTTATTATCGTCGTGTTTTGTGTTGTGTGTTGTGTCAGCCGTTGTCGCGTATCGTTTTTTAGCGCGGCTCAAATGAAACTGCCGCGATTCCAACAGGCGGCCAAGGCACACGACGCGTTTGTTGTCGTAGACACATATCGATATTGAGTTAACAGAGAGCTTGAGACGACAAGACAGAGAGACAAGACAAAAGAGCGCGCGGACTGGGTACTGGCCAGTCGGATTGAGTTTTTGAGAGACACACAGAAACACAGACACACAACACATTTGGTAGCACGCACACGTATCTCTTAGATACTCAATCTTCAAACTCAAGTCGCGCTGGCTTGTCTCAGCGGTCGCGCTCATTAATTTGCATATTTCGTTAAGAAAACCAAAACAAGAATGAACTCTAAAGATGATATAGCGACTTAGGAATACCCAGTAAACAGATGGACTAAGATGGAAGATTCTTTAGCATATTTTTTACAGAAGTAGATATAATGTTTAATGCTTTTACTCATCTGCAGATCCTGTATATATTTTCAATATATTTACAAATATATTTACAACCCATACACCCTTTTCCATTACGTTTAACGGGGTACCCATACCTAAAAACACGTTTGGACTACAGTCCAAAAAAAGGCGATCGGATCATTGATTCTAACACGCGATTCTCGACACACAAAGCGTTACTCAAATCGCTGCAACTTCAAGAGAGCGGAAGGAGCGGTTTAGATTTAGAAACTCTTCCAATTAATCAAATGTCACTAGTTCTGTCACCCACGATCTGCTTTAATTAGTTAATAAGCTGCATATATATGAATAATCTAGTGGAAAGTTATCAGTACAGATCGGTTCATTCAGTGTTCAAAGTGTGTACCATGTGCCTGTCTGTCTGCACTGCCCACCGAATGCAATAAATTCTCGGGCAAACAGATCCATATTCCACCATGGGAATTGTAGGCGTACACGTTCCCTCCAAATGCTGTAAAATGAAATTAGGCAAATCAACAGCAGAAAAACAAGCAACAGCAGCAGTGGCAGATACTCTTGTACTCGGGGGGTCAGCCAAGTGGAACACAATTTAGTGGCCATGCAGATAGATAGATAGTTAGATGGCTTTTCCGTGTGTCCGCCAAAGCTCGTTCCAGATGTAGTCGCTGGCTATGGCCAAATAAAGCCATAGAATTATACGAGATTGTTGCAGCGAATTTGTATATATGGAGAATAACTGGCCAATCGTTTATGACTTATGTGGGTCTGTGGGTTTACACGTTTTGGGAATATCGTGTAATAAATTCTTAAGAATTTTTGGAATAAATTAAGAGTTGAAGAATGAATTCTTCGCTTTGAATATTTTCCGGACGTACCCACTTCTTGGTTACAGAACTGTGCCGAGATGTCTGTTAATTTCCTAAATTTATAATTTTCCAACACATTTCACAAGTGCCAAAAGTAAACCAAAAGTTAAACCCATTTTGACCCCATCCATTGAGATTTCCATGAAATCTCGCTTTCATTTCAAGATCTCAAAAACGTGATAGTGTCAGCACGCATAAACTTGACGCTTTGGGCCTCTCGTTCAAGTGCAATCATAAGCCCAACTATTGCACAAAGGCCAATCAAAAAGGTAGCTACCTTTCCATAAACAACTCGCCGCCACACACAACACACAACACACAACAGACAACACATACAAAACACTCGACAAACAACTAGACAACAGCAGCAACGACAGAAAAGAAAATCAATTTGCATAACACAAATCAAGTGAAATAATCAGGCATCACAAAAAGAGAGGGACAGAGACACAACGAACCCCAGCAGCGAGACCAAATGCGAGCTCTCCAACGCATTGCACCGACAGATTGACAAACAAAGCAAAAGCAAACACATCGGGATATCCGAAAAGTAAATAGAAGACGTCGTTGAAGATACTCTTTTGCATTAATAATTACATGTAACTATTGCTTATTTTTAGGAAAATATTATTACAATTAACTTAAAAGGGAAGTCCTAGTGTGGAGGCTGCAATGAAAAGTGCTCATTAGAAGTTGATCAAATTTAGAAGTCGATTAAAATGAATCGCATGTCAATAGCACAATACCCTGTGATTAGCATAGTGTATAAAAATGCATAGTTGACATACAAGTCTTCTCCTCTGTCACCTCTCGGAGACACACCCCTGCTCTCGCCCACCGTACCGCCCCATTCAAAGGGGGGGGATCCCAAATTGTGCAGCCAATTTCTTTATCTTGTGCCATGACCAAAAGAAATGTCTCTCGCTCTTCCAGTCGCCGTTGCCATCGCAGTTGCAGTCTACGTTGCAGTTGCCTCTAGTTTATGGGGGAAAGTTACCAGCGACTTGCTCTGACAGATGCTTGGCAGATAGATACATAGATTGGAGCTGGGGTTCGGCTTTGGGTTCGGATACGGGGGATCTGTGGGTACCGCCTGCATTCGCCGCATATTCAAATGAATGCAGACTCTGGCTGTTGTTGTTTTTTTTGCTGCTGCTGCTGCTGGTTGTGCCACTTGGCTGCCTTTTTCCTTTGATTTGCGCCGTGAAAAATTGCTGGACTGAATGACGTCTGGTTACTGGGATACTCGAAGACTTGTAGACTATCCATCGCCTATGGAGGGCCCCTATATAAAGCTATTTATCGCCATTACCACTACCTTCCCACCTTCTTGCAATTTGTAATTAAAATACTTTTTGCCTCATTGTCGTTTTTGGATTGCATTTACGTTATTGCTGCAGCCACTGCTGTTGCCATTGTTCAATTTTCAAATAAGTTTTTTGTAATGCAAATTGCAAATCGAATTACTTTTGTTCGTGGCTAGTCCAATGATGGTGCGGATCTGTGATATTGTGATTTGTGCTTTTGTTCGCAAAAGATCGCTGTGTGGGCATTATAATTAATAATTATTATTTATGATTTATTTGTGTAATGCTCTGGGCGTTGCAGATTAGATACTGAGAATCTGGCATTTGTGGGGCTGATGGTATTTTTTGTCAGAATGGGGTAGTGGGCTCTTATAGCTCTCAATTTGTTCAAGTTTCGGATAGGTCAGTAAGTCTTTTGAAGGTTGAAATATGAGTACATTTTCAGTTCTTTCTAAGTGTAATTATAGCTGCAATATAACAAGGGGAAAGATCTTTCTTGTTCTTCAAACAAATTCCTGTTTTAATTTGTTATATTTGATATTAATTCATTCAATAACAAAACAAATTCTTCCAAGAATCAAGCCATGTCTACTCCTATTATGCATCCCCCAATCCCATTCCGTCAATCAAAATAGCTACAGTGGCAGCTCAAACCAGAAAACACTCAACATTTCAATCGCCCTGTCAATCATTCCACCACGTCACTCACTCTTTCGTTCACTCACTCAATACTGATGTGGCGCATGCGCTTTTTGTTCAATCCATCAATAAATTGGCAAACGAATTAAAAAGCTCTCTCTCTCTCTCTCTCTGTCTGTCTCTCTATCTGCCGTCGGGCGATGAGGTAAGCAAATCCACACGATCTGCGATCTTCGAACCAATCATTTACAAAACGACTGAAACGTTGCCGACAATTTTGATTAATTGCATAAATATCTATGTGTCTTACAGATGCAATTTAATGTGTTACAGCAAATAACAGGTTGCCAGCCACCGCTGCGCCTGACCATCAATTAATACGAAATCAATAAACCCATTCAGCAGAAAAAGAGCTAAAACTAAGACTTCAATTACACTTTAATGTGTGGATGCGATGTGGTTATGTTGGGTGGGAAATCCCCCCCCCCGCCCATAGATGGTAAAATATGAAACATAATTCAATAATAAAGCGTTGCAATTTACTCTCCCGACTCTCTCGACCAACTCTTGAACTACGTGACAAGCGTGATGACCCTCGGCTGCGGTATGAAAATCTGGGAAAATCTAACCATAAATTCACAAGCGAAAAAGCGCACCCCACCGAATGGAAAGTAGGAAGAAGTACATAGTTTTTCCAGACTGCTCACTGCTCGTAGGCCTGCTCTCAAGTGTCAAAGTTGATGAAAGATGCTGCCAGGCTGTTCCGCTGGACAGGGGCTTGGGCGCTGTGTTGCAGCTTTAATCTCTCGTCGGGGCCAGCCTTTTGTTGATTTGAAAGTTTAATCATGCATTAGTGTTAGTTAAGAGGTTTTTTTTGGGTTTTGTTTTGGTTATTTTATTGGTGGCACGTAGTGCACTCTGTAATGGCCCCGCAATTTGTCTAATGATTGCTATTTGTGCAGCAGCGATGCAGAGTCAAGCGATAGACATGGCGAGAGAGAGAGGTTCATTTTGTTTGAAAGTCTTTTGGTTTTTATTTTCAGTCGATTATAAGTGTTAATTATACGGCCTAGACTTCCGAGTGGCGGCTTTTAAAATGATTTTTCGTGTAAGCTTCATTTAATTGACAGACAAATCTCGGGGTTTTGCTTGATTTAGTTAATGTTTTTATTTTTTTTTTTTTTTTCAGGTTGTAAATTGAAGATTGTTTGTAGCTGGCGTTTGGCTGGCACTAATGCACTAATGTGTGGGCTAAAGTGAGTGATTACTGTGGGAAAATAGGTATAGAATGGGAAAAGCGATGCATGTACGGGGGAACGCATCCCGACCGAAGTCAGTTACGGCTGAGGGTGCCGCTTGGTTTACTTGCGCAACAGCAAGTTCTTGCAGTTTAATGTCCTTTGAAAAGTATTTCGAAACATCACTTTATTCCTTCACATTTTCATAGTTTTAAATAAAGAAAAGCAACAAGAAATCCCTGCCAAATCTCTACCTTCCTTCTCTCATCCCATTACAGCCCTATTTGCATCTTTATCTGTACTTTAACCCTCATCATTATCGCACTTCATTTGTGGTCGTCGTTGATCTGCTGTTTGGCATATCAATTACTCTTCTCCTCCCTCTCGTGTTGGCCCCATTCAAGATATTGATTACATAATGCCCAGAGCCAAACAGAGAGAGAGAGAGAGAGGGAGAGGTAAAGAAAATATCAATTTCGTGTGGTCACAAAATGCATTTAAAGATTTAATTATATGGAGAGTGGAGCATTTTATATTTCCATTTTCATTTTTATGTACTGCTAAATGCTGCAGAGGAGTGGATACGCGTTGTGCGGGGCACTCTTGTGGCAACCACTCGAAAAGCACAAAAAAAATGCGTTTCAAATTATACCGACGGGATACGCCCACAGCAGACGAGCACCGTCAGTGGTGGACGGTAGTCGGGGGAGATACAGTTCCATATGTTTATCCACACACACACACAAAACCAGCATAATGGTTAAATCTCAGCAGCAGCAACAGCAGAAACAGCAGTTGCAACGCACTTAGCCAAATTGCTACAATTTGACAACCAGCCACAGCAGCAGCAAATAACAACAAGAAAATACAAAATATCTTTGGAGGCGAATGGGAAGATACTCTAGCAGATGCATTTTTCTTTTCAATAAATCCCCTTTAATTTCTTGCTGTTGAAACAAAATATTAATATATCGTATTTTCCTATTTATTATTACTTTCATATTTATTTTTTAATATTTATCTACTTATCTAGTTTAGGCTGAAATGTCTTTTCTCTTCTGCACTACAATCATCTCATAGAAGCTCATAGTACCTTAGATAGATACATCTAGATAGTGTATAAACAAAAACAAAAACATAACTCCGGAGTACACCCAAGCGCAAGAGAAGTGTTGGCTCTAATAACAAGTGTCAGTCGTCTGTCTGTCTGTCAGTGACTGCCAGCCCCCAAAATCTGCCCACAGTTTGCCTTGCTTTACATTGGTTTCAATTTTTCTTGTTTTCCAATGCAGTTTTCCTTTTTTTTTTCTTACATGTTTCTGTGTTTTTTGTGCTGTGGTGATAAATTTTAAGTACTTAATTTTGTGGCATTAAAATGTTTCTTATGACATTACTTATAATTTGATTAAAAGTCGGCACAAAAATCATTGCAAAAAGATGATAAACAATTTCCGGCATTTCATAAATTATAAACTTTGTTTAATGGCAAAAATTCTACCCACATCGGTAGCATTTTTGTGTATTGTTTTAATTTTTGAAGGAGGGCATATCATGTTTTAAGCCGAGTTTGAGGCGCAAAAGAAGTAAGGGAAGATTGGCATAATATGGAGTGGATTTATGATAGATTGATAGAGGTATCTATCAAAGATATCGTAAGAGAGTACCTTAAGCTTCGGTTTGAATTAATTTTCATTCCATAATACGTATAATTATAAATTTTCCAGACAAAAAACCAAGTGCGAAACGACACACATTCCGCCAACGCCCCAAGCCAAAACTCAAGAGTTTTTAGTTGCTTCTTTGTTTCCATATCAGAAACTATTACAAGAGCCATGCAATTTGGTAGAAGCGAGAGACCAAATGGTTTGCCAGTACATTTACGAGTATCCACATTATATGTATCTCAGCAGGCGGCGGGCATAAAGATTGCTTCGTAATTCATGTTGAAGTATAATTTAGTTTTTTTTTGTCAGAGATTTTTTGCGTGTTTTGGCCCAAAGTGCTGGCTTGTCTGCTGTTGTTGCTTTCTGTTTCATGGCCAGCCAGAAAGGCGATGTCGGGCGACGATTTCCTGAGCTCATTAAGGCCCCCATTCAAAAATTGGCACCCAGACAAAGTTGGTTTGACTGAGTGAACGAGTGACTGAGAGACTGAGTGACGGCATAACTGACTAACTGAAAGGCTTGGTTTAATTAAGATTTAATATATATATTTGTAATAGTCAAAGGAAGTTATTAAAGCTCCAAAAATAAACTAAATTAAAGCGGGTTTTGCATAAGTGTCAAGAGTAGAGTTCTTATTATCATTTTGACAGTACATATTTCTGATTTGTGTTCTCACTGGGAACGTTTTATAGAGCTATTAACTTATCAAAGCCCATTGACAGGCAATTGGGGTTATAAATGATGTGATGTCAAGGCAGATATCATTATACGAGTAATACTTTTATGGCCTTTTTTTTGTGCTGGAATTGTGAGGATTCCCACAGCGTTGTTTTACATCGTAAAAATATTAAAAATTGTATTAAAAATGTATTCATAAAGAAGATCACATCAAAAATTATATCAATCAACGCTGGGACGGCAGATCTTTTAAGAGTTTAAGATGGAAAATTCTATAAATTATATCTTTTTTTTTATAATTTATTTTTCAGCAGTTACATAATTTAGAATTATTTTTTAAGCAAATTTTAAGTGATCCTAAAAGTATGCTGTGGCATTTCAGGCGTTTTTTAGAAGTAATACAAAGCCAGAACACTCTTCACTGTGTAACTTAACCGAAGCCCTTTCTGCTTAATGTAATTGGGTACTCTCTGTCACACAAGTTCACACTTTAACCCGTAATTAAGGCCGCCTGCCAAGCCCCATACGGGTATGTGTGGTTTGCTTGCCAAAAACACAAGTTCGCCAAACTGAAACCCCAACTCAAAGACAGACCACACACAGAGAGCGCCACAACAAATAACTTTCAAACTATGCAAATCAGACAGCAAAAGCAACAAGAACAAACAAAAAAGAGAAGGTGTTGGGATTAGATAAACACTAAACACATTCTTATACGATGGAGTTACTCATTTGGGTCAGAGATGGCCAAGATTCAGTCAACCACCGCTCTGCACTGTCCGATGCATCAGATTAAGTTACCAATTCTTCAATGAGCCATAAACAACAAGATTTAGCAACCTCAATTTGCATACGTATGAATACGCCGTACATCGTACTCGTGTGTCTGGTAAAAAGTTGGGTAAACTGCAGTTTCTTTTGGACTGGTTTTGCATTGTCCGGCAATCTCTGAGTGGGTGGCCAATAACCAATAAAGTCAACAAATTGTTATGCCTCTCTGGTGATTATTTTTACAGCTCGTTAAACAATCAGATTTTGTTTGGTTGCTGGTTGTTGTTTCTTGTTTTTTTTTAGGTCGGACTTGACTACCTAGCAGAAAAGGGCAACAAAGTGTTGAAACTACACAAAAGAAAGGGAAAATAGTCATAAACTTTGAAGTAGCTTCCTCCGCTTATAAAAACTCTAGCCAAAGGTAAGGAATATTCGTGGAAATATGTGTGTTTATATTGTTTTGATTAATGATCAAGCTTTCCTCTTTGGACATTAAACAAAGTGGTTAATAGAAAGCTTAGACAGAGGCTCCGAAAATAATGTTTTATTTATTATTTCTATAGCACGCAAGGGAAGCAAAAAGTTAAACAAAATAATATTTAGTTGAGTAAAAGCCCTGGAAGGAGAATCAAATTCATCTAAGCAGCGAACCGAGAAATTCACTTTAAATTCTTAAGAAATATAATCAAAACGAATACTGACATCATCTGTTAAGATCTTCGCAGCAGCTTTTTGCGTCTCAAAGTCTGACAAATCTCATTAGAAATGCATTTGCAAAGGCAAATAACAAAAAGGAAAAAACAACAAACCAGAAAACAGCACAAAAAGTAAAGCAAAATAAATCCAAATGGACTTTAGGTTCCATTTGAAAAATCAAACTGTTGGTTAAACACAAAATAATTGAGGAAAATATGGAAATTCATAATCAAATGGGCAGCGGTCAAAATGATTTTCCCCAACTTTCTTTCACTATTGGGTGGGCGTCAACAGCTAATGGAATGATAAGCCGATAAACAGTCCATTATCATCCACAACCTGCCAGAAAAATGCATGCCAGAAAAATGCAAATGAACCTGAATCCAAATCCGAAACATCTTATCGCCACTTAACCTTTTGAGCGTCAGACTGAGAAAGTCAATCTGTCAAAAGATTAAACGGAAAACACAAACAAATATGTATAGAAAATCGTTGAGCGTCTGTCTGTCTCTGGGCTCTGTTTCGGTAGCTCCACACACACAAGAGATACAATATCTCAGACCATGTTGGAGCAACGCAGAACGTAAAGGCATTTAGGAGTGCCTTGTCCCATACATCAATCAATTTGCTAATCATGTGGGTTGGCTATGAAAAGCAAAACACCAAGACAGAGTTTTGGGGTTAGAGTAGAGGGGAAACAACACATACAATGAATGAAAAAAAGGGTGTTGACATTGTAGGGGAAATTAAAGGGAAAAATAGCGATTTATATAAATTTATTTAATATTTGAGATATGTTTTATATTTATTCTTCAGTTCTTTCTTTAACTTTAACGTAAAAACCATTTAAATTATCAACTCAAAACCTCTATTCTCTGACAAAATTTATCATAAATACATATCTCCGACAAATATTTAAACACATTCCATAGACAAGTTCCTAAGCAAATTTGACAACTTTTTTGGCACTTGCCAGCCCCGCACATAACGACAGAACTAGAAATGGAACTTCAAAAGTTCGATGCCGAAACAAAATGCGCATTGACCACAACAGCACAAAACAAATCAAGTTTAAGTACAGCACACAAAAAAAAAAAAAACAGAAAAAAACTATACAAAATTATGTAGAAAAAAGTAAACAGCAACACTAACGACAAATGGTAGTGTGGGTTGCAACAAATGTAATTGCGCGTGTCGAAATGTGGAACAACAAAACAGAAAAAAAAAAAGAGAAGCTAGAGGTGGAGTAGCAGCAGCAACAGATCTATGGCCAGTGAGATAGAGATACTCTGCCAGAGAGCAATATATTAAACAGATACAAATACTCAAACAGACATCCATATGAATATATACAGATCCACCAGGCAGGCCGACAGCCAGTCAGTCAGTCAGATTGGTCGTCATTCTGCCTCCAACTTTTGCGATTCTAAACTTTTGATAAATTTATTTGTCTGCCCGGCTGCTCGGGAAAACAATAGAATATTTTTGCCGGCCGGCTTTGACTTCATTTAAAATGCACGCAACGCAACGGAAAAAGAGAAAGAGAGAACACAAACAGAAAAACAATAAATAAAACACACAAAGTATATGTGCTTACTGCATTTTAAAGTTTCTCAATGCGAATGTTGTTGGTGTGAATGAGTGACACGCCGCCAGGCAGCAGACGAGCAGACGAGCAGAGAAAAAAGAGACAAACAAATAGACAGAGTTACAGAGAAAGAGACCAAAAGACAGACAGATAGAGCGGGGAAAAGATACTGAAGAGAGATAGTAGGTGAAAAGTGTTAACTACGTTTTCATGGTGCGGTTAACGGCGTTCCACGATCAGCCACAGACAAATGCCAAGACGTGCCAAAAGCCCCCCTCCCTTCCAACGCCTCTTTTGGCCTGCTGTCAAACGGATTGCATAAACGTTAAAGAGTGGTTTTAGCGAAAGAAAGAGAAAGATGTAGGAAAATGCAGAAAGTAAGGGAAGGGAATTACAGTGAAATGCTGCAGTGACTTACAGCGGGAACAACAGAGAACAATTTGGACAAACATCCTGAGAGAAATGTGGTGCAGAGAGTAAACATTTGGTTGAGTTGAGCAAGAGATGCTGTTGCAACATGCTTAAGCCATCAAATTGGCGGCTATCACAAAGTTTATCGTTGGAGTGTACTCCCCTTCTCTTTCCCTTGGGGACACAGTGCTTGTAAAACTGTCAAACAGACAAGTGAATGGAGTGGAGAAAGAAAGTAGACGGGGCTGTGTGATTGATTTTTGGTGGGGTCTTTTAAGCTTGAAAGCGAGAAAGATAAATAATACTGGAAGTGTAAACAGTATCTAAACCATCTGATAAACCGGCAATAGGTGCTCCAAGAATATTTAGTATCTCGTTAATAATGTTTTCTTTTACCTTTAGATATAATTTTACACTAGAATTCATTTCTTGCCTCTGCTGGCGTTCACTTAAAGCCTCTGGCATTACGTACTCCACCTGTTGACCACTTCATTGATGTATAAACATTGCAAAAACAGTATAAAAATAAACGCTGAGGTCATTCGCCAACAGGCAAGAACTATTGCCCATGAAAAAGCTTATCAAAAAACGGAATAAATATCAAGAGTTGGGAGCTTTTGTTTACTGACCTGCACACCCATGCTCTAGGCCAAGTCTAGGCCAGTTCCCAGACCAGTCCGAAACCGAAACAGAAATCGATTCGGAATCAGAGTCGAGTTATTTAAATTTAGCAAAGCATAAGAAATCATGTTAGTAGAAATATACACCTCGTACCGTATAAAAGGAATAATTCTGCAATAACTGGTCACGTTTTTCCGGTGCTTGTAAATTATTCAAATCAAAAATCGCTTTGCGAGGGAGGGTTACGCCTTAGAAGGGTGAAAAAGGCAATTGATTGATGGATACGATGGCTGGTACGTTGCATGCAGCCATGAGGCGTGCGGTAACTCTAGATTTAGAAAATGTACATGAACTCAAACCAGTCTTGTTCTGTGTATGGCACAGATAAGATGGGAAGGGGAAGCTATTATTGGAGTGCAGAAACTACTATCAAAAGCGATGACTTATAAAGGTGCAGTGGCAGTACTCTTTGCGGTTTCTTCTACGACATATACTGGTATCCTCTTTCATGCTTACATCTCCTAAGTTCATCTTTCACTTTATTTATATTCAAAATATTCATCGATTATATATTCAGTGCCCTTTCAGATCAGGTTCAATAATTTCCCTTCCTTTTATGGCAAACATTTTCATTCATTTTTCCTTTTGTTTTCCATGCTTCAGAGATGAGACACCCAGCCAGCTCTCCTCTTTTCGCAGGTCAGCCTGTCAGTCTGTTACGCCTTGTTGCGCCCCAAGAAAAATCCAGATCCAAACTGACACTTGCTCTGTGGCTATATAAATATATTCGTGCAACAACAATTGTGTGTTGTTGTTTTTTTTTTTGGCTCAGTTCATTGACACTTTTTGGAAAAAACTTGTTATAATTTCATGGGGTTACAAACCGCTCTTTGGCTCTCCCTCTCTCTCTCTCTCTCTGTGGCTCATTTGTGGCTCTAACTGTTTTGCATTGTTTTATGGTCAACTTGATGTTTTTTGTTCACACATGGGAAACAGCGCCATGCCGCAAGCAGCAAGCAGCTGGAAACACGACTGGAAACACGACTTGCTGCAACAGTCTCCATTTAATGAAAGGTGTGTGGGCCAAGGGGCAAGTGGCGGTGGCAAGGGGTCACCCATGTGGGCCAGCAAATAGTACCACACGGTGGTAAGCATTTACCGTTTCGTCTACTATTTTGTGTCACAAGTAAAACGGATCTTTCCCACTGTCTGTCAGTCTACGTTTTGTAATAAACTTTAGCTCTCTCTCTCCCTCACTATCATTCCCTCTCTTTTTTATTCCACAGGCTCTTTCTCTTTCGCACAGGAGTGTATGTGCTCTACATAATGTTCTTGTAATTAGCCCTTGGGGCGATTTGTCAGCCTGAAAGTTGTCACGTTCCTGTCTTCGAGTTAGGGAATGGCATGGCATGGCATGGCACGGCCTAGCATGGAATGATGATGATGATGTCGTCGTCTCTTGTGGGTTTTCTAAGCATGAAGTTTCATGGCTGTATCGTGAGCTCTTTGACAGCCAATAT
This sequence comes from Drosophila guanche, assembly GCF_900245975.1. Classification (NCBI taxonomy): domain Eukaryota; kingdom Metazoa; phylum Arthropoda; class Insecta; order Diptera; family Drosophilidae; genus Drosophila; species Drosophila guanche. The sequence continues at coordinate 3,773,226 of NW_022995746.1, forward strand.
AAGATATATGAGGCTGGTGACATTACAGCAATTGGGTGACAATAGACGAGGAGGCAAGAAGTGTTGAAGGTACTTTGTGGCCAAGGAATTTCAGACAACTACAAATGGAGGAGGATTTTGGAAGCGATAGATTATACATTAGAGCAGCTAGCATATTATTTATTCCTCTATCCATTAGTAGCCATGTAATTATTATTTCCTTATCTCTCATCTCTCTCTCCGTAAGTGCCTAGCATTAATGCATCCATTTATCCACTCGTCCAACCATATCTTTGTATCTTTTCATCTGCTGAACACCTCTTAGTATTAATTCATGGGATCAGCCACATGTATCCCACAAAATAACGTATCAAATCTCACTTTCAGCGCCACAGATCCATTTATACAACACTCGGTGCAACATAGTTTTCTATTCACTCTGTAAAACCGGAAACTACAGCCTTGAAATGCTTCACCCACACATACAGCAAGGCTGCCACAAGTAAATGCAACTGTAATTGTGCTTAATAGTCGAGTTAATAAGTGAAAGATGGCACACGCCCTAAGGCCCCTACCAAAAGAGGTTCAAACAGAGCAAAGCTCCGAAACGAACTCTGGCACTGGGCACTGGTACTGGCACTGGCACTGGACCCAACCCAAAAGTGGCCCAAAAGCATTAATCATGCAAATGGCCCAAACACTTTTTCCCCTCCCTAACATCCAGAAAACACAGACGGAAAACAGCAGCAGCAGCAGCAGCCCCAGTCTATGGGTGACTGCGCTCCCACCAAAAAAATAATACTCTAAGGTATAAGGAAAGAAAAGCGAGAAGGCAGCAAAGAAAAAAAAAAGGGAAAACAATTTGTGAGGCGTTCGGCCAAGCGGCCAAGAGTTTTCCACATGGCCGCACAAGAAATTAGCAAATACTCCCAGCAGCAGCAGAAATGAGATCAGACCGGGGAATGGAACACAGATGCAATAGATACAAAATAGATAGACGGCTGGGATGGTATATCAGTTTCAAGATTTTTCCAATAAGAAAATCCAAGCAAATTTCATCAAGGAAAAGCCTAGAGAGTGAGGAGAAAGAAAACGCATCGGCGGGGAAAAGTTGAAAGTAAAAGGAAAGACGTCCACAACGGGAACGACTTTCCCAAAACGGCAGCAAAAGGCTACTCTAGACGGGTCTGGTCTTAGGCCACTTTTTCTCCTACCCCCACCACCCTCCCCAACTCTTCTATAGAGCTCTTTGCGTGGGTGTGTCGCTGGCTCCAAAAGCGCATTGGGGATTAGCATATATTAGCGCCCCAAGGGGCATGCAACCAGAGCAGAGCAGCGCCGCGCAGTGCAGAGTGGCGCAGAGAAAACCCAAGGAGATTCAGGCCAAAAAAGCCAAATGCCAATGGAGGGGAAAACAAGTTCAAAGTTCTACGAAGATTGGATACGCTGAAACGGATCTGGGAAAACACTAAACACACAACTGGGAAAAACTCTCTTTCAGCCAAAGGTGTGTGTTTTTTATGCACATCAAGTTTTTAGGCAGAGATATTTGAAGCACTGGAAAAAGGAAACACAAAGGAGCAATAAGATAGTTTGTACTTCAAGGATACATCTGGCAAATTTTGTTTAATTTTTATTCTGAGAGATACTTTTGCATCAGAAAGTACGCCAAAGAGTGTTCCATGTATGCACTCAACCACACTTTCCAAACAAGTCTTTATAAATCATACCGTAAATCACTTCCACCAAACTTTAATTATAATCATTCATGTTTAATCCTCTGATGCTTTCATAGAGGCCACACAATCCAGCAGAAACACCCATCAATATAAGAGTACTCAAAGGAAGGCTGCCAAGAGGAGTAGAGGTCGTGTGTTGTGGGGTTGTGGGTGGCTTGGTCGGTTGGGTGGTGCAATGTGAGTGAGTGGTTTCTTGTTCCATTGCCTTTAAAGCTCATTTCATTGTTCGGCTTTCAGTGGCTTAGTGGCCAAAGCCAGCCAAAGCCCAAAGCTCTGGCATAAATTAAAAGTCGGATATTGTTTCAATAGACGACGACGTCTCGGTTGCATTGTCTCTAATCTCCAGGTCTGAGATCTGGTGGGGACAGTACGGGTAGAGCAGACAGCCCGACTGCCCGAGAGGAGCGGCAGCTTTGACTTTCAATATTCGTCGTGTTTTGTCGCATGCCCAAAAGCCTTTCAATTAAACGAGCCGCACGTTTTTTAGCCCCAGCCTCAGCCTCTAAGGAAAATGCATTTTAACGCCAAACATTCGACACCAACAAAAACTGAGTACAAAAATCTACAAAAAAGAGGTAAAGCAAAGCAATAAACAACAACAATGCTGAACATTTTTATAAATTGGAAGTACAGTGGAGATTGGAAAGAAAAGAGCTGCACAGACAAATTATTATAGAGGAGAATGTTTTAAAACAATAAAAATATAAAATAAAATACACATTCCCAATATTCTCTTAAGGAAATTCTTGGCACTTTTCGAGTACATTTTCGCCTGACAATCTACCCCATTTAACTCCACGCAAGCTCCTAGCATTGTTGACACTTTGCTAAAACTAATTTGGCCATAAAATCCCAGCACTCCCATATTAAGATATCAAATCTATCGCTCAATTGAGAGTCCCCACTGTATGTGGTAAGCATATTTTGTTACATTTTGAGGCCAAAGTTGGGTTGGGGCTGCTCCACCACTGCTGCTGTCTGGGCTTTGGGCCTCCTGGACCAGGGGCCTGCCTGACTCATGACATGCCGCATATTGATATAATTTTTCTGTTATTTTTTTCTGCTGCTGCTGCACCACAAACACAAAAAGAAAACCGAAATGATATGCCACAAGATATATGCAACTAAATGATGTATGACCGTTGCTGGGGAATGGAATTGGATTGGAAATGGTATTGAAAAAGAGGGCTGGGTCTGCGCGAACTGAAGACAAAGAAAATCTCTGTGCACAGCCAATGGACTGCGCTTTTCTTTAGAATTTCACAAGTGAAATGCGGCGAACGAGTGAGAGATTGCATTTAAATATATAAATCGACTTTAATTAATCATTAAATGGCGCGATTCTTTGCAAAAGGAAAGTGGGAAATGAAGTGGAAAGCGCTCTACCCAGAAATGCGGATGGAAAGAGAAAGAGATACAAGTCAAGGCTGGGGAAATGCACATCCGCTTCCTTTCACAAAAAAAGACATTCGACGTGGAAATGGAAAACCCCAAATGGAGGCAGACCGCCTGGTGGCACCTGCCACATCAGCTGCTGCCACCAGATTCCAGCTGATTGGAAGTTAATTAAATTTGCGGCGCCTCTGATAGCCGTGGCTTCCCTTTAATTTGATTTTTTGTTTACATTTCGTTGAGTCTAAGCCTCTAAGCCCCGCGGCACTTCTGTTATCAGGGGAACGGAACAGGTCGCTTCGTGATAAGTTCCACCCCCAAACGATCATTGAATAATCATTAGCCAAAATAATTACATGATGTCAGGCCAACAATCGAAACAGTTTTTCTACGTTTTGGAGGTCTCTTTGGAGATAAGTGTAGATTATGATGTTATAAGAACACGCTTTTGTGGGGGTTTTAATTGGATGTTTGACTCGTAGACTGTCTGGGAATGGCATGAGACAGACATCGTGTGGGTGGCAAATGTCAGGTAAATTATGGGAGCAAATGACAGGTAAATGATGAAAGAAATATTGCAGAGAATGCATTGAAGCGTCACGGAGAAAGATCTTTTCATTCTGTAAAACATCTTTTAATTATTTCCCAGCACACAATTTAATTTATCTTTCTCCCAACAGCAGCAGCAACATATCCGGACTCTCCGTCATTGATTGACATATCAATTCCCATAGCAAATTAAATAAGTAGAATGATTAGCACTCGTTCAAGAAGAGTTTTCACTTTGTTCGAATGCCATAAAAAGACAATCGTTTAGGCCATATTTAGAAGGCTATCCGATCCAACTAAGAAAGTCTTTCAAACACTTTCAGGCTGAAGATAAATGCTCACAAAACGACGAAATACGAACGACACTTTACTTTCTGGCCAAGTCTAAACGATGTGTACTCCTTCTACAGCCTGCTGCTGCTGTTCCTCCTCCTCATTCATCTACTCCCTGTCTCAGTGTTGTGCAGTTAGAAAGTCTCGTGGTGGAGACTAATAGCAAAATATGATAAACGACAGAAAAGACTTGATGAACACTTTCCCAACAAAACACAGAGGGGTCAGACAGCCAGATGAAGAGAGGAGAGTACAGAGCAGGCTGGTCATTAGAAGAAAACATTGCCATGGGACAGACTTGCAAGACAAGTTTACATTGGCTTTGTTTCTAGCGGACACAAAAGTAGAACAAAAAAATGAAAAAGTGCGAGGGATGGTCGAAGTATTTGATACTCTTAGAGGGCTAATAATAATCGAACGCTTTGGTTTAAAGTTAAAAGGATTTATGAAGGAATATTGTAGTTCAATTCGTTTTTTCCTAGCCTAGCCTCAAAAATTCCAATACACTCTAAAAAAGAGTAGTAAAAATAGGAGAGGAAAATCGAGACGACTTGTGCTGCATTTTCCCTCAAACAGCTTTTCCGCGAGAGTTGCCAGAGTGAGGGAGAGAGACAGACAGAGGGGGGATTGCATTTTGCTTTCAATTTGCCAAGTAGCCAACGGAATGGATAACATGGCGAATGAACAATGTGCAGGCTGCTGCGTGAAGCCAGCAAAAAGGAGAAGCGAAACAGCATATGGGCCAAAACAATTACGTCTGAAAATGAAGTTGTTTCTTGCTGTTGCTGTTGTTGTTGCTGTGTGGTTGGTGCGGGTGGTGTGGGCGTGGCATTAGAGGGGCAATTATGTCCATCATTCGTGTAGAAAGAAAAGTGAGGGCATCTGCATATGGAAAATGCAGGAAAACAGCCTCGTACATTGGAGAGCCCCCCTCCGTGCAAAAGAAATATTTTCTGCTCCAAAAAGCTCAAAGCGGCTGTGAAAATGATTTTGCTTCTGCAAGATCAGATGGAATAACAGTATGAAAAATGCCTAGGAAAATGCATAGGAAAAATCATATTTCCATTTGGCAACCAAAAAAAGGAAAAAAAAGTTTCACAGAAATTAAAACAAAAAGAAGAAAAAGGGAAAAGCAAAATGCAAATTGCGTGTGAAAATGCTGTTTGATTATCGACAACGACCTTGACCTTTGGCTCTAGCCAGTGGTATGAGAGGGGTTTGCATCAGAGAGAGAGAGATACCTCGTTAAATCGAAATGCTTGCTCAGGTTTTTTGTTGCCCCTCTGAGCTGACGCCGTAACTTGATTAATTATTGCCGCATTACGCAAGCCGTTGAAACGTTGAAAAGTTTTTGTTGTTGCTTTTTGCTGTTAAATTTTTGCCCCGCAGTCGGGGAAAACAAATTAGAAAATTGTTTGCCGCAAATTGCGACGCTGACATTTGCAAAAGTTTGCCAGCGTTTTTCTCTCAGGAAAATAAAACGTTGTCTTGCATGCGGCCCAAAAAACAACGAAGGAACTTGTCTTATAATTAGGAGATCAGTCGATGGATAGATGGCATAATAAAGGTCAAAAGGGTAGCAACGATAAGGTTGAACATGGAAAAAGGTTGCGAGAGATGATTGCGTGTGGGTTTAGCACTACAAAACGAATCGCTATTGGCGTGGGGAAAGCTATACTTAACAAAAAGTGTTGCAGCTTTGAAAATCTCAGGGAAAGGCTCTCCCATCGGAACTCCAAACTCTTAAAAAGCTCAGAAATGGCAACCATTAAAGAAAAATATTCAAAAAAATCTCTAAAATAGAATGCTTAAAACAAATAATAGAAGTAATATCATATTTTATTTGACATTTGTGTTACAGGATGGACAAGACACACCAAGCCAAGCCCAAAGAAAATCAAATATAAATGTCATATACCCAAAATGCAGAAACTAAATGGGATTTTCAACCACAGCCCCACAAAAATTTAATGAATGCTATGGAAAATGAATGCAAAAAAGGGCCAAGAAATTAACTTAATTAAAGGAAAATACAATGCACTCATCGTAGATCGTACCCCATTCATGGAACCATATAAAGTAAATTATGATGGGGCGGGACTCGGGTTGTTTTCTGTTTGTTTTTTTGGCACTCACTTTTTCGCTGCGCTCATAGTTCGCTGGGAACTTGGGTGAGGAGCCGCCACCATAAACCGAAGACGGCGATGGCGTTAGTGGCGTGGAAGCTGCCGTTGATGTTGATGTCGATGTGGATGTGGATCTTGAGGGGAACTGCAGCGACATGCGCTGGTGGTGCAACGTGGAGAGCGATGGCGTTGACATCGACAGCGATGTTGGGGTCATGATTAAATGCCGCATGATGGGGCACGGGCAGGGCCAACAACACTACTGTACGAGTATGGATGCCTCACTGGTTCACTAATTTTTTTCTCGCACTTTTTCACTAAATTTTCCACACTTTTCACTGGTTTTTTGTGTGTTTGTATTTTATGCTATTGTGTGTATTTTTCTTTTGTGATTTTACATTTCCACAATTACATTGTTATTTGTGTGTTTGTTTTGGTTAACGATTCGTCACATTCCGTTTTGTGCGCTGCTCTTTTTCAGTTTTTTTTTGCTTCTATATTTCATTCATTTTCTTTCTCTCGTTTTCAGCGTAAATGTCAATTGCTTTTGTGGGGCAAAACATTTTGCTTAAAACAACACAACACACAAATTTTAATAAGCTGCGGCCAATGATGTATAAACACGGGGGAGTGGGTTCTAGGGGGAAGTGGCATTCAACAGCTGCCGCTGTTGGTTTCGGCTTCTGTGGCGGATGTTGACAGAGCAGTCATCGCAAATAGGGTTACGTTCTGAATAACAGAATTAAAATGTACTTTTTGTGTACTTTTGTGTTATGAAATGTCTCTCATTGTTTGTGGGGTTTCTTCTCTCTTTCAATTAGGTGGTTCAATCCATCAAATATTATCCACATTGCAAAAGGGATTTGGTTAATCTGTAGCCATGTAGCTACGACTAGTCTGCTTGCAATTCTATTAATGAGTGAACATTGAACTTTAGTCTCTCCTGATGTATCATTCTTCAATTAGTACCTGGACTTCAATAATATTTATACAACCAGAGGTATACTGAGTTTCTAGTTACGCTTAACCAGATTCCATTTAACACGTAGGTCGCGTACGGACATAAGCGAGGTAAATACATAAATGTACCTACAAAATGTCTAAATAATTTAACATTTTTTGTATATCTGTATTTGCCAAATTTATTATCTGTTCATTTGTTTATCTGAAAATATATTTCCGTATTCCTTGCTACTTTTTGCTATGCATTTTTGTTCTGTACTGTAATATTGTCCCTACCATTTAGCATTTCATTTGCATTTCCACTTTGCCCCCTCTCTCTCTCTCTGTTTTCACTATTTCCCTCTCTTTATTCTTATCTCTCTCTCTCTCTCTCTCTCTGTCCACTTTAATTGCTTTTACTTTTTTTGTATCACCTTTGCTTCTCACAAAATTGGCGCTTCCCCTGTGGGCTTTTCTCTTATCACCTTTTCGTACTCTTTCAATTGTTATTCTTTTTCTTTTCTGTTTTTCTGCCTGTGCTAACATTAATGTTTGTTGTTTTTGCCATTGACTTTTTGTTGCTGTTCACGCGAGGTGAATCTTATCAGGTGGAAAGAGGAAAAAAAGTCTACAACTGCAAACATTTATAGTAATTTTTTATTTCAATTTACTTTTTCCTTTTTCATATTCACACGGAATTAATTTTCAATTGACATTTCCTTGAATTTCGTTTCATTTCTTGCTCTTTATCTTTGAAACTGTTTATTTTTGGGGGTTCAGGAGCAGAGCATATCAGAAGACCAGACCTCTGATAAGCACTTGCGGAATACTATCGCAGAAAGAACGAGTCGCAACTTAGATAAATAGAGTTTGCACGAGTAGATGCCACAGGAGCATGGAAAGGAAATGGAAATATTGAAGATTTTGTTTAAAATTGGAACGAATTAGTGTGATTTTAAGGGTATACAGATAATTTGAAGTAAGTTTAGTCTTAGTGTGACTGCAATTTGATTTTGTTTATCTGTGTTGATTTATTATTATTGTTGATTATTCCTTGGGTGTATTTCTATAAATTTCCATAGTCAAAGTGCCTTAAATTAACCCAATCTGAAGTTCTAACCATTGTATTTAATTAACGTAGTGTAATTCTAATTAACCTTTCACTCAATTTTCACTCTACTGTCACAAAATATCATTTAAATTAGGTCCAACAGAAATTCTACAAAAACTTTCAATTGCATTTCCCTTTCTACCACCCACTCACAGCCCCCCTTCTCCTCTGCCTCTCTGTTTATTTTAGAGGAGTGATCTAATCACTTGATTTGATTAACCGCAAGAATCACAAACGGTAAATGAACACCAGGCATCCCCCCGCCGTCTTTTTCTGTGTGATTTGTACTCTTCTACAGGCATTATATAACGTCATTTCGGGGGGGCATTAAAACTAATTATTTTTTGTTGTTGTTCAAGCGAAGCTGTGCTGAGGCTGCGCCGACGTTGACGCTGACGTCGCTGTCGACCGAATTACACGCACCAAAAAAAAAAACTCGCACCGAGAGGGGGATGGCAATACATCATTCCGAAGGTCGTTTGCGCAGTTTGTTTTTGGGCAAATTAGAAACAAAAACAGCAACAGAAGTCGCAAGACACAGCAACAACTAAACGATCAAAGCGGGTCGAACACCTCCTTCTCCTACCCAAGAAAATGCAACACAATTTCAATTTGTTAAACATCGAATATTGCCACTATTTCTATTACTTTTATTTCTGCTTGTTGCAGGTTGTTTTTATTATTCGGTTTTCTGATTAGTTTTTCATAATTTCAAATTGCAAAATGCAGCAGCAGCAACAATAAAATGCAACAACAAAATTGCATGCGCACTAATACAAATGTAAAACGCGGGGCGGAGACGCGACGCGACCGCGCAGCACCAAATTGAAACAAACTGTAACTATACGGCGCATGGGGACGACCGACGCCAAAGCGATTGGAGCCAGAGCCAGCGGCGCAGAGCAGAGTAAAGCTCACGAGAGAGCCACCCAGACAGAGAGAGAGAGAGGCAGACGGAGAGCCTACGCCTCTAGCAGACGAAGGCAGGATACCCTGTAGTAATCTCAGACGACGTACTCTTTCACTGACTATAGTACAGGAGACCTTTGGAATAACTTTCAGTAGATGGGTGGACAACTCATACATAAAACACTAAGAAATATCAAGAGTTCACAAATGTCTTCTCCTTGTTACACTATAAGAATATACCCTTCTCCTGTGCGCTTATAGGGTATAACAACAGCAGCAGCTGACAAACAATAACAGAAAAACCTTTTAGCCAGCGAGATCAAGAGAGAGACAGAGAGCTTGTTGTCTGCCGGATCTTCGCTCTCAATAACTCCCAACAGCTGATGGGCGGGCACTCTCTAGCTGTTGTTTTTGCTGCTGGCCAAAGAGGGTCAAAATGCCAGAGAGAGCTTTCGTTGAGCGTGAAAGTCTTTCGCTTGGCTTCTCTCGTTTTCTCTTGCTCACTGCACAATAATAAATGCATTTGTTTTCGATTTGCTTTATTATTTAATAGGAGAGCGTGGGTGGCTGGGTGGTTTGGGTGGCTTTGGTTGGGTGTCTATCTGACTGTGCTCCGTGCATTGAACTTGACATCAGCCACTGAATGCAATTGTTTTGTTTTTAATAATTGCGTGAAATTCGAGCTTAATTGTGGGTTACGTTACCCTGTGGAACCCAAGTGCTGAAGTGTGAGAATGGCTAATGACCTTCCATCCACTCCCAACGAGTGGGCTGTGTGACGGTGTGAAAACTGGATAACTGCCGGGGTGTAATGTGGGTCGGAAAATGATGTATTGCGTGTAAAAGTTGATATTTTTGGGTGTTGGAGTCTGAGATGCCCAAAACTGATCAGATTTGGGATCATAAGTGAATCATGCTTTTTGGTTGCCATTTTTCGAACACTTTTGGCTGGGTGCATAGACTGTTTGATCTATTTTAAGGTGTGGCAAACATTTACTGCAATAGGAAAGCCTTTTCTTAAAAAAGGTTTTCTTGGCCTTCCCGAACAATTTCAATGGAATACCGTAAGTCAAACGCCCCCTGAAAACCACTTTGCATTATAAATCAAGTATTTGTGGCTTCATTCAAACAAATTAATCAAAAAACTGACAAAAGCGGTACAAATAAATCGATAAAAATGAAAAATGAATGACATTTGTGGGCGATGTATTCAATGAATGCATAAAACTTTCATTTTTCCGTTACCAGAAACCGAAAAGAGACAAATAAATAAAACAAGAGGAAAACTGGATCACGAGCGCAGCATGGGGTCGCTCGTAGGGTGATGAAATGAGTGAAGAGGAGTTACACACTCTTATACGATCCACAGCGTTAGAGTTCAATGAAACTCGGCTTACATTTTGGTTGTTGTCAAGGCTGTGGTGTGGAACATATGAGCGTCCACAATGTATGAATGAGTTATACCCATTTAGTATACTCTGTGTAGAAGAGAGCTGTCCAGACAGATGCCACTTCTGCGTGTAATGTCTAACTTTGTATCCCTTGCTTATAAGATCCTTTTCCAAAGGACTAAATCAAATTTAAGATAAACTTACCCTATCCATCAATTGTTCATCGTTTCGCTTGCGACGCGCTGGCGCTCTTATAATTCGTCCCACATCTGGAGCGTCCATGTTGCTGGAGTGGAGTGGATGTTGTTGTTCGCCTGCTCTCACGCTCTCTCTCGCTGCCGACGGCTCAGTGGAGACTCGAACCAGCGCGGTTCACTTATACGTCGGTTGTGGGCTGTGCTAAGTGGAACTTTGAGCATTTAAAGCTTTGCTCACTTCGACCTTTTGAGCACGAATTGAAGCCGCTTCCGGTTAAAGGGGATTATATTCACAAATATCGGTGCATGCTCTACGGCTGGCGACATTTGTTTCCAAAATGTTGGCAGTTTTTTGCTTAATAATTATTTATATGGCAATTCTTTGATTTTTGATAGATATTTTGTTATGGAAGCAATTGTTGCAAGTTTGCTTAGTTTATTTTTTTAGCGGACAGAAATCTGAAATAAATAGAAAGGAAAAGCATTAATAAAGAAAACACTTTAAATTCAGTGAGAGCTAAAAGTAAGTATTCCTTACAAAAGTTTCCTAAGAAGTCTTAAAACTTATTTCCTTTTATGAAGAAATTGAAAAATTCATTGAAAGGCCCTTTGCCACCTTTTCTTTTTTTTTCCCCCTTGATTTCTTGCTCTTTCCCACGCTTTTCCACTTGTTAGTTCTTGGCCAATTTCCTCTACCTCAGTCGTCACCACCAACCATTGCTCCCTGTGGCTGCAACAAAGTTTTCTTCCCCCACTCATTTTTCTGCTTTTCCCATTCGCTGAATAAAATATGATTGAGGTTCAAGGCGACTGAAGGCTTTCAACGGTAACAATGTCTATTTGTTGTTGCTGCTGCTGAGCCTGAAGAGCTGCGCCTAACGGTTGTTTCAGTGTTGGTAAATTGATTTGAAGTGTGTCGAGTGCAGCTTATTAAATAGTCAAGAGGCAAGAGCAGCCATGGGGCAGGCCATGGCAACAAACTTGTGGCAGCCGTGTAAAGCCAATCAATTTTTAAGAGAGAAGAGGGTAGCAAGCATACGCTTAGGTTAGCAGTGTTCCGCAACGTAAGAAAGAGACATGAGGCTTCTAAAAGCACAGTATTAGACAGAATCTTAAACAAAACACACTCACAAACTACTTTTTAGTAGTTCAATAATCGTTAAATCTTTTCCAACACTGTAATTTCTTTATTTGTCTTAAAATGTCACAGCTGAAACGACAGTCACATCCTTTAAGCAATTAGCAAAACTTTTCTAATCAATTGAATCAATATTTGACGACTAAAAGATTTCTAAAGTTTTCTCAGCAGCAATGTTCATTGAGTGTCCAATCATTAAAATTGCAGGCAGGCAGAGGAAGCCCCAAAGGCCCAAATGGGATGCCCCATTGTTAGCCAGAGATGGCTCTGATTGCTGTCGGCCACGTTCTGATGACGTCTTACTAAACGCAATGAATCACTTTTTGCGACTGCAATTTGCACTTATTCATTCCCCCCTTGACCGGGAGAGACAATCGCTCGACCAGATTGATAAAGTGTGCTGAAATTTACAAATGATTTCATTCCGGGCTCAAGGCGAATGAGTTTTTATCTTTGTCGGGCAATAAATGTTAGTGGGTCGACTGAGCCACACCACCACCGCCACCTATCCACGTTAATTAAACAACAAGAAACAAGGAAATACTCGTAATTAATGCGCAAAAAGGTAGCAACAAAAAAAACAATGACTAAGTGATTACAGATACAAAGCGAACGTCGCAGAGCGACGCGACGAACGAAACCCTCAAAACCTCTGCTTGAATGAATCCAAAAAAGTGTGGCTCGGAAAAGCGTGGAAAAGCAGCGAGCAAAACTGCAGCAAGCAGCCAAACAAAAGAAGCGACGATGATAGTCCGCCCCTGTGGAAAATGCAAGCCATGAAGTTGAAACTTAACTTCTTCTCCCAGTTTTTGGGCTGTGATGCCGCGCCGATTGCTGCATTTTCCTTTTGCATATTTTCCACCGGTAATGGCAGCAGGGCAGGGACAGAGCATCATCAGGTGACTAAAAGTTGCGAAAAATCTTTAAAATTGCAGATGAAGTTTTGCCATTTTGGGTGGCACAATGCTCAAAGCGGGGTTAGAGGTGAACAAAAGTAGAGATTATTATGGGGTTTTGGTAACTTAAACTGATTAAGGTACGAAATAATAGCATTTTGCTTGCTTTATTAATGAAATATCTGCAAAATGTAGAAGGCAATGAGAATAAATACGAAAAGGGAGGAGAATAGAATTGAATTTGAATTAAATAATTCCAGGGTGAAATTTACTTTAAAAAATTGAATAAATAATATCTTAAACCCTGAATATGGAGTTTGCACGCAAATATTTTGCCATAATTGGATTCTTTACATATCTGCGTTTGGCAGGCAGAGCTTATCATTCAATCTATGTATGTACATATACTGAATTTATGTTTTATATAAAACGAGAAATATAAAAATATAAAAAACTACCTATCTTTAAGTCAACAAATTCATGAAAATTGTATCCACAATTTATGTTGATTGCACCAATCAAAGTTTCAAAGAAAAATATTCAACAAAACATCACAGCCGTCAACGAATTTATAATCCCAATCAGCACTAAATTGACAGTATTATCATTTTGTTAACTTGTTTAATTATCCCGTTTAGGGTTCGACGCTGAAAAAATAAACAGTCTATAAATAAATATTGCCCACATTGACACACGAGCGAGTGAGTAAGTTATCAACAGAACAGAAGTCGGACTCCGCGGACTGATTGCACGAATGGAAATTGCTATTTATGGGGCATTGTCTTTCCTTATTTATTTACCAGAATTTGATTTTCTTCGCAGTTTGCGAAAGGCCTTTTTCCAAAAATATATCTACAGCCATATGTATGTCTCCATAATTGAATGTTACATTGAAAAAAAAAGTAATTAAATTACAAATATTTCAACAAATTGGACATAGATTTAACGATGGAAGAATTATGGAAATATTGAATTATCTTATGGCTCAAAGGAATTATTACTTTGAAGTCATGTCTTTGGCGGTCAACCATCAGAGACAGAACTTGGCTGCCTTTTCTTCTTTTATTCTCGTCATAAATATTTTATTCCCATTAAAATATATTTTATCTTTAGTTTTCAGTTCAAAGTCAGCTCAAATCGAACCGTATTTCAGATGCGGACATTTTGGAGTGATTTATGCGGTAGATTTTTATCATACAATTGGATTTTATTTGGTCTTTTGTTATTGCCGTTTTGTCTATTGATTAGATTGCCAGAGACATGCATACGAGAGAACTCGTACTTGTACTAATGGGGATTTTTATCTCTTGACCATCACAACCCCTCTCTGTCGCTTCCACTTTTTTCTCTGTCACTTTTTGCGGTTATTATTGTCAGGGCAGGCGGGCTTTGAGAACAAGTTTTATTCCATCTCTTTGTGTTCTCGTGTCTGTGCCTCTCGTGTGAGTCAATTGACCCAAATTGTTGGCTCTGGCTCTTTTGTGCCTGGCCTGGCTCTCGGGCAACGGCAGCCTCTCTTCTTTGGGGCAGACGTGTCGATTCTGCTGTTCGCAGCACGGACACCCCAGATACCCTGTACTTTAAAAGGGCAAAAGGTTCGGCTGTAAAACCCTCTTGAACTTAGGATCTCTAGGGATCAAAAATCCTTAAAAGCATTGGCACTTGGCTACGAAATTTCTGCCTCTTTCCTCTACCTATCTCCTCTAAATGTTTCTTTTGTAATCATCAACACTTTTTACTTAATTAATTTCTCATACAACTTGCATTTTTAGCACAGAAAAATATCGTTCTCTGCCCAGAGGGTATTTTTGTTGTCGTTCCACTCACTTGAACACTCACATTTTCTGTTAGTTTCTTGGTATTTTCTTTTTAGTGGGTCGTCTTAATACGAAAGGCAGTTGAACTCTGTCAAAATGATCATCTGAAAGAGCTGTGGAGCCGTGCAGCTAATGGTCGCACGCGCTTTTTGCAAATCTCTCTCTTATCTTACTTGATCCGATCGGAGTGTGGTTTATTTTAATTTTGAAGACTAATGAATGCTTAGTTTAGACTTGAGAAATCTTTGTATATCTCCCTGGGGATATACCTCTGTCCCGAGCGGCTCGAAGTGTACTAAGATTTGTCCACACTTTTGTCAAGTTTTGCGTCTGGGTTGAGTTCTCTTGATATGATCTTGTGCCTCAAAATGGAACACTTCGTTTCCTTTTCGCATTTCAAATTATATATGTAAATTCCCCTAAATTTGGTCAGACTTTTACGATTCAAGAGTAAAGACCTTCCCCTCCATGCTCCACTGAATGCTCAGCCAGCGAAGATTCAATATAGATTCTAAGCATTTCTTGGGGGATTGAACCATTAAATACAGTTTATGGCTGCTGCAGAGGGGCAAACCCATCAAATTGCTAGGCCCCAGACCTCAAGGCCACTCTGTGGCAGCATCTCATTGGACGCAGCATTTGCATCATCGACCAAAATTGAGTGTGTAAACATTTTATGGATCATTTAGCAAATGACGAGAGGAAAAAGCAAAAGGAAAAGCCAAGCAAAAATCAAGCAACGTGAAAAATATTGCAAGCTTTAGTTAATTTTTACAATATATGTTACGTTTTGTCGGGGGCCTTTGACTCTTTATGCGAGAAATGAGTTCAATGAATTTCTGTGTCAACAGTTTGCAGTTTTATTTTTTTCGTAATTTATTTTTAGTGCTGACTCGATTTGGGGGGTGCAGGCAGACAACCAATGAACCCAAATATGCAACTTAATCAAGTGGAACGTCTTAATCACAGCTACAATTATTTTTCTTTCGAACACTATCTAAGAGGACAGCAGGACAGCCACCAAAAATAATTTGTAGCTCTTAACGCTTCAAAGCATTGGCTTAATGAATTTTCACAGCAAGCTGGCTATAAAAAATCAATGCTATGGGTAGGTGGGAGGTGCAATGGCACTCTTCTACAGGAATTTTGAGGTGGTAAATACTTTTTTGGGGTGTTTGTTAAGAGTAATGGACAAAAAGATAAGAGAAATACATCTTGGAATGTTGGTTTATATTTTATTGAACTTTTTGTTTAAAATTCTATTCATTTTCATTCATTAACCCTGCTGGACAGTGTGTTTCAATTAAAAATCTACTAACACACACAAAGTTGAATAACGCCCACCAAACAAATAATTTACCAACGGAGGGGGATAGCCATAAAAGCGGGGAGGGCTTCCTGCTGAGTGATTTGTAGTGGAGTTTAGATATACAGAGATAGAAATGGGCGGTTTAGGCGGGTGTGTGATGGCAAATGCAATCAAAAAGTGCCTCAGAAAGGGGCGTCACACGATATTTGAAACTTGGAAGAAAGAGTGGAAAATGATGCTGAAACGGAGACTGAAATTGCAGCTTAATCGACCCCAAAACTCAGCTGGAATCAAGCTTAAACGAGGAACGTGAGGCAGTAGCTACTCGCAGCATTGTGTCTGCTGCCTGGCTGCATGTTGCACGTTGCACGTTGCTCGTTGCTCGTTGCGCGTTTTATCTTTCGCCTTCGACGCCTGCAGCACAAGTGTTAATAAAATGTTACAGTTAAGTTGCCATAACACATGTGTGGAGGGAGGCCTCTCTTTTAGGCTGGGGGACACGGTGCAGGGGTCTATGCGGCAGAAATATTTTCCCAAATGGAATGCAAAGTGAATTGCAACCAAATGTGGCAAGATGATTGCAATTTCTTTTCCAATGATTGGCACAGGATCCCCTGGAGGGTGGGATGCGAAGAGCCGTTCCAGGGGGGAGGATGTGGAGCGCATCCTAAGATGCATCTTCGTTGAGGCACAACACATGCAACAACAGTATTCAAAACAGACGAGATGCAAAATTTGCATGATATGTTTTGCCACACATATATGCAAAATATGTTTTTTCTGCACTGTAATGCACTGAGAGAAAAGTAACTATAAACCATGCTGCCATATTCTTCACTTCTTCCTTGAACAATTTTCTTTGTGTAATGCCATCACATGCTCTCAGTGTGAAGCCCAAATTATGCCATTAGGTGCTGCTCTGGCTGGGGAAAACCTCAACTGCCGAGAGATCTCTTTAAGCAACCATAAACAAAAAATGCCAAAAAATTTAAATACACATGTGGAAAAAATGTGCCAGAAGAGTGAAGCAAAGAAGAGTGTAGTAAAGCCAGCGGAAGAAGTAGATGAGAGAAGAGATGTAACATCGCAAGAGAAATAATTCCACAGCCAAAGCCAAAGACAATGGGAGGCTGCCAGAAATGAACGGATTGCAGAAACTTACACGGAAGCCAAGCCACCGAAAAAAACAACCACAGAAAAACAAACAACTGAATACGAAATTTATGCCATGAAAATGCCTTTTCAATTTTCCAAGGAAAGTGCAAAAAACAAAATATAAAAAAAACAAAAGCAATGCAAGTTGGGTGTAAATAAAAAGTTAAATGAGCGTTAAATTGGTTTGAAATGCAGGCTGCAAATGGAAAATGGAAAAACAATAAGAGCTGTGAATTGTGATTTAGACTAGGGCTTATTAAAAGCAGCAACTACTTAAATACAGGTACTCCCAAGACAAGAAACAATTGTTGCATTAGCATAAAAGTACCTTTTTGTGTCGTGGGTTCAATGAACCCGCTCCTCTCATTAGAAGCAAAAAATCTCTCTGCTTGCCAATTGACGCAACATTTCAACGCACGAAACAAAAGCAATACAAAACATAATGAAAACGTAAACTTAAATCATAAAAAAGGAAAGAAAAAGAATGGCAACCGAATGGAGAGAGGGAAAACTTAAGAACTTGCGAAGCAATGAACTGCTTTATAAAGTTTAAAACAAAAGCCAAAAGAAGAACTCAAGAGAGAGAAAGAACTACAAAAGCTAATTCCAAAGAAAATTACGTCATGACAGATCGTTGGCGATTTTCAGCCATCAAAAGTGTTAATTATATATGTAATTAGTTATCAGCCAAGTGCAAATAAAGCATTTTTTATCAGCAAAAAGAGTCGCCAAAGCACACATCGAACTGAAATAAAAGATGTGTCATGGGTCTCAGTTGTGTGTGGCGCCTCGGGGAAGGAATAATCAACAGTTATCGGTGGAGATATATGATGTTTGTTTATGAAACAGATGTTGCGAGGGAATATATTGAAAGATGAAAAAGATAATTTATAATTTCTTTGTCCATCAAATACTCAAACGTTTTACATTTTATCACATTTATTGCGATGATCTTGACCCAATGTTTCTGACAAACATTTAGAGCTTCAAAGATCTCTGATCACCCCAACATAATAATCATTTCTAATGGCTATCTTGTGGAATCATCAGTGACCTTAAGAACGCAGCAGTTAATAGAATGAAATAAACAGCAGTTAAACTATAATGATATATAGATATGTGAATGATTCAAGATAATGTTTGTGAAGATGAGCAGAATATTTGTGACTTAAATTAAAAGCCTACTGATAGTGCCGCTGTTCGAAAGATCCATTCAGTAGATCAAATGCTTTATTATCTTCATATCCCCTCTGTGCTACGATCTACAGCCTGAGGTCTGACTGACCTTGGACTCTTGACAGTTTGACTGACACTGCAATATGCATGATCAAAGTGCGTGTTAGTCCCACCTGATCACATGCGAGTGTATCTACATCTAGATTCTAGAAAAACGTAGAAGCAAGTGTCATCATTGATTCAACGCACACACCGACACGATCAATCGATCGTTGATCAACAAAACCTAGAGGCTCAACAAAAGCAAACAACCATAAAAGTAAGATAAGTACATAAAAGTTATAGCAAAGCAATCAGCTATAATCATTGATAGCATAATCTTACAGAAGAAAACTTTTAAGTGGGAGAGCCCAAGCGAACACTGAACCTGTGGAAGATAAGCAAACTGTAGGACACATCCAACCATTGACCCGCTTTCAAGTAGCTTAAACTATCTTTGTATTTAGGTAATATTCATGCTAGAAAGACTGCCATTTAGCAGATAAGATAAGCCCTTGTATCTTTTCTGCCTTTTGTATCTTTCATTCAACAAAACAAACCCGCAACTGGATTAGCATTAGTTGCTTCAACCAAATCTGGCAACTGCATTCCTTTGGCATTCAAATATGTAAAATGTAATTAATATGAAGAGCAAAAAGAGGCAAAAAGCAAACGCTTCTGGTTCTGTTTGTGCTGTTAGATCCATCAGGTTGCACACAACGAACACACGTCAATGGCAGTGCAACAGAATCACATCACAGAATCCCCCAGAGCCGCTGGCTGACAGCTGCCTCATATCAAATAACCTTCATGTTGGACGAACCGGTTGCAAATATCTACGAGTAAGTACTTTTATATAAAATGTACACTGCTAAAATGGCTGTGTATGCGCGTAATAAAATTAGAAAATGCAGGCCCACAGCGTGCAGGAGGAACAGAGAGAGGGAAAGGAAGAGGAAGGAAGCATCAGCGCTGCAACCCGCCAACAGAGCTGCAACAGAGCGGAAACTGTTGACTGCTGTTGTTGCTGCTGCTGTTGGCCATGTTCGGGCACTTGACTGTCGGCCGTTGGCAAATCTGCGGACTTGTTTGGACCATTTCTTGACACTTGACAAACTTGGCTACAGGGTAGCTTTCGGGATAGATTGAGTGCTGCGATTGCATGCCCTCCAAAGATTATAATCAACAAAGTTGTATGCACAAAAACTTTAGCTGGCAATTGCACCATAAAAAGCGGCAAAGTTTCCATCGGTTGATTGTTTTTTATCACGCTTATTTATGGTTTGGCTTGTTGGAACTTTCAACCTCTGGACTATTACATTTTTGGGGTGTTTAGGGTAGCTTTTAGCTCCCATTTCCTTAGCCTTTCCAGGTTATTCCAGTTCTCTCAATTTCCCGGTACATTTAATTATGCAAATCCCTCAACAATTGGCATATAATTACGTATATCAACACCCACACGAGTTGTGTGTTTCGCGCTTATCGATATGGACAAGGCTGTCGTTCGGGCCCACAGGGGGCGTTGTCACCACATTAAGTCGTCTAGAAACAGTCACAAAAGTCACAAAAGGTACGAGTGTGAGAGCACGAGCACTCCAGCGGACACTTCATTAGCAAACCTCAAACAAAACCGCAATGGGGAACGAACCGAGCGTTATGACGCACATGCCACATGCTCAGAGCAGCAGAGATCTTTTGTCATTTGTGACTAGAGATTCGACATTTTAGTCCATTGCAGCGTTAACCACAGAGATCTTTACTCATTTCTGCTCAGTGACTAGAGCTCTTTACTCACTTCTGTCCGGAGACCACAGATTCAATTCAACCTAGAGATCAGAGCTTACTCATGTCGGAGTACACTTCACAGATCATTCCACATTTCAACCGTTTCAGCGAGACAGAGAACCCACACAAAGAAATTACTAAAGATCCAAGATTTGATTCAGACCTTGTCTCATAATCTCCACAAAATGATGGATGCGGTGCCACCGCTTATGTGCGTGTGGGGGGCCTCAAAAGCAAACAGAAATCCACTTAAAAGCCGGCACATACATAAATATCAATTAAATTGTTTCTTCAGTCTTTTTGGCCACTGAACTTTTGTTTGTATTACAAAATAATTTCAAGTTTAAGTGGTTTTTGAACCGTGAAACGCACGCAGGCATTCCATCAAACAAATTGAAGGCCATTTGGATAGTGGATTTGTGGGTCACACAGCAAATACTAATACTAATAGTTTCTCCGTTGTCTCAGCCCTAATTAAATGTCACAGAAAGTTAGACACTAACTCGAAGTAAAATCAGCAAATGCCATCTACAACTCAAAACTTCAGTCCCCAACTGGCAGAACTAACAATTGTACAATTGTCACTTTGAAAGTTCTGGGGGAGTTCTGCACTTAGAGAAAAATACAATATACAATACAGCAGCACAGTACGACCGAATACAGTCTTTCTTTTAGACTGTTTCTCTAGGTGTACTTGTATTTCCAGAGTTAACCTACTTTTTCCGGGGCTGTTGACTTTAATTTTGGCCAACGAAACACCCAAAATGTGTTAGAGCACACGCTCTGGAGCACGATTTCATGATATTTCAATTTGCATAAAAGAGAGAAAACCTTTGGGAATTATTATTTATTTTTTGACAAAATTCGATGAGCAGAACGATCAACCTTTGGAAAAGAAAGTCACCAGCTTTGAGTCCAGGAAATGGAATGATGTCGTGGGGAATGAAATAATAACAGCATAAGAAAAAAAATTGCTCAAGTGAGTCATTAAGTTGGCTAAAAGTGTCGTCAGTCCTCCCTTCTTTCCCTGTCTTCCGCTCGTTCTTCCATTCTCTGTCTGTCTCTCTTTTTTTGTGGAAGCAGCCATAAAGGAAGCACACTCCATACCACTCACTCTCCTTGCCACTCAAGGGGCAACAGGGCAAAAACACCTGGGCAAACAACAAACAAAACAAAATAAAATCATCAGCAGCCCTGAAAATACTCTCGTAGCAGGAACTGCAGTTTTCTGTGTGTTTTTCTTTGTGTGTGGCAGGGACTTTTAGGTTACAGCTATAGAGGATTTCCTTTGTTCTTTGCTGGTGAGGCACAAAGAGGATGATGATGATGTAAATGGGAACACGAATCTTGGCGTGGCAGAGGAGATCTTGTAAATTCTGAATAATTTTATAAGACATTTCAGGGAATTCATTTTAATTTATTTTGAAGATTTATTTGCCGAAGGATGAATCTCACAACCCACAAAGGAGTCATGGACCTGGACAAAAATAAAGATATTAATAAGAAATAGATCATGGCACAAAGTAAAAATGCGACAACCATAAAACATCCGACGAACACGTTTAGATATGGTTTAATAGCCAAAAACTGTTTGAGACCCAATAAAGAACATTCGGTAAGGGAACGGCTAAGAATCGATGATGAATCAATAGAATGAACTGAATGTGAATCACATACAGTCGATAAGATTTTTATAAACGTTAAATAAATGAAGAATCGGTAACGATTGATCTTTGGCAAACGCTAAGAATCAATCGGTGCTTCCTCAATGATAATTTTTATGATTATTTGATGCACTCGATGGCTCTTGAATCATTTTCCCTAATTCCTTGTATATGTGATTCATGGATAAACGTAATATACTTGCCATAAAGCAATTCTTTTAATATTATAAGTGAAAATATAATTTAAAATTTATATAACTATTCATGATTTATGTACATAGTAAAAGTCTAATGAACCGATCAAAATTGGTTTTGGTATCGGCCGGTAAACAAAATTCAATTGAGTTTTGAGCAGTTTATGAATGAGTTTCATCCGAAGGCACCAGCACACACCACAGCACAATTCTCTGCAGTTTGTTACTTCCCTTTCACTCTCATTTCCTTTCCTTTGCTTTGCGTATCTCTTCCTTCCTGCCTTCTCCAGCACCTTTCTTACTTTGTTTACTTTGGCAAGTTTGGCAGGAAGCAAACGACTGGCAAACACAGCGTTGCCCACCCAAAAATATGCAGACGACAATGGCAAAGCCACGAGAGGGAAGTAGGAGGAGGACGACTACCTGTGTGGGTGGGCCCTGTCAACATTGCCAGACAGAAGCTTTCCCACCCGCAAAAACCGAAACCGCAGCAACATTTACTGGGGAAAAACTAAAGGAAATGAGAAAGAAAAACGTCAACTAACTGCTAGAACTGGCGACTGGCAGACAGTGGTCTGGGGTCTGGTCTAGGGTCGTGGCTGGGCGTCTAAATTGAGTTGGCATTAGTCAAACCAAACAGAACGCTAGAGGAAGATTGTCTGCAAGAAGCACCACAACTGTGGACTCCACCTCCTCAGTAGTCTTTCTACTTCTTCATAGAATACTAAATTATAGCTAAGAAATGCTAACAGAGAGGCCCCCCGCCCCCAAAGAGGCAAAGTTTCTGCCATTTCTGTCTGCTTTTTTTGTTTTCAAGTATATCAAATGATTTTTTTTTTTATTTTCCCTCTCCGTTGTCAGATACGATACGTACGTGTGCCGCTTCTCACGCTCCAGCTTTAGTTTTTCTTTCGGAACAGATGTTGGCAGAAATATTTCTTATATACTCCGCCCCGCCCCTGCAACCACTGTGTTGCACGTTGCAACAACCAGACAGACACAATCGCATATTCACATGTCAACAATCTATACGTTGGAATAAAAAGCCAGCTCAAAGTTTCGATATAGAAAATAATATACATATGTAGAGTAGTTTTGTAATAGACATCGAAGGGGCGTGTGGGGCGATACCCCAAGGAATTGTCTGGACATGGCAAAAGTCAATAAAAATGCCGTACAATCAATGGAAATCTAGTGAGAATGGAATTTGCACAATACATTTTTATGGGAGCTTAAAAGAGAATCAAGGGAATCGAATTTGCATGGGAAATTTAAATGTTTACGGTTTAAACTTCAAACAGAAGGTAAAAGAATAAAGTGCCATAGAAAATGAATAAAAATTGAGAAAGTGGTTGGGTATCTAGACGCTATATTCTACGAGAGGATGTGCTGGATGGAATGCTGTTTAATGGTTTGCTAAGATTGTGTAAAAGTAAATACTTAATGCCTTGACAGGACTGCTTGTATCATTTAATCAATCAATTCAGCTTCACTAAATATAAATATTTCTAGTGCAAACATCACATTATCCATTGGTAGAGGCAGCACTGTACTTTTCATATAAATTCTGTTACCTGACAAATCCTAAACAAGCTTTTGCCATTAGATTGACACAAAAAATATGAATAATTCTCAAACGAAATATAAGCATTTTGCATATAAATCGATTAATAAGCCAATAATTGAAAAGCAGACACCAAAAAGTCATTATTCGTTTATCATGATTTAAAAACACATTAAATTCCAAAGCCGAAGCATTAGATACCCTATTTCGCACACCTTCCTCATACACATTTGATGAAAAGCCAGTGGAATAGAAATGTGGTAACCTGTTTGCATTTAACAATCGTTGGCATGTAATCAATTATACATGTACATATGGAGTACCCCAAAAGTTTTCTATTTTACAGGCAGATGGTTTTGTTTGTTTCTGATCCTGACCAAATACCTTTCCAAACACAACACCCTCTAATTTGAAGGGTATCCAGTAACACAACCAGCAACCAGGTTTTCTGTTACTTTGGGTAAATCATTCAAACGGATTGTTGGGAGTAAATAAACAGAAAAACCACGTACGAAAATGCAGTCCAATAAAAGCAACACTAACGTACAACAAAATTAAATAAAAAACAACAAAAAACAGAGAAAAAAACCGTCTAACAAATGTGGAATAATTTGAGTCGTCGCGTCGAGACCGAGAGAGCATAAAACGCAGTCAAACAGTCAAATGCCATTTCCGACTGCAGTCAGACATGAAAAGCAACAACAAATACATGGGAAAGCCCAAGCCAAGTCGAACCCCCAGACCCCACAAGACCTGGACAGACCCCAAAAACCGAACAGACCCACTAGACCGACCCCCGCGCTCGAGAGCACGTGGCTCCCCAGACGGAAGCCAGTGGCCAACACATCGGAATGGGTGCGGTGCAGTGCGGCAGTGGCAGTGGCAGTGGCGGAAGAAGGAATGGGGAATAGAGGTGTGTGTGTATTGCTCTCTGGGCCTGGAAAGGGGGGCCTCTGAGGCATAGGCTACTGCTAGAATGGTCTGTTCTACAGTCAGTTCGAAATATCCATAAAGTAAATGAAGTAAG
Source organism: Drosophila guanche (assembly GCF_900245975.1). NCBI lineage: Eukaryota > Metazoa > Arthropoda > Insecta > Diptera > Drosophilidae > Drosophila > Drosophila guanche. Next base: position 3,797,658 of record NW_022995746.1, read on the forward strand.
CGACGTTTTGTCATACCTGCTAATCGTCGAAGTAGAAGGGTATATTGTGCTATTATAGAAAATAATTTAGAAAAGCCAAATAATTTATATTTAATATTGTTTCCATATTTCAAAATGTATTTTAAATATGTAAACACTGCCAAATGTGTAATTTTCATACTTAACAAATCAAACCGCCCCTTAAAATCTCCGAAACCATCAAATTACAGGGCATAACTATGGCCTTAACATCCAAGAAAGTCATTTGACTGGTTTATGTGTGTTCTTTGGTATTTTATATAGTTGCATGTTCAACGCAAAGACAGCTTGAAGTATTCGCTTTTTGTTTACTCTTTTGGTGGTTGTTAGTTGTTGGTGGGAGTTGCAAAGAAAGACAGAAAAGACACCTGGGGGAGAGACAGAGGGACACCACCAACTGTGTAATTTTTGTAAGTGCAACTCCACATTCCATTTTGGCGAAGGTGCGCCCACACACCGCACATATCATTGCTAATTTGGATGGATATGCAGAGCGTTCAGGCGCTTTTGGTGGTTGTGCGGCAGCCACCTGGAACTCCACAAATTGTCTCCACCATAACACACACGCAATGCATATTTGTATGCAAAGTGGGGCAACCACAGCGGGGGCTGGGCCTTCAAAAAGCATACAAAATAACTCTATCGTGTAAGGAAACCTAAAGGAAGTTGCGGAGTTTGGTGGGTAAGCCCTTTGCTTTAATTAGTCAAAATTGTATTCAAGATATTTTATATTTTATAAACATATTTTATTTGCTATGCCAAGAACCTGTAAATTTATCTTCAATGTTCTTTCTTTAGCAATTTTTTGAGTGTGGTATAAGTTAAATTTAGCACGTTAATCAATTGTTGTACTTTTATTTTCTTTCGTTGCTTTCTTTTACCAACTTCGTAGTTTGGCTAAACGTTGGGCGTTGTCCGACAAGATATGATTATTTTTTCCTCTGTTTGTGGTGGACTCTTAACTTGAATTTCTTTGTCTTTTGACTTACGGTTGATGGAGGACTTTGTTTATTACCTGCAAAGATAACAAAAGCCAAGTAAAAATTAATAACAGCAAAAGCAAATAAACATTGGGGTACAATAGACATCATTAAAGCGTTTAAATATTTGCGTAGGGGGTATGGGTTTTGGTTTATATATTTTTTATCCCACTGGTACATCTGTCTGTAACTGTGTTGCTGCTCATGTGAATTTAACCCACTTCTTGTTAACCCATTCATTAATTCACACCTTCTATTAAAGCTGCCGACAAATTAATGATTATGAAATCAACAGACTATTTGTATCTCATTTTCACTTATTCATTTGTTTGTATCATTTGATAGATAAATCTACATTTGAACAAATATTAAAGTTGGAATATCGTTTTATCAAACCAAATGCAAATGTATTCATTTACTCGCAATAAATACTTCTTAAGAGATTTCTTGGTAGGTGAGTGCAAAAATTTCATAAAACTACTTTCAAAATCGTTCTGGCTCTCAACACAACATATTCTTTTCCCCTCAAATATTACTTTCACCATCGACACCATCAAACAATGTTCTCCTCTCACTCTTTCTATGTTTACAGACTTCCATTCCCAGTCTCTTAACATTCCCCTCCTCTTAAATGCTACCACAAAAAGCAGAAATCCCCGTCTCCAGCTAGTTCCCAGACTTCTAACTAGGAAGCCCCCGCCTCCACTTCAAAATGACTTTCAACTTTGACACTGACCTCCGGCAATGCCAAAAACAACAAAACACACACAACTACATTATGTACAGACATATAGAAAAAAAATGTATAAAAAATGCAACTGCACAAAATCCGACGCGACTCGTTCCATTGAGCACAGCACAGTACAGGCACCCCTCTATCCTCTATCCCGCTGCTGATTCAACGACTTTGACTTTCTAAGGCAATTTTACGTTAGCTTGAGGTTTGTTTTTATGGCTAGAAAGTGGGGTCTGGTCTGTGCCGTCTGTGGAACCGCTCATAGAGTTGTAAAAGCAAAAAGAGCAACAACAAACAAAAAAAATTCATAAGCAAAAATCGTTTTGTGGCCATTTAGCGGACCAATCAAATGTGCAACCTGTAAATGTGTCTGAGAGACTGCCACATGCATTATTAATGCCTCTCGACTCGCCCGACAGTTGCAAGTTGCAACTGCTGCTGCTGCCGCTTGTGGCAAGGCAGCCGTCGCATTGTTTATAACTGTAATTTGGCACAAAACTTTTCTAACAGAATGTGTGTGTGTGGAATTTTAGGTTGCAGGTTTTCTTTTCAACAAAAACTCGGAAAAGCATCTGGCCAGCTGCAGATAAAAGTCCTTAATTGCATTCAAAACGCCTGGCAGGAGAATAAAGGACACTGGCTTATCATTTCATGCAGCTCTTTCATTATTTATGACACTTTCTAACACACACACACACACACACATACGCATTATTAATAGCATCGGCCAACATACACACATTAACATTACCATTACATAACACTTGATTCAACGAGAGAAGTGGATGTACCCTCATTTGAGTGGTTTTATGGCCACATTGAAAGCATAACTTTAGACATATGAAAGCTCAATTAGGTAAAATATAAAAATTAGAGGAGAAGTGCGATGAAAGGTGATAATATAAAAAATACTTTGCGAATACTCTACCAAATGGTGCGGGTAATATCGAGATTTAAAGGCTATTTGTTAAAGTGTACGAATGACGAATATTTAAGGACACTTTTTTCGGATATAGCAATTACTTGAATCTTTTGCTATTTTATTACATTTTTACACTCGTTAGTTTTTCCCCAAAAACTCCTTGAAAGCTCCTTTAATAGCACACCAAAGAATGAGTATTTTTGCAATATTAAGCGAATATTCCACGCATTAGATTCACCTTGATACAACGGAAATGTTTCGATTTTGCTACTTATTCGAAAATGCTAAAACGATTTTATTAAAACATAAATATCTGTATATCTATGGATGTATCGAATGTCGAAGGCAAGGAAAAACATGAGGGGTAAAAATATTTGATGCGTATAAATAATGATTTTGTATTCGGTAAATAAATTGTCCGATATGGAAGCTAATGCCAAATGGACACGCAAACGCCAGAGCCACAAAACAAAAAACTTTTAGTCTGATTGAACAATATGGTCATATATTCGTGAATTGAATGGAATTGGGAGGAGTGAATGCGGGAATGAGTGCGTGGAGTGGCTGGTTGAGTGGCGGCCAAATGTTGATCATAATATTGGGAGATTGCATAACCTCGAAAATATGCGATAAGTTGAGAAGATAGAAAGGGGAAAGGAGGAAAGGTAAGATGAACAAACAAAGAATAGAATGATGGAACTATTGGAGGTGGGAAATCAGTTGGACATTTCTGGTCAAAAATGTTCAAGATTTTATTTATTTATTAAAGAAGAGGAGCATATGGGTCTTGGAGTGTTTTTGGTTTTTTTGGATATTTGCAGATCAGTTCCGAATGATAACTAAATCAAGAAAGCCGTAGAAAACGTTCGCCCACTGTGTGGGAAATATTTACGATTATATGCTGAAGGTGCCACATACAAAGCTCCCAAGGGGGCAAGAGCAAATCAATTGAACTCAGTGTTCGTCACGTTTGACCACTTCGAAGTGGGGGACTGGGTACGGCACAGATGATCCCCCAATTGCCAGGGGAATGGCAAAGATCAGCATCTTTTTGTCAGTGGAAAGATCATCATAACTGCATATGAGTGTATGTAGCTTTATAAAAGACTTTCAAGGGTCGTTTGTTCACTTTTACCGCCACACCAGCAGCACCAATAACAACGTCAGTCGATCGACCGGATCATGAGCTCCCAACGATGACAATGACGGACCGCTAATCATAATTTAAAGCATTACAACAATACCCCAAAGAAAACGAAAAAAAAACGCAGACAGACGCCCAAGGAAAATCGATGAAACGTGCGCTTCATTAATATGTGAAAATAAAAATAATAATGCGATTTTACAAATGACAAAACGACTACAAAAAAAAGGCTGGACAAAAAGCGTAACATTGATAAATAATAACAAAAAAAAGTTGTCGACAAGTAAAAGTCAAAAGCGTTGAACGCATTTAACGAGGCGCAACAAAAAACGCCTTTGAGGAGGTGTGGCAACAGTGTGATGGAGAGGCAGGGGTAACGAGAAATGCCATTGGAGGTTGAATCACCAATTGAATCATATATCGTTTACGGGAGAAAGATCTAGCCAGTATATCAAGAAAGTTGTTCTTTACTTGAATTAAACATAGCTGTGGAATACATTACAAGAAGAAATAAAGGAAGATGTTCCTTGAACATTTATAAACTCTTAAAAGAGTTTTAAATCTTATATAAATGTGTTATGTCACACAATTTTCAATATTTTGCATTCGAGAACTATTTAAAATGCAATTTGTATCATCAATCATCATACCCCCATTTACCCATATATCGCCCTTTATCTAACCGTAGTGGATGGGGTCTATACCCCATTCCCATTTCCTAATCTCATCTAGCACTTGTCCATGTCCAATTGGAACTTTCTTTTACACAGAAAAAACTTAAAATGTATCTCCAAATTATAATTGATAAAACGACAAAAACTTATCGGAGGCGACTTTCGTTTTGGGATTAGAAAAGTGTTTCGTCTCGTCTGGTCGGTTGGTCGTTGTGCAAAGGAAAAACTATTTAGTTTACTGGTAATTGCACGGTAATTGCAGTCGAATGGACACGGTCACAATCGTGGGCTAAAGGTGTGCCCTGCCAATTAGCCAAAGCAAAGTGCGATTACTTTCGGCGCCAATAAAATCAAGCTAAAAACGTTGGAAAGGTGGGGGTAAGAGCGTCGCGTGTTTGACTGAAACTGTGGCACGTGAAACGGCTGCCATTTCCCATCTACATTTACTCTATATCTTTTAATTAAACGAAGGACCGACTCCAATTAATTAAACAAATTTTTGTGGGCTGCACTTTTACAATTTAATTGAACTAAAGTGGGTCGAAAGTTTTGCTAGGTGAAGTTCTTGCGAGCAATCGAGATACTCTTTGGAAGCCTAAATATAGAAAATGCCTGTCGGCACTTGTTTTTCCTTTCTTCTAGTTTTCTTCTCTTTCTCTCTCTCGTTTCAATAAAAGGTAAACAAAAGCAGAAACAATTCGGCAGGAATTCAAGCAACTTAAAATATATATTTATAGAACTCTAAAGATGTGTAAAGTGTATGTTGAATCAGGCAGAAATATTATTTTAGTGAAGATAGTTGTCCAAGTGAAGATAGTCTCCTAGAGCTGAGCAAGCAACGATTTCTTTTCCAATACACGATTAAATCTTGTCTAACACTGTAGAACATTGAATGGCTTTTTAAAACTGAAATCTTTTTCAACACTAGCGTAACAAAAAAACAAAAAGTACCCAACAAAAACAATACATATGATACAGAGTGGAATGCTTCAAGTTTGCATTCTTTATACATATATTTTCTGTTTTTCCACACATTTTTCTGGCTTTAACTGTTGAAATTATGTTTAACCTTTCACACTCTACATATTTTGAGCCCCGAAAATAAGGTTCAATAAACCCCCTACCAAAAATGGAGTTAATTTTTGCTGTTTTATTTCCTCGTTTTTTTTTCTCATCTTTCATTTTTCCATTGCCATGGCAAGCGGCTACCACTCGTCGTTGTTTGGCGTAACAAGAACACAAAAGCAACAAACAAATGGAAATGGAAGGAGTTTAACAGCAGCAATGCGGTGGAAAGGGGGGAAGGAAACAACCATAGCTTTGACCTGTAGTTAAATTAGTGAACAATAGCGAAAGAGATGCGAGGGACAAACAAAAAATTTGGATTGAGAGAGAGAGAGACAGACGGCGAAGGAAGCGCCGTTCCAATTCATTTGGCAAGAACAAATGCAAACGCAACAGAAACAACAACAACAACGAAAAGAGGAAGCAAAGGCCATTCAATAAATTCGACAATTTTTACAGTTAGTAGATTTCATGCTCTGACATCATAACCCTACCATAAAAACCCCCGCTCCACCCGTTCTATTCAGTTCTCGCCTGACAACAAAAGACTTTTGAATCTGACATTCATTCTGCTCTATTTCATGGGAGTAAATTAGTAGCTGAACTTATATTAAGAAAACTCTAGCTAACTTTAGGCAACTTTACAGATTTATATTTAGTCGAAAATGTTGAAAATATTGCAACAAAATAAAACAGATACAAATTTTATAGAAATTTATAGAAATGTTTTTCTTTAAATACAGACCTTAACATAGCTAATACTTAAGCTCGTCAGGGGAACTACTTCAGTTCCCTCAAAATTTATATTTTCTTTCTTGTTATACAATTTCGTTACTATCTTAGCTCAGTCTCTTTTGCTGTCTGTGGCTGTTGCTCTGTCTGTGGGCTGTGACCTAGCTGGCATTTTCTGTCTATCTTTCCATGGACAATAGCCACGCGCTACACACACGCCCATAGATACACTCACACACACACAAATAGTACTCGAACCGCCACTCATCGTGTCAATTGTGTTGACCATGGCCAAGAGTCAATGCATTTTCGATATTCAATCATATTTGCTGACCCTCACAGATTTTTATTTATCGAACTATTATTATTTTTTGCAATTATTATACAACGCCCCACCCCCTTCTCTTCCTTCTTCCTTCTCTTAGCAATTTCGCTATCGGCTGTTTTTCGTTTCTTTTTTCTCTTTCCTTCCTTTGATTTTTCCTTAAGAGCTTTTCGCTTAATTAGTTTTTTTGTTGTCTTATTGATTTTTTCTTGCGATTTTTTGTTTAGTTTGTTTTTCTATTTTATTTGCGTTTTCTTTTCTTTTTCTAAGCTATTTTTACGATGTATGTGGTTTTTCTTTTGGGTTTCCGTTGAAGAGCAGCAAAAAAAAGAGGAAGGAAAGTAAACACACCCACCACAACATGTAGGCACAACCCAAAAAAAATTAAATGTCAACGAAATTTGGCAATCGATTGCGGGTTTATAAAACCTAGATATAAGGCCTTGATCTTCGATCTTTCTGACACAAATTGATTTACATTTTAGCTTCTTGTTTCTTTTCAAATCTTTCCAATTATTTTATTATTAATAAATTATCGAGATTATCTAAATAGCCATGTCGTGTGCCTTGAAAAAACGTTTCAATACGTTTCTTAAGGCCTTGATCTTGATCTATGCCTTTTTTTTTACCTAATTTTATGGATTGTTCCACTAATTTTTCCTCTTCCTCATCGATTTTCTCCCGTATACTGCTTAAATTCATTATTTAATTCTTATGTTTCTTTGATGTCTTCCATTAAAACTGTTGTTTAAATTTTCCGTGTGTTTCTCAATGATTTATTTGACCTATTTTTTGACAGCCTCAAGCTACCCAGAAAACAATTTAATTCTTTTGCTTTTCTTTTTCTTCCTTTTTAGCCACTTGTCACACCACTTTCGTTTCGTTTTTTTTTTTGCATTACGTATTTTAGCTTATCGTTTGCCAATTTGAATTTGATTTTCTTTTTTTGTTTTTGGACTTGTTTTGCTTTTGTACTGATGTAATTTTGGGCTGGTGAGTAATCTAATTGTTTTGGTTTTTTTGAGATTCTCTTTTTTCAGGTTTCAGCTGCTAGAAGCTGCTAGTGTGTGTGTCTGCAGTGTTGAATAGGAATTGTCTTTTATTGAGTTCACGTGTTGGGAAGTGATCCGTTGTTTTCGTGTTCTGCAATCTTAGACATTACTTTCCGTTTCTATAACTAGTGTTGAAAAAAGATTAATAGTGTCCTGTGTCGTGTTGTTCTGACAAACTAATGCTTTTCAGTGCTGCATCGGAAAACTTGCCAAAGTTGTGGAAAGTGTGACAAAACAAAAAAAAGTGTGCGTTCCGTGCCTCAAGAGTTGGCTCAATGGTAAGACTATAGATTTTTGTGAGTAAAGTTACCACACCATACTGCCGTTCTTTAGGATCGTGTTGGTAATTACACCAACAGGATACATTATATAAAAAAAAATATACTCGAAGGGCTAACAAATAAACAATATGCGCAACTTTTCATGCGACCCATAGACGAGCGCAGCCGGAACTATGAGAAGCTTACCCAGCCCATGGACTTGGGCACAATCATAAACCGCGTGCAGACTCGATGCTATCTCAATGCAAGGGAAGTGATTGCTGATCTGAGGCTAGTCTATCAAAATTGGTTTGCGTTGAATGAGCAATGTCCAGTCCTGTGCCGGCCTGGCATTCAATTGCAGACATTTGTGGAGAGAAAGCTGTCGCAAATGCCAGAGAGCCCAGAGTTTGTGATACGGAAGGATCCCAGGATGACACGCAATTCCATCAAAGATTTTCCCTGGCTGCAGAGCACAGAGCCGCAGCCGAACTCAAACAAATTATATTTCATTCCAGAGCATCAAACTCTAGCTTCTAGGGATGTAAAGTCTCAATATCTCAAAAGGGGCCACAGCGTCAGCGATGGCAACGATGAAGACTCCTCCGGTTCATCGGTTTCTAAAATTATGCGACACAGCAGCAATAGCTCCGACTCAAATTCTGTCCCCGTGTCCGTTTCCGTGTCTGTCTCTGTCGCCGAATCGGAATCTGTGGATACCATAAGCAACAGCAACAACCCGCAACTGGAAGACGCCGCAGTGCCATCGGATTTGCAGCAAATCGCTTCCCCTGAAAACAGCCCCAGCTCCTCAAGATCCTCCTCTTCGCCCAGTTCTAGTTCCAGTTCAAGTTCCCAATCCGGATCCAGCTCCTCCTCGAGCTCCAGCTCTGGGACTGATTCGGATTCGGACTCCGATTGAATTCTATGACCAATTATTTTGCAGTCTGTCCTTCTGATGAAATAGTCAATTGCCAAATTCATAACAGTTCGCTCAGGTAAGTCAATTTAGGAAAAATGTATACTTAAAATAATTATACGCTTCTGAAAATGTTTTCCTGTATTGTATCCAGGTTTAACTCTGTCTTCAACTCTAGCTGAAGCTGTGGCGTTTTTCCTAGCTCTTCAATAGAATTCCATTTAAGTTAATTTTATTTTAAATATCAAATTAATTTATACAATACTAACATATTTGTTCAGGTGAGTCGATTTTTCAATGGACTAATTTCAAAATCTATTAAATTTAACATCAATTTACAGTATTCTGTGCTGAAAATTGATCCTTTGTCCTAAGTCTGCTGCAACAATTTCTCTAGCATACTCAGCTAAGTTTTCCTGCGACCAATCGATGCCCAATTAAATTTACAAACATTTTAACCTAATCTCTTATATACTCAAATAAACATTATATCCATTATATTACAAATGTTTTTAGTGAGAGATCTTGTCGTTTCCAAGAACCTCGAATAGTTTCTTTAATTTTTTGTTTTCATAAATTGTATCGCTAACCTTCTTGACAAATGTCGTATTTTTTATGTTCATCAAAGGACTGGGAGGCCATAAAATATAATTATTGCCAGTTCTTTTCGGTCTGGCAGTTGGCCAAAAGCAATAACATCCGCCAGTAGAAGAGACAGCTAGAGGCACAAGCTGTTGCAGCAGTTTCCATCCTGCAGGGTTCTCCAGGGGTTCTTCCTTTTTCCGCTTCCCCGCCAGACACAAGCTTTATGGACAGACAACAACGAGACGCATAAACAATGTTGATGTTGCTGCCTTTTCCTCTAAGAGTACACATTTCCTTTAAAAAAGTTGTACAACAAAAATAGGAGCAAGTTTTAACCAGTTGTGTGTGCATTGAAGACTGCATAATACTTCCTCTCGATGTCTTGGCGTCACAGACCATTTGTCAGTCGATGGCCAAAGCCAAAGCCAATTGCCGACTACAAAAATTCCAATCCCACCTAATGGATTATGACGTCCAAAGAGTGAAAAAAGAGAGGGTATGACAGCCAAAGAGTGAACAAAATAAAGGGTATTCCATCCGAAGAGTGGAAAAAAGTGAATGAGGAATGTCTTTAATCATCAGTGGAATCACAGCGGGAGAGGGAGAAACAGGAGTAAAACTTGTAATCCTCGAATGCAATTTTCCACCGTCAATTAAGATGTTCGTTAATAGTTCGTTAGTTGAGTAAATAAACTAAAGTTAAACGATTTCTCTAAGGCATTTAAGAGGGAGTGTGAGGGGGGTCTGACAACCTTTAATGGAATGCGCCATGACGAGGCTGTAAACATGAGTTGGCAGCTCTTATGACTCTCCATGACGTGCCTCTCTCTCCCCCTCTCACCATAGGCAAAAATGTTGATTGTTGGTTTTGGGTTTGAAAGGATTAAAGTTTAATATAATAAGTGGTAAAGAATCGCTTAAGTGTGCAAATTAATATTACATTATTTTTTCTATAGTGCATGAGAGATAGAGAGATTTTGCGGTTTATTTCCTTACATTTTCGAAGTAATTTCCAGCGATAGCCACAATTCTGTTCTCCCACATAAAATACTTGTAACCTTACAAGAAAATGCCTTTCAAAGCCGTTGGAATAATGTAATACAATTTATGCTATAAACGCAAGAAGAGAAAATTATAATTAAACTACGGATACAATGCGATTTCCACTCATTAGAAACGAGACCTCAAAGACTGGCGGCATAAAAAACAATGGGATTGAAAACAATGTGAGAAAAGTTAAGAACAGCAGAAACAAAAGTAGAAACCCCTAGAGAGAAAGAGGTGGAGGAATCGAAGGAGATGTTTGCCTCTGCATAAACATAAACATGGTTGATGGCGGAGGTCTCTCTCTACCATTCTCCCAGGGATAGAGAGGCTGAGAGTGGGAGAGGCCAGACAGAGGGAGTACGGAGTACGTGTGCGTTCAACAGACATGTCTTATCGAATCGGGTTTGCCATTAACTTGAGGCCAAGACCGAACCCAAAGGAAACTGCATTCCAGTCATACCTCAAGTAGTACTCTCCCCCCTCTCTCCTTACACTTTTTTCTCATTTTTCTGTTTCGCATCTTCTACCTCGTCTGCCACATGCCACACTCCCAGTTACCCTTCCCACCATTCCTAAATGTCTTCCCGTTGAGGAAGCGCCGCCAAGAGTTACATGATATCAATAAAAGTGCACAGCGTTCCCGGTCCGGTCCCTTAGATAAACTTCAAGAGCAAACACAGAAGGCCACAAGAGAAGTGGCCAGAGGAGGAGAAAAAAGTACACGGAGAGACACCGAGACAGCTTTGGGGTTCGGCGAAGCATTAAATACCCTAAAATATCAATCGCATCCAAATGAAATCTGTAGCTGAAGATTAAATGTTCAGAAATTTAAGCAATGCATATCATAATGTTTCCTTTAAGGCCATTAAATAAATAAAAAATATACTCTTAAATTGAATAAGACTAGTAAGTAAAGGGTATCAAAAAAGGTTTTCCAACACACAGAAACAACAGCAGCAGCCAGAAAGAACAACAAGAGGAATGGGCTAGGCAGCAGCAGCAGCAGGAAAAATGTTGCACCTTTGTTAGCTTCTGGCTGGATGCCGTCGTGCCATGTGGCTTAATGGATATGCAACTCATATGGCAAATTATCCAAAAATGTTGGCAAGGAGAAAGGTGAGGGAGAGCAGGTAAGTTTTCAGGTGAGTGCAAGTGCTTTGCTGTAGATGGAGCTCAGACACATTCCATTTCTCCCAAAGGATTGCTTTTTATTTCACTTCTGTTAATTTTGTGTTCCCTTTCCTTTCCACCTTTCCTTTCTTTTGGCAAATTTACAGTTGCATTTGGAATTTTCTTATGGGTTTGTGTTTCTTCGTTTACTTTCAAAGGTGAAGGCTGTCTCTGGCTGCTCCTTAATCTCTTGAGAGTTTCAGAGAGGCAAACAAACTGAAGATAAATGAGTGAAGATATCTCACATCATTTTGAGTTACTTCCTCTTTCTCTCTCCCTCTCTTACATCATCCCAATTTTTACATCACACACTCTTTACTGTCTTGCTTGTCTTTTTAAGAATTCCCAACATTCAACGCTAATCAGACATCCCCACAGACTCTTCCAATTAGGCCACAAAACGCAACAGAATAATGGTTAATAGATGAGAGAGCAAAGTTAAAGGTTTCCGCAGCTGGCAGCGGCTAAGATAAAAAAGCGATACGAAGCGGAGAGAATGCAATAAAGAAGGATGATAAAGAGGACAAACAACAACTGCTGACGGCTGTAAGAATATTCCATTCCTTGCGTATCGCCATCCATGAGATACTACGTGAGCCTCTTGGCCACGAGCACATGGACAGGGGGAGTAGGAGCCACTATGGTGCCGCATGTCCCCCAAATGACATTGGCATTTGCATGAGAGAGGATGGGATCCTCCTTCTATAGATAAATTGTGAAATCAACCGCGAGACCGAACACGAAACGAGTTGAATTCCAAAATCTAGCAGACGTAAAAGGAACATGGGAGAGACAGAGAAAGAAAAGGAGAGAGAGCGAGAGCGAGAGAAACAAAGAGAAAACGGAGAAGGAAGACGGATAAAAACGGACACCTGTCGACAGGTAAAATAAACGAAGCCGGCAAATGTCTTAGTCAGCAAACTGGAGGAAGAGTAAATCAAAGCAAATAAGAGTAAAGTACAGCAAAGAAGATGAAAACAAAGCAAAGCAAATATGAGAAAAATTATGTAAAGAAAAGGAATATAGAAACGGACAGAAGAGGAGAAAACAGACAAAGCAAAACAAATTCAAACAGAACAGAAGCAAAGAACACACACACACACAGACAATCAGGTAAAGATTCTGAAAAAAGGCAAGAAAACCAACAAAACAGATGAGGAAATCTTTGAGATACAGAATCAGAGGTAGAAGTAGAGAGATAGGCCGAGAGAACCTAATCAAAATTCACCTGTCACCTTGCCTTTGCTCCTCTCTCTCTCTCTAACTGTCCCGCTGTTCCTCTTCCTCTTAAGAGGCTTTGACATCTGATCGTGAGTCTTTTCTTTCATTGGTATACCCTGCACAAATCAGAGCATATCTATTTGCAAGATGAAAAGGTGCAAGGCAACATAAAATCAGCAGAAAGTCAACTGAAAGTGAGTTGTCTCTCAAGTTCTGGTAGAGGGTATCCATCGTTGCTCTCTTTCTCTATCTTTTCTCATTCATAGCTTTTTGTTGTTTTTACACTCTCACGCTCTCTTATCTCTCTTTGTGTGTGTTTCCTTTGGCAAGTTACTTTTAACCCTTGGGTAACTTTATTGGGGCTTAAAGTGACCGCCGTTTCTCGGCTTAGCAGCCGCACAAATAAAAATACAACAAAAACTATACATCGCATGGAAAAAAAAGCCTTAACAAATTAGTCATTGTGATTAATGGGAGCAAGCGAGATGAAGAGGTGGAGTAGCTGCTGCTTTCTTGTTTTGGTGCCACTTCTGCCTCATCCTCTCATCCCTCTCGCTTCACCATAGACGCCCTTCCTTCTTCTCAGACGTGTTCAAGTTGCGTTTGATTTATTTCGTGTGAGCTTTTTCAGAAAAGATTATAGGTGTCGGTGGCAGTGGGAGGAGGATGAAAATGGAGGGGTATGGGTATGCCTTGTGCAACACTGCATTTATCTAGATCACTCGACCGTATAAGGGGTGGTGGGCAGTCGGAGGAGGATGAGTGCTTCTGTTGGAACTCAGATGTTAAAAGCATGTGTTTTTCGGGGTCAAGTTCAACACTTTTATGCATCAAAAATTCAAGGAATTTGAAAGAAATAATATTTTTGGTAACAAAATATTTTTTGATGCTCATTTTATTAGATTCCCATAGTTTTGATGTGATATGGTCGCTTGATTTGAATAATTATTATTGCTTTCCATGCGAAAATGCCTTTTCCTTAGTCAGGATAGAAGTTTTCTGAAAAACCAATTGGTTTTCCGACGATCTAATTTCATGTGTTTTCTAAGAGGCACGGAACTGCAGTTTTCTCCTAAACAACAAAATAGTAAGATCAAACTCGTTATGCCACTACTTTTGCAAGGTTATTCAAAAATGTGTTGCTCAAGGCCCTCTTCAAAAATACGAGTACACATAACGGCAAAAACAGCTGTGGGGCATAGAGAACGAAAGACAGAGATAGACAGCAGCTGAGAGAGGTACGGTACATACTCGACGCAGCCATAACAAGAACCACCCCCCATTAGAGGGTGGCTTTGACGCCCAAAGCACCCCTCCAACACCCAACATTCATCTCTGGGTCTAGGTTAAGAGAGAAACATTTCGACACATGAAAAACAGCATCAGCATCCTATTGAAAATCCAGCTTCAACCAAAGGAATGTTCAACCCCCAAATAATAAAAGTAAGCCTCAAAATTGGGGATTTCATTGATTAAAAAGTGTGTCACGCACACCACCTTAGCCCTCAAATTCACGTACATTAACCAGCCACACATGCACATTGGTTATTGGTGGGGGGAAATGTAAACACAGGTTTCCATATTCATTCATTTGGATGGGTAGAAATCTCACCTGAATAAAAGATCTGGTTTAAGAAATTCCTTGAAAAATTCGGAAGCAAGAAACAGGAATTTCTCTTAGTTGATGCTGGTTTCTCGTTCTCTTAGCTCCTTTTACGTGTGTGTTTGCTGGATTACTCTTTGTTGTCGTTGTTCTTGCTGATGTTCCTCTTGTCGCCTACTCTTTGCTGGAGTCGTTTTTCGCTGCTGCTTTGCGGTTTAACTGTTTTGTTGTTGCTTTTCCTTTCACTTAAACTAAACTCTCTTTGGAGCCACCAGCTCTCTCTCTCTCTCGCTGTTTCTTTCACTCTCTTTAAATAGGCGGCTTTTGTGTGCTTCTTTTGATTCCCCTCCCCCTTCTCTGCTGGTCTAGACTTTAGCGTCTGCAGCTGCTGGCAATGACATTTCTCCACAATTTCGCACAAGCACACACAAACAAACACGCGCGCTGCTTTTTTTTTTGCTGTTGGTCAGCGAATTTATTTCCCCGTTTTATTATTTCTCTTTAGGCAGACAGGTGCACCAAGCACACACACACTCTCACACTTGCACGTGGAAAGACGACGTCGTGACACACACACACGCACATGTACACAGACAGATGAGAGGACGCCAAAATGTTTGGCACTGAACTTCTTTTTTATTACAGCTTTTGCGTTTGCTTTGGCTTTTGCACACTATTTTTTATCTTATCTCCGTTTGCTTCTTTCTGCCTTCTTTCTACACTGCAGATAAGGGGCTCATATCAATTACTTTGATTTGTATTTGTATTTCACTTAGCCACTGCTTCCTCTTTCTCTTAAAAAGCCGCACAGAACACAAACACCATCCCCTTTAGTTTAACAAACACATTTAGTTACAAACAATTTCCTTCATTTGTTGCTTAATTTCTCGCGGCGGCCCGTTCCATTTTTTACTTGTTCTATGTTTGGCCCTTTCGTTAACACGAAACACACAGATTATACTTAAAGAAATGGGAGACGCGGAACTGGCTACCGAACGCACGTAAATTGAAAAATTGAATGAATGATGGAATGAAGAAACGAATGATAAAAATAATAATAAAAGCTCCCATTGTGAATGGGCAATTTGATATATTGTGAATGGACACCAGTGTGACCGCGGAATTATTGATCAAATATACCGACAGACCCCAGAAATACACCGAAATATACAATCTCATTTAAAAAATATACCGTAGTCTGAAATCATATTCCTCGATTTTGATTTTCTTTTTGATATTACCAGCTTGCAAAGACTTTTAACACTGAAACAATAATTTAATCCATTTGAAAAATCAATTTGACGTATTTTAAATACTAATTTTTGTTGGTTATGGCCTTATTTTATACAAATTCAGACTTTCAAATCACCCCTTCTGGAAGCAAGGGAGCTCTGTCTACAGTATGTAAATGATTACAAGAGACATGTTTCTAAACTGATAACATTGAAAATTTTGAAAAATAGCGAGCACAACAATTCTTCATAAGATTTCATGAATTCCTTTTATTGAATTGCCACGTTTATTGATCATTGATAAAAAATTCAAGTATGAAATTAAAAATGAGCAAACGTCGATTTATAGGTTTCAGTGTGACCTGATCGGATGAAATATACCAAAATTTCCAATGAGCTAGGCCACTAACCATCTTACATTTAAACAGGTGGAAAAATTGAACTAAAAAGTGGGGAACATTAAACATTCCGCATTGCAAAAGTGAAAATTAAGCCGTCATCTCTCACTTCTCAATCTACCTAACATTCGTTCGTTTTTTGATGCAAATCGAAATCATATTCCTCCACTTTGATATTCGGCTTAATATTACTAGCTGGCCAAGACCCACAGCACTTAAAATGTAATTTTTTCATAACAAAAAATTTACAAATATGTTGCACTTGCACTGATTCTTCTGAAAACAATTATTATGGGATGTCGGAGAATTATTTTGAATTTGAATTGGGTGCGTAGGTGTGTTAGGCCTGGGTTTCCCTCGTCAATTTAAACAATGTGACCAATTGAACCCTCAAAAATATACCATAATATTCTGTACCATTTTCTTGTTTTAATTTTGCAGAATGTCGCTAGGTGGTGCAGCATGGCTCTTCTGGACAGTGGCACACACCTACCGTGCTTTTGATGAAACACAATATAAGTGGCGCCACCACAGGAGTTTCATAGCAACCAATTTTAGTCAGTTTACAAGAAGCTGTATTCTTATTGTTTTTATTTTATTGATAATTTGATTTCAGGCATGAAGGGATCAGGCTCATGTTTCCTCTGCAACACTGTATTCATCTCAGTAAGGAAACCCCGTCATCCTGGGATCAGTATTGAGCCCAAACTATGGTCCATTAGGATTTTAAAGCCTGAGAGAATACAAAAATTCAGTTTGTTTTTAGATAATTATAAAAAAAAACAACAAAATTAATAGGAAGCAAATTAAACTGAAAATAAATATGATATACTAATATAAAAAATAAATACCACCTAAACCCCATCCAGATTATATTTAGAGAAGAGTCAGTCGCAGATTTACTTAGGCTTTACATAGATATTGCCTCAGTCCTTCCCCACAGATCTTTTGCGTAACTTTTACGGTTCTGAAATGCTGTGCTGTTGTGCTTCTGGTTGAGCGTACTCCCCCCTGGAGTCTGTATAGATAATGATATGCACGAGATATCGGGTTAAGTCCCAGAGTCTGGGACAACTTTGCTTACGTATTTTGTGTTTTACAACATGTTTGTGTTTGCTCCCACATCCATTCCATTCGCCAGAAAGATGCGTTTGCAGTTGTGGTGCTAAATATAACAATTCTGATAATCATCGTCATATCTATGACAAGTTGTGATAAAGAAGAAGGTCGGTTGCTCCTAACCAACAGATCGACAGTGGGTGGCTAGTCCGTCCAACACTTTCATATTTTCAGAGTAGTTTTACTATTTAAATGTTTTTCTTTGCACTCACATGATGGAGCTTGGGATTTAGACATTATCTTATCGCACTCGTCTAAGCACTAGCAAAACAAAGTTATGAACTCTTTTTTTCAGGAAGCACCTAAAGACTGAGATATATAAAATAATATAAGGAATAAATTCTCTCAGGTTAGGCCGGGTCATTGGGTGCATAAATTTAGCAGAAGCAACAGCGGACACACGACTTTAAAAAGTCCATTAAAAATTCAGAGCCACGTTGCTAGGGCCCGCACATATCGTAAATCGCGTAATGAGGCACCCTAAACACGTGCCCTGATCCCAATCAATCATTCGTTTTCCCTGCCACCATGTAATTTCCGATATCAGTTAATGGTTTTCCTTATCCACAACTGCCCCCACAATTATGTTTCAGTCTTCATTTCAGTTGAGTTTGGTCTTTACTTTGATTCGCAACGTTTGAAATACTATTCGCCAATTTCTTCAAGGAAATGCATAAGACTTTTGAAATTTTGAAACTATTTTTGAGTTCTATTCGCGTTGAGAGTGTGAACCGCGTTCATGTGGAGAGTTTCGAGCGGAGAGAAGTTTTTGTCACGGCCTTTGAATACGGCTGATGCGGATAAGTTTTAGAGAAAGTAAGAAAATGTGGGAATAATTTTGAGATGGAAGATATAGCAAGGATAAGAGAAGTTGGGAACAATCTGGATGTGTTTTCTAATATATATGCTTGAGAGACGGTTTTTTGTGAATTTACTGAATATTATCTTCTACATTTTGTTCGAGAAATTCCATTTTCCATATGAAATTCCATACAATTACTCCGGTTAAAATTTGCAACAAAACTCCCATTCGATCGAGGTTTTCCCACTGTACTTTCTGTACATTCTTCCACCACTATTTTACCTCGTTTTTTTTGTTCTCTGAACTGTCATTATCTTGGTGGTATAGTATATAAATCAACCCCCCTGCTGCCGGTTGTGACCAGAGCCTAGTGAACCTTGGCCTACCCAGGGCGATCTTCTCGCTGCAATCTTTCCATCTCATCTCTCATACTGGGGCGCTGTCACTCATGCAGAGATCGCGACATTGTCGCACGTCAGACGTCGCTCAGAATCCGTTGGCTGTTTCTTTTATCTCCATTCAAGAAATACAGAGACATTATCTCCCCACGATCTTGTCGCATCAACAGCCACCAGCCACCAGCCACCAGCCGGAGGAGAGCCTCACTGAACTGTCACCAACACCAGAGAAGGAACCAATTTAAGTTAGAATCAACATCATCATCATCACACACCGAATGCGTGTGTGTGTGTGTGTGTGAGAGATCTGTGGGGATATGAGATATAGCTGAGATATTGCTGAGACGTTGATAAGAGATTTCCATTTTTCCTCAGATCAGTCACAAAGCGAACGGCAACTGGGAAAGTTGCAAAGGCGGCAAACGACACAAAAAAAAAAATTAAAAAAAAAAGGAAAACAAAATTTATTTTTTGGATAAACAAACAAATTGATGAGGAAAAATCTGTATATGTGTGCGCGTGTGTGTGTGTGAGAGGAAAGTGGAGCAAAAGTGGAAACCTTGAAAACGGCAAGCCACAAAGAAAACACAAATTTGCATAAAATTCAATTAAAAAATGAAAAAATAGTGACACAAAAATAATAAATAGATTAAAATTGAATGCAATTATCTTAGTAAATGTATTAAAGCTAAATGGAATTATAATATGATAAATACTGAATACTGATACTGTTTTATGTATAGTATATGACTATATATAACAACAAGAACTTGGTTTAGTCCCGCGCCAGATGATCACAAATTTCAATTGAATTTAATCAAAATCAAACAAGAAGCAAAGCACAAAAAAAGCAGAGAAAAGAAAAGAATGAAAAAAATAAACATAAACTAGAGATTTAATTTTGAGTGCCTGCACATGTATTAGTGTATCTGTGCGTCGTATCTGTGGCTCTTGTGCATGTGTATTCTGTGACCGAGAAACTTAGTTCTGCGACAGCCTCCTCCGGCAATTTTCTTTTCTTTATTCGCTTTCCTCTGTCTATCGTCAGGCCGTCTGTTCATTGAAACGAACTTCAAAACTATCAACCAAGCAGCCGTCAGTGAGTGCGGGTGTGTGTGCCCTAGTACATGTATTAGTGAGTGTTTCAGTGTCTCTTAGTGTGTCGCCATGGGTAAAATGGTGAACGAAGAAATTGCCACGGAGCCGGTGCAGTTGGAGAAAGTGGAACTCTCGAAATTCGGTGAATACTGCCAGCGGCATGGCATCAATCCGAATCTGATAATGCTCAAGATCACACTCTTTGTGATGTATGGCGGTGAGTACACAGACCCCTACCTAGACCATACACTTATTATCATTAAAAATCCATTACAAATTACCTGCATAACCGTCGCACCTTCACCTCATTGACTTCTTTTGTCTGGCAATGAAATGAAAACGTGATGGGAAATCAACTTACTTGCCTTGCAGAGCCTTTTATGAGTGTCTTAGTCGGCGCCAGATAAGGTCAATTGGGTCCCCTGCCCCTCACTCATCACTCATACGACTTGTTGTTCGCTTTTGGGCGGAGAGTGGGCCATGAGCGAGGGCTTTAACTGATTGCGAAGCGCAAATAATTATTTAAAAATTATACAATTTATTTTTGAGTTTATTTATAATTTATATTTTTTATTTCTGAAACGTGTTGTAGATTTGTATGCCCGAAACTTCACTGGGATTCAAGGGTGGATTATAAATGTATAAATTTACACACACACATTGCCATTCCTTAGGCATATCTAAGTACCTCAAGCGATGCAACAGCTGTACAAAGTCCGAGCCTGAGATTTAAGCACTGGCAGTGAATCTGAATTCATTATCACACTCCGAGTGCTCTGTACCCTCCCTCTTTATTGTAGACATATGTGTACACACTGGTCTCTGGTCTCTGGTCTCTGGTCGGAAGTTATCAATTAGGTTGGATGGAAAATATGTAACACATTTGTATGAATTCAGTTAGAGAAATGAATGCACATTGAGAAAATTTTTCCCAGCGTGTGGCAATTAGGCATTCAATCAAATCCATCTCTCGCTCCCCCTCTATCGCTGGGTTTTCCCCGTCTCTGTCTGGGTTTTCTCTCCATTAGATTGTGTGTGTATTTTTTGTATCTTTTGTAAATAAATCTAGCTTATGTGATTTAAGCTAGAGAAAGGTTTGCCTCTGTCTCTCTCTGTCTCGTTTCTATCTCTCACTGACCGTGCGCCATTTTTGTTTTCTCTGGCGGTCAATGACAAAAACAATTTGCCATTCCACCAGCCCCAACCCTCGCTAGTGCTACCCCTGCCCCATGTAGTCTTATGCCATTAAACCCAAATTGTCACTAAAATAAGTATTAATGCGTTTTTTATTTGAGTCCAGATTTGCCGACGATTTTTCGTGTTGCTTCTTATTTTGGGGCTTACTTTTATTTTCAAGTAACAATTTTTGTGTGGAGAGTACAAAAGTTTACTTTTGAATGGAAATTATATATATTTTCTTTGAGAGCATGACATCATTCGAGGCAAATGATACAAAGAGAGTCAATTAAGTAATAATTAAAATCCATTAATCGAAAGCAGATAATTTGATGAGTTCTCAGCTCTAGAAACAACAAATTCGATTCGAATTTATATTTATATAATTTATAAAATTTTTAATTCATGCTCATTATGTGAATTTCTCTTATTGATACACTAAATCATCTGTTCTTCAATCGCAAAAATGACTTATGATCGATCACCCATGAACATCAAGTGACAGACTTCAAAGGGAAACCAATTTTATTCACCAATGAGTACCAATCTATTAATTAGCGACAAAATGCCTACATATAAACCTGCTTACATAATTCGGTTAATTGGTTATGTAAAGGAATTCGAGGGGAAATTGTTTTAATTATTATATGAAAATTCATCTGGTTTCGTTTCCGTTTTTTTCATCCTCATATTTCCCTTAAATGTTACAAGGTTTAAAATGGTTTTTAAAATAATTTTCCTGTCATTGAACATTTTTCTTTTGTGCATCAATTAAGTGAGAAAAA
This sequence comes from Drosophila guanche, assembly GCF_900245975.1. Lineage (NCBI taxonomy): Eukaryota > Metazoa > Arthropoda > Insecta > Diptera > Drosophilidae > Drosophila > Drosophila guanche. The sequence goes on from NW_022995746.1 coordinate 3,819,119, forward strand.
TATGGCACACACATAAAAATATAATTGAAGTACGGGGTAAACATGTGATTGAAGCCTTTGTTGTGTGCGGAACTTATCAAGCCGAAGCCATTAATATCTGGTGAAATAATAATTAATGAAATTATAATTTTTCGACTATAAATACTAAAAATGTATTTTAAATAAATGTGCATAATGTTATTGAATTTCTTTAAATATGATAGATGCTTTCGATAAAAGTTAATCACTTTTCTATGGTCTTGGATACATATCTACAGAATATTTTCCTTTGAAATCCATCTCATTATAATTATTGTAATAATTATTCCCGAGCGAGTAAGGGTATAACTTAAACGCACAGCAGAGATTCACCATTTTCGAGTAATATGAATATAAATAATTAACTTTAATTTGCCGCTGAAATATGTCTATTGTTTGTGATTGATTTCCTTGTGTTGTCATTTCATCATTGAAACTTTTTGCTTCTCATAATTTGTTTGCACATCCCTTTTCAGTAAATCTTTTCGCTCTCAGTTCTTTTTGTTCTATGCACTTAAATTTTCCATTGTTTTTACTACGTAAATGGAATTTCTCATTTTCCTAACTGTCGATAGAGCAGAGACTGGATACCTAATGGAAGTATCCAGTTTTACCAGTTTTAGTTCCAATTTTCCCCCATTACACTCCGTACATAATCTCGATTTCAGCCGCTTACATACGTACCGTTCGATAAATAGCCGGAAAAACAAAACTGCAAAGTGGAAAAATGAATTGTAATTAATATTTCAGACAGCACGCTGCACATTTGTCAATGTCACTTCTGGGTTTGGCATGTCCGCTCAAAAATGCATAAATAAAGAGCAATTTAGTTGCACTTTCGCCAGCAGATACAGATCCTGAAAAGCAGATGCAAATTTGCCAGTTGACATGGCCGTGTTACGCTTCCTTCCCGAAAAAAACTTTTGTGCATAGTTAAAAATGTGCAAAAAATCTATGGGTATGATGCGAAATATGAAAAATGGAATATTGAATAATTATTATTATTAAAGTGGAATGAAAGAGCAGCACAGACAGAATAAAAGGGAATTTAAATGCACACACAGCTGCAGGAGGGAGGGGACTGTGCTTAATGGCGACATTAATTACGAATGACAACGTGGCAGGAACAGATCCAACCGAATCGAACGGGAATCGTTATGGAAACCTATACTGAGAACGAGAGGGAAAACAGGCAAAGAACATCCATGAATGGCCGCCAAACCAAACAACCCTGACATGCTTGCGTTTCCGTTTCCGTTCAAAGAAGAAAGACAGAGACAGAGTGAGAGTGAGAGTGAGAGAGAGCAAACGGACAATTCATTGTTATTGCATTGAGCAAATACAACAAAAATGTAATGCACACACACAGAAAGAGAGACAGAAGGACAGACAGAAGTCGAGCATATTATTGTTAATTATCTGAGGCGATGCAAAGGCTGTGAAAACCAATTCAAGCCGCCATTTTCACTGTTAACATCTAGGGGGAGGGAAAAGCCAGAAAAGTGCAGTGAAGAGGAAGCAGAAAATCAGAAGAAGAAGAAGCTGCAATTCGAAATCGAAATTTGAGTATCGATACCCTGAAATAATGACAGATTAAACAAAAATCAAAACGTAAACTCCAAATAAAATCAATCAGTAAAAAGTATTCCCTTTACCTATTTTATACGAATTAAAAAATATATTTTAACTTCAAGAGTACAGGGTATAAAAAGATAGCGACTCGGGCAAGTGTTAACTGCACTTAAACAAACGAATTTCATTCAGGACACGCACTTTCCCCTTCCACTTTACTCCACTTCACTCCAATCGGACGCGCACACACAGACAGACACTACGTGGCTCTGCCGGATGGAGATCCTTGGCATGTTTGCATTTAAATTGGTCAAGGCTGTGGATGGTCCAGCTGGAACAGGAGGAGTGTACTATATAAAGAGGAGGAGCAGCATGAAACCGGGGGAGTGTCCTGTTCCATTTCGCCCAATTTGTTGCCCATTATTTCTCTCCATTTTTGGTTGCAGCCACGTAACGCTCTCCCTCTCTCTCCCTCTGTGCGTTAATGTTCATAAATTATTGAAATGCAAGAAGATTATCTGCTGTCCGTTGTCGGTTTCCACTCCGGGGAATGGTCCCCGTGTTCGTGTTGGTCACGCCCGTCCGGAAACCTTTGACGGATTTTAAAGGTGTTTGAGATGAGGTTTTTGGCTGGCTGGATTATATGAGAAATTACACGGGGAAGTACTTTAAATGTAGCTGAGTGGATGAAGCGGTGGACACAAGGGATACGAACTCACCTTAATGAGGGGAAAGAATATTTAACCCATCACTTTCTCAGACTATTCACTGACGTTCACTGAACATTTTAAATTCCATTTAATTAGAATTCTTTAAATGATTACGAATTCAAATCATTGTCTCTGATACATTTCTGCACATAATTAAGTTGCATATTTACATCTCAAGTTTAATTTACAATAAATTTACCCATTCTTTCTGGTTTTGATTCCACAGCCACATCCTCGCTGCTGCCGTACCTGACGATACACATGCAATCGATTGGTCTGACGGTGGAGGAAATTGCAATTATCTACCTGGCGCTGCCCTTCACCACCTTTCTTAGCCCGCCCATAACAGGTGAGTGCAATGCCAAATGGCAGCAGAGAGTGAAAGACAGAGAGAGAGAGAGAGAGAGAGGGAAAGTGTCAAGGGTAAATGTTTTAATGCATCTTAATTAGCGTCAAGCTGCGTAGATTTTAATTAAAACTTTCGCTTTGTTTGACTACTTGCTGAGGCATGAAAATGAAAGCGACAAACACGAATTTAAACAAAGCAAATTGCGCAGCATGTGTATCTGAATAGCTGAGATAGTTTAATAATTTAAAACTATTTATTGCTAGGTAATTAAATAAAATAAGGTCGTGGAGTAAAAAGAGGATTCCTTCCTTCAGATGGTATACTTTTGTTTGTAAATGTTTAGAATTGTTTGATAATTAAATGGAAAAGTTGTGACACTGCTGGACGAATACATGTGCGAGGCTATTTTACAAACTGTATTTCCTGTAATCGATGGACATCATTTTATGGAAATACATATTTTTATATGCCATAAATGCATCATCCATCTGCAGCGGTATCTACAGATTACACCCCAATCCTGGCATTTACATATTTTTAATTTAAAATAAAAATTCTAATTTATACGATATGTCGGCCAGCGAATATATTTAAAAAAAAACCTTTTCTACCCCCATCATAAATGAATATCAGAGTGGATTCTCCTATTGTGTTTTTTTGTTTCCTATGTGACGCTTGTGTGACAGTTCTGTGGTAGCCTACTTTTTTGGGGTGCTGCCTGTTTTTCTGGACGAGTGCAAATAATTTAATTCACTTGCAGTTTAAATGACAATTAAACAAAGTTCTTTTTGTTCTTCTTTGTGGAGCTGACTGCTCGCTCGCTCGCTGTCTGGCTGTATGTGAAGTGCCCCCATCATGCGGTCGGTTGCCGTAGTAGCTTTTTTATTCCCTCTTTGAATATGTATTTGTATATATTTTTTTATGCATTCTTATTATATGCTTTTGCATTTTTAAAATGCATTTGCGGTATAGTATGTCGGCGACAGTGAAGTGACGGTTTTTTTAAACATTTTATGGGGACACTCGTTCCAGATAAATGTTGAAAGAATACACGCAGAAACAAAAGCGGTGGAGAACCGATTGGGTGGTGGGGAAAAGTGCATAAAGCTGGTCAAATTGTCGGCCATAAAAGCTGGTAAAAATATACATTAAATGAAAGCTAAGTGAAAACGCTCGCATAAAGTTTGCTTTATTAACATTTCGATCATTCCACGTGAGTTATAATCATGGTTGATGGGGCTATATAAGAGCATTACAAATTTTCAAGTGGAAGAGCCTTAAAACTAAAGAGACTTTGGATAAATGAAACAGGATATATTTTTAATTTAAAAGCCAACGTTACGGTGATGTCTCCATATAAATATTTATTAAAATCCATTAATTCATTTCGAATTGAAGCCCAACTAGCCCTTGGTTCTCCACAAATGCAAAACTGAAATTTAATCCGCCACAAATCGACCAACAATTGCTGCACCTTAATCCGTCTTTAGTCTGGTGCCGCATTTAAGCTGTGAACACAACCAATCAATGCCTGGCAACGAAAGGGTTGAATACTTATTTTGAGCCAGAGACTTAAACATACACATAAACCCCGGAGATACATTCACACAGATACGCTCAAATAGTGTTACAGCTAGAGAAAATTGTTGGCTGCAATTTTGTCTGCAAATATTTTGGCTTATACATATTACCCGCTGCGCTCTTTTCATTGCAGGTTTTCTCGTTGACAAGTTTGGCAAATACAAGCCCGTTGTGGTTATGAGTCTACTGCTGAATGCGATTTTCCATCACTCGCTGCTGTTCATTCCACAGCAGGAGATACCCGGCGTTGTGCCATCGGCATTCGTCTTAAGGCATCCAGATAGCGGTGACATTGAGGTAAGCTTCTTGCCCCGTTTTTCTGCCTCTATTTAGCATGCAATTTTTCCATCCACTCTTTCACTTAAATCGATTTAAGCATTAAGAATTTAAAACTTAATTAAGTTAGTGAAAAAAGTAACTCAAATTCCTAGATTATCATCGCTAAATGTAATTAAAAATTCTTGAAATCTAAAATCAATTTCCAAAACTATTCCTTAAACATTTCCCACTTAAATCAATCAAGGCAACTGACTTTGTTTCAATTAAGTTGTGTGTTTCTCGCAGCTCCTAAGCCTCTTGAGGTTGTGATCTGCTTAGAGACTGTGGTTAAGGTGCGTGGGCAAATACCTTTAGGAGCTTGTTTAGTTAAGAGCTAAAAATGATGTGGGCTGCGGTTGCAACCAGCTCTGCACTTCCTGCCACTCCTTCCCGCTCTCTGTTTTGTGGCAGCTATACTTGGTATTCCCTTGTGTCTTGGGAAGAAGAGAAAGTTCCGTGCTGCAGAATTCCCTTTTCTGTGCCAGAGCAGCTGTTGCACGTTGTACGTGGTATATAGTTTTAATGCGCTTACTTCATGGTTACTACTCATTTCCCAGTCTTTAAAGGAAGCTCCTTCTCATTACTTCACTTCCCATTCGGAGACTTAGCCACTTGTGCACAAGTTAACCGTTTGAATGGGGAGTTGAATGCAGGCGGCCTGATTGGTTGAGACTGATGAGAAACTAGAGTGCAGCTGGGGGTAGAAGTTGCATAAGTTGTTTGGTTATAGACTCTTGATGAATGATATATGCTTAAATGTACGAGTTTACTTTTGGTTGGCTTTATTCCAGAGTTATTTGTTGTCATTTGGTGGCAACTTTGTGATGTGAAGCTGAGGATTGTTAGGGAATTCTAAGGAGTTTGATAACTTTTTATACATGCGATGCCATGGGACTCTGATAGTTGATAGTTAAAAATTTATATTTATTCACATATGAAGTCAGAGAGATATTTATATAATGAAGGTAGGGGAAACCTACAATAAAATAAATACAATTTATACAAATTGTGGTAAATGATTTAACTTTACTATTAAATGCTTCCCTGAAATATAAAAACTGTAGAAATTGAAGGCATTTTTGAAGGCCAATATTGAAATCTTAAATCCTTTAGGCTACTTCTTAAACAAATCGATCCCCTGAGATACGAGCAGCAACGAGTTTTTAGAATGCATTTCATGAATTGCTTCGAATTTCGTGAGGAAAGTCGTACTGCGCTGCCAGACAAATTTCAATTGCAATTGTGCGAAGCACGTTGCCAAAAACCGCAGTTGCCACCGTCACCCTCACACTTTGAAGCTTCTGAAGCCCCTCTGTAAAGCTCATCTTTGCCACACACTCCGCATGCGGCAGCGCCGCTTACAATGGTTCCCACTTCAGTCACGGCATGTCTCTATTTGAAGCCAAAGCGAGAGAGAGAATTGAGAGAAAAAAGAGGAGCAAAGTAAACTACATAAAAGCCGGCATTTATTTGAGGCAACGTGAAGGCAACATTATGCTGCCACATGCAACACACGCACACCAATGCTTTACGCAAGTACATACCCTCACAGCCGTGTGTGTGTGTACTTTGTGTATCTAATGCGTGTCACGGATGCCATGCCAGGCCGCGTGGCCGCGACTCTACGCTGGCAGATGCAGCTACTTTCTGCAGATTTCTGTGCGCCCAGCACTGTGCCACATGCCGGGACACACACAAACGCAGACGGGACACACGGAGAGGCGAGTGCGAGATATACGTATATTACGTATACGCATGTGGCACAAGTAGTTGCTGCATCTGTGAGTGTTTGAGTGATTTTTTTTGTGTGCGCGCGTGTGTTCTCTGTGTGATAGTGAGTGTTTGTGTCACCCCAGTGAGTGCTGCATCCAGCCAAACGCAATCCGTTTGCCATTTTTTGTGTTCACTTGTGCCAACGCGTTGTGGGTCGGGGTCGGTATCTGTCTCTGACTCTCACTTCCATCTGCATTTGTGCATAAATTTGTGTCATGTAAAATCATCGAAATAAAGCAAATAACTGTCACACCACAAGGGGAAGTAAGAAATTTGTTGTACAAGTATTTCTTGGGATTCTTTCCCTTGGCTTTTTCTTTTTTATTGATAAACACACAGAGACACTCACGTACGAGGAGAATTCGTATATATTTCTTATGCTTATGATCATATCAATGCAAACGATTCGGAGCTGTGTTGGGGGTTATTGCTGTGCTTGTGTCCTTCGTGTCCTTTGAGCTGCTGGTCATATGGGGCATAACAAATGTCGAGCACTGTATTCTTATTGATATGGTTTCGACGCATTATGCTTAGCCAGGGATTTACATGAAATATGCAGCCAGAGGCGAAGGTGTTCAACCACATGGATAGAGGGAAATTGTAAGCTAAAAATTGAAGAAAGACCGACTGAAAAATAGGGAAGGGATTTGCTGTAATAAGTCCACGATGGAGATATATTTCGAATGTGTAATCCAGCAGAGAAAATATCCATCTCTGACTTTCTTTCACTTACGAACATCTACCAGAATGTTTCACGTTTACCGGCTATAAAATGAATGTAGAACTACATGCAGTGATGCTCTCCACTGATCCACAAACTGCACGAGTAGTGTCTCTTGAAATTGCATTCTTTATGACAGTCACACCTTTTGGCAATCGGCAGCAATTTGCACAGGCTGCAGCTCACACAAACCCAGGGGTATGGAGAGTTTTGCATAAATCGAATTATGGAGAGAGTCAGACCAAACACAGATAGGACAGACAGGCGGGGCAGACAGATATTTGAATGGGATGGATATTCTGCTAAAACGAAGGCAGGAGAGGCACGTCGGGCTAAACAAATTCAAATGGAAAATGGAAAATGACAGAAGCTGCAGGAGCAGCAGAGGGAGCAGACAGTTGAAGTAGAAGTATAAGCCAGGCAGCAAGTAACACGGAACCGAAGCGCCTCTTGACAGCTAACAAGCAAACGGAAGGCATTAGAAACAGCTCACCAGAACCAGAACTAGAACCAGAATCCAACTACAAGATACGCAGATACATATACATCTTGAAGAGGTGGGTGGGTGGAGCAACTGTGGGATAGTTCGAGAGTTCTACAAGAATGCCAAAAAATCCACTTAAATGCGAGTGCACATCAGGTTTACATTGGGTGTGGTGTGAAGGGGCGTCTGTCTGTACACGAGTATCCAAGAGTCTACGACTGTTTGTACCTACGAGTGTCTCTGGTTCTAGTTCTAGTATCTGTATCTGTGCATGGCTAAGGGTCCCAGGCTCTATTTGTATGGGTCTGCCTGAATCTGTAAGATTGTTTTGGGGTCTGTGTGTATATCACGTACATTTATCTTTGTGTCGTTTTGGCCAGCACTTAAGCCACACTAAAACACCAACACCACGACACGCACTCTCCACCCCACTCTCCCCCACACATACATTAAAATCTTTCTTCTGAGCGGGAGAGAGCATTCATGCCATTCCCGTTAGCGCCGTAATGAAACGCAACGGGAACTCCTATTGAGGGGGATTGGGAAATGGTTTGGTAGTGTGCGGACTCCCTGGCCCTTGGCCAAAAAAGCCAGTGGCCCTAGGCTTCATTTGCTTCATTTCATGAAAGCATCTCTTGGATACGCACACAAACACACACAAATACATGCTATGGCCTGCTCTCCGCTGCGAACATTCCGCATTTGGTACTCGGCACTTGGCACGGGCGTATATTGAATTTGTATTTATGATCTGCCCATAAAATACAATAACACCACTAAAATGGCTGCATCGAATGCGCCAGATATGCTGGAGAAGTGAGAGCTAGCCGAATAGGGAATGCTCTGATTGAGGAGGGAAGGGAATTTAAGGGAAGAGAATGAAAGAAAGATTTTAAGTAGGGTCCCGAAGCGAGCTGGGAACATAAACTGGAAGATATAAATGTTATATTAAAACTAATGAAATATTGGAAATATTCGTTAAGAATTTTCCAAGAATTTTTCTTCTTTTCCACGTATTTTACTTGGTTTAAGGTTAACCTCTTTCTGGCAGAAAATCAATGCGTTGATCCATGGTTTTGTAAAGTAAAATTGCTGTTTTCTGTTATGCAAATTCTTAGTGCAAAAAATATTCAAAAATGTTATGCCTTTATTTTCTCATTTAATGACAGTGAGCCCCAGAAAATTTGATCCGTTACGGCCAAGATTATGCGAAAGTCTGAGTACCTTTTCAACGCCCTTTCCTAGTTACCATTATCCCCCTTGCTCTGGTTGTTGTGCCTGTGCCCCACACCAACAACTACACTGAAATGGCCATCATACCCTTATAATAGTACTCGTAGCGAGCACCACTCCAACAGCCTGAAAACGCATCTTATGGCTACATTTGTGTTCATTCCGCACGTTCAGACGGACGTCGACGTCTCCATCCCACGACTCCCACAGCTTGGAACTACTCCTTGGCCGTATGCCGTGTACAGTGAACAGTGTACGGTGTGTGCCAGGTCCCATGTCCATGTCCTGTTGCTTGCGGTTTACTATTTTATGCCATTATATAGCCGAGAGTTCGGTTTGCCGAGTGGCATAAATTTATTTTGGTATCGAGAACAGCAAATGGCGAATGGCGGCTACGGCGACAGCGACGGCGACGGCGATGGCAAACGGAAATTACCATTTTATTATTGCAGGCACTGGCGCTGGGCTGGGTCATGGTCGATGCCCAACACTCAAACCAGAAGCAAACCAAACCAATCCAACCCTTGGGACTGCCACTGGATGAGCCTTATTGAATTCACATTAAAATTGGTAATGGATATATGCAGATACACGAACACAGACTGCTGCACAGATGCAGATACATAAAGAGAGCGAGTGGGGCTATGCTGGGGCTGCATACACACACACACACACCCACACACACATATGTATTTGTGTACATTTATTTATGCCAGTGTTTGTGTTACAATATTATGCCAGAGGGCTTAAGTTCGTGTATGAGGCCGTATGATAGGTTAAGTGCCAGTTATGGTCTGGATTTTGATGTCTGATAGAGAAGGACGTGTGGGCAGAGGGCGTATGTGATTGCGAGTGTGATTGAGGGATTGTGGGAAAATGGTGCATGGCTTAGTAGAAGCTTATGGGTTGGGAATAATGGTCTTCTCATTATCGTCCCAGCGGATGCCATCACCGCATGCCTGAAGATCATCTTCAGCATCCTCAGCTACATTTTCAGCTACATCAGCAGCTACGTCTTCCTCGGGAACATCTAGAAGGGCATCCCCTGCAGCTTGTTCATCGGTTTCGATGAGCTCCCCGGCAACACCGAAGCAGTCGTCCAGTCGTGCGTTCCATTCTTGCAAACTCTTCGTAACATTTTTATTCTCGCGCCTCGCTTCTGCTGAAATTATTTCGGTGAGTTCATGGCCCGACCACCTGGCGAATCTGCCAGTCGGACCAAAGTATTCGCTTCCATGCGAAACATCGTAGACAACGTTTCGCAAGGCCACCAGATATCGGCCGTCCTTATTGTTGCAATTGAATTCGGCGAGCAGCTTCTTGGTCAGCATGAGGTTACGCAGCGGCTCGATCAATAGTGTGTGGCCAGCATCGCAGTAGTCCTGCTCGTCGTAGGTGTCCTGGTTGAAACGCATCCGCCTAAAGATCAAATACCCTACCACGACCGTGGCCGCTATAATGGTGTGCACCGAGGTAGCTGCCTCACGAAACTGCTGGCTCCAAAGCTTATCCAAAACAGATGACATTTTTGTGAAATAATTTCGTTCCAGAAAAACTACTTCTAGCACGATTTGTCCAGCTCTGAATCGACAGTCTTTTTTGAACAGAAACAAACAGACTACTGGGTGCAAGTTATTTTTTGATTTTAATGTCTCTCCCGGAAGGGACTGTCTACTATTTCGCTATTCAAGGAACTAAATGAAATTAGTTTTGATTGAGTGGAAAATAAGTAAATAAATATACAAAATATAAACAGTTTTCAATGGGGAAAGTATCAACAATTTCTACTACCTCTAATCTTATGATTTACTTTTCTTTAATTATACCTAAGAACCTTCCTAACTTAACACACTGAACAAAAATATTTCAACAAGACTTCACGACAAAAGCCAAGAGAGTTCGCACCTCCGTTTGCCTCTATCCTCTTTCTCTCTCCTTACTAATCTCCAATACTTTTGTTTTGTTTTTTGCTTTCCCCCATGCAACCGTCAGGTCTGGTGGTCGCCCTGTCCGAGCAGAGAGTGTCCGGAGGAGCCTGAGCTGGAATTGGCCGTGCATCAATGCGTTGACTATTGTTTGATGCAAGAGCAAGTTAATCCTCAGCTCTATACCAATACGCCGGCGTATGATGTTTATCCAACGGCAACAACAAGAACAACAAAGGGAGCAGCTACTAGGACATCAACCTCAACAACAGAGAGGATTACAACAACAACAACTGGAATGAGCACATCGAGCAGCACGGGGTATGCCACAATAGAGTCAGAGTCGGAGACGGAGGCAGCCTCCACATCAACATCAACATCAACATCGCCCACAACAACCACATCAACTACAACCACTACATCGCCGGCATCATCATTACCAGCATTATTCGCAACGCAAACGAGAAGCAGATACCAAGAAGTACTTAATATGTCATCGACCATGTTCCCGCCACTGGAGAATGCATCAGCCATGTCGTTGGTGGTGGCAAAGGATACCGAGGAGCAGCAGGCAACGTCAGCTGAATTGTCAGCCATGTCCATGCAGGGATTGAATTGTAAGTGACATGATGAACCCTTCTTTGAATCATACCAATCTAGCTCCCACACGCCGACTGACCACAGGCATTATTATCATCGTAACTTGGTTTCTGCTGGGTGGCTCTGTTGTTCTTCTTTTCAGTTAGCCTCTCCTCCAACTCCAACTCCAACTCCAACTCCAACTCCAACTCCAACCATTCATCGAAGACCGTGTCCGTGTCCATGTCTGTGTTCATGTCCATGTCCATGTCCCCTGTCCATGTCCCCTGTCCATGTCCATGTCCGTATCCTTGTTCATGCCCCTGTCCGTGTGTGTTTTACTTTTATTAGTTTGTTTTTTTCCGTCTTTTGTGCAATGGAAGCAAGGACCAGGGAGGCAGCAGGCAGGAGCAGCAGTAGAAGCAGAACCAGAGCTTGTGGGTGGGTAAAAACTTGCACCATAAAAGCCAAAGACCGAGTCGACTCTCTATGAAACTAGTAGTAACAAAAAAATATAAGTATAATTCAACCTGTCCCACTCTGCTTGTGGATTGTGGCTGTGCGTTGGTCGGGTGGTTGGGTGGTTGGGTGGTGCTGCGGAGTGGGAGTGATTGTCATTAAGGCCTGACGTTTTGTGTGGAGCCAAAGTTTACGGTGGCAAAAGTTTTTTTCCAATTCTGTAGGAAAAACTTCACAAAAGGCGTTTTTATTTCATATTATTAAAAGTGTGTGACAATGGTGAATGGTTGATGGCTAATGGAGGAGTGAAAATGCACATGAAAAGATCGTAGATGATGCCAGATAATGGAAGAAAGAGATTGCTATTATTCTTGGAATATTTTTGGAGGTTAAAAATGTGGAAAAAAATATAAAAAAATTCCATAAGTCAAGGAAGGAGTTATTCTTCTATAAAATAAATAATTGTACGCTTGCAAATCTTATTTATATTTATACTTATTATATAACTGGTGCAGACCCTCGAAAGCCTTCCTAATATCTCACATCACATTTCTGTGCCTCCTCTTCCTCTTGTGCCGCAATCATAAGTCAGACGTCAGTTGTTTGCAAAACTTCCTGCTCCTAAAGCACCCGTAATGCACACAAAACACATTCAAAAAAAGTTTGCTAATGTCCTGCCCAGAAATCACAATGTGAGAATTCCCTGGAGAGGAGCTTGGGCCACCCCTGCGAAGCTGACAAAAGTGCATAACTAACTAAACATGATGCCATTACTGGGGCCTGTACACTTGACACTTGGCACAATTGGAAATTGGTCATGCATGGCCAGCTCGAGCGACAGGACAGGCAACGGCACAGGGACAGAAACAGAGACAGGAACAGGGCCCGGTACAGAGACAGTTTCGACCAAGTTTAGATCGCCTTGGGGGTACAGCAGCAGTAGCAGCTCCAGCAGCACACGAAAAGCTCCAAAGCAATTTTCCTGCCTGTCTGATTATGGGAAAAAACTTACTCTTCTCTCGCCCACTCTCTTTGACAGCCTCCACAGACGGCAGCAACCAGCAGCAGCCTGTGAAGAGCAGCAGCTGGGTTCACTCGGACAATGAGGATGCCACCTACTTTATGCTGCAGATGCATCCCGACCTCGCCGATCCCACCGAGCAGCTGGGCATGGAAATCGAGCAGGATGCCAATGAAACAGTCACCGATATTCTACAGCGTTTCGGCAAGGAGCGGCTGGTCATGGGCAACATCAATCTCACGGACATGGACGATCTCGATCTCCGCTGCGGTGGCCTCGTCCGACGTTCGAACATCTCCGAAATGGGACCCGAGGCCGTGCAGTGTATGATGCAGCGTTGCACCTTCACCTTGAATGCGCCAGAGATCTGCCCGCCGGACTACAAGGAAACAGATGAAACAATCTTTTGGGTTTACTTTTTGTTAAGGTAAGTTTTTTCAGGAGTGCCATGAAGCTCTTACAACTACTTGCTCTTTGCTCTCTTCACAGATTTTTGGCCACTACAATGTTGTCGGCTGGCGTCACCATAATGGATCCCATAGCCCTGACAATGATTGAGAAGTTTGGTGGTGACTTTGGACGCGAGCGTTTGTTCTCCAGCATTGGCATGGCCATATTCTCACCGATAACTGGCATTATGATTGATTATTCATCGCGGGGTCTGGGCTACACAGACTATTCGGCGGCCTTCTATACGTACGATGTGCTGCTGGTGATATCGACCATGTCGGTGCTGATGATGCCGTTGGGCGAGAAACTGCCAGCGGATAATGTGTTTAGGGATTTGTGGAATCTACTGAAGATGCCCCACGTAATTGCCTTTATTATATTCCTGTTTGTTCTCGGCAACTTTTGGGGCTTCATCGAGAGCTTTCTCTTTCTGTACCTCAAGGAGCTGGGCGCACCCAACTATCTGCTGGGTGAGTTCTTGTCGATGTCATTAGTGGTTTGCTCTTTTTTGTTTTATTTGTGATTGCATTTGCGCATTTGGGTTTGATTCCTTTTACAGGCATCACCATTACGGTGGGCACTGTGAGCAGTATACCCTTCCTGTACGGAGCGGAGAAAATCACACGAATCTTTGGTCACGTTAATTTGATTATCATTGCTTTCTTCTCGCATGCCGGACGACTGGTTGGCTATTCCTTTATCGAGTGAGTGCGCGGGGAATCGATGTCTGGCTAATGCAATTTCAAATTGAATTACCTTCTTGTGCGTAGGAATGCCTGGTGGTGCTTCCCCTTCGAGGCCATGGAGTCGTTATCCTGCCATCTCATGTGGGTGGCCGCTGCCACATACTGCTCCATTCTGGCGCCCAAAAGTTTGCTCGCCACTCTCATTGGTGTACTCGGCATGGCCCATTTCAGTCTGGGTATGTTTCCTTCGCTCTAATGAGGCACTTTCACTTTCACTCACATGTGATCACATTTTGCCATTCTGTTCTGTACTGTCCTGTCCCCCAGGTCGAGGCAGTGGCAGCTTCACTGGCGGCCTGCTCATCGGCCAGTTTGGCACTCGAGATGCCTTTCGGTATATGGGCCTGCTGGCCGTTGTCGGTGGCATTGCCTATGGCCTGCTCCATTTGATTTGGCTGCGTAAATTCGATCACACTACCGAGGACTCTGAGGAGGAGGCCGAGGCCGTTGAGGCTGGCGAAACGGAGAAGCTGACTGAGCCAGCTACCAAAGAGCAGGGCACTTCCATGTCCCTGGAACGTTTGAGTCTGATGATTAAGTACAATCAGATTGGCAGTTTGTCATCGTTGCCCAGGGGATCAAGGGTAAGTTTTTCGGGCGGTCCACACTTAAACAGAGGCTCTTAGTTTCACATACTTCACTTTCCTAAGAACTACACCCCTAATTCAAATCTAAATCTTCAATATTTCCATGCATAACTTCTAATTAAAAATTGATATATCTGCCAGGCTGATATCCATGACCATTTGTCAGTGCGTCGCAGCAGCTACAATGTGGAGTCTTTGAGAGGCGTGCCACGGCACGGCGTCATCGGGAGCAGTGCCTCGAAGGTGGATATTCTGCGTTCGGCACTCGAAATCAATCACAAGTCCTCGAACAACTCCATGCTGAGCAAGGCTGATAACAAGACGTCGAATCAATCACTGGGCCGCAACCGTGCCGACAGTGCCCCAAAATTGAATCACAGTAATCTGAAGAACATTTCCCAGCCCGCCCTGGAGGGTGTTGTGCTCGAGGTGAGTCCTCGCTCTCCCCCCACATTCTCTCCCCTGTCCCGTGTGTATCCGTGTGTGAATCTATGTACTGGAAATGCTCAAGTGTGCGTGTGTGTGTGTGTGTGTGGGGTTGTATCTCCGCTGATTGCTGTCAATTGTTTTGATTTCAGCTTTTGTTGTGGGGTTTTGCTTGGTTCTTGTTTGGTTTTTAAATACCCAACATCTGTTGCCACAATAACTTTTTAGCATACGGCCAAGTGTCCTTTGTTGCTTCCTGTCTTTCGGGGTTTTACGTGTGTGTGCGTGTGTGTTTGTGCCTTGACAACCGGATGCCGGGGCTCAACTGCATCCGCTTTAGGGCACGGCTCCGTTGTTCTCCGTTTTAGAGCAGGCAACAGGGAGATTGGGTGGCGGGGCGGGCTCATCTGGGAGGTTATTTTGTGTGTTTGTGTTGTTTTCTATGTGTGTTTGGCATTCGGTTGCCTTTGTTGAATGGTCGTTTCTTTTGATGCCGCTCCAATGGATTCGATTTCTCGTTGCTTTTCTTTGCTCCTGGCACTCCCACTCCCACTCCCACTGCCACGGCTCGGTCTAAATGCTGTCGAACTCGAACTGGAGTCGGCTTTATTGGTTTTTGTTTTCAACGCAAACATATGCGCCACAGGGGCACCATTTTGCCAATTCAGTTGCCGAGCAGCAGCCAGAACCACCAGAACTTTAAAAATGCTCCACCCACTTTCGGCTGGGGAATTGGAAGAAGCTTAAAACTTTGTTGTACTTAGAGCCGCTTTGTAGGTCGTAAATTGTAGTTCACTTTTTATGTATGTCTGTAAAGAATTGGGTAATGGAAGAAATTAAGGTGCAAAGACTTTTCTGAGTGTCTGGAGCTGTCAAAAAAGTATTAAAAAATATCTCAATAATGGTCCCTTTTTTGTAGGAGCATTTTGTAGCGTTTCAGCCCAAGTTTTGCCCTTAACATAACTTTACTTTTTCTTACGATTAGTCTCTCTTCAGAACTCAGTTTCAAAGCTCTTCTACGTTTTTCTCTTCCACCACAATTTATTGCAGAGAGAAACTTCAATTGAAATTGCAATCGAACAAACTATAAACAATTTCAGCTGCCTTGTCCTTTAATTAAAACTTTCCAATGATAAATGTAATCCATACCATTGATTTTAGCTGGGCGAGCCGAAACCCTACCGTTCGGTGCTCTCTTTGCTCATATGCTCTTTCCACTCACTCAGCTATCCGCTCCACTCATAAAACTTTCTACCCTCGGTCTCTACTTGTATACTATGTGTAAGGCTTGTCAAAGTTAATATCATAATTAATTTTCAATGCTTTGAAGCAAAGCTTTTATGGCAACCAGGCAACCGTAATTCAATAAATCAAATGTGGTTGCAGCCAAAGAGAATTGCTGCAGGGGGGCACAGAAAACGAACAGCAAAGAGCGAAAAATAGCAACCAACAAATTAATGAATTTATGAACAAGACAAAGTTTTGCCTTTTGCTCCCTGCGACTGTGCAAAACAGCAACCAACTGATGCGAGAACAGACCCAACTGACAGTTTGGACCATACCATACACATCACTGAACTTAACTGAACTGAACTGAACAAAGCAAACAAAGCCAAAGCAAAAACCAAAGCACAGAGTTCACTTCTGTCATTAAACAAGAAAAATAAATAGGGGCGAAAGAGTTTTGAAACCTCAGCAGGGAGTTGTTCCTCCATCCGGAGTTGATAGAACCCGTCCGTCGTTTGCAAATTGCAGGCCAGTAGTTCAGATCGCAGCAACCCATTCCCAATCCTTGAACCCGGAAGCCATTCCCAGCCAAAAACTTTGCTTTGGCAAAATAAATTTTGTGCAAAACGGGAGAGCAGAGGACTTCCCATTTCGATATTCGTATGAGTGTGTGCCAATGTGTGGGTGTGTCTGAATGAGTGCATCTTTTTTTCTCTCTCTCTCTCTCTCTCTCTATATATATATATAAATGTACTTGTATATGGATAATATATGCTATAGCCAAAAATGCCATTCGCATACAAACAGGGCGTGGAATCAACATTTTTCCCCAGCCGCATGAAAAAGTATCCAAGTGGTTTGTTAACTTCAATACCCGCTGTGGATTTATCCGTAATACCCAGCTCCATGTTAATGGTAATGTACAAGAATCCAACAGAAACAAAAACATTCGAAAAAAAGTACTGTAATAAAAGCAACAACAAAAAACGAAAAACTATGCATGGAATGACGAGTGCAGAAATACCCTTTTTTTTTGGCAGTAAAAAACTATTAGCAAAGGAATTTATATTTTTTATTTGAGCGGCAAGGAAAATGCCAGAATGCATTAAAAGTAATTTTTGTATAGAATAAAGCTCTTAGCTTGAATGTAATTATATTCAGAATTCAGTATCGTTGAAAATTTCTGCGCTTCTTTGACTATTTGCCAACAATGCGACCTTATCGATATGACCTTTCTGCCAAAAACAAAAAAGGGTACTTCAGCACACAAACATATGTAACTGCAAATGCATTGCATGTCCTTCTCAGTCCTGTTCTGGGTTGTTCGGGGATGCATGCGCCCTAAAGTATGCAGCACTGAATACGAATAAACAGAGGAGCCAGCAGAACGAAGGAACAGCAGAACAGTGGCTGCAACACAGCACAAGAGGCAACATCGAGTGGCAGCATCAGCAGCAGAACGGCATCATCCGCCAAGATATTGCCCACTCACTGGGCCGGGCAGGAGGGAGGCAGAATGCAATGGCATGTACAGTTCCCATTGCTGCTTGTTCTCTTTTTTTTTGCTGTTTTATGGGGTGGTTTTTGGGTGGAACACTTTTTTGGGGAAGAAACGAGGGGCTTCGAGGAGAGCGGTTCATGGGTCGCAGTTTGCCAAGCCATCCGGGCATTAAGTTATTTCGTTGAATTAAAGCCCGCACTTGCGCCATTTGACTTTTGGGCATCACTTGTTTTTATGTGCATAACCCACAAAAACCCAACACCCCATGCTCACAGTCCACATGCCACATGGCCCCCATCGTTTTTGCATTTCCTTTCCTCTCTCTCTCTCTCTCTCTCCTCTGATGCCTTTGCTTCCTCTGCTGCACGCTTAGTTGAGTTTAGTTTAATTTTGCACACTCGTCGAGCAATTTGAGCTCGCTCCTCACATCTCATCACATCGCATTTAGCATTATATTTTCTTCTTTAATTTTTTGTTTTTAGGTTTTTATTCACAGCTCTTTAGTCTTTGGGTAACTTTGAATAATGTCCTTTTTGTTCTATGGCAATTTTTATTTTTTTTTTTACCCTCTGATTTTTGTTTAGGTTTTACGCCAAATGATTTGCTGTGGAACTTAATTCAAGTTGACAAAAAGGGAATAGCAATGGCAGCTGTTGCAAAAAGCAACAATGTCTGGTTTTCCATTTGTTTCGAGGGGTGTGTGGTTACAGCGGGAGGTAGAGCTTGATGGGTGGCAAATATCTGTGGGTCGTCGGGTGGGGATACAGGAATGTGGATGGGATGTGGATGGATGAGCGTAAAAGAACAGCATAGCCATAGAACAAACAAACAAGGCAAAAGCATAGCAAAAGGCAACGTCTGTTCGAATGTGGCAAATGATTTGAAACTTTGAAATCTACAGTGTGGCCAAGCACGATTTGTGGGTTAAAATAAAAGTAAATTTCGCTCGCTCCGCGCTCTCAGAGAGTTATAATAGAAACTGCTAACAGCTTGCGGTAACAGCGTTTTCAGAGTGTGATAACAGCAAACGGTTACAGCTGGCGCTAACAGCGAGTGGTTACAGCCAGCTGCTGCATTGATCGGTAACAGACTGTTAATGGAGCTGCATGTGGAAGCAAACAAACTGTTAACGTGGTATGTTAACAGATCTGTGCCTCTCGCGAGCTGCTGTCCTGAACAAAAGAGAAAGAAAAGAAAACGCAAAGAAAGAAATTTCTAAAAATTATTCGAAAACTGTAGGTTTTCTTGCAGTATTATAAAATAACTAATTTTCACATCACCAACTTTAAATTTCTTTAAAATAAAAAGTACTTTGCTTAATATTTCTTTCATTCATTGCCCTCGAACCACTATTCAGTGCCTGCCATAACAGGAACAACAAGCATACCAATCGCATTCTCAATATTTTACTATTGCCAAGGCACGTATGTACGTACATATGAACATATGTATGCATGCATGTATGTACAAATGAATGAATGTATGAATGTATGTTGTAACTTGCTTCTTCGATTTCCTGTTTGTTCTCTCTACTGCTATTGCTTCTGCTTTCCAGCTAGAAAATATTTCCCATATTCCTCCACACACACACAAGCACAAAAAAGACCGCACACACACAAACATTGGCACCACTTTTTGCTGGTATTATTTTTATTTCTTTGGCTATGAAAACGATTTATCGATGTGTAAGAGGAAGCGGTGGAAAAAAAAGCGGAGAAAGAAAGAAATATTTATAGGAATGATCACAAAATGAATGCCACGTAATGCGATGCTGTTGGCAACATTTGTCATTGTTGATTTTGGCCAGAAAGGACTTTATATCCCAGCATTCATACGCGTCTACTCGAGTTTGTACTCGCACATAAATATGTACATATATCGAGGCCAATAACTTCTTCAACATAACGCACAAAAAGTGAACGCGAAATTGCGCGTAAGTAATGCCCATTGTGAGTCCCGTGACGAGGGGGAACAAGATGGGGCGTGAGTCAGGGAAGGCGTTGGGGTGGTGGCTAGAGTCGAAGCAACAGAGGGAGCTGTAGGTGCAGAAAGCAAAAAGAAAAAGTGGAAGCCAAACAATGGAATGGAAACAAAAGCAGCACAAAATGAATCGGGTGGGTGAGGAGGGGAGAAACATTATAGAAATTCTGGTCGGTCCCTGTACTACAGAGAAAGGAGGGTGCATCCTTCGGCCTTCCCTCTCTTTTCCAACCACACATGGCACTTAAGATGCGCATTTCTATAAAGAGTGGTACCTCCACACATACACATTTGTGTATATACATATGTGGGTGTATGAATGTTTGTTGGGAAAACTTTTGTGCATTCAACTGCAAGGCCTCTGTACCCTCCTTTTTCGCCGGCAGCCTGCAGCGTTTTAATAAAAAGCCAAACAACAAGAAAGCAACGCCCGATGCATTGCGAATTATCCAAAAAGTTTGATGACGTGGAAATGCCTTTCTACAATACACCAACCAGCAGCCGAGCGAACAAAAAAATAACACCAACCGGCGATTTCGTTGCAATTCAGTCGTGCATATGCGGGAGTAACTCATCCGGAATGCTTATGAAATGCAGCAGAAATCGAGTGTTGGCTAGAAAAAAGTACACATCATTTGGCATTCTGGACAGGAAAAGGAGTACACTACAATTTATATGTGTGTGGCAGGATGGGGGATACCCTGAAGATGGTTGAATGAGTTTGGGAGATGGTTTTATGTCAAGGGAATGGGATAGCTATTGATACGTTATGCATATACATATAAGAATTGTTAGACCACATTTGCATTCTACATAAATAATTAATCCAATGAGAGTGAAAAGAGTTCCAAGTTTCATCTGCAAAACAGACTCCATCTTTATTGCATTATTTACCACCAAATCAATTTATTCCAAATTATCCAAAACAAACAGATAGCTCATAAAAAACATTCACTTTTAGACCTTTGTGTGTAGCCAAACAAACCTCCATCAAAGCATTTACCCAACCCAAAACCCAGTGGCTGCAACTCCATTAAATATTATTTATTGGCCACTTAAAATTTCCATGTTTAAACTGAAATAAGCATGCATGTTGATTATACTTTCCCGCATGTGCATGAAAGCCATCGAGAGCATTGAGGAAAAAACTAAAAACAAGTTAAGTGAGTAAATTGTAAATTGCACTCCACGAGTACCACAGAGACCAACACACGATTGCGCACAGAGTTTTGGGAATGCTGTTTTCAGTTCTGTTCTCTTTTAAGTACCCTTGCAGAGAGTATTCAAGTTTTTGCACTTTTGAATAGAAAGCATTTCTGGCAGTTTTAGTTTAGATAAGCAGCAAGAGCACAGAGTAATTATAGCCAGGTCCGTGTGTCCGTGTGTCCGTGTTTGCTTTCTTCATTAATGCCCTCTCTCAACGGATCTGCAAGGGTATCTACAACGTCGCCTCCTATAAGCACTATAATCCCTCCTTTATTGTTTAGCTTATGTTTTTATTTTATTTGCAATTGGTTGGTTAATTTTAAAGCTCGTTATGGAATTGGTTTTTGCACAAACTCTACCTTTTTAATTGCTGAATGAATGTGTGGCAGAGTGGAAAAACGAAATGTGTGTGGTTTGGTTGAATGTACGCGTGTGTCAGCACACAAACTGCAGCCACTGTGCAGTGCAAATATTTAGCATGACTTATTGTTGTATGTTGCGAATTGTTCTGGCATGTGGCATGGCATTGACATAGCTTACGTATTTGGATGTTAAAATGTTGCTCACTCACATCTCCATTTCGTTTCGCAGGACCAAGAGGGTCGCAAGGTCATACCCGAGGAGACAGAGCTGCATACCTCAAAGACCACGGTAAGTCTGGGGGAGGCGGAAAAGGTGGAGCCACCACAGCAATCCAATGGGAATGGCAGTGGGCAGAGCCCGCAGGCGACGAAACCGCAGCAGCAGCAGCAGCAGCAGCAGGAGGATGACAAAACTGATGCCACCTGATGGTGAACACAAATCTCTAACCAGCCCCAACGTGGCGTATGAGTGATATTAATAAACCAAAAGCGAAGGAAAAACAACTAACGTGAAATCCAATTTAGAGAAGAAAAAAACCAAAACTATTGTCTAGTTTTACTCGTGTGTGTTATGTTATATAAATGTATATGTCTATATGAAATAAACCAAATGTTGTTAGAGACAGAAAATATGAATTCAATTTTACTCCCCCAACATTTATTGCTGATTTAATTAAAGTCATAACGCTATTTCGCTGGATTTTCCACATTTATTTTGCTGATTTGCTTAAAAATTAAATTGTAATTGCCCCAAAACGCCGACTGTTTTGTCATAATTTCTCTTTAAAAATGTAGCAATTTTGTTTACATAATTTTCATACATATGTATATTTTTATCTGCTCTGGTGAGTGTCTGTCTCCTTAGGCTAAGGCTTTTAATTAAATGTATTTCATTTGTATTTATGTTGCGTTTTTTTTTTTGTATTTCTTATTTTCGTTTGGTTTTGCCTCATTTTATCGTCATTAATTACTTAATATAGCATTTTAATTACAAACTCATTTGATACGGCATTCC
The DNA here is from genome assembly GCF_900245975.1 of Drosophila guanche. Lineage (NCBI taxonomy): Eukaryota > Metazoa > Arthropoda > Insecta > Diptera > Drosophilidae > Drosophila > Drosophila guanche. The sequence continues at coordinate 3,841,362 of NW_022995746.1, forward strand.
AAAAGTTCCACAATTATTATTGATGCAAAAGATTGGCTCTCAATGGAATTTCCATTTCAATTTATTTCACTTATTAATTTAAGTATTACTCTGTTGTTGTTGCTGCATTTTTTGTCTGTTAGATTTTAATCAATTATTGAGTGAAACTTTGTGTCATTCTCTTTTGCCAATTGATTATCATGAATATCCATATGCTAAATGTGGCAAACACACACACACACGCTCAACCAATCCATAGTTACACAATCATTTATGGAAATGACTTCGAAACGTATATTATTTATGCACAAAAAACATATTAACTTTTGTCGCAAACATTTTTAATTTATGCTAATTAATTTTCACTAACAACATTTGAGTGCTAATTCATATGCCAAGGCAAATGCAAATGCAAATGCAAATGCAAATACCCAAAAACCAAATTCAGTTAGCCAGCAATAATCTCTGATATCTGCACCGACTAAATTGAGTTTATAACACTCACCTATAGCTGCACTTCCTGTCCCCTGCCCCCTGCCCCCTGCCCACACTCTGCTGTCATCCATCGATAAACACTATTTGTTGCCATGGCAAAATTAATTAAAACTAAACTAAACATCATTTCCTAAAATTAGTTGATATAATTCCAATATTTGGGACACATTCAAGAGGAAATTGATTTCTGTAGCATTATTTAATATCGTTTGGAGCATCACATCACTCCCACTGCGGTTCTCAATGGAATGTCCCTTCTCTATGATTATTCTTTAACTAATTGCAAACATTTGCAAATGAAAATGCGGTGAAAATAAAGCCCAAAAATGGATATGCAGATGCCATAAAATAATATCCATTGCTGTTTTTCATTAGTTTCTTGTAGCTTTTGTTGGAAACATTTTAGAAATGAATTACAGTGGGTTTCTGATGAAGAGTCAGAAAATATCCTGTGCATATATTAGATTCTTCGCATAAACAGCAAACCCTTCCCCAGAGTTTTTTCCTTTGTTTCGTTGACTGTCTCCATGCTGTTGCTAATGTCCATTGCTAAATATGAATTTGCATTACAAATTTCATGACAACAATTAGCTAAGAGCATTCCGTATTCTGACTCTCCACCTGCTAGCCATAAAATTATTTCACATGAGCAGCGAGACATGCGAGTAAATTGAAGTTGCAACATGTCTGGCAAGTCCGCACATAAATGTGCAAAATTCATACATATAATAAGCTAACGCAGATGGCCACAGAAATGGCGCAGGATTAATGCAGGTATATTAAACATTTACATAACTCAAGATTATCTGCAGGCAGTCCATTCCAGTCTCTGCCACTGCCACTGCCTTTGCCTTGGATATTTCCCTTGCGGCTTTTGTTTCATAATCAAACATTATCATTTTATAGTCTGTAAATCTATGTGTGTGTGTGTGTATATATTTGTTTTGGGCGTGTGTGCGTTTTGGCCAAAATAAACCTTGATTAACAAGTTAGCTAAGCCTATTTATGCCAGAGAGATACATGTATTAATCATAGATATTTGTGTTTGCATTAGTTGGAATCATAATCATAAAGTCAATTATGCCACCCATCCACCCGACCGACACTCCGTCCTCCGTCCATTTCGTTTAGTTCACTTTTAGGCATGGTTTAATTTTAATTTAGTTTATTATTATCGAATACTGTTCAATATTTGGAATATTCAACGAGTAGCATCAAAGTTAATTACACACTCCTACCCAGGGCGTGCCCCACACACCGCCCCACCCACAAATAACCACTCCTCAATGCGTGTGGCTCCGATCAGTGCGTGGCGTAAACTTTACCAACCATTCACCGTTCCCATCCAATTCTCACTGAATCAACGGTGAGTGCTGCGAGTTCTCCACGGTGTAGTACATGTCGTTCTCAAGGTTCATGGCCAGGTGCCGCTGGAAAGGTCGCTCCTGCAGTTGTCCACCACCAGCACAGTTGTTGCCACCGCCAGTGGCACCACCGCCACCGCCACAGCCCAGCGTGGTCTGTGTCTGTGTCTGTGCCTGTGGGTGGCTGGGCAAGTGGCGCATTGAGTGCGTCGTCGCTCCAGTCAGGCTTCCTCGCTGCGCTCCACCGCCGGATGGTCCTGCTGCACCGCCACCGCTACTGCTGCTGGTGCCGGGCTGGCCAGGACCATTAAGACCCTTGCCACTCAGCCAATGTTTATTGAGTTTGCCCTGCATTTTGGGGCGTCGACTGAAACCCAAAATGGGTATAAACGAGGTGGAACGTGTGGAGAATTTGCGATACGTCTGGTTGACCTTGCAGTGACAAATGGTGACCTGCAAAGCGAATGGAAAGTGTTTTTGGTCTCCTAGTAAATGGTCATAGACATTTGATATGTGGAATTTACACTGTGTGTTCGAGTGTGAGATATACAAAATTAAGCTCAAGGCCAGCTCAAGTCTGTTAAAGTCTGAACAAAAAAATGCCAGAGGCATCCATGTTCAGGTATCAATTTCCTTCTTTAAGTGCTGCCTGAATCTCGGAAGGGAATAACTTAATTTAAAGCTGAATTATTAATGTGACCCGCACAGGGATACTCGCTCGCTAGCTATCCATTTCACTGGAGGTGGAAGTGAAACCCCTTTGGGTTACTATAAATTGGCAAAGAGCTGCTTTGCCGCCTCCAGTTGAAGTAACACACACATTGAGTGCGATCGGAGCCGACCAGGGCAAACGACTGCATAAATTTGCATCTGCTTTAAGCTCGACCCAATTCGAGGATTGAGAACTTTTGGGTTAAAGCCCTGTGCTGTAACTCGACTCCATTCGACACGACATTCGACGACCGAACAGTTTCCGTGGCTTTTCCATGTAGCTGCCGACAACGAAATGAATATGCAATGCCATTTCGCGCACTTTGCATAACCGCAAAGTACAATTTCCCCCGTTGGTCACGGGGACCTTGTGCGGCCGGTACACCCAACCATCTCTGCGGAACACTACACCTACCGATTCCTCTGTGTGTGTGTGTGTGTGTGTCTGTTTGGGTGTCTGTTTGGGTGTGTGTTTTTGGAGTGGAGGAGTGGAGTGGAACTTACCACAACGGCAACGATGAAAATGGCGGCTGCCAGAACTCCGGCCGCAAAATATGCATTATGCAATTCAATGGGACTCTTAAGCACAACCGATGAACCGAAAGTTTTGTCATTAAAATTTCTAGCGTTCGCATCGTCGACAATAAATTCACTGGAGCTAACGACAGTCTCGACCACAAACTCATCTGTAAAGCGGAAAAAGAAGAAAATCCAGAAAGCCGGGAAACAGGAACAGTGAAAAAAACATTAGATAGCGCCACCATCAGGGGGGAAACATATTTTTTGATGACCTTAATCAAGTTAATGACTTTCTGGTCCGGCTGGACCAGGGATTGGACTTTCGACTTACCTTCGCACATGGTTCCGGTGTAGCCAGGACGGCAGGCGCAGTAGAAACTTTCACCGCTGGACCAACAAGTGCCGCCATGGGTACAAGGATTCACTTGGCATTGCTGGAAGTACTGAGAGTTATCATCGCATTGGTTAGGATCCTGTCTTAAAAACGAGACGTGGCCCCTGTCCGACCGCAACCCCCACCTCACTAACAATTACCAGGAGGCTGTCCTCCACCTCGCCTAAGTGTGTGTGTGCGCCTGGCATGGAAAATGTAATTAATTTTGCTGTAGCCGCCGACTGGAAGCCACAATTTCTAGACCCTGCTCCTGCTCCTGCTTCAGACACCGACACCGCCCCCTTAATGACAGTGTTCTCTGGTCCTGATCCCTCCCCCCGACACCCCAACCGGCCCACCGAGCAGGAGCCTCGCGGTTAGTCGGCGTGTCCATCATTTTCACAAAGCTTTAATTATGGCGCCTTGACGCTTAATTTATGTACATTTTGTTAAGTTTTATTTTAGCACCACAAATTATCAAGTCCATTGAGCGTTTATTAAATTCTTTTCGCCTCACCCCACCTCCCGAGCCACTTACTGGTAGTTTCCTCCATTGTTGGCCTTGTCAGTTTTCTGTGAAGAGTGCCCCGGCCAAGCCTTAACAAAGTTAACTTAATTTATGAACCAAGTGATGGGTCGGGCGTCTTTGGGCTTTGCTGTGGAGGATGCACTCCAACTATGATGTAAGATGTGACTACTAATAGGAATGGGAATGGTTTTGGGTGTCCTATAACTTGCAGAAGAGTGAATAAAATATCAATTTCAATTAAAAAACTTCTTGGGAGGACTCAAACCAAGAAACACACAAACTATTCATTTAGTTTGGGGGTAACAGAACATCAAATGGAGAGTAACAAAACACAAACAAGCCAAAGCCGTAAATCAGTTTAAAAATGTACACAACAACCGCAGGAAGAGCAATGAAATTTGGGCAAAAACTACTACAAAAACATATATGAAATTTCATAGCAGTTGTCTAACAAAATTGGCAACAATTACGTTGCAGCTTCTGCTGGTCAAAGTGCACACACGCACACTCATGCAGGCCTGCAGCTGGGAGGGCAAGCAAGCCAACAATTTGTGGCTATTTGCTGGCCTTTTTGCCATGCACATTGCTGCTGCTGCTGCTGCTGCTGCAACACAGATACCGACAGGACATGGATAGACAGCCAGCCAGGAACAGGAAGGCCAAACCCCAAACCCAATCCCGAAAAACCCAAAACCAGACCTAGAGCATTCCCAGGGACTGCATAAATCATGACTTACCGTTCGTGGCATTTGATTACAATCCGGTCCGTTGCGACCTCCTGGGCATTCGCAGCTGAAATCATTTCCATGATCCATGCAGCGATGTCCTTCGGGGCAAGGCTTGTTGGCGCAGAAATCAACCTGAAAAGCAATAAAAAAAGAAAACCAAAAAAATATAGCACAAATCATAGCATATTGAGCAGGACGCCGGGAAGGCGAAACGAAAAAATGTTGAAATAGAAATGAAAGCTTCGCAGAAAGTTCATTACGTATTCAAAAATGTATTTGCCCCAGCATACGTATCTATGGGTTACATTTGCACACATGCACGCGAACGCGCACCCATACCAAGGCAGGAGCAGCCTCATTGCCTATGCATATATGGAGACAGAGAGAGAGACTGAGCCACATCTCTGGTCTGAGAAAATTAAATCAATATCCATTCAAAGATGCCCCGACAACAACAGCAGGCCTGCTGAGAGGTCGCTCCACTGTTACATCGGGGAATTGTCGGCAGATTTGTTACCATTTTAAAATATTGATTATCTCGGGGAATAAAAATCAGCTAATGGGGACTCCTGGGTACGCCTTTGACAAATAATAAAGAAGCTTTTTAAATTGTTTCAGGCCCCTCCTCCACTTAGTGTATTAAACGTTAGAATTGTTGCTAAGAAATAAAATAAAATCAATCTGAAGTTTATCAATAATTTGAAATACTTGTAGAAATATATATTTTTCTTTCGGTTTCCAATACTTAAAGTATAGAAAGTACAGATTGTAGCTTTAACAAGAGTAATCAATAAATGTAGGACGGCATTCCACTTCAACAAACATTTTGTAATATTTTTCCATCTTCTTCGTTCCCAGCTTCGATTTATTGCAAACATCAATAAATTTACTTTTTGTTTTTTGTTTCTATTGTTCACTCACCTTTATTTGGCAACGGTTGCCAGTGTAGCCCTTCGTGCAGTGACACTCGTAGCTGCCAATGTGATCGATGCATTCACCGCCATTCTGACACGGATTCGATTCGCATTCATTATACTCGAAGTTGCACAGCTCCCCGGCGAATCCTGTCAGACACCCAAAGCGAAAGAGTGGTTGAAAAAGGTGGTTGTGGGGAGGTAGGTATACGTAATGTAAATGTGGAAAATAAATGAAATGGAAATTTCAATGAGAAATGCTTTAGCGTTGACTGGCTGTGCGCGACACCCAGAGGGAAAAGATGTCTTAGACGGAGACGCGCTGTCTCGACCGGGACTGGCGTCTTCCACCAGACTTTTCCGGAATTGCCTTAGTCTTTGGTTTCTTTTTTTTTTATATATTTACTTTCATTGTGATTGAGTACGATTTATGTAAATTGTGTTTGTGCCAATGAAATAATTTATGAGCTTTTCGATGTAGATTTTTGATTTGCATCAGAGTTCAATTCGATTTCTCAGGCGAAAATTGATTGTCTTAAAGAAACGCAATTCAGTTGAAATAATAAGAAAATGATTAATAGAAGCGAATATCCTTAGTACAGTACCTCTTCTTGTTAACACCTTAATAGGATTTTGAAATATTTTGAGTAAAAAATTAAATGCAAAAGTCGAATTTTAAATCATTTATAATGCTTAAAACTATTGTTAAAATATTACTCTCGCGATCATCATTGACAGCCATAAGCCTGCTTGAATGCATTATATAAATACGATTCCTTTCAACGGCTTTTCACAATGCGTTTCATATACCAAACTTTTTAAGGCTAGTCATCCGTGTAGCCGAAAGCATTACAAACATCCATTGCAATTCCCAAAACCATAACTCAATTTAGAATAGAACCAGCAATGCCAACAATGATTGTGCGAATTTTCACGATGATAACTTGCAAAATATTGGCATTATGGGAGCGATTTTGCGAGCGAATCAACAAAAGAATGAAGGCAATTTGCGTTTATTTGGGGGAATTGTTCACTCACCTGGCTGACAGAAGCAACGGAAGCCATCCTCCTGATCCACACAGATGCCGTGCACACAGGGCGACGACTCGCACTCGTTCAGGCTGTGCTGGCACAGAGGACCCGTGAAGCCGGGCGTACAATCGCAGCTGCCAGAACGTGGGAATGGAACGAATGGAAGGTACAAAGGTTATACAGGTCGTACAGAATTTCTGAACATGCGACAAAAGTCAACATTTATGAGCAAATACAGACACCGACGGCAGTGGGGCTAGACAGACAACCGCAGAAACAACGGCCACGATAATTGAATGAAAGCTCTGCTCTGTCTATGGCTGTGCGGTGCTGTGCTGTGTGTCTTTGTTTGCCTTGGACTCACCGAAAATGCGTCGAATTGCCAACACAGCTGCCGCCATTCATGCACTCGGCGGGATTGCAGGGATCCGATTCGTATTGACAGTTCTTGCCCGCATATCCTAACAGAAGGAAAGAAGTGGAAAAAAAAACCACCAAAGGGGCATATTAGTAATGGTATTCTATAGCTCTGCTAATTAGCAAAGGCAGAGAGAGAGAGTAATGACCTACCGTATGGACACAGGCACTGATAGGAGTTACCCTCATGACCCTGCGACAGGTCAACACAAATGCCATTGTTGGTACACGGACTGGGGTTACACGCATCGATCTCCTCGCAGTGCGGACCCGCAAAACCGCTGCAACACTGACACTCGTACTCCTCCATGCCGGCGTTCGAGTAGCACACTCCCTTGCCCGAACAATCGGCATTCTCGCCACAATTGTCGGTTTTCGTGGTCACCTTCAGGCGAACACATTGCGCACCCCACAGCTCGGACACCACTAGAAACGGAAAAAGAACAGAAAGGAATGGTAGGAGGAGAGTGTGAAACAGGTAGGGTTTCAAATTAATTAAAGCTACATGAAAACTGGACACACGATGGGTGGTGTTGGGACTTGGTGTCTGCAGAAAAAAATAAATGTTTAATAGCCGCAGGTTGCGGCATAGGCCGAACAGGAACAACAAACAGGACAAGCCGAAAAGGAAAAAAATTGCTCCCTAAAGGCGTCAACCTGTGAGAGGGAGATGCTGTTACAGATTGGTATGGATGAAGATGGAATACTCTTTAGTCTAAGATGATGAATTATGAGATGAAATATGTTTTCGGGAAGGAGAGATGTAATTTGAAGGATTAACTGAGAAACATTAGGATGTGCTGCTCAGAATTTAACAACTCCTCTCCATCAATAGTTTGTTCCTTTGCCAAACTTCAACACAAAATTACGTGTACCCATGGAAAGTAAGTGTATAGGGTCTACTCACCAATTAGCAAGTTAACTCCCTCGGTGAGATCCTTATCATACAACGTAACCAGTTTCCTGCCATCGACCACCAGCGGTGTAATATCCAAGAGGACGCCTTCGGTTACATCGCAATGCTCGTGGCCGGAGCGTGTTACCTGATAGACCTGTGTGGCATGTACCGCGCTGGCAGCATCAACATCGTGGTGGCGCAAAGCAGTAGTTAAAGTAACACAGAAGGTGAGAGAGAGAGAGAAAGACACGTATAGATAGGAGGCAAAGTTAAATGACTTCTGTTTTCTTGTTTAAGTTATAAATATGACCAAAGTCTTCGTGCCTTATTTCCGTTTTATGCTCCATGTTTTCGCACTGTGTAACAGTGAATTTAATTAATTGAAATTTATTTATAAGCAGTAGCGCTCTTCTGCCCTGTTCTAGCGGAAATTAAATAGCACAAAAACGGAAATGAAATTAGTTGAGCGCTGGGCTAGCTGGGCTCGTGAAAGGGTTTATGTTGAGGTTTGTAGTGGGGTTGGAGGCTGGAGGGTTCATTGAGGCTTTTGGGCGTGGTATGGATGGGCCAGATGTACAATAGTTTATTGCCTGCCAACACAAAGCTGCTTAGCAGATGCTTGAAATAATTTATATTATGAAATTATCACATAACAGTGCGCGCCAGCAGTCAGCCGCATTGCTTAGTGCCGCTTGGGGTGTGTTCTGATGAGACATGGTGCGGATTATTTCTTTCTAAATTCTCCAGCATATTAGTGTTAAGTCTATCCACATCTTTAGCAACATCTTCTGATGTTCATGCCACTAAAACTATGCAAGAAACTTCTTTAACGCACTGCCAACAATTTTGTCTGCATTTAGAAGCTGTACAGAGGGTAACCAGTTGTTGCCAACTCTTGTTGCCCAACTTTATGCTGCATTCCTCCACAAAGGCCAGACTCAGACTTCGACTCAGACTCTGAGCGAGACCGACACCTCATATAGTATCCAAGTTTGCAATTTTTCAGCAAACACGTACTCATGTAGGGAAGAAAGAAAACTTGTTGGAGAACTGGGAAACGAACCCCGAAGAAAGTTTTCAATTTATTTGCTACCCACTTGCTTTGCCTTGGGTCCTCGGCATTATTATTTGTTGCTATTGCATTTGTTTGCTTTTCCCACACACACACACACACAGTCAGCAACACACACTCCCAGACAGACAGAGAAACATATTAAATCGATAATGAAAACTTTTTTGACATCTCATTTTCATAGTTGGCGGGAAGTTTTCTCTCTGTGGACGGGGGTGCGTTCAATTGTATTCTATGCTTTTTTGTGCACGACCTGAACTTCGCTTCACTTTCACTCCTCCACTAACTCGATTGTTTGCGGTCTTGTTAGCCAGAGAGCAAAACTCGGGGCCACTGCCAGCAGCTTCCAGCACCCCCGCCCCGGGTCATACGGACACCGAAAACTTATGCCGGGAATTTCGAGTTGCACGGGGCCCTGAAGCTAAGTAAGAGAGAGAGAGAGAGAGAGAGAGAAATTTTCTAACGCAGTCGCGTTTGATGTTTGCCCCGAGATCGACAAATGAATTTTAATTTTTCTTTTTTTCCCCACTCCTTTTCTTTTCTTTTTGGTAAAACTTTTTGATGGAGCCTGCCGTTAGGGTGGGAGTGGGAGTGGACTGCCACATCTATCAAGAGATAAGATAAGAGCCAGTGCTACCAAAGCTAAATTAAAAAGAAAAAAAAGGGGGAGAAAGAGAACAGCGGAAAAATGTGATACCAAAAGCCAGAGAAACGTGATAATTGCCTAGGCAAAAAGGGTCAGCCAGCTGTGTGTGTGTCCGTTGAGGTCCAGGCCAAAATGACTAATGGTCAACAACTAGGCTAAAAGGAGTGGGAAGGAAGTGTCTGGAAGGGCATTTATATGCGCAGTTTGTAGGGGGGATTTTTGTCGAGCATTATAAAATAAACAGAACCGAAATAAAAAATTGTGAACAGAAATGAACCAAAGAGAAAAGAAACAGAGACAGAGACAGAGAAAGAGAAAGAGCCGCAGTGTTAGACAGAGACTAGTGAGAAGGAGAGAAGGAGGAGGAGTACAAAAAAAAAACAATTTAATAAACTGTAAAAAGGGCATGATAATGGCGAAACGTGTCTGGGCCAAGTTAGACACCAGCACGACCAGGCAACTATTACAGGAACTCTATCTACCTCATTCCTATGCCAGGGGCAGACGTGCCGAAGAAAAATCAATAAAGGTCCTTAATGGATGTTATTATATAATAAGCTCCCGAACAAACACGTTTCAACGCGCATTAAAGCGCTTAAATGGAAATAAAAACCCAACAAGAAAAAAAGAAAGAGCTCGATGCCAAACCAACGCCCAACGGCTCCTCCAACTACCCCAAAATATAAAAACTATGTGCGTCAACAGGAAGGATAAAGAGAGAGTTGTGAGGTGAAAGTATTGCAAATCCTGCTCAGTGCTCAGGTGACGGGCTTTGGGCTCCTGTCAGAGCTCAGAAAATAAAAGGGTCGCAACATCAAGAGTAGGAGGATGATGATGATGCTGCAGATGCTGTTGCTGATGGTGCTGTCGGAGATGCTGCTCCTGATGATAGCCCATAATGACAGTGTGTCTTGCTGGCCAGCAACAGCCACAGCAGCAGCAGAAAGTCAGTCAGTCATTCACTCTTCTTAACAACATACATCACTCTCAGGCATCAGCTTTTGGTTAACTTTACTCCAGCTTTGTGCCTGCAAGTCAGCAGACACCATTTTCAACAGGTTCAACTGCAGTTGCCATGAAAGCGTTGCAAAAAAACAATATACTTTTTGTGTGTGTCTGGGTTATGTAATTGAATCTTATATCTAAAGTAAAGTGATACTTTGCTTTCACGCGTCGAGCATCAAGTGCTTCAAGTGCTTCATTATATTGAGAAAAACAGAGAATAAAATACTAAAATAATGGAGATAAAGTGATGAAAAAATAAATAAATAAATTGTAAATAAAATCAACAATAACGAAACTGTAAAGTCTGTTCCAGTATGAAAAGTATCTTGTGTTTAAAAGTTTATGTGACAAGGGTTGCTTAAGAATACATTTTTGCAATAATGTTGGCATGGGATTTCAGTAGCTTAAGGTTTCATTTAAGTCTAATTTATGCCAAGGAAAAATGTTCAATAAATGTTATCTCCATAAAATGTACACATTTAAAGCAAATATTGTATTCTAGCATTGAAACCTTTTGGTTTGGCACGTTTTCAAAACATTTTGCTAAATCATTCCATTAGCTTTTATTTCTGTATTTTAATGCACTCTTATTTTTTGGCATTTCGATGTTTTCTTTTCACTTTTGTTTGCACTAAAATCTTTGATTTATTATATTTACTGTGAACAAAAATGTTTCGTTGGTTTTAGGTGGGAATTTGTATCTGTCAAAGTTTTCCAATCGAGTTTGTGCAGTCGATGGTTTTTGATGTTTGCAAAATATTAGCACCCATTACGACATTCGATTGTTACACTTTTTACACGAAAGAACATAAAATACTCGGTTGGTACTTGGACTTTTTGCATTTTTAAAGGTTTATTTCCAACGAGCTCATATAGAGTTTTTAGCTTTGATGAAGAGCTTACCTGCTGGTATTGTTCGGCTGGTGTGATGGATTCAGCATGGCATCATTGATTTCCACAATTAGAATATCGCCGGACTGGATCTCCGACTCGCCCCGCCAGGTGAGGACATTTGGTATGCAGTGCTCGTCCGGCTTACAGTGCTCCGTAGTCTGATGATGAGAGAAAAGAAAATGAAGTGAGGTGGATGGAGAAAATTGCTTATTCAAATCATTGCCACAAAATGTAAAAGGGGACTAAAAGGTTTCTACGCCGACAGTCGGTTTGACAGACTGCTGATGCGGTTTGACAGCCGAACAAAGCGGCAAACGATGGAAATGAAACCAACTGAATTATTAAACAAGTTTTCTAATTTTACTTTTATAACATTGTCTCGATGTCTAGCAGAGTCTGTCCCTTTTTGGGAGTTTAGTTTTGTGGTAGAAACAAATTTACATAAGTAACAACCAGAGCTAGGGCCCGAGAACCTAATAAACTTCCCAGCCAAAAAGGTTCATTCCAGGGTCCGCCTGGGGTCCCGTTTCGGGGTTGGATATTAGTAAAGTTTATATAACATATGCGTAGATCCACTTGATGTTGCCAAATTTTTATTAATTTGGGTTAAGCCACATCCATAAGCTGTCTGCTGTCTGCTGTCTGCGGGCACAGCACCCCCGCAAAGCACACACACAAACACAAACACACGTCACCATCAAAATACGAGTAAATGTGTAAGCCAGGACCAAAATTCGACTTTGTGGTGGGTCGGGTTCCTATTTTATGGTCTCCATTTGCAGCCTCCCCAGCAATTTTAGCATATTTTTGCGCAATTTGAAGCGGTTTAGTTTTGGATCTCGGTTTTTACACAGTATTTGTATACCGTATTCCCTTCCCATATATGTATGGTTTTTTTCGGTGGGGATTTGTCAGAGCTCAAATTTATGGCATTTTAATGGCCTGTCTCAGCGCGCATAAAACTCCACATTGTATGTTGGTCAGCCATCCAACAGTAACAATAAAAATACAAAAAAAACTTGCAAATTTACATACATATTTATACAACAGGGATTTTTATCCAATCGGGAAATGTCCAAGTTTTTGGGTCACCATAGAATTTCATGCGTATTTTTGTGCAGTGTCCAGTTCGCTCTTTTTTTTTAGGGAGACCACAAAAGGTAATAACATAAATTTCCATTTTTATTGTTTGACATACACACACATATATTTTCACTATATTTCTTTTGGACTTTTATTTTTTTTGCGTTAATTTAAGAGCATTTTTATCGATATTAAGGATTGTTGGACTCTAATACAATTAAAGAGATTCCTTAGCGCTCATGATTTATTTATTATCAAATGTTTCTTTGACCAAAATGATTTCAATTTCCAATCACTTAGAGTGTCTCGAAAAAAGTCTCCTAGAAAAATTCACGCAGGCTCTCTCACCTATCCATTAAAATAATACGAAAAAAAAAACTAATCTCCACTAAGCTTAAATGTCTAAAAAAGTAGAGGCTGGAGGGTAGAGTGGAGCAGAGCGGAGACTTCCATCAAAAAGAATCCCAAAACAACAAACAGAAGAATAAACAAATTCAGTTGAGAAATGTTTTCAGTGACCCTCACAAAAAAAAAAGAGAAGAAATGGAAAACGCGGAGGAAATGTTTCCACCTTTTATGCAAAAATTGTTTTCTTTAATTGTTTTCTTTTTTTCTACCTCCAGATGGACAGGGCACTGCGAAAAGGACCTGCGGCACATGGTAGTGGGCCTTGGGAGAGGACCTCCTGGGAAAGAATCTCTTGAGAAAAAAAGAAGGTGGGCAAGAAAGTCAGCATTAATTTTATGCAAGGTACACATTATGCCAATGCCTAATGTATATGTATATTCCTTTTCACTTTGTTGCCAAGTTTACATAAAGCTGCATTGGTCCTTAATTAAATTCATGGACGAGCTCCCGTTTACCATTTGCTGACCAAAAAGTAAACAGGAAATCCATTTCTTTTCCTTTGCCATTCGTTTGCTCTATTTTCCCTATTAACAAAAGAAATGACTCCGTCCAAAGAAATCCTACGAAATGGACATCAAACCTAATGGCATTTCTGGGAGCACCCACACACATTGAATAGACAGCAACCAAAACTGCTGTTAATTAAACAGTCGAAGAAGTCCTTCTTCATCGTCAGTCACTTGTCTTTCAGTCAGTTAGTCAAAGCTTCTGGCTCTCACATAACGCCTGCCAATGAAAAGGGTGAACATTTCTCAAAATGAATTTAAATATTTGCCAAAGGGGCAGCAGCTGTGATTTGGCCAGGCAAATGGCTTGATTTACGTCAATATAACCAGGACATGAAAGGGATATATTTGCAGCATAGAGAAGCCAACACCAGGCTGCCAACTGGACCCCCGGGATGGAGTCAGTCCCTTTTGCTAGTTCATCCGTGATTTAACAACAAATGCGATTTAATAAAGAAATTGTAAGCCCTTTTCTAGTATACAATTACAGTATGTATCAAAATTGTATGGTACTTGTTTTGGGTATACAACAAGACAATGACAATTTGTATATTTTGAAAGTAATCTGCCAACTGTCTTTATACTTATAACATCACAAAAGAAACCGAACTGCATTTTACATCCACCCTACAATTTCGAACCGCACTGTCTCCAGTGTCAAGGATTTGTCCCTTTTTTGCATAAGGAGCTGTGCATACAAGTCTGCCGTATTTCCGGTCAACTTGCCCGGCAATCTCCCATTCCCACCACTCACTCACATGCTCACGGAAATGGCCAAATAAAATGACGATCAATAATTTCCTTTTGTTGGCCAAAACTTATCTAGGGGGGATTAAGCTCCGGCTCGGGTCCAGTTCGGTAAAGCGTTTGTTGTTATCTTGTAGATGTCCTTTTCTTGTCCATTAAACTGTTTCTGTCGATGTTAACTGCAAATATGTTTGTTAGTTATTTATGTGGCCCCCGCTCAGCCCAGAGCACTGCCAGTGATTTCTTTCGGTTTGAATATTGTATCAACTCCTAAAAGGTTTTCAATTAGCCGAGCAAACCAATTTCACAACTTTTGTGTTGTGTTTTGTGTGGAGAGGAAAGCAAGAGAAATTGGATATCGAATTATTGGTTGAGTGTGCTCAAATGTTGCTTGTCAATGGGTCAAAGTTTGAGATTGTACAGAGAGAGAGGGTAATTCTATACTTCAATCAGTAGTTTCGTTATTCGGTTTTCTTTCCTTTGGAACTTTGGCAGGTTAATTAGGATCTCTCACTTCCGTGTGGCTAATCCCTGCCAAAAACTAAGCTTCCTCCATACTAATTAGCCGTCAGCGGGCATATTATGTAAATGTAGTCAGTCCCCTAATTGCTTAACCCGCTTACACAAATAACACGCATACTGCGTGTTGCCCGTCAGTGAATCCTTAAGCTCTTCTCCCATTCCATTCATTCTTTTTGCTACTTTGCGCGTGTGTGTGGTTCTTTGTGCTGCTAATGATAAGAACTTAATCAGGTTTCAATTGTTTTTGATAACAGAGAAGCCGACAAGAACGAAAGCGACAAAGACAGGGACAGGGACAGGGACAGACAGAGAAAAGCCTTAAAGCCACCGCCTTACTTACCACAATGGGCAGCAGCAATTCGTGGGTTTCATTGCCACGCCACAAATGCGAATCCTGCGGCACATTCTGTATCTCGCATTCGAGGGAATTGATTTTCTCCTGCAGGCGACTTAAAATGCGCGGCCTGGCAATTGGCTTTGAGGCCGCCTTAGCGGGATTAACTGGCCGCTGTAGACGCGTCCTGGACGTGGCCATCATTGGTGCTGGAGTCGCCATGGTAGTCGTTGATGAAGATGGTGCCAGAGATGCTGGCGGAGATGGCTCTGTGGCTGCGACTTTCACGGGTGACGAGACAACTGCCAGTTTGTCTGGTTTGGGCGGAGTCAGGGCCTTGAGCAATAATTTGGCACGCTTAAGCTGTTTCTGATATTTCCCAGAGTTTCCCACAGTGGAGGTTTTTGTTGTGGTTGAGTCAGCTGCTGCTGCGGCTGCTACTGTTGCTGGCGTTGTGGCCAGAATTGTAGTAGATATTGTTGGTGGTGGTGGTGCTGCTGCTGTTGTTGTTGGTGAAAAAGTTGGCCCGTCTGCGACCAGAGACACGCTCAATGCCAACGGAGTTGTGTCCTCCTTCACTGACTTTACCATCGGGCTTTCAGCTGCTCCCGAGGCTGCCATACTCGTTGACTTGGTCTCCTTCATTAACTTGCGCTTATTATGCAGCAGCATTTCGTTGTACAGCTCCTTGCTGTTGTAAAACTTTGTGGTGGAGAACTCCGGATGCGAGGCCATGTGCAACGCTGAGCCCACAGCCGCCTTGCCATCGCCAGAGTCTAACGAATCCGTTTGGAACTTTGTGTTGGCAAAGTCTATGTGGGGCATGGCCATCACATCGCTTGCACGATGCTGCATGGGAAACTCAAAGCTTTTCTTCACTCGTCGATCGATGAAGGAGTCGCCGGGTTTAAGAAGAGACGCTGATGGTCGCCCTGTGGTTGTGGTTGCCTTCGGTTCTGTTGTGGTCGTCTCTTGTAGCTGAAATTTGCTTTCAATTTCGGTGATAAGATCGTCTTGATCGGCCAGAAGTTTCCCTGTGAAATCTGCTGTAGTTCCCTGGCTTGATATAGGTGTGGTTGTGGCACCACCAATGGCCTGATTGACTCTCAGTTTCTCCTGGGCTGGTTCTTCGCCTCTGTTGATTACCATCTCCACCTCATTGGGCATTAGATTCTGTCGGTACTCGTCATTATTCTCGGGTTGTGTGAAGATGGTACGCTGCCTAAGGAGTTCCTCATTATCATTCTGAATAATGGGTTGAAAGTCTTCGATTTTCAGTGGATAAAGATCCACAATATTCAGTTTACTGGCCGTGGGCTGGTGTGCCAACATCGCATCGTAGCGAGCACGTTCCTCCTCATTTAGATCTGCCAGAGTTTCGGCCACTTGGTAGGAGGCAGCTGCCTGCATTTGTATTTGCAGTGGAGATTCGGTTGCGATGTCCTCATCCCCATCAGGAGCTTCTTCCGCTGGTGATTGTTCCTTCAGCTCTACGGTCGCTGCATCTTCTGGTGCTGCCTTTGACTGTTCTGTCATCTCCAATGCCAGCTCTGCCTGTTCCGTTGTGGATGATGATGGAATCTCGCTTAATTTGATGCGATGCAGAGCATCCTTAATGCTGCTCATCTCACCCAAATTCGCTGGGGGCATTGCTGTTGTCATTAGCATGCCGCCACCCGATGCTGCCTCATTTTCCGTTGTTGTTGCTGTTGGTGTTGGTGTCGTTGGTGCAGCTTTTGCAGTTCTTGCGGTGATTGTTGTTGCCTGTGTTGTTGTTGTGCTTGTGGTGGCTGTTGTGGTGGGCGTGGCCGTTGAGGTTGAACCACCCACTGAGGCCTCAGCCTCGCGCTCCTCAGGCACATCCTTGAAAATGTTCAGCAACGTTCGGTTGCCTTCGCCTGCTCCCAGAGGGCCGTCACTTCCACCCAAGTCATTTTTTATGGTTGATGATGTTGTTTTTGGAGTTTCCGTTGTTGTTGCAGCCACAGTTGTTGTTGTTGTTGTAGGGGTTGGAGCTGTTGTAGTTGTATCTGTTGCTATTGTTGTTGTTACAGCTGCTGCGGCAGCTGCCGAAATTACCAATGTAAAAATGCAGATTTTCAGCATTTTGTTTGGTTAAAATTTCCTTTAGGGCCTTCGGTCGTTGATTTAACTCGTACTCCCACGAAGAAGCTTTTATTTTGATTTTACTCAGCGATTTTCCAATATATATTTCCGCATCAACTTTATTATTTTGGATTGCTTTGGCACATGGTGCCTGAAAATCTGTAAATAGACGATACATTTTATTAGTACAATTGATTTTTGTGGTTTTATTTTCTTTTTTTTCAGTGACAATCATCAATTGACTGAAAAAATGTCTGCCATACCCGCATATATGTATAATGCTGACTTTCTGGCTGGTTTGGCTTTTATGGCAAATATATTTGCATTTATATATATTTATTCGATCTATTTTGATGGTTTGGGTTTCACTTTACAAAGTGTGTTTGCCTGGAGGGACATTTGCATGGGAATCAGATATTAAAATTTGTCAGCTTCCCAAATGCAAATAGAAATGATAATTTATGTGGGGGAATATTGAATACGGTCATGGTGGAAACATATTAATTAAAATCCACACAAATTTGGCCCTCGAATGCGGGATACAAAATATTTCCAGCACACTTTGGCGTCGCCCACAACCCACCCTAGCCCAACAATGTTCACAAATTCCACAAATATTTTTGGAGTTTTCCAACAATAAACTGTTAAATGCACTTGCTCCGGGAAATTCGGAGGGGAGCTCTTTTTTGAGAGGATGAGGTGGGGAAAAATAAAAGACTTTCATGCTCAATGAACGTCAAAGAGTATGCAGCGCATTTGTGGCACTCAACACTTGGAATTATTCAAGAAATATTTGTACTTCAGCTGCAAATGAGCAGAAAATGTTGTAGCTGGCAGTTTAATGCTTTTTGCCTTCTAATAAAATTATATGGTCCATTATACGGGTCAAGCATTCACTTAGAAATACATAAGTGACAGAGGAATTAAATATTTCAAGTGCTCAAGTGAGCAGAAAACGTTGTAACTTCCACCTTAATTCGTTTGTCAGCTAACCAAATGCTACAGACTCAAGTGTAAGGCGTTCACACGACGTAAAGTTAAATATAAATTCAGTACATTCAGTTGCGAAACAATGACTTGAGCTGATTTATTTTTGTATACCATTTATTTGGTGTGGATAGAGTCGACGGTAAAAGGTGGTAAGAATAAAGCAAATAATTAGAAATTGTTCACTCAATCTCCAATCAGCAGACAGGGGACAATACAATTGTTTAAAAAATGTGTCCAATTTTCTGTCTTAGTGATAAGACAATTCGAAAACAGTTTTGAATTACGAGACAAAAGACCTCAAATTTATTTCTTATATTTTATCAAATTGCAGAATCTTAGCCAGAAATTGTATTGCCATGGCTAATAAAAATGAGACTGAAATTATATAGTGGACAAGGAAATTTGACAGAGAGGCCGGACAAGTAACTGAATTTTAAATTCAGTTGGGTATTTACTTGAACAGTAAATTGATTTGCGGCTCACCGCGTTTAACCAGCAGCCCGCTCTCTCAATCCAACCGAAGGAGAGAGATGGAGAGACTCTAGTGGGGGCCTCTGTGCTTATGGCAGATGACAACTTACAGTTGATTGCACACCAGTGAGAACTGGACGGGACACCCATTGAGCTGGCTTGGACCTGGGCCGGGGCCGGGACCAGGGACTGAACGGACACTGGACATGTACTTTACTCTGGACGAGAGTTCTGCTGGCGTCACTCGAGCAAGACATCCATTCATGGGATTCTCTCCATATATTCTCAGATTCTCCCTCTCTTATCTGTAGTACTTTGTCGGAGACGCAGCGTCGCCTCATGAATTGGACCCATGTGTATGGAGAGTGTGTGTGGAGGGGCATGAATGTTGAATCTAGTGGCACAGTCGTTCCTTGTGGTACTTTATGGGCGACAGATTTATCAGGCAAAGCCATAATCCTGCATGCAAGGCAAACACACAGGCTGAGGCACAGCTTTCTGAGCTATTTATAGGCGCATTTTCCCAGATTAAAGAAGTTTGCACTGGCTCTGACACCGGCACTGTCCTTCTGAAATGGTCCCCTATGAGTGGGCCGACTGAGATGACACATTTAAGATATTCTCTTTGAGTTTGCAAAAAGGTTTAACTGAATTTGGTTGGAGAAATTGCTGATTAGGCTGGTAGTTGGCTTGTGGATAAAAAGGCTCGTGGATATGCATGGGAAAACGTATTTAACCTATGTTGAAACTATTCTTAACTTTTAGCTAATTTTAGAAAATGTTTAAAGGATTCCATTGAATATTACAAATCCATTCTGGTGGGTTAGAATAGCTAAAACTCCTATTTATATTTTACCAAAACTTTGAGCCACTTAAATATTTATGTTTCAAATTCAATTGTTCGCTTTCAATTTCACGTGGCTGGCCAAGGACTATAAACTAATTGGATACCATTTTGGGTTTCGTTTCATTTATTTATGAGCTTTTGAGGCTGGCAATAAATCAAACTCTAGTTGTGTTCGTACACACACACACACAGATAGAGCTACAACTCTTACTGGCGTACATATGTGGCTCGAAAAGTTGGCTCCTGCAGTGCATGTGTAATGCTCGACTAAGTAGCTGTAAAATATATTGCAATTTGTTGCACCTGCGCAACCTGTGGGGCTGGCTGCCGCCCTTGCATCCCACATTCCACATTCCACATACCACCCTCCAGCCCACAAAGCCATGTCCTTGAGCCTCTCACACAGCAGGCATTCAATTAATTATTGTAATGACGAAATTAATTAAAACTCATCCAATTTGACGCTGCGGTCGGGGCCATATTGAAAAGTGTATTTATGCTCTGCGGTCTGTCAGGTGCGGCAAAGTAACATCCAAGCACTCTGACTCTGATTGATGTCAATTCAACTTTTCAAACTCAATCCAGCAGAGGAGGAGGAGCAACAGCAGCAGCAGCTGAAGTCCTTAGTAGGAGCCAAAGAAGGGGAGAATCTAAAATCCTCAACTGAGCAGAGCGAGCGAAGGATTCAACTGGGGAAAGTTAAGAGCATCAGGGAACAAACAACTTAAGCACATTTTCCCTTTGTTTGCGGGGTGCCCTGGTTGGCAAAAACAAATCAAAATCCGCTTAGAGTTCGGTTTCCGCTGGGGCACCCTCATATTTTTAAAGTCGCCTTAAAGTCAAGGCTGCGGTAAGTCCCCGATAACTGAATCTGTCTCTTCTTTCTCTTTGTATCCCATTCTGTGTCCGCTTTTCTGTGGTTTTTTCATCAATTTTTTTGTTTGCGGTTGAGCAAGAGGCACACCACACTCACACACAGAGAAAACAAACCAAAAGAAGGATAACTGGGGGAATTTTCATATTTTCTTTCTCGCAAAACAAAACGAGAAATGAATTTATGCCCAGCAATTGCCCTTTTTTGTGGCCAGACGCCAGACGCCAGACGTTGCGATTCAAATGATATTTTCTTTTTTTTTTGGCTTGGGCTCTGCTCCTTTGGAGAATGCTTCAATTAGAAGTGCCTGCTCAGCCTTTCGTTTCATTTAATTAAGTCTTCTCCAAAGAGAAACAAAAATTGCTTTCAAGTGCAGGAGAAAGAAGGGGGAAAACCAACTTGGATGATCGGGTATTGCTTGGTGTTCTCGGTCAGGATACTTTAGAAAAAATAAATTCTACAAAAAAAATGTTCGGTATTCTTGGAATTCCCTAAGATGGATTCTCTTGAAAGAAAATTACTTTCTTCCCCAGGATATATTAACACCTTTATGGAAATTATTAAAGAACTCCTCTAACGACCAATTTATCATTCTCTTTAAAATCGTTTATTCAAATAGAAACCAAGAAACTCATTTCTGTAATCTCGAACCAAATCAACATCCTCAAAGAGCTTCTTTAAAGCTTATTTCCCACACTTGTTCCGCGTCATAAATCATGCTCGCAAAGCTAATTCCCAAAATGAAAAAAATCGTACTCCACATTAAAATGAAAGTAAAAATAAAAAGACTTAAAATTTTTCCAATTTAATGCAGCTTACAATAACAGACATATGAAAAATGACAAATAAAATGCATGGAGAGAGAGAGAAGTAAATAGAAGCATAAAAAGATTAGCGAAAAGAAAAATAAAAATTGTGTAACCAAAGAGCAAACCGAGGAGAGACTCTACACTTGGCAAAAATTGACATCCAAATAAAATTAATATTGATAAATAAATTGTATTGTAGAAATATAATTAGGGAAATAATTTTAAAACAGTTTAATGAATTTTTCAAGCTGCAGAATTACCAATTTTACCAATTAAAGTGTCACGTTTTTCTTACATTTTTCCCGGTGTACAGAGAATGTATGAGAGTAAAAGCAGAAGCAAAAAGCGAAGGGAACACATAAATAAACACGTTCAATGGCAAATAAAAAATAAATCAAACATTTCAGTTGGCGTCGCCGCCCCGAAAATAAGCAAAAACAAAAAATATGGTAGAAATGTTGGAATAATAAAAGTGAAAATGAAAAACAAATAAAAAACGCTGAGCACCTCAGATGGTGGGTATACATACATATATAAGAGGGGTATTCCCACTCTTCTCCCCTCGCTGTCTGGAAAAAACTTTTCAC
Organism: Drosophila guanche; assembly: GCF_900245975.1. Lineage (NCBI taxonomy): Eukaryota > Metazoa > Arthropoda > Insecta > Diptera > Drosophilidae > Drosophila > Drosophila guanche. Next base: position 3,863,222 of record NW_022995746.1, read on the forward strand.
TTTCTGCTGCTCCGCAAACAGTTGCAGTGCCCAGGACTAGCCGTCGCAGAAAGGAAGGAAGAGTAAAACGAAGGAGCAAAATGTAAATAGAAATAAAAACGGATCTTAATTTAAAATGCGACGAGGCGTGGCACACACACATACAAACAGATACAGCTACAGTGTTGGCCATAAACAAGCGCTAATATCAACAGTGGAGAGCCTGGAAAGGATGAGAAACGCAAAGAACGGTCGAGATGGGCCGCTGCAGATAAACATAGCGTAAAACATTTTTGCGCTCTATGCAAAGCAACTTTCCATCTTCCCTTTTTGTTGTTGTGTGTAATACCCTTCTGATGGCGTTGTAATGATTATGAAGAGGGGTTGGCACTGAATATAATTTAATCTATTCTCTGATGTCATGTTTCGGTATCAATCTGTACGAGAATCGCAGGATATCTAAATAAATATATCTAAGTCAGAACGACATAGGCATCACAGACATTTCAACATAAATAATAATTTTATAATTCGGTTTGTTCAACAAATTGTTCAAATTTAAACTTGCACTGTATTTCACATAACTGGGAATAGTTCTCAAAATTGAAAGTCAAAATCATCATAAGCACTGTAGATCTTCAACGATAGATTCATAGAAAAGTTAAATCTTCAAGGGTATCTAAAACTTCGTCCCACTATATCTGATTTCGAAGCTCCTACCCTTTCTTCCTTCACTCGTTTTTTTTATTTTTGTTATTTGTATACATATTTAGAAATGTGTGTGTTTTTTTGTGTTGGTCGCATTTTTGGGGTAACATGCACACACGCACACAAACACACACACATTCACAGTAAAAATAGAAGGAGGAAGCAGAAATCTAAAACTCGCAACCGCAACAGGGGAAGTGGAAGTGTGGCAATGGCAGTGGCAACCAACCAGTAGTACGAGTAGAGTGACGCTCCACTGCCATTCCTGCCATAGACAAACTCCATCCTCAAGTTTTTTGGGTGCTGATGCTGTGGCTGGAAGGCGCCGGTGACGCTTTTTTTATGGGCGCGACAGCCACAGCCCCCACGAACGCCAACCCTGCACACTCCCCTATAAAAGAGTGTCTAAAAACAAGGTGTGTCCTTGCACAGTGGTTGGTGAGAGTGTGAACAAGTGGCACTAATTGAAGTACTGCCTCATTTGCATTTCCACAGAAGGTGGAGTTGTTTCGAGGAGTTTGTTTGTCAAGAGTATGTGAAGAATGTTAATATTTTAAGGAAATATTGAAAGTACAATAATTATAACGTCTTCCAATAAAATGCACAAGCAATTTCTTTAACTTAAGTCCACTAATTGTTCTATATAACTAATGGTATCCCATGGTTTTTTTATCAACAAAAGTTTTCCATGATATAAAAAAAACCAACAAAATAGTTAAACTTTCTATTTTGCTTAAACAAAGAAAGTTATTTTAAAATACCCAGAATTGAAATGATGTATACTTATATCCTCATTTCTCTTTTTTTTAGCCACAACTTTCTTTAGCTTCTATCAAGAGCAGAAAATTCCCTCGCAAGCCACAGTGCAGGGTTAAAAGAGGGTAAGAAGGTGGCTAGAAACAGGAAGGAGTGGGCTCAAAGTGTTCAACGCTGCGTTGTAAAGAACTCGCATTTATCTTTATTTTTATGCCACAAACACGCCAACCAAACGCACAGACTTAGAATGCTCAAAGAAGCTAGAGAGAGAGAGAGAGCGAAAAAGAGGAAAAGAGCGGATGCCTGGCTACGTTTCGTAGTGTAAAACGTATGGAGGTTATGGCGGTTGTGTGGAGTCAACTTTAGCACCCACAGCCGCAGAACAGGCACTAGCACCACACCACCCTAAGGGCAAAGCCAAAGCCAACATTAGCTGGGGCCATGTTGATGGCGGCAAACGCATACAAATCACAGAGCGAAAGAGGAGGAGGGTGTGTCATATAGAGAGAGAAGGAGAGATGGAGAGTGTGAGAGAAGGCGACGAAGAGGGAGAGAGGTCCTTAAGATGGCTGTAGGTCGTGGGGGTGTGGGCTTAATCTCTACAATCTTCTAGTTTTTGCTATGTAAAGTGAAGCGCTTAGGGCCAACACTGCTTCTACCTCTACCTCTTCGTGGGGGTGACACAGCATCCTCCAGGTTTCACACACATATAAACACAAACATAGAGTTACCCACCCACGCAGACATATGTACATGCACTGCCCATACCATCAGATAGGAAAATCGAAGCTCTTGTGCGGCACTTGAGGCGCTGGCTTAGACCAAAGAGGTGGCAGATGAAGCAGCAGCCAAAGCAACACCAGAACCAAAACAAGAACAAAAAGTTAAGTAAAGTTCAAGCGCTGAAAGCCTGATAGAGTGGGTATTACAGAGAGAGCAGCGGATGGTAGCGTAGCGCCTTCAATGTAGTTTTCAAAAGCAAAATCACGTACAAACTCCCAAAGACAACTCCCCCTTCGGATGGTTCTTTCTCTGTTAGTTTTCCCCGTCGATTTAATTTCAAATTATTTGTTTGGGTTCACCTTCCTGAAGAGTGGCCTTGGCTTGGCTTCTTGTTTGCACTTTTTTCGGCACTGTTTTTTATGATTATTTTTTTCGGTTTTTTCCTCTCTCGTTTTTGTTTTGTTAATTTCACTTTGTCGGTATTTTGTTTATTTTTCATGAATTTTACTGTGTTTGTTCTGCAAAGAATTTTGTATAGCATTTGTTGGGGGTAATTATCTTTTGGGGCGGGCAGAAGTCTGTAGATGGTGGCACTCCCAGAGGTAGAGTCGATGTTGCCCTGGGCGAATCTTTTTGGTTATAAACTTTTAATGGGTGGCTAAGGTTGAGGGTAATTTTGTAGTTGTAGAACATTACTCCTTGAGGCAATGGATGGGAGCTCCGGCGCAGCTCAGAAAAGCTTATAATACGAAATCATACTAGAGATTCTGTACTCTTGCGACATTTTATAATAAATAATATATAAATAATTTAGACATGCTTTAATATTTCTGTAAAATTTTTAAGATTTTCATGGATTTAGAGGGCTTAGATTCCTTTGAATGATTTACTACACTTTCTAAAAACTTTTTTTGCTAAACATTTTACATTCGCTGCTTAGATTTCTTAATATGTTGATTTCTCATAACTTTTAAAACATTTTTTTTTCTTTAAAACTGACACTAAGGACCCAATAAACCAGCATTTAAAAATATTGGCCAAAAACCAAGCAACATATAATTGCTAAGTCCCTGATTGATACTTTTCCAAAATGATTCTGTTGTGTTGAATGAAATTAAATATTTATTTGCATGAAATGGTTCCTCCATAATTAATCTCACTATTTATTTTTTTGGTTTATTCATGTGGAAATTAAAGTCAAAACATTGTTGCTTGTTTTTACAGAAATGTTGCGCCATAAACTTCCACAACTTTGTGGCACTTTATTTTAGTTAAACACTTTTAAAACTTATTTTCAAGCACACTGTTGTATTTTCTCGGAATTTGTGTGCACTTGTCCAATTAAATTTGGCCGAAGGACGAAGGCCATAACCATGCCAAACTCTTTAGCAGACTCATGATGATTCAGTAAGTCAGCCGTAAACTCACTTTAATTAGTTTCCTAACAATGTAAACAGTTCTTGGAAAGTCCAAGACTCCGCCACGACGCGTCTCGCAGAAGGAGAGAGAGCTCTGGATGCGATGGCTAGAGATTGCCTCTGGCTCCGGTTTCAGATTCGCGACCAACCGCAACGCTTCAAAGCTGTTCCGCTACTGGACCAAGCCTATGAGCACATGGATGCTGAATACTGGCTGTTAAAATAAAGGAGCTTGAGCTTTGCTATAAAATATCTATAGGAGAGACATGAGTCTTCTCTCTCTCTCTCTCTTTGAAAGTAATTTACTCTCAACATGCGCACACAGCATCCCGGAGAGAGTGAGAGAAATGTTTTGGGTTTTATTGTGAAAGGGAAGTTTTCGGTCCAGGCGGAAAAGGCTCTGCCAGAAATTACCCAAAACATTGCAACCAGAAACAGCTGGCCAACAGCTGTGAGCCGTGTATGTTTGAGTATGGTTATGGCTAAAAGAAAAGCTTTCATAACTTGTGGAGCGCTCTTGTACGAGCATATTTTGTATATTTTTCCCTTTTTGCCGGTCGCTCTTTCTCTGTGTTTGATGTTCCGATTGCTTTGCCAGCAGCCCCAGTCATCATCCGAATCATCATCATCATCCTCTCGTGTCGGCTGTGTGACGCACTCTTGAAACCGAAATGCTTTTCATTATGCGCCCTAATGTCTATGGCCTTTATTTCTAATGCGTGCATAAGGACTCTCCACTCTTGGCCCTGCTCTGACTTGGCCGTCTCTTTGCATTCAGAGTGTCTGTGTTTCGTCAGCGTGTGTGTGTTTTTCCTGACGCCGCACACATTATGGGGATTCACTTGGTTTATTTGTATTATTTCTTGGCGCTGGATTATTTTTATCATCGCTCATGCATGTAATTTATTATAATGATTTACACATTAAGTATCATTAAGCCGAGTGCTCGTTACGGTGTAAGGGGATAAATTGCAACTAATTGTGCACAATGCGGCGTGATATATGTGAAACTTTAATGAGAATCGGACAAATATGTGCACACACACACAAACACATTAACTGAGATTCCATCGAACTCTCCACCCTTCCATCCATTCGCACAGATATTAATAATCTGGCATCGGAATGAGAATTTCACGCAATTCCTCTCGACGGCATCTTAATGAGCAACTTTTCTGCGTGGGTTGTGGGTTGATGGTTTTCGGTGGGTGGAAGGAAAATGATTGCGGAAACCTCATCATGCAAAAACGTGCCACACCGAAACTTTCCGCCAGCGCGCTGCTCATCAATTCGAGCTAAGAAAACTTTGACTTTGTGTGTGATATTTATGGCAGCTCCTGCTCTTCCCTGGAGTTCATTAATTTTTGGGAATTCGCTTCACCCGCAATTATTCATCAAGCTTGCAGTTTCCTCCTGCCGGATGGAAGTTTTCCTTATCAGTTAGACAAACAACACACACATAAGCCAGACTTTCCAGACAGAGCCTGAGATATTGATTTAATGCATTGCCAGATACCGGAAAGTATTTGGTGTGGAATAAATGAACATTTGTTATTGAGTTTGGGTTGAATAGGATAATCGAGTTATACCTGTGCCAGTTGTGCTGCAACCCCCCAAAAACCTGCCAAAACTTTGAACATCGTCTCTGTCATCTCTCATTGTAAAAGATATGAGCTTAAAGGCAAATACCCCCCATCAACGTCAAGAACCACTCCACATCCTGCTAAATGTTGACGTATGCATTTCCCCCAACAGGAAATATGCATTAAAAATACCCCAGTCATGCGATATTTCCTTTCTATCTCAAATTTAGCACACAGCGCTGGCCAACTTTCGATTTTTGTGTGGGAGCAGTGGCGGTTACACAACAAATTGGCACCAGACTTTATTGCCCCAGTTTTTCCCTTCTTTTTATTTATTTTTTCCGTTTTTTGCAAGGGGTTTCTATTTTTTGCGGCTGGCGCCGCCTGCACCTTGACACTTTTGCAATTGTCGCATGGAAATATTTTTTTCTGCCGCTGTTATTCTTACTCAATTTGTTACTTTGTTGCCTTTCCATTGTTGTTTGTGTTTTTGTGGATTTTACATATTCGTTTATTTTTGTGCCTTCTATTTTTTTAGTTTTTTATTTATGGTTAGTGCTGCAGAATATTTCAGCATCAACCGAAAAAAGAAGAAGGTACGTCCGATGGACCAAAACTATGTGGGAGCCATTTCAGTTGTGGTTTTTTTTTTGCGTTCTTTTACTGCTCTTTCGTTTCCATGAATAAATCATGGTGTACAGTGGGGAATAGTTGGGTACAAAAAGGGGAGATTGAATGGAACATTACTGTTAATGTTTGATAATATTGTAGACCAGTTTTTGATGTTCGTTTTGCCTCTGAATAAGTAGTGGAAAGAGGTGACATTAACCAAAGGCAAAGAGAATTTAAAATATATATAAATTACTCAAGTGAAAATTCTAGAAAAATTAATTGAAAAGTTAAAGGGAGAGTCCAAGCTTAGACTACATTTTATTATTTATTTAAGCTAATCAAAAAACTTGTTTTAAGTCCCAGCGAACTCAAGTAATCATGAGAAATATAAGAGAATTATTTCTGGAATAAATCGTATGCTTAGGCATCTTCAACCCATCTTAAATTGTCAATTTCTGTTTTATCCTTTCAGCATTTTTCTAATTTTCTACATTTTCCTGGCTCCATTAGTGGGAATATTCCCCCTCCAATGCCAAACACAGCTTGAAGCCAAAGTAAACTAAGCAAATCTGCTGGCAATTTAATCCTTTTGAAATTTGCTTTAATTAACTCGAATAATAAGCGGCATCCGCATTCCCTACCAACCCATACACTCTGCCTCCTTTTTATGCTGTTTGTGGGCTTATGAGCTTTGGCACTTTGTGGTTGGAAGTTTGGTTTTTTGTGCTCCTTTTTGGCAGTCGGATTTCCGACATTTGGCAAAGCAAATTTCAGCAGAGCAGGACTAATAAGCCAAACAAGAGACGGCGCGGGGAGCAGCAGAATGTGAGAGCGAAAGAGAAGGAGAAGGTTAAGGGGAGTGGCACACAGACAAAGTTAATACGAGACAGCTGCCCCCGCAGTTTGTGGGCAATTGAAAAGTTTATTAATAACCAGCAGTAGAAGAAGCAGCAGCAGCAGCAGTAGCGGTGGCATGCAGCTCGCGGCGTAACTTTAAAGCGATTTCCGCTTTTTTATTTATAAGTATGATTTTTATTTTTAATTAAATGAAGTCGCGGTAGGGAGGAATGCAGAAGGAAATGTAATTATATTTGAACAGCATGCGAAATATGTTTTAATTTATTAAATTAAAATAAGCAGCAACAAAAACGGAAAGCGGGGCACACAAGAAACAAACAAACAAAAAAAAACAGAAAAAATAAAAGAAAACGCAAAGGAACCAGCGAGCCGCAAACGGAGTGCCCAAAGCAATTTAAACCAACGTCACATGCTGCGTATGCGTAATGTGCTCGCAACAAAATCAACGTTATGCAAATTTTAATGCGAGCATAAGGCGGAAACGAAAACGCGCCACGCTTCTCAGTTCTCTCTTGATTCTTGTCGAGGCCAAGCAAAGGGTATCGATGGCATGCTGGAATAAAACACGTCGATAATTGCAGACAATACAATGGGTGCTAAATGAAGACCCTATGAATGAGTGAAACACTTTCGATGAATGGAGTTCAGCTTAGACATTTTATGAAAATCATTGCCTACTTTTAAGGGACACCCAAGCAGATTACACAAACACGGAAAGTAAGACTATGACTGTAACTACTATATTCCATACAATATTTTAAAACTATTCCATGCAACATGTTTAAAAGCAAGCGACGCAGCCCATTGTATATGGAGCACTCATCATCTCAGCTGTTGCTAAAGGCACAATTGCTGCACGCACATCTGTACATATGTACTTTTGTATGCAAATGAATTAAAAACCCGACTACAAACTCAATTTAAAGTTCAGATATATAAGAGGCAGAGGGTATCAACTAAAGTCAACCCAAATAAGCGTCAGTCTTTCTTCTTGCCATTTGGCCTGCAGTGGTATTTGCATACATGTAAATACATACATATGTATGTGTGTACATATGTACATACATATGCTTATGTATGTGCCAGAGCACTCTCGTGGCGCGAAATTACATTTTGTTGCACACACACGCAGAAAGAGAGCAAGAGAGGAGCGAGGAAAATTGTAATGAGCTTATTAAGTCATATTAAAGTCCAAGTACAACCAATTTGATAAAAACAGCAACTGACATGCAGACAGCCGACGACACACACATGAAAATGTGTGTTTAAGCCCAATTTTTATGATCGCATTTGGCATTAATGTTAATAGCAAATGGCGCAGACACAGCTATGTATGTATGTAGGCATGTGACTATATAATAAATGAGCTCGGCAGCAGGTGGCTTAACAGTTGTTGGATGTACATATATACATGTGGGGAGTGGCTCAGCTCAGGCTGCCAGTTGGCTTGATTAACATTTTTATATGCTGCCCAGAGCGGTAAATCATTTTTAACTGATCTTAATTGAGCATGATCTATGACGCACTTACAATTTTAATATAATGCTGACATCCGTAAATTATTTTTATCATAAATCCTTGATTCATACTTCAGTTGAGAGTTTTGTTTGGTTAAGAAGTTCAGTCGATTTTAACAGTCTCAACGTAACAGACGAACGGAACAAAATAAAATACCAAAAAAATTAAAAAAATATTAGTTTCACAATATATTTTTTCGATATGTCTTACAGCACCGCCTTATCGATGGCACAGAGCCTGATCTCCAATATACAGATCGTCGGACAGGCCCACTTGGCAAGTAAGTAAAGATTGACACAGTCAATCCATCAACCGCTGTAATGTTAAACTTGCAGCTCAAATACCGAAGATAGATGCTGCCTTCCGCCTGGTGGGACCTGCACTCAAGAGCACCACTGGAAAGATATTGATTTCATTCGTCGTCGGCTATTATGCAACCAAGAAGCTCTCACTGATTTGCTACAAAATGCTGGGACGCAAGCCAGCTGATGAGGAAGAATCGGCCGTTTTCCTCATGCCTCTGCAACTCACCTTGGAACAGTTGTCCACATTTAATGGACAAGATAATAAGCCAACTTACACGGCTTTGCATGGCAAGATTTACGATCTGACATCGTGCATGATGCGCCAGGATGATGCAATTTTCCATCTCATTGCTGGTTGCAATGCTGGTCCAATACTTTCTAAGGCATACGAAGCCATTGGAATCAGTGACGTATACCAAATGCAGCGTTGGGAGTTGTTGATTGAGGCAGAATGCCCAATCGTTGGTCACTTGATTGAAAATTTGGATTTGAATGAAGTTAATTCCCATCAGTGTGACACCGACGACGGGTCAACCATCGATTTTGGTTACAACCAAGTTGACTAATTTTCATTCCATCTTTATTTTCTTAAAATGTTCTTCTGTTACAAAGTTTAATGCATTCAATTTTAAAATATATTTTGGTAATAACTCAAACGGGAAGTCAGTCGGCCGAAATAGTGTATCAAAGTTTTCATGGGCTCAGCTCTGATTAATTTCTACAAAGTCTCCTGCCGTTTTTCTTCACGGTTCACCGAATCTTTGGCATCTGCATGAAAAGTTTGCTCTTTTTGTTTCTGTTTTGTCCTTTCAGTGCTTTGACAACAAAAAATCGACTACAGCAAATGTCGATAGCAACAAATTTGTTGTCGTGTTTTCTCTGCTTTGCACTTTAATTTTCCCTTCCCTGTCGATGCTATAATTTTTCTTTTCCGGCAAATTGTTGACTTTGTCAAGTTGTCGCCGTATTTCGGTGGCCTTGGCTGTTTTCTTTTATTTCTTTGTGTGTATGTCAGCGTGCGGGAAAAACTTTGTGCCAAATACGCAATTGACTGAAATTGAATTGAAAGAGGCGATGAACCCAGCTGGTGAAGGGGTGTAGGGGTGTGGAGAGGGGGGAGCATAACACTAAGTGTGACTGAAAAAAGGAAAACAGAAAATGCCATCAGGTGCTACACAGCTAATAAAATCAAAATTGCTTTTGCCTTTGCTGAAAAGTTTTGGCAGTCTACGTGCTTAAGGAATTTAAAAAAGTTGTCCAAAAATTGTTAAGCACACACTTCAAAATCAGCCAAATGTGCAAATGTAACACACACACACACTCATTCCCAAGTGGCAGAAGAGAACATTCCTGGCAGCGTGTTTTGGGTGGGGTAAAGTGTTATTTGATGTGTTGAATTTGATCAAGCGCAAAGGTGACAAGAAGGCCCAAAAGTCAACAGCCACAGAAGGGAAGAGAGTCAGCGCAAAGGATAATAAAGTATATCTGAAAGAGTGAGTGTGTGTGTGTTAGAGGGGTTTCAAGTGGTTGACGTGGAGGGAGCTAAAGTAAGAAATTGACTTAGGACAGCGTTTATAGTAAGGGAAACCCCGTAAAGTTTAAATTAACATATCTACATATGTGGACTGGGATGCTGATATTATTTTTAGATTTTTATTTACAGACAAAAGCTTAGGTCTGAGCAATTTGTGCTTTTTATTCTTATTTATTTCGCAATTCTCAATTTAAATTGCCCTCTTTCTTCTCTCCTATTATTAATTATGAAACCACATTATTGGAAGAATTTCTACTACATTTTTCGTAGCCACGCCCCATGACTTTGCCATTTATGGCTTTCTATAATTTTTGCCAAAGAAACAATTTATTACCATCTGGTTGTCATGTGCAAACGATGCTGGTGGCTGCTCCCCCATCCACACACCTCACTATACTACGTCTCGTTCATTCATTTTAATGTTTTACGTGACCCATTCGAAATCGAATCGAATGACTCATTAAATGCAGAGCAGACCAAAACAGGAAGTGAGGCTGCAGATGCCACACGAGTGCTGTTTGTGTGTGTTGCGAGGTGAAAGGCAATTAACCATAAGAGCTTATGCCATGGAACGTGCCTAATTGCCAGAAAACTGTACTCGAATCTGGTTTTTGGTCTACACTTAGTCAAAATGGTTTTTGTTGTGCCTCCAATGAGTACAGATGTCTATTTGGTTGTTTGAGTATATGTGTGGCAAACAATTAGTTTTCCAATTTGAAACTGAAATGTTTGCAAACAGCACAAATTAAATTCCCTCCAAACTGCAGTCTTTGCCAAAGAGGAATTAGTGGAATCCCTCGCACTGGTAGATCTCTTCTTTGTAGCAAAAGTTTGCACTGCTCTTTGCCAGTTCGCCAGTCGCTGCTTGCCAAAGTTAATTTAATTAGTTTTCATTTATCTAAAGTACACGCTTCATTACATAATTTAACAATTCATTGGATTGAGCCAAGTGCTGTGGTAATTGAAAATCGAGTCACGCTTAAGACCTCCCCAAATCCCACTCCTTGCTGGAAACCAATTCAATCCAAGCTGGTCCTACTCTACAAATGCTCCTTACTTCTTAGTCTGGTTATGCACTCTTAAAAAAGGGTCCACTTCACGTCACAACAAATAAGTCACAGTAAGCTTCCACAGCAGAATCGAATATATATTTTTCCTGTTCTATTTCCATGTTTCCTTAAACATTCTGGATGTATCTTTTAGCCATTGACTCTGATAGTGTATCAGCAGCTTCGGCATTTGAAAGCTTACCTTCTCCTTTTGGTTTTTATGTTCATTTTGTTATTATTGCCGCCAGACAATTGCTAATGGTCGCTGTAATTATCATTAAATGCTGCGCTTTCTTTTTTATCCCATTTTTCTCTCTCTCTCTCTCTCTCTCTCTCTTTGTCTCTCCCTGTCTGTCTTTTTCCTTTTCAACCTCCATCTTTCTCTTCTCGCTTGTGTTCGTTCGAGGGACACAATGGCCATAGGAAAACAGCTGCTGGCTACATTTTAATGTGTTTGTAAACGGATTAAACTGCACTTGGCTCCCTTGATTTGATTGCATTGAGGCTTATTTGCCATTCATGCGAATTTTGAGAGATTGCATCAAAAGCACATTTGAGGGAGGATAAAACAACCATTTAAGCACCACAAAAATATCAATTGAAGCACATCCTATAAATAGACTCTAAATAGATTATCTCTTATGACAAGATGATTTCCCATATTTTTTAAAATTTAATTAGTTCGCCTTGGCAGTTCTGTTGCTTCAATTTTGGCAAATGTCATAGAAAAGCCAAATGTCATGCAATCATCCGCTTCTGACAATATTTGTTGCTTCATTTTTTGTATCTACCAAAATTTCAATGCTTTTGCTGGAAGAGAATTTGATTTACAAATTGCAATGGAGGCTGGACTTCATCTTCTCCGTCAGCACTTGAATGGTTTTTTTTTTTGTTGGAATGAAGGCATAAATCCATGTCCCCAAAAATGGCACAGAACAAGATAGAAACGAAACGAAACGAATTCTGGACCATTTTCAACTCATATATCAATCCTAATTGCAACTCAGAAACGAGCAAAAGAGCACAACTGAGTGGGGGCATGCAATTTGTGTGCTCAAGAGTTGACCTAATGCAATTTTAGGCCATCCAAGAACTTCGGCCACACATTCTCGAATTTCGAAAAAAATTCTTTCTCAGCCTGAAACTACAAACTTTTTCCAAAAATGAAAGGCATACATGTATGAGGATGAGGATATGCACATAAAAGATCAGATAAATTTTTATGGAAGATTGTAAGCATTAAAATAAAACTGTGTTCGTTCTCTGGTTTAATTTTTGTTATAATTTGTTTGTTTTGGTTTATCCAGAAAGCGTCTGAAGCGACTGTCCATGGCACCTGCTATTTAAGTTATTTAAAATCCATGCTGCTTGTCGTCTTATCTGGGAAAATACTGCAGCTATTTGCTTTATAAAATATATCCATGTGCATTGCTATTACGTGTATTTTTTTAGCATTGATATTAATAAGCTCTCCTTAAAAACTGGAAACCCTGGCAAATTAGTAAGCAGGTACACAATTTACTCTTCTCTATCTTCTCTTAATTTTTACACAGTTTTAATACCTTATCAAGTGATGAAGTTTTACGGCCAATCAGAGCTGCTTTCAAGAATCAATTAACGGACAGCAATCTGGAATTATCAAATGTAAGCGCACAACGGACCTTCAGCTTACGTCCGTGGCTTACGCTTTCGTGGTGTGTTGCCAATTTGGCCCTATTCATGCATCTGACCAAATGTAATCCTCTGCTTTCTGCCCTCATGAACATATTCCCATCCCATGTTCGTGATTTGCAAACACATTGAAAATGCCACAGAAGAGGGAAAACCGAAAGAGAGGGTACAACTCCACTGCTCTTCACCATTCAGATCATGTGGTAGAGTCCAGATTAAGGATTTCCCAGCAGAATGAGAATGAAGCGGGAGCATTCGCATTCATAACTATTTCAATATTTGCATTTTTGAAACGGATGGAAATGTCGGAGTCATGGTCAGGCTCAGTGCGTGGGCCCGGGCTTTGGTCGAGGCATCGAACTGCATTTGGATATCAATAATTTATTCATATGTAAAGCCAGCAAGAGTTGGGGGTATGTGGACCGTGGCCTGGTGCTTCATTAAGCGCACACGAATGAAGAGGCTCCTATCCGGCCACACCCCCAGTTGTGCAGTAGGCGCAATATCCTTCCGCTTTCGAGGTGGCCCCACTGAACCGGAGGTACCATTCACTGGCAGCATGGAGTGAGGAAGAGCAAGGGAATTGCGGTTAAGCAGCGATTGAAACGCCTTAAATGCAATCGATTGTAACTGATTCACTCATAATGAAAGATAATTAGTAGGAGGGAGACGCAACAGAGGTCCATGGGTTGGGTATTTTCGCAGAACATTTCTTATATTTGAAGGTGAATATAATTGGCAAAGCAATTAACGTCTAAGGTGGATCTCCAGAGCAGGATCCAGCAGGCTTTTCATTGGGTGTTACATATGATGTGTTTCACTAGCTGGTCTGATGTTTCATGTTCTGACAGGATATTTGGGGCTTCGAAAAGGGGTTTCTGAACCTCGAATGAACCCTCCTGTCGGTTCTTTCATCTCGTTTTTTTTTACTATAACTGACGTTGGTATGTGTAAGCACATACGCTTGCACATATGTATACATATTTTGAGTAATATTTCGTAGAGTCTTTGGTTAATGTAGATATTAATATCGATATTTTCCCAAGAGCTTTCCCAACAGCCGCGCGGCTGTTGTCGTTGTCGTTTGCTTTTGTTGGACCATTAAAAAGGGCCACAGACTGGCTGTCGTCTTGTGTATATGTTATGCGAGTACTTTATATTCAAAAGTATGTAATTTGCAAAAATGTCCGCTCCGCAGGCTGGCACAAAGAGCAACGACAACAGCTGCGTTCGTCACATTAACCCGATGGCAGTGGGGAATCTGAGCTGGGGTTGGAAACCTGTGCATGAGTGCGAGGACTGTGTCCTCGTACCGTATGCCTGGTGCCTGGGCCTGGGCCCTTGGGCTGACAGCTTTTTTGTGGGTCGCCGTCACTGTCGCCGTCGTCGTCAGGTCGCGGTTAATTATGTTTTTTGTATGTTCTCACGCATACCAAAAGGCAAAAGAGCGTCGCCGTCGTCTGGCCTCTGTGAATCTGTGTGTGGGCCTGCTGTTGTGTGTGTTGTGTGGGAGTGTGTGTGATTATCGTCTCGGATTTAATGCGTACTTTGATGTGAAACATTGCTAATTTGGCTTTTTATGTTTCCCTAACGCTGACGCTGCTCGCGGTCTTGCCATTGCCTTTCGGTCGGGTGCTGTTGCTCTTTTTTTTGTGCCATATTTAAAGCCTTATTAATGCTTGGCTGGTGGCGTTTTTACGTTGCTTTGGTTTCAATTATGAGGTATCTGAACACCGAGCACACGAGTGTGGTGAGTGATTAACGACCTCGAGATTAGCTTCAGTAAATCCAAAATGTAATTAGTTGCATATATTTGGAGGTTTTGCGAAGTTCGGTTAAAAGTTATGATTATGGATTTACCTTCTGCTTTGGTCTGCTTTTTGTTTCAGTGCCTAATTTTTCTTTGATATAAAATCATTTTTCTTTTGCGACTATTACTCCAATATAATCCTTTTTGCCCACCCACTTCACCACCATTTCCTGTTTTTTTATCCTTAAAGCTGCTTACACTCCATGCCAATGGGAGATCCTACGTTGTTTCAATTAATACTCGCAAAAACACTCTCGACTTAGGGGCATGTCAGGCAACGCTCCTTTTTTGTGAATTGTGAAATTTGATTTATGGCAGTTTCCCAGGCATCTCACATTTCACTCTTCACTTTTCACTTTGCTGCCGATGACAGGCATCGCACAAGCCAAGGCAAAAAGCAGAATCCAAAGGAAAAAACACAGCACACTAAAACAAATGGCAGACATAAATCCATCATCATCAACATTATCATGATGGGCGAAGCCAAGCCGAGCATTTGAACAAATTGAGTGCAAGCAATTTGCTTGCTTCTGGGCCCCAGTTATGTCAGGGCCTGACAAGGCCACATGAAGGAAAATTTGGAGAATAATTTAGACAAATATTGCTCACATGAAGTGCGTTTCATTAATGGTACAGTTTCTCAGCACTTAATTTAAATAAATTGACATACTGTAGAGGAATTAACTCCATTAAATGCCACATTTAATCTTCTGCATCCTATTATTGACTGAGCCTCTACAGAGATAAGTAACAAATTATCCCACATAATTTATTGCATCATCGACTTGTCAAAGGGCAAAAGGCAAGAAGAAATGCTTGACATTCAATGAAGCCGAAAGCGGTTTACAACAAAGCAGTCAAACAAGCAAGAGTCTGCCTTTGGGCGGAAACATAAATGAAATACCAAATGATGTAAAATGTTATGAAAATTCCAAATGTCAGGGCATAAGCAAATAATGAGAGCTTAAATAAAGTTTGATCCTGATCAAAAATTAATCAATTAACAATTATTGGCAAGCCACAAACAACAGACACACAAAATACGCATTTTTAACCTTTATTCTCTTTAAATATTCAATTTGTTCTCGATGCTACACTGCACAATAGCAAAAGGGTTCCAACTGAAGCTCGCTAATACAGTTGCTGTTGTTGTTACGCTGCATAATACGAATGATCTCTCCTGCCTGGTGCAAGACCCCATCCGTCAGTCTTGATGTGGCCTCAAAGTAAGCATCGCCTGGAATCGTTTGAAAGCGCACGGTGAAGTCTCTCTTGTCATGTCTGTGGGTCACATGCGGCACCGAAGAGAACGCGCTGACCACAGCCTTGAGCTCCAGCTGAAGACACATGGGAAAGGGTTCCAGAAGCTGATTGATCGATAGTAGAGCTGCGCGTGCCACAAGTGCGACCGTAGGATCATCCAATTGAAGGGGAGTCAGTTTTTGGCACAGACAAAACGCAACGGGAACGTTGGAAGTGTTGCAAGTGCGCCACGAAGGAACTGGCAGGAAGAGGCTGACGCCACGAGGTGTCTCAGACCCGCGTAGCTTCCATAGGAGACTTGACTTCTGCTTCAAACGATTATCCCGCAATGAATCCAGATGGAGAAGATCCTTCATGGTCTCGTACATATCGTATGTCGTAATCAGACTGTGGCTGTTGCTCTCTAGATTCTTAATGGCCAGTGGATAGCGTTCCTTCATCCACTTGGGGTAGAGCGTGAACAGCATGGGTTGATTGTCCTCCAGCATACCCTGAAAGGTTCTACGAAATGATCCCCATCGCGAACCATGGTCGGACATGAAGAATATGAAGGTATTGTTGGTGATACCCGTATCCTCCAAATGCCTCAGTAGTCCCACAAAACGCTGATCGATCGTCGAAGCAAAGTTGAAGTACTCATGAATGCCCTGGGACCACCAGTACAAAGAGAAGAATGGATACCTTTGCATATGGGGAAGAATGTTATCCACCATTTCCAGCAATATATCCGTAAGTAAGCGTCCACCGGAGCATGTTGTGTCACTACGGGTGCCACCCATTCTATTCATGAGTTTCTGGGCCGGACGTAGATAGTAGTCCGTGGGCTTTGAGCCAAAGCCGGGCTTCAAATAATTGAAAAGACTTGCACCAGGATAATCTTCACCCAATGTTGTATTATAGCCAGCCTGCTTAAAGTCCTTCCAAATCACAGGGCAATCGTCCATGCGCCGAATCTTCTTCCAATACTTTTCATTCTCTTTTGCACTCTCCCCAGTCAACATGGCAATCAGATTCGGAAAGGTATTCAATCCGACCTTGTTGTAGCCCCAAAATTCCACATGGGACATGACGTTGCGTAAATAGTAAGCAGTACGTGGCATTTGGCGCAGAAAGTTCAGATGGGAAACACTATCCAAACCAAGGATCATGACAGAAATCAGAGGTTCGTCCAACTCAGTTTCATTTGCTTTGTGCCATTTCTCCAGGATTCTTGAGTGTTCCAATAATTTCTCCGGCGGAGGCTGGATGAAAAAATGCACATCTTCATGTAGTAATTTCTGGAAATGGTGGCACGAAACACGCAGGTACACAGCATTTCGCACGTTCCAGCGATATGGAGGCACCAAGTGCGATTTAAATCTTTTGTAGCGGGTTATGTTCCAGTCACTTATGCATGTATATCGATCAAAATAGCATTTAATGTCTTTCTCATTGTCAAGATTATTGTCAATAAGGATCTGATCGATGCCGCGTATCAGCTCCAGGTGCCAGCTTCCATTGAAAACATTCTTTGTAAACCATTTAGCTTGCCTGCATCCATACCTGGTCGAAGACTTTGCGACGTAGCTCTCAATCTCTGGGTTCATCACATCCATGGCAATCATTTTGCAGCCCGCGTTGTTCACAAAGTACGCATTTTCGATTTTGGGTCCAATGTCCATGTCCGTGCACACGTATGCGTACAGAGCCAGGCATGACAGGATCACCGCCAAACCCATTTTTCGGAAAGATTTCTCATCTGGCCAGAACATTTTTCATACAATTTCAACTTTAGTTTGAATTTTTTTCTTAACAAACAAACAGTGAATATTTTGCTGACCAACTGACAGGAAATGCACAGATATTAAATATAAAATTGCGCAGGGCAGCAGCTCTAACAGAGCAACAGCGCTGTTAAAAAGCCACTTTAACAGTCTGTAGCCACTGCCCGTAACAGCGCTCTGTTATCGCTCTCTGACTGCAGAAACAAACAAAGGGCGAATTCGCTCCACGGCGAATTTCATTTATGAGAGAATAACGCAAAGCAAAAACGGCTGAGAGCGAAAAGAAGATCGGGGAGATTCAATCCAGCCTCGTAAAAGGTTTCAAGCGCTGGTAATATCTGTTCTAATATGAACTAAACATAGTTTCATTACATGAAACAACACACTCTTTCAATTTTTTATTGTTGCGTTGTTGGATGATAAGTACAGGCTGCAAAAGCTGGCATTAAAATGCACAATAGCAGTAGGGTTCCAGCTCGAGCTCGCTAATACAGTTACTGTTGGAGTTGCTAGTATCATCGATGCGGAGGATATCTCCAGCCAGGGATAATACACCACCCGTCATCCGGTAGGTGGACTCAAAGTAAGCATCGCCTGGAATCGTTTGGAAGCGCACAGTGATGTCCCTCATATCATGTTCTTGTGTCATATGAGGGGTCGATGAGTAGGCGCTAACAACGTTCTTGAGCTGGAGCTGATGACACATCTGATAGGTTTCGAGCAGCTTATTGATCGACAGAACTGCTTTGCCGGCGGCAAGCTGCACTTCTCGAGCATTCACCTGCACAGGTTTCAGCTCGTGGCACAAACAATGTATGACGGGGATGTTGGAGGTGTTGCAAGTGCGCCACGTGGGCACTGGCAGGAAGAGGCTGACGCCACGGGGTGTTTCAGAACCGCGCTTCTTCCATAAGAGACTTGACTTCTGCTTGAGGCGACTCTCCTGCAATGAATCCAGGTGGAGGAGGTCCCTCATGGTCTCGTAGATGTCGTATGTCGTAATCAGACTGTGGCTATTGCTCTCCAGGTTCTTGATGGCCAGCGGATAGCGTTCCTTCATCCACTTTGGGTAGAGCGTGAACAGCATGGGTTGATTGTCCTCCAGCATACCCTGAAAGGTCTTCCGGAACGAGCCCCAGTGCGAGCCATGATCCGACATGAAGAATATAAAGGTATTGTTGGTGATTCCTGTATCATGCAGATGCCTCAATAGCCCCGCAAAGCGCTGATCGACTAAGGAAGGAAAATTGAAGTAGTCATGGAAGCCCTGGCCCCACCAAAAGTACGAGAAGAAGGGATGCCTTTGCATGTGGGGCAGCAGGCTCTCAACCATCTCCAGCAAAATATCCGTGAGTGTGCGGCCAGCCGAGCACCAGGCAATGGACTCTGTGCTAAAGACCCTCAACATGGTATTCACTACTGGACGCAGATAATGATCAGTTGGCATTGAGGCGAATCCAGGCTTCAAGAAGTTAAACAGACTGTATTCAGGATAATCTTCACCCAAGGTTGTATTATAGCCAGCCTGCTTAAAGTCCTTCCAAATCACAGGGCAATCGTCCATGCGCTTTTGGGGCTTCCAATAATTTTCATTCTCCTCCTCACTCTGACCCGTCAACATGGCAATCAGATTCGGAAAGGAATTCAAACCGACCTTGTTGTAGCCCCAAAATTCCACGTGAGACATTTCATTGCGTATATAGTAAGCAGTACGTGGCATTTGGCGCAGAAAGTTCAGATGGGAAACACTATCCAATCCCAGGATCATCACCGAAATAAGCGGCTCTTCGGGTTCAGCTATATTGGCTTTTCCCCATTTCTTCAAGCTGTTTGGTTTCACAAGTAATTCTTGCGGCGGTGGTTGAATGAAGAAATGCACATCTTCGTGGAGTAGTTTCTTGGAATTGTAGCAAAAGACACGTAGATAAATGGCCGGTCCCACCTCCCAGCGGTATGGATGTGTCAGATTGAATATAACCGGTCTGTAGTGCTCAAGTTGACTGTCGCTCTTCCCATCGAATCGATCGTACTCGCACTCTATGCTAGTTTCACTCTCGATGTTGTGCTCAATCAGGATCTGATCAATGTCGCGCATCAGCTCCAGGTACCAGTTGCCATTCCGGAGATTCGCACCGAACCAGGTTTCATCGTCACACGTGTACTCTCCAGGTGGCTTGGTCATGTGGCCCTGTATCTCGGGGCTCGTCACATCCAGTGCAATCATTTTGCAGCCCTCGTTGTTCACAAAGTAAGCATTTTCAATTTTGGGTCCCGTGTCCATGTCCATACACACGTATGCGTACAGAGCCAGACACGAGAGGATCATACAGAGAGCAATTTTGCGAAAAGTTATCTCATTTAGCCGTAACATTTTTAAAACATGTAATTTAAGCAGTCACCAAGTGCCGACAATGTCAGAGTTTGCTGTATTTTGGCTATGCTTCGTTTCAGTGCACAGCAACCTCAGACCGAGAAGTTCCCATGAGGCGGTGTGCCGCAGTATTTGCCGTCAAATGAAATCCCAACATCATCGAGGTGGCTTACCAGGTGCCAACAAGCGTTGCAGCAGTGTCTGAAGTCGCGAAAGAAATGCGACAGCTGCAAGTCATCAAGTTGGCAGCGCCCAGAGAATTCCCACCAAAGTAAGTGCCACAAGAGCTCCAGGTGGCAGGGAGGGGAGACAGCGCTTCTGTCTCATATTTTTGTCATATTCCCTGGCGCCATTTTGTTGGCTAGCAATTTAATTTCATATTTTATGCAGTCAAAATCCGCGTAGAGTATGCGACAAAAATGGCTATTCTCTTCTCGGTCCTTGGTCTTGGCAAACTGCTGCAGTCTCGGTGGGCCAGTGAGGGGATTGCACTGTAATAAAGTCAGACCTGATGGCGACATTCTCTACTTTTTGAGCAGCTAAAAAAAGGGAGTTCGGAAGTGCTTAAGTTGCAGCTTTAAGCGGTTCCAGATGAGAGGAAGTCTGTTGTAAGGAGTCAAGTTTAAAGGCGTCGTGGGTCTAGAAAAAACCTTCGAGTCATGTAGGTGAAGAGTATAATTATATAATTTATATACATCGCTACAGAGAAAGACATCATTCTAGAGCTGAAAATGCCACCTCTCCCCAAAAGCTGAGCTTAGCACAAGTTCCCATATTTCCCATTTTGATAAACTTTCGAACAGGATTCTCCACCATTTGAGGGTATCTCTGGGCCATAACTTTTGATTTTACACGTCAAACTTCCACCAATTAGTGGCCGCCACTGGAACCAGGGCCCTTTAAAGTTTTGCCGCATGAATTGGCAAATGCCAGGACTGGCTGCCAACTGAAACTTTGGGCTCACCCTCTTCACAGGTAGGCGGAAGCATGGGAACACAGCGGATATATCGATGGATAGGGGCATAGATGGGAAGGTGTGGCAGGACATCGCTCAGCAGGCCGACAGTTGGGCACACTGCTGGACAAACTGCGATTCCGAACTAATGGCATAAGCCGCTTATGTACCATGTACTCGTCCTGGTAGTTTGCTCTTACTTTTAACCCACTCACCAGCAACAACTTTTTTAGGATTAAAGCAGCTTTACCCAACGCACACATAGAGAGACAGAGAGGGAGAGGGGGAGCATAGAGAAAGAGTGGGAGAGTGGGAGGGAGGGCTTGAAAGGCAATGAGTGGGTGTAGAAGCGAGAGAAAAAGCAAACGCTTTATAGTTTCAATATTTGCCCTGTCCTGTTCGGGCAAAATCCCTTGGGCACATAGAGCAAACGTTGCACGGATTTATAAATGTACTCGCAAACATTTAGCCAAACTTTAAGAGCGACTGAGAAAGAGTCAGAGAAACAGAAACAGATAGAGAGGGAGAGGGAGAGGGAGAGGGAGAGACAAAGGGAGAGTGGTATTATTTTCATTTTAAAGGAGCTGAGTTTTATTGTTTTTGGCCAATTAGTTCTTGGGCTCTAACCCGTCTCGGCAATACTCTTCAATCTCTCCCCAAGGTGTCCTTAGCCGCACCAAAATTTGTATACTCTCTCTCTCCGTCAGGGTATTAGGAAGATTATCACGGCATACCAGGAAGCAAGTGTACAGAAGGCTTCAAGCGAATGGATGTGCTAGTCTTCGCCTGTAAAGTTTACATTTGATTTGGCATTATCCATATTATACAAAAGTCAAATATATGCAAGTAGCTGGCATACGTTGTCGCTTTGTATATGAATTATGTTTAGGGTATTCCAAGTTTCGCTGATAATCCACACTTCCACTTAGTTTTTATCCGTTTTTCGTGTGAAGCTGAGAGACTGAAGACACGGATAGCTGGTGAAATATTCCATTCTGAGTGCTTAAGTTGCTGTTGAAATGATTTATGTGGCAAGTTTATTTATTGCACCTCAATGAATTTAAATTCAAATGTTTCGCAAAAGTAGCCGGATGGCGTAGAGTCCGGAGAATATGCCCTGAACAGGCAAAAATACGGCTGAAAAAAACTCAGGGGATAATCGAATTGGAAAGCGGAAAATAGGGAATGAAAAAGACACACAGCAAAGCTTCAATTGTTCAAATTTTGAGGAGATAACAAAAAATGGAATACATATACATTGATACGGATTATGTTATTTATGGCTGATGTGGAAAAGGGTTTGATCGGGAAAAAATGGTTGAACACAAAAGGATAAATTGTGTTTATTCGCTTGGAAACATTTCTGCTTCCCTTCCTCTTTTCAGGCAGATTGCAAATGATGAGATTCAAATTATCCAAGGAGAAATAATCGAACTAAATTGTTAACCAGCAAGCAGGGCAATTGTTTGGTGTGTAAATTGAATATCAAATGAATTTCTGAAGCAATCATTTTCAGAAATTTGACCTCTTTATTAAATGCTGTTTTTAATGAAATTAAATAGAACTCTGCAATATGCTAACCACATAGACACAAACACACACGAACACACACACACAAGTATTGGACAGAAATGAGCAAATTATTTCCATCAGTTATTAGAGAGCCACACACAAAGAAGCAACAAACAGCACAAGGATAACTGACACAGGACATTGCCTGACAAGGACAATTACGGCATCCAAGTCAAGTGGAGGAGTGTCAGCCGCAGTCGCAGGATGAACTGGAGGGGCAGCAGACAAGTAGCTGGTGGATGACCACAGCAACCACAGTCAAGCCATGATGATGATGATACTCTGACCAGGATGGACTGCAGCCATCCAGGACTTCTGGCAGTGAGCAGGTCAAGTGAGATGGACAAAGAGAGACAGCCTGAAAGAGACAAAATCGTATAGATACTCGTGGATTAAGTATGAGAGGATGAGAGGTGCACAATGAGAGTGATAGAGGACGTGGTTCAGGGACAACCACAAATATCAATACGGTAACTAATTGTTCAGATTGTTCCAAAAAAGTTCCCCACTGAAAACAGTTTTCATCCTCCCCCCAAAGCAATTTCTCAAAGAAAACCTCAAGGCCTCAATATTTCGTTTTCACCTTTGCCATTGTTTCTTTTTGTTATTCCTTTTGGGCAACACAATTTTTGGCAATTCCAAACAATAAGTTGCCATTTTACTGCCGAATGCTTAACCTTGTCCCCAATCGAAAAGGGAGCAGTCAAGTCCTACAGCGTCCCCGACCCATGCTCCCCCAGATGTTGCCCAAGATTATTTTCATTTTCACCATTTTCTTGGTTCTCTTTGTTCGGTTGCCTAGAAAAGGAGAGAATGGCTGAGCAGGAAGAGGAGGCGGGAAAGTAGCCTTCGTGGGCTGAAGCCTAATCAGATATTTACGCCACAGGCGGCGGCTTCAGGTCGGAAATATATCCTGCGGCACACAGGTCTGCCTCCTCCTCCTCCTCCTCCAAACACAGAATCCACCCACAGTCCCCGTATCACATTTGAGCTTTGGGCTTTCGACTCTCGCTGGGCGTTAAAATAAATGAGAAGCATTTAAGGACAAATCCCCATGGCAGACCAACATCCGAGTCCGAGTCCAAATCCGAATCAATATGCCTGGCCGCACCATGTGAGCGGCGCTCTGTGTTTTCGGTGGGGTATCCTGGGAACTCTCCCACTCTCAATCTCACTCTGTTCCACTTAATTGGAAGCATTTGTCAAAAATTGCATTGCAAAGTTGGGAATTTCTGTATACATTTCTCAGTGGAGGCGTGGCATAAATCCCTAATGTCCAAGCACAAACATCCAGCACATCTGCATTGGAACGTGTCCAAGTAGGAGAGGCCCAGGAATCGGGTCACAGTTTCCACTTTCTCTTGAGCTGGCGGAGCACTCATTGTGTGTTCCCTCCTTTGATGCATGTGTGTGGACTGAGGAAAAAAAGGAGAGGAAAGGAAAGAGGGAAGCAAAGAAAAGTTTGTGGAGCACATTTCACTTGACCTGGTTGGGTGGTACCGATTGCCAGAGAGGAAACTGTTTGAGCCCGTTGGTTGGAAGAGTATAAGAAGTTTGCCATACAGTTGCATTGTATGCCAAGGCGAAGAATCGCATCGTGTGTGGTTTGATGAATCTACTAGAAAAAGCAGAATGAGAATGGATTACAAAGATTCAAGATTTTTGCTTTCTTAATTGACAAAAATCGTTGATTCTCCAGGGCAACTCGGTTGGGTGACACTTTCGAGTTTTTTTCCATTACTCAACAAGCCTCTGATTTTGTTTGCAACCTCAAATTAAATACGAAAAATTTAAACGACAGTAAATATGAATTCCCAGAACGAAGAAAACTTGTTTGCATCCAACCAGCAGGGCGATAATCGCAATACACAAGAAGGTATGTCAGCCAATATATTTTCAAGTGTGTGTCCATTTGGTAATTATATGCAACTTGCAGTGGCCGGTGGAGAAGTGGCATCGGACGGTACTCAACCGGCAGAGGCAGAGCCAGGCCCACAAATTGCAGCGGAGGCAACTGCCGCAGGTGCCATCAACAACACCGTTCCGTGTGTCCAGCAAAGACGCACTCGCACCCAGCAACAGACATTTCGATACACTGAAAACGAATTGCGTCAGATTAGACAGCAACTTTTCCGTCCGGTTCAAGAAGCTTACTTGACAGTGCGTTTCTGGTACTAGAGGATGGATTAAACTCAATATTGTTTAACCATTTCTGAATCTTCTTCTTTTTGAATTTCTTCCTCGAGGCATGTTGCTTCGACGACCCAGTGCTGTTATTTCCACTAAAAGTGGCCACCAACGAAAGGGGCGAAGAGAATAAGATCTGCAATTTGTGTTTCATCCATTTTCATAGCATTTTTATAGCCTCGATTTTTAATTAATTTGCTTCCCTCTCTACCCTCTCTCTCTCTCTCTCTCTCTCTCATCCTCGTAGCCTTCCTTTGAGTTTGTTTTCGTGGTTCTGTTTCTTTAATTGTTTTCGTGTTCCGTTTTTGTTTATTTTCCAGCGAGTTTTCTTGCCTCTGGAAAGCATTTGCCAATTGCCACTGATTAAATCTTTAAAAATGCAGCAAAAGTCGAAATGATTTCTCCACGGAAAGGCACTCTGCACTCTCAGCTCTGACTTTTGTCGTAATAATAAGAAGGGAAGTTCGTCTGAAGAAAGGCTGCTTTATGTTCGGTCATAAATATTAAATAAGCTCGCAGACGCAGTCATAAACTTTCGAGAGACAAATCATAAAACGAAGAGAAACAAAAATTGCATCCATCATTGTGCCGCGGAAAGACGGGAAAATCCCATCCAAGAAAAATATGATGTAAAATGTGTCATGATAGAAGAACCCGTGTGAGGAACTAGATCACGAGAGTTGGGAATGCTAATTGGACAGATAGAATCCCAACCTCTCCAGCATCTCTTCTCCCTCTAAGCGGACAACCCCTCCCTTTGGACCACCAACATTCGTCACACCCAAAAAGGTTATATTTCTGGAGAAGGAAATCTTGAAATATTACAAAGGACAAACTCCACTTGATTTTTCTTTAATCATCGCCTTTCTTCGGACATTACTGGCTGCCCCGCTGGGAAGGATTTTCGACGGAGGAAAAAATTTAATAAAAATGTCAGAAAATATACGAATGGAGGAGGCATGCGACCACCCACGATAATTATGAAATTGATGTAATTTTTCCAGCTGTCACCGGAGGAAAGTTTTCCAGCTGCGGGACTCTGGCAGAGAACTGACCAACCGACGGCTTTAAGGGCGATTATGGCAAAGAGAAGAGTGGCATCCGAGTGAGTGATTTGCATGATGATGCTTCACATGCTCTTCCGTCTCCTCCTCCCTCCTTCGGCACCCACATGAATAAATTCCTGTGGGCAATTTTGGACAAACTTTCAGGCATGTTGAAGTAAACGGGAAGGAGAAGGAAAAGAAAGGATGTGGGCTTACACGTGCTGGCAGTGTCATTCCGGTAACATTTTGACAATTTGTGGAAAACAAACAGGAAAATCAGCGAAAGGCGGAAGGNTATGGGACATGAACGGGTATGAGGAGGAATAATATCCCCGAGAGTTGGGAATGCTTATTGCCTAGCCGTTACAGATATAATTCTAACTTCTCTAGCATCCGTTCCTTTGGCCTTCCTTTTTCCATTTATTAATCAAATCGTTCCCCTCCCTTTGGACCACTAACATTCGTCACACCCAAAAAAGTTATATTTCTGGAGAAGGAAATCTTGAAATATTACAAAGGACAAACTCCACTTGATTTTTCTTTAATCATCGCCTTTCTTCGGACATTACTGGCTGCCCCGCTGGGAAGGATTTTCGACGGAGGAAAAAATTTAATAAAAATGTCAGAAAATATACGAATGGAGGAGGCATGCGACCACCCACGATAATTATGAAATTGATGTAATTTTTCCAGCTGTCACCGGAGGAAAGTTTTCCAGCTGCGGGACTCTGGCAGAGAACTGACCAACCGACGGCTTTAAGGGCGATTATGGCAAAGAGAAGAGTGGCATCCGAGTGAGTGATTTGCATGATGATGCTTCACATGCTCTTCCGTCTCCTCCTCCCTCCTTCGGCACCCACATGAATAAATTCCTGTGGGCAATTTTGGACAAACTTTCAGGCATGTTGAAGTAAACGGGAAGGAGAAGGAAAAGAAAGGATGTGGGCTTACACGTGCTGGCAGTGTCATTCCGGTAACATTTTGACAATTTGTGGAAAACAAACAGGAAAATCAGCGAAAGGCGGAAGGAGCAAAATGTCGGATGTCCCTCTGCTAAATAATTCATAAATATGCAACGCATTTCCCAACTTGCTCAGTGTTCTGTGGAAAATGTTTCCCAGTCGATGACAGGCGAAAGAAAATGCGAGCACAGATTTGTCGAACAAGAAGAATGTCTCGAAGGTGAGGCTGCCCCAGAACCTCTGAGCGTATCCATTTGCTAGACATTTCCACGAATATTCGGGGAGACTTCTGGCTATGCAAATCAGTTGAATGCGAAATTAGTTCGCAGAAAAGATATCCATCGTAATAATATATGATACATATAATGGGAACAAGAGACATGGATTGGATCTATCATTTCTATTAACTAATTTCAAGCATTGAATAATTTCTGCAATGCTTATTCCGCATTTAAATTTCCTTCACTTCGTGGCACTTGACAGTATCCCACTCCAGACCCGCATTATACTTCCCTCGACACTCTCCAACCCTCTGCCAACTGTTTGCGGAACCAACAAACCAATCTCCTTTCTGCTCCCCGCTACTCCTTGGATCTCTTCCACTGCTCCACATCCGTTTTATGGTTTTGCACTTAGCAATTAACGAGTTTACTTTTTTTAGTGCTACTCCCAGAACCCGCATGAAGTGGACATGTCCGCCTTTCTCTCCTCCCGTCCTCATCCACTATCATCTGCTTTCCCACCTCTTTTCCCCCCGTGCCGAAACATCTCCCAGCTGGCTCGTTGCTCTCAATTAGAGTGTCACTTCCGTTTGGAATTTAGCTCGCTGCTGGACAAATTTACCTATGTGCAAGTGCCACCACTTGCTCCACCTGCAGCTCCTCCTTCACTTGGTTACTCCCTCTCTCTCTCTCTCTCTCTCTCTCTCAGCTGCCATAAAACAGAACTCGGACACGAACTGCAATGCGGTGTTTGCCTCTTTGGGGGATGCCCCAGGTGGCATGTGGATGGAGATGTGGATCTGGAGTGACTCCAACGTGGAATCCTCTTTGGCGATTTGCTGAGGAATTATCACAGTGCAGGTGGGGACTTACTGTGTGGCTTCCATCAAGTTCAAGGTCCAAGAAAGGGCGATTCCTTGCCTCTCCATCTTCCACCTTCCTTTGAGAACTTTTCCCAGTCGGAATTCCCATTTCAATTGCATTAAATTCTGCTCGCGGACAAAGGAAAGTTCTCCCTGTTTTTTCTCCTGAGCTCTCCTGACTACAAATGAATGCACATTACTCTTAGGAGAGCTTCTTCTATTCTCTGCTTTCCCCCCCTGTGCGTCTGTCCTCTTTTTTGTTGTGGGAAGAGAGGGCAGCGCGATGCGCACAAAGTGCAACGGAAATTATATCGAAATATAAATTGCCCGGCGAAAGCAAATAGGAAAATGTCAAAGAAAATTTAAGAAGTGAAAAGCAGACGACGGCAGGGTGTGATGCGAAATCAGGAAATACCGAATCGGGAACTCTGATTGAATTGCCGTCAAGGAATCGAACAACATGGTCATGGCAGGAGGCAAGAGAGAAGAGAAGAAACAAGCGAAGATTCTGGGCAATGCCTCTGGATTCCAGTCGAAAGTTTCACCTTCCGCTTCCATCTAGGGATGCCAACACATATCGGCCCTCGCCTTCCAATTTAATTTGTTTTGCGGCTTTCTTTGGGGCTCCTCCTGCTTCTCCTCACTCTGAAATATCTTCCTGGGAAATTCCCATTAATTATAGGAAAAGTGCTTGGCAAAACATTTTCACATCATTAAAAATTATTTATGTGGGCAAACCTCAAGGATAACAGGAAGCCAAGGATACAACTCAAATGGAATTAATGTCTGTCGTCAGTTTCGTGGTGGGAGAAAATATTACTACTACAAAGTACAACAAGGATCTTTAAGATCCTTCCATTCAAATTTACATAATTCTGCGCAAGTTTTGCGGCCAACATTTAACGAGCCCAACAATTTGTCAGCGGACAGCGGACAAGGCATTCCACTGTCCCAGGATTATTCATTGCGAATACGATGGGAACACCAGGTAGACACTGGTAGAACAGGTGTGAATGTGTTGGAAAAGGAGAGGGAAAGTCACTCTGTCTGTCTGCGGCAGCTTCAGAGCAATCAACTTTTGGGTCTATGAATTTTTAATTGGGTGGAAGACGAAAGTTAAATGTCTGGAAGCAGAGAACAATCCTTCAAGGAACAAGCAGAATGGTAATGGGTGGAATTATAAGGGGTATTTGAGGGTGTATTGTTTAGATAAATAATTTATTTGAGGCTCAGAATCATGCAGAGATATCATCCTAATGTGGGTGATCTTCCATGCGAATCCCTATCCATAGATACCCATTAAACAAAGATAATAGTTCGATTCATGAAGTACTTTTTGTGCCCTCTGGCCACTCCCTTCCTTTGTGGTTTCCATCCTACCCAAGATCATTTATCTCCATGGCATCGGTAAGCCGAATGTAAATTCAAAACAATCCAAAAGCGATTTACGGCCAATTAGAAGCGACATTTAACCAAAGCCAAAAACACAAATCTAGCAGCAACAAATGGAGACTCGAATCGAGTGAAAGAGTGCGGGGTGCTGGGTGCATCCCCAAGTGGGAAAACAATTTCCGAATTAATTGGGAAATACCAAAAACCAACCGAAATACTTTTGGCAAAGGGGGAGTGGATGGATGGAGGAAGTCCGCATTTCATTTGCGGTCATCGGTAAATAATTGAGAAATGCTGCAGTGACCGCCAAATGAGAATTGTGTGTCCACCTCCACATGATATATTCCGGGGATATCCACACCCCCGTCAGAGCCATTTAATCACCAAATTATATTAGCAAACAATGTAGGCGGATGATATGTATATGGATATAGGGGCGTGGCTGCATTCACATTCAACGAAAATTCTCCAAGGAAGGAGATCCGTGACGTGACAGCAGCTGGGGGCAGACTCCTTGCCCACCTTCACTTCGACTCCCGCAGGCCTTTGAAATTTTTATCAATTTCGTTGCCGATGCTCGGCTTTCGTTTTTGGCATTTTGGCAACTTTTCCACATTGGTTTTCCGTGCGCTTTCCCAATGCGATTCCGACAATATCCTGTCACAGTTCCCGCTGTCTCTCTCAGTCTTGTCTCACTTTGCCGCGGGGACTTTTGTTTGTCTCTCGCCTGGTATCGATTATTTTATTCGACAATAGAATTGAACAGGAAAGATGGCTGAGGGGAACTGCCACTAAATTGCCAACTGGAAGAGATTTTGTGACCGATGTCTCTCCCACATATTTTGTGGGCTTCCCCTGCAGGCTTTTCCCTTCAATTTAAGAATCCGAATGCAAATTTCCATGTGGGAAATGTTTATGAAATGTTCCCTCAAATTGCCTTTTCTTCGTACTGCAGATGGATGGAGTTGGATGACAAAGTGAATTTGAAAGCATTTTTCCGTCTCATTCGGGATTCTCTATGCCCTCAGCAGGATTCTCCCTCATTCTGTTTAAGCGCTGAGTAATTGTCTGCAAGTATTTGGTAGCTAAATCCACGCATTTCTCGGCTTTCCACAGACGACCTCCACATTATCATCATCCTCATCATCATCATCATCATCCTCATCGATGAGGTCGAACGTGACCCAATGCCGTATGGATTTCCCCCCTCGCTTCCACTCTCCATCCATGGAAAGGGAAACAAAGGAGCCGGAAAACGTCAACAAACAGAAGCGAAGAAATCGAGTAAAGCGTGTGGGGAAAGTGGGGAAGTGGAAGGGAGAGGTAGGTTCCTCAGTCAATTCGCCAAGTGAATATTTTGTGTCGCTTTGTATTTTGCATGCGTATGCCACAATCCCCAATCCCCCTGTCAATATGTTCACAAGAAGGACGGATAGAGAGAGAGAGGGAGAGAGTGAAAGGGAGAACCACATGGTAGACTTGTGCCTCACGTAGCCGTACAACATTTTTGGCTCGACAAAACCCAAGCGGAGCGACGCGTAAAGCGAACGACAAGCAGAAACTACAAATTTTGCATGAAGGATGCTACGCAAGGATGCCCTGCCACCCCTCCCCTTTCCACTATCTAACAATGCCTGCCGTCTGTTCTCTGCAAGACTAGGGATAGGCCCTCTCAGGTCCTGATGCGACTTTATTATTGGCACTTCTTCCCTCAGGGAGCCAGAGAGAGAGAGAGAGAGTGAGTCAGAAGGAGAATTCGGATGCACGCGACATTTCAACGAAATTAAAAGAAGGCCAAATGAAGGATGGGGCATTGAGGTTGCCAATTTAATTCGTTGCTGAATTCCGAATTCAGTTTCTTGGCTTTCGGCCAAAATAATTTACAAGATTATGGGGAAAACAGCAGCAGCATCAGAAGGAGGATGAGGAGGAGGAGGAGGAGGAGGAGATGAGTAACGAGACCGATGGTAGAAAAGAGGAGAACAAGAGGAGGAATGGGGAGTAAATATGGAATTAATATGGGAAATGGAAACATTCATGAGAAACTCGCATGCAAATCGGAATGAGAAGTCGACTGAATTATAAATTCGAACAGGAAGGAAGGAAAGAGCGCTGTCAAAGCATATTCCGAGCCAGATTAATGTTCTCAAAAGCACACAAAATGTGGGTTATTGGAGGATAAGAGAGTGGATACTAACAGAGTGGAGTGGAACGATAGAACGATTCAGTTCAGATGGGACTTGCGATCAGAGAAGCCAATGTTCGGGTAGTTTGATGGACATTTTCTGCTGCTCGGTTCAATATTTGCAATGGATTGACTGGCAATTCTTTGATACTACTGGAACTGCAGAAATATGTGCAGACAGACATGGCACAAACAAGTGTACTACTACTAAAATTCATTATACTTAAACTTTGCAGGGAGCTACAATCTCTGGTCATTATCCCTCCCCTTCCTTTCTCTCTCTCCCTGCCACATAATCACAGTCTAAGTTCATTGGAAAACTTTTATCAGAACTACACTAAACTGCGAGTAGAACTGGAACTGATGGCACTTGAGCCTGATGAAAACTAATTTGTGATTCAAAAGAAGCCGGACTGACGGTGATTACTCCTTGCCCCATGACCCATGCACCATTCCTCTTCCTCATCCTCTCCCCATGTCTGGGACAACCTGAGCAGATTGTCAACGTTTTGAGTTTCGGCCAGAGGCAGTATCCGAGCTCCATTTAGAGGCATCTATCCAAGGGATCCGTTAACTTGGATAGGAAGTTGGGAGGTGGAAGTGGGGCACATAATTCAGGGACCGCAGACAAATTTGAAACTTGCACCGCGAAATTACGCGGACTGATGAGCAAAGTTTGCCCAGAGAGACATTCGGATTCGCGACGGTTCTCATTTCTATTCTCATTTGTAGAGAAGAGAAATTACACACGGAGAAGGCAGAGGGATGACAGAGTGGGATGACAGAGTGGGGAAGGCGATGGGCAGGAGGAGCATTCGTTTCGTGCTCAAGTATCGTGTAAATGGTAACAATTTATGCTGAATGCCACAGCAACAGCAACTGAGCATCAAATGTGGAATACACTTACACACACACACACCGCAAACACACACCAACACAATTGCGGTTTATGGCGCATTATTTAAGTTTGCATTCTTTCAAATTTATTTCGCCGCAGACTCATAATTTAATTCTACTTTTTCTGTGGGATGTTTTCCCTTTATATCTCATTCTCTTTGTGTGGGTGCATGTGTGTGGGAGAGTGTGTTAATGCTTCCTTTTGTTTCGCTTCCTTTTCTGTGGCTTTCTTCTTTTTGGTTGATGCAAATTATTTGGTAGCTGAAACGGCTCCAAAGGGAGCTCACCACCCACCACCCCCCACACAGGAGCCACAGCAGTTACCTTTCGGTTTTGAGGCCCTTTGTCTCCGTCCGACATCGCTGTAAGCCCTCCTCTCGGCATACAAAAGCAATTACGATGCGTCCTCCACTGACACCGGAGGAGGAGGAAGTGCAGGAGTGGGCCTTAAACGGTTCCTCCATCGAAGTGAATCATGAGTAAGTCAAGGGATTGGCAGCTCTCACCCTGTACTGTCTCCACCTTCATCCCGCTGCCCAGCTGAAGCCAAAATGTGTCAAAGTGAAGGAAAATCTCTTGCAGAGCCACAAAAGTTGGCCTCGTCCCCTGCCTGACGGATTTGTGGTAAAAGGGAAAGCTGCAGGAGAAAAACAATTGAAAGCTGTTGCCCCTCTCCACCTCTAACCCCCACCCACCCCCGTGCATTTCATAATTACGAAGAGGAAGGCGGAACTTTGTTTTTCCATTCGGGGAAGTGCCACGGATCTGGGATGGTGGAAAGAAAAAAACAACTGTGACACGACCTCAAATTCGGTGATGGGGAAAAGTATTAAAAAAGTGAAACTGGACCGAGATACGAAGAAGGGAAATTTACTGCTGACTTTGTTTCCATTTATCGCCAACTTTTCTTTTATTTTCTTTTCTTTCGCTGCTCTGTCTGTTCCACGGGAAAAGCTATACAAATGAGGGAAAGTGACCCTGAATGAAAAGGAAACTCAAAGGCAGAACTCTGCGCTAAGCTGCTCAAAGGAATATCTAAAGAAAAGCAATGGAAAGGGATAAACGAGCATAATTAGATATTGCTAAAAATATCTGTGACATAAGCAATAAATAATGCCCAATGCCTCATTTCCCTCTCTTGCATCGGAGCCACTTTTCCCACTTATCCCCCGAAAAATAAACAGAAATAAATGCTGCAAAACATTTTATTTCATGTTCTTCCTGCTGTTCGCCTTCAGTTTATCCTGTAAATATTTTTACAAGCAAACGAAAATATTTATTTGCACCATAAGTTCTGCTTCCACTTAGATGAGGAAGGAAAACTTTGGCTAACAATCAAACTAAAAGTTGTAAATTTTTTGTGGCAGCCTCAAAGAGATGGTGTAAGGGAGGGGGGATAGGCAAAAATATTAAATACAATTACCAAATTAATTTACATCTCCGAGGAACTTGAGAAACAATTAAAAAGTTAAGAAACTTTCAGTCCAAAATGGAAATAAAACTATAAATATTCTCCTGATATAGGAGAATGTTTCGCAGTGGAAAGTTTGCCAATAATTCGAGCTGTGTTTTAGGAGGAGGGAGAGGAGCTAATCCTACGTGTGGCATCCTCGCATCTCACTTTTCCGATTCCCAAAATATTTCAATTGAATATTCCGTTTGCTCTGCGGATTCCCAGGAATCAAAGGACCAAAGCAAAAGAACCACAGAGGTCTGTGTGTTGCGCAGTTCTAGTTGGGGTTTTCGTGTGTTCCCTGAGTATTTCCCAGTGAAATAAACATGGAAATTGCGCAGTTTTCCTTGTGTTTGTCTGTGGATTGAATGCTTCTACTCTTCTATTCGGTGGCAAACAAATTAACAGAAATGTTGAACAATATTGTTCGAAGACAGACAGCAAAAGGGAACGAGAGAGCGACGGGAGAGCGGAAGAAGTTTTCCTGCCACACAAATCAATTAAAAGTTTGCCCCAAGCTCAGACAGAATCTCTTCAATCTTCCATCTTCATCAGGATTTAAAGGAAACTGTCTCCTGGTTGGGAAGGGAATCGGATTCCCTGGCCCTGAATTAGGATGGGATTCAAGCAGCTGATGTAAAGGCAAATCGAACATTGATTGATGGCAGTAACCACTCGACTCATACTCATTCTCCATCCCACCTCTCCATCACATCATAATCTCCTTCTGCGATAAACATTTCTAATTGATATATAAATAGAGACTTTTGTTTGCTGTCCCGAAAGTCTGAGGACGTTCTCGAAGCACATTCCCATTGCGTAGACTAAATATATTTAAATTTGCATCCCGCAATCAAGAGTCCAAAGCGAGTAGTATCTCCTCTCTCCCTTCCACCCTTAATGTGCGAATCGTTGACATGAATAACAAGAGCATTTCTGGGCAGAGCCATCGACTGGCGAAAGACTCCTTTCGGGGGGCCACTGAAAGGACTACTGACCTCCCCCAAACGGTGGCCCTCGAACGGATGTCGGGCATTCTCAGACAACAAATTTATGGCAACAGCAAGACAGAGAGAGAGAGAGAGAGAGAGAGAGTGAAAGCTCCTTGTGTGGGTTATCTGAGAGACACTCCCATGGAAAAAGAGACACAGATGCAATGTTGCTGGCAGCATGCCACCGATGTCTGGCAACATTTGTTGCATGTGGCTAAAGGGCAGGGTGGCAGGGTAGGCAGCATCCCTTGGACCTCCCTTCGTGTGACCTTTATATTGATTTCTCGCTCTGTTTGTGCTTCGATTGTGGGGATGGCCAGAGACAGAAGGAAGGCAAAGCAAAGCGGACGATGAAGGAGATGGATTTCTGGGTCAATTGCTTTCCGTGTGCGTATTTTTGTTCGCTGGAAAAGCCACACACAAACTGGTATGTTCGACACGGGCTCCATGTATCTCCTCCTCCAATTCCTGTGTCCCACTCTGACAACACTTTAAACCAATTACGAACTTGGCCCAAACCGAGCGTCAAACAGTTAATTGAGTTTAAGGCCTCGGTTGAAAGTTTTGCCTGGCAATTAGAGGACTCTTTCCCCACCACTTCCCACCGCAGGACTCATCCACAAAATATGTGTTTTGTTTAGCATCGAGAATATCCATCGGGATTCCGCAGACAAAGCCAAAAATTAATGAGCAGATGCAGGTCAAAGTGCAACGAAGAATGTTCCTCCCTCACTCTCCCTCGCCTCCGGGTGATCAGCAACCACACATCTACCCCTCCACCATCCATGATGGATGGATGCTGCTGCCTGTTTTTGGCACCCATTTAAAATTCCGTGCACGCAGAACGTCAGCGCTGCTCCTCATTCGCATTCCCGTCCTCGTCCTGGTTGTGGTCCTGTTCCGGACTCGTTCCTCGCTAAACTGCAGGGAACTGGGGTCGCCATGGATGGTGCTCCGCTTCGATATCAGGGATTGGGGCAGTGGCAGAGTGTGGGGGGAGCCGACAAGGTGCAGCTGCAATTTGGGGCCTGGGCTCGGTTCACATTGTCAGCACTTTCATTATTGCCCGCATTTTTGACCAGGGACGGAGGCGATGTGGGATGGGTAGGCATAGGGATGGAGGCGGTATGGCGAGCAGCTGAGTTCAGTTGATTGGCGCATTTTTCCGTGTTCCACGTTTTCCTTTGGGCCAAAGCGGGCTCCAGCGAAACAGCAAACAAAGCATTTTCCAAGCATCTGGTGATGAAAGGCATCCAAATTCAGATGAAATCTGCACTTGGCAAAGGAACATCGAAAAGTGGGATTGGGGGATGTCCATGTCAGATGTGGGACAGATGATTAGATCGATTTACTACGCAGTTTGTCTTGAGGGATATTCAAGTGCGAAGATGGGAAAGGGCTTCAGATCAATTTGTGGGATTGACATTCATGGAGGAAATAGCACAGCTCTGCTTATGATGAAGAAGGAGTAAGGAAAGGTGTGGTTTCGAAGCCAGGGATAACTCTCTCTATCTTGTTTTTGCATATTCGAGGGAGCAGAGACCTTTGTGTTCGAGCCAATTGTGTCAAAAAACAATCGAATATTATTCTAAGAGGCATTCTAATATAAACGGGGATGTTGCTAACATTGTTAAAATTTCTTTAAATCTTTTCCCACTTTAATTCCAAATTAATTTACATAATTAAGGGGAAATCTCGTTGTACTGTTACCTCGCTACCGTCTGGCCATTTTATTCATTTTCTACCAACGAACAGCATCACATGAGATTACTCATTCGTAGGTATTCCATGTCGAGGTGTGTCTCCCTTCCCTTTTATCATGCTCCTCAGGTGCAAAACTTGTCCATCAGACTGGACTGCCGGCCGGCCTCTGTTTCGGAATTGTAAATGAGTTTTCGGTCCGAGAGAAGTTTGAACAAATTCGAGGAATGTATTCCCCATCCTCTGCTGCCTTCGGTCCAGCAGAGTTCAAGGTTGAGTCCTGGCCTTGAACTCACAGATGAAGAAAGTTAAATGGAAATTTAATAGGGAATGGAAATAGTAGCCGGAAAAAGTATTTTGTTGAATGAATCTATGCCACAGCAGCAGAAGGGGCATCCCCACGTAACACTTTCCCATTTCTAATTCATTTTACATTTTCTGCTTTCTTTCGGCATTTTCTTGGCCTACAAATGCAAATGGAAACATTTGGATAGAGTGGAAAATCCTCACGACACTCCGCCCCACGCATGCCCGCGGTTCTGCCAAGGAAAAAGTGATGGCTCCATAGCTCTCCCTTCTCATTCCTCTCCTGACATGACCTGACCCCAATGCATGACTAGTTGTGGTTCTCCACTCAGTTCCACTCCCTCCGCATGCATCCATCCATCTGCTTGTTCTCCCACTCGGATGCGCCTTCGTCTTGGGGCTGGGGCTGTGGGCCTGGAGTCACATCAATTTGAATGTTTCGCCTTGTTTGAGATGCTAATGCTAGCCAGAGAGGGAGTTTTAGGGGGAGAGAGCAGAGCAGGCAGGAGAACATGAATATCTCAGTTCTTGAGAGGTTAACAGGGCTGTCCAGAGGGGAAAGTCAAGTTGCAACTGCTTCAAAGTCACGTCGTGAGGCGCTCAATAGTGCGACAGACTCGGAGAACTTCACAGAACGGGTCGAAGGTGTTGCATGATTTATGGAAGAATGGGAGGATAGCTGATGCACTTGTTGTTGCTGTTTATCTTCCAGGTGGTTAATATCCTCCGAGAGCGGAGACACAACGGAGGGAACAGCACCCGGGAAACGGGCATCTCCCCTGAATGGCATCATTATTTGCATATGCCGCACTTGTACCTGTTGCCCCTGCCCCTGCCCCTGCCCACTGTGCCACTGAGTCACTTGCCGCGACTTTGCACAGAATCCATGCAAATGCGATGGAGATATTTTTCATATCCCTCCCCTGCTCGGAGAATTGTTCAGTGAGCGCCCAGTGGGGCATGCATAAAATATGTTACAAGGAAAACCGACCATGCCCCCCACTCATCCATCCATGCAAGGGGAGGGTAATGGAAGGGTGGGATATGGCATCCATCCATCGATAAATTCGTTAAAGTCTTCCCGTCTTTCAATTAAAAGAGAACATGTCCCAGAAATGGTGGGGAAATTTAATGCCAAACGCGGAAAGGCCACGCAAAGTGAAATGTCATCAGAGAGAAGGAAGGAGTGGCGGGGATGGGTGCACAGAGTTGAGTAAGAGACAGCGGAAGGCAAAGGCGTACTCCACGCACTCTGTCCAGAGATCGGATGATGGCCAGAACGATGCTGCCATAATGAAGATATAAAAGCTTCGACTTTTCGAAGGCGAGGAATGGAATTAAGGAAGGAAAATGAGGAGGGCAGAGGAGTCGGCCAACTGTTGCAATGCATTTATATAAGGGGAGAGCCCTCCCTTCCTCCTTGCAGAGTGATTTCCATGTGAAATGAGTGGGAGGAGGATAAGTTGCGGCTGAATGTTAATTAAATGCAATTTCATCTCAAGTTGGAAACTTTTTCATGACCCACTGGAGGGGAAATCTATAAGTTATGAAGGGGGATGCTACCGTGGAGAAACGACAGAGTTTTCCAGGCCATATTTCTCTTTCAGTTGCACTTTCCTGTGCCTGTTTCTTTACCCTTCTTTCCTCATCTCAATCATTTATCTTGTTTATTTATTGGTATTTTTTCTTGTTTCTTTTTCACCTTTGGGCCACCCTAAGACTTCTGAGAGCTCCCTCCCCTGACGAATTCCAATTAATCTTCTTGGGAATCGTTTCTCGATAAGAAAGCTTTCCACTCTCACCTTTTCGCCTTGACTTTCGCCCACTTGGCACCTCATCAACACACAAATATATCAATTCGACCCTGAATCCAGCCAAATTTAGTCTTGAGCCTGAAATAATAGTGGGAGATAGATCCCAAGTACTGAAGTAGAAATTAGAGCCGCAGCTGCAGGAGCCGGATGGGATTGGATGCAGCACATTAGGGAAATTAATGGGTGCCGTTGGCGTATGAGTAATTTAGGATGAAGTTCGTTCCCATCTCTCACTCGGATTCCCTCTCTCTCATTCTCAGTTTTCACTGGGAGTTGTGTGAAGAGGTTCCTAATTAATTTTGTATGACTACGCAAATGAAGAGGAGACTGAAATGGATGTTTTGGGATGGGGACTGGGAGGGCAAGTCATGTGAACTAATGATAAACACTTTCGGAGGGATTCAGTTCCGGGCAGGGGAAGTGCCGATGGGAGAGGAAACTAAGCAGAAGCGGAAGCTCCGATAACGGACAGCAGCTCAGGAAGTGTGGAAGGAGGGAGGGAGTAGGGAGGAGAGCAGTTACGTGGATGGAACACAGATCCCTAACCGCTGTGGGGTCTGCATTTGCAGAGGAAAATATGCGAGAGTTTAATTGAAAATACAAATAAGTTTCAAATGTTTTCCCCAGGTTCAGCTTCTGAACTGCAGTTGAAATAGAAAAGGGAAAAGTGATTTACAGTGGGTCAAAATGTGTAGAAAAATTAGTGGAGAAAAAAAAAAAAATTGATGGAGAGCAGAGGAACACAGCGGCTGGCTAATGAGGCATTCACATGGAACACATTCCAAATGCTGTAAATGATGTAATACAAACTCGAATTCAAATTGAAAGATAAATGGAAATGGAATGGAAATGTAAGCAATGTTAACGAGGGGCAAGAGAGAAATCAAATGGTGCGCCTCATTGGAGAATGGGAAATGAAGCTGCCAGAAATGAGAGTATCTGGTGGTACTCACATCGACTGTCCACTGGAGAGAGCAGCACAAAGCATCATGGAGGGAAGCCTCGAATGGCAATGGAGCAAACTTTGTCCAGAATAAATATTTGGAGCTGGCCAAATGAAGCGGAGAAAGAGACAAAAGTAAGGTTGAGCGAGGCAAACGAAGCAAATGAAAAGGAACATGAGAAGCTGCACCAATTTGTTGCAAAAACAAAGAAAACTTTTCCAAGCAGGAAAGGAAATGCAACAAAGTAAGAGACATGACGGGAGGGAGAAAGGAGAATGCTGCTTGGGAGATATTCAAATGTCTTTCGCTTGGCTCCCCTTTGGTCCCCTCCGATGTAACTGCAATCCGCCACGCCTCCTGCAGCTGACTCCCACTGTGATGGGGCTTAAAAAAAGAAGCAGGGAACGATGACAGCAGCAGGGAAAGATGAGAGAGAGAAAGGTTATCTCTGAACTCTTTCTGACTCTTCTGGAGAATAATGACAGAGGGAGGAGTTGAAGGAGACACTTTTCCCATCTTGTTTACATCTTGAGAGTGACTTTATTGCCTTCCATTTTGATTTGCATTTTGGGGAAGTCCCCAAACGCCACATAATTGAATGTTGTAGAAGGGAGAAGGGAGAGTGAATGGAATATATATTGGATACTAAGAAGGGCTGCATATAGTGATCAATACAATATCGAGCTTCTATGGGAAACCTTCCATGTACATCCAAAGAAAGTGGCATTTTCAGAGTCAGAATCAGTTTGCTTTGGCTTCATTTACTCCCGCCACATGGAACAGTAGCTTCTGCAGAGCAGAATGTGGAATCATAAAACTAAGTGCTCCCATTCATGCCTCTTCCTCTCTCCATCCCTGAAACTATTCCACCCATATTACTTCCCCTCGCTGTCGTGGAGCTGCGATGCTTCCTGCGTTGCTTGTGTGAATCCTTTCATTTCATATTTAACCAAAGGAAAACGCAGCTGAAAGGAAAATGCGGCTAGACGAGAGCCATGAGAAGGGAAAAGGGAGCAAAAAAATGAAGTGGTATGGGAGAGGGGGAAGTGGGCCAGGCTGTGAGGCGAATGAGATGAGGAGATGTGCGGCAGTGTCAGGATAGTAGTCAACATTTGCTGACTTAGCTGCAATTATGGCAGATATTTTTATGAACTTGATGTCAGCCCCGGACTCACGCTGAGATACAGATACATTCTCACACATGGGGTGAGATACAAAGAGAGAGACAGAGGAGAGAAGATATGTGGCAAGTGTCCTGAATGGCAGACAGGACTGTGGCTAAAGGCCAAGCGATGCATGGAAAATGAAGATGAAGATGAAAATGTCAGTTGGAAAAACATCCTCTTCAACAGTTTGTGGAGCTGCTGCTGAGGTTGTGAACTGTGATGTAAGTGAAAGAAAACATTCCGTTTCTTCTCCAGATAACGTGGAACATAAAGTGGGGATATAAAAGATAAATCTGATGATCTCCCTTCAAGTTTATTATTGATTCCTACAACATTTCAGAAACTTCAAACAATCCTTTGTATTCATGTAAGATAATGTTTAATTGTATGTTTATGGTTAACATTAACATTAAAGCGCTGTAGACTGGGAGAAGCGTAGAAACAATTTATGTTAACGGCACGGATCGATCTCGGCGGATCTACATATGCTCGTGGCTTCTGTTACTGGCTGTGATTCTTCTGTAACTGTAACAGCTTCGTGCTGTCAATCTTCTCCTCTGCTGTCGCTGTTGATCTTCATGGCTCTGTTATAAGTGTCACTGTTACGCTACTGTTAATGGTTATGCTCTCAGTCTGCCGTTTCTTCTTCTGTTGTTGCTCTGCTTCGCATATGTTATGCCGTTGACCTTGTTCTGTTGTTGGTGCTGACTCCTCTCCTTTTACATAAACAATATCTTTCCTGCTCTAACACCTATTTTCATCATTTTCCAAAAACATAATGGATTATTTTCCCATATCCCCATGTTTCTTCATCAACAAAAATTTCATAATTAGTTCCATTTTGTTGCTGTTTTTCTTGTAAAATATGTTTTTATTGTTGTCTGTGTTGATGCTGGTGGCATTTCGAGTGAAAATGGATGTGAATAAGGTGTCCACTAGAAAAACCGCACAAATTTCCACCAGCGGCCTCCGGGTAAAAGCAAAAGTTAATTGTTCAAATATTTCCAGAGCACACATGCAACGCCCTTTGACCTGCCCCTCAGTCCCTCAGCCCACCGACAGCAACAATGAAAAGGGGAAAATACGAGCTCCGCTTTCGTGTGCCACAAATGTTGCACCTCTCCTCCTGCGTCTTCTGCTCCATCTCCTACTGAAATGATTCACGGAGCGAGCCGTTTAACAGAGAACATTGTGGTTGTTGTTTTTATGCTCATAGAGGAGGAGGGGGGGAATGGCAATGAGGGGAAAAAAGTCTCTTCCTGGAGAGGGACAAACAACATTGGCGAGGGGTTTCAGCGCATTTTCCATCACATTTTCATCGCTTTTAATTCGAGTCTCAATAAAAATCAACAACAATTCGTTTTCATCGACAAGCGAATTTCGGGAAATTCTCCAGTTTTATTATACTTTAAGAGCCGCTGGCAAGAGAGCCATGAAATTCGCTGTCATAAAATTAAATTTGTCTGCAATTAATTCCAACCTCCCTGTCCTCTGGTATTCGACTTCTCCAAGAGAGAACTTGTGGAGGAGAACTTTCCCCCTCGGAATTGTTTCTTTTATTTTCTTTTAATTTATTTATCTTTTTCGGCCATGTTGCTCCACTTTCTCTTTCTCTATTTATCTTTTCTCTTTAACTTTTCTGTGCTCTTGGACACACTTCCTGTCGCCTGTTAATTGTCTTTAAATTACTGCTGGAAAATGTGTGCAGGGGAGGGAGAAGACTTCGATTTCTGTTTATCGTTGGCAATATCAAATGCATTTTCTTTCAAATGTATAGCTGCGGAAATCGAAGGAAGTTTTCGAGGGGAAACTGGTTCTCAAAGCGAGTGTCTAAATGTTGATAAATTTAGGACTCACCAGAGATTATCTGTCTTATAGCAATAGTTCTCCATTCGGGGATTCATTGCTCAATGGAAATTGCCAAATTATCCACGAGAATTCCCATAAATATTTAGGATCCATTTATGGTTCTCTCTCCCCTCTCTAGTTAAAGTCCCTCCCCATAAAAGTTTCTCGCAACACACAACAAGGAGAGAGAGGTTCCTATACATTTCTATTTCTGTGCTGTGTTTTCATGGCCGATTTTTATCATCACGAACATTGAAAATTTACGAGTGTTCACAGGGCATAAATTCAGTGTTTTTTCTCGCAGCTTTTATTATCTGCAAAATATTTTATACGCAGCAAGAGGCGCATGCAAGTAGGGTGGGGAGTATCTAATGGATACATGAACCCAAATTGAGTCACTTTGCATAGACCAAAGCAATCATCATCCCCTCCACTGGGAAAACCGTGCAAAACGGGAGAACAAATAATGATAAAAGGTGAAAAATGCACTCAGGGACATGGGGAGAGGGGAAGCTAAGCGTGACTTATTATGGGAAAGGTTTCTTCTTGGAGGAGGAGGTGGAGGAGTGGCAAACTTTGTGCTCAACTTTCGCAGCTTTCAGCTGCATGTGTTGCATGCTTTGCGGCACTCGAAAGAAAGCATGAAAAATGTACGAGAAGGGAGGGACGCACTGGGAGGAGGGCACAGAAAATATTGAGAAACTGCAGCTCCAAGTAAACAGGCGAAACTAATTTTTAATGTCCTGCACGGAGGGAGGGGGACTGGGAAGAGGTCTCTCGTCGTTTCTCTCCGTTTGATAGCGGTGCAAAATGTTGGCACTTTGTCTCCTGACAGAAATGATCATCAATTCCCGCAACTGCAGCACTCGCTCATCTCTCATTTCTCGCCGAAGGATCTCTGTGAGACTTCTCCCAAGTGAAGGTAGCGGAAAACAAAGAAAGACAAGGAGAAAGTTCAATGAGGAGGATGAGGAGAGGAAAGCCATTAACAACTTTTTCTTTTGCCAATAAATTTTCAATTTCCGCCTTGAAATTTGCAATTTATTTCACTGCAGCAGAGCTAATTTCCCCCTTTCCCCCTTCCTTTCTTTAAGTCAATTTCTGAGGATTTTCCATGTCGGACGCCAGGTTTTTCCATCAGACTTCCCACACGACTAAAGTACACCTGCAAATTGCATTGTCTGCAAAGGGGATTGCCCCAAGTGGAGAGGGTGAAGTGAGGGGATTCCCATCGAATCCTTTGACAAGTAAACAACTGCAGAAGTACCTTCGGTCTGGTGCTCTCCCTCGTTCCTCTCATAAATCACGCGGACAGAAATTTGATTTGATTTGCAGAATCTGCGAAAATATTCCATAAATATTTACCATCGCACTTTTTTCACGCTTTTCCGACAGTTTTCCAGGCAGCGAGGGAACTTTTGCAACTGTGAAAATATTTTTCACGTTTCTCGTTTGTTTTCCTTTTGCTACTTTGTTGTGCAAATATTTTCCCACTTCGTTTTGCCCAGTTTTTGCACTTCATTTGCGCCCAAAGCAACGGGAGAGCCGTGGCTGTTTGCTTTCCTTTGATATGCGAAATTTATGCACCGATTGCATTCGAAACGAGAGTTCCCATCCCTGAAATTATGGAGAGGTCACTTTGAAATCAACCTCCAGAGGGAGGAGCGACAGAGATGGGTGGAATGTCTTTAGTTTGCATACTTAACTCCGACAAGAGCGTGGAGATCGTCACCCCTGAAGGCCATTTCAATTTGATTTTAACGACTTGACTGACGGAATCCTTTTCCAAGCGAAACATTAAACTTTTGCTCTACAATCGAGGAGGAAAGGAGAGCAGCAGCGATTACAACAGCTATGATAATGGCCAAACAAGATACGAAAGCAATAAGGGAAAACACTCTCAATAAGCCAAGGAAAATGTTACTGGGATTTCTCTAGTTTTGCTTCTTGGTTCAGGGGCATTCAAAATAATATTCCCCGAATAACCTGGAATCACTTGAACTCAAGCCAAAAATGGGAAAGAATAAAGAAAGAATTATAAATCCTATTACATTGCTCCCTAACCACGCCTACTGCCCCCTCTCTAACCCTTTGCTAACTC
Organism: Drosophila guanche; assembly: GCF_900245975.1. Classification (NCBI taxonomy): domain Eukaryota; kingdom Metazoa; phylum Arthropoda; class Insecta; order Diptera; family Drosophilidae; genus Drosophila; species Drosophila guanche. The sequence goes on from NW_022995746.1 coordinate 3,907,748, forward strand.
AATTTGTCTAATTAACTTATTTTCGGTCTGCCCCAACCTTCATGGTGGCGCATCCCTCTCTGGCTGAAGGGCTTTCTCATCTCAAGTCAAGGATGGAGAGGGAGTCCCTGGGATCCGTCACATCCTTTATATCCCTTTTGGGTGGTGTCTGCCTGTAATTATGTGAGCGGGATAAAAATGCGAGCGGCGTTGTCTAATTGAAGGCGACAGTCTCGGAGGCGGCTCACGTGGCTCAACATGGGAGAACTTTTCCCGCATTCCATTTTCCATTTTGCCTTTGAGATGTTGGTGTTTTTCTCGCGCCTTATTTAAAAGAAAATCACGCACGTGGGTGGCAAATGACTGCCTTTTCAACGCAGGAGGGGAAGGGAAGCCTCAAGGCAGAGATGTGCCTAGAGGTTTGACGCTTCAATGCTGCCTTTAATCAGGCATTTAGATGAAGATGGAGAAGAGCTAACAAATATCTAACAGACAAATGAGGGAGAAGGAGAACCCTCAACCGACTCTGGCCACAAACATTTCCACGTCTCCTCTCAGCTGCAATCGTTTTGTGGTTTCCAAGAGATGGAAGGACGCGGGAGGACTCCCGCAGTTAGGGGATGGTGAGAGACCCGCCACAATTGGAGACCATTTCATGTTAAATTAAGCTGCAAATGCGAGTGGTTCAGGTTCCTCCACCCATTACAGTAGCAGTCCCTGCCCAGAAGTCATTTCGTTTATGCAGCGATGCAAATTGGATGTGCCGCAGCATGCTGTCGTTCCGCTGTTTGCAGTTTCTTTGTTGTGGTCAGCAATTAAAAATTAAAGCTACAATTGTGTTGGGTTCTCCTAATACTAATTCCAATGCCAAATGGCAAATGGCCGCAAGGTACCTTCAAAGGGAACCTTTGCCCCAGGTCACAGGATGCGGCTCGAGTGTTATGTGAATTGAATCTGCTCATAAAAGTGCAAACCCTAATTGAATTCTGCTCGGACAACACTTAGGAACGATTTGATGTGGACACAAATATTCAACTAATCAGCTTACAATTTTACCCAAGATTCTGCATCCAAGAGGAAGAGGAACCTCTCGCCTGTCACTCGTCTAAATGCTGCCAAAAACAAACTTCGAAAGGAGGAAAGAATTCACCCAAAATGAAAAGGGAAGCGGAAAGGAGAAGCGGAAAGGCGTTTACAGGTGACAGGTGCTAAAAGTTTTCCTGCAAACATAACTGCCACTGAAAGAGGCGGACAGGGGGAAGGTGGAGAACTGTTAACTTTGCAACAGTGTCAAAAACTGCAGGCGCTTCGGCGTCGGCATCGAGGGAAACAAGTTTGAAGCCATTCGAAACTTTGTTGTGCATATCAGTAGCCATGAGAGGGTACAACTCCAGTCGAGTGACATCCATGGGATGTCTCGATGGGTAGTAATTTTTCTTGTTTCTTGAGAGGAATGAAGAGTGCCAGGTCAGCCTGAGGTCATATTGGATTCCCTCTCAGCCATCAATCGAGCCTAATTAAGCGAAGATTCTCTGAGAGATTCAAGAATTTCTATCGCCTGACTGCACAGACATCTCACATGCTCCCCATCTTTGCTCGCATCTCAGCTGCTCAGTGAGCCATCAAAATTGTCGTCTGAGACATGTGGGGCGATACTAATTGATTGGCATTTAATTTGCACAACTTCCGAGACTTACACAGCATTAAAAGCTATCAATTTGGAATGTCTCGCGAGAGGGGAAATCCTCCAGTCCCTCCTCTGCTTTTGGTTTCTGCTAGAGTGTGCTCAAAGAAGTTTACAAATGTCAAGTGGAACATGTTTGCCATAGGTAATAGGTCACACTCAAGTGGTTTATGTTCTGTATACTCGAAGTATTTGTTGATGCGGAATATGGATTACTCTTCATTAAAGTTACCCCCGAAACTTGTTCAATGGGGAAATTAATTTGGCCATATGGTTTTCTTATCAATCTCTTTTTGTTGCTATCCCATCATCAGCACTCGACATCGAACTATTCCCATAATTACTCTGTCAGCACTTCACTTGGATTCGAACTTCGACAATGCCACAACAGACGCGTCGCGGCTATCGCCAGCGAGTGGCTCACTTCACTCTAAAGGCGACTCTGTACGGATCCTGGGCACTGGGCCTGTTCCCTTTCACCTACGACTCCCGGACACGGCAGTTGACGCGCAGCCGATGGCTACTGTTGTATGGCCTGGTCCTGAACCTGGGCTTGATGTGGCTGTCGCAGCTGCCGGAACCAGAACCCCACAAAGAAATCAAGGTTGAGGTGTACCATCGAAATCCCGTGGTAAAGCAGGTGGAGGGACTGGTGGAAATGATCAGCATGGTCAGCACCTGCGTTATGCATCTGCGCATTTTCTGGAAGAGCAAGGAAATGGCCACCATCCTCAATGAGCTCTTACTCCTGAAGGAACGACACTTCCACCATCGAAACCTCGGGCACTGCCACCAGTTTGACAATTATGTAATCCAAAAGTTTTGCACGGTGCTGTTGGAAGTCGCCTCCTCCTTGCTGATCTACTACGGAGTACCCGACACCAATGTCGTGATTGCGAAAGCCGCCTGCGTCTGCCTGGCGCAGTTGGGAGTGCTGCTGGGCATTACGCACTTTCACCTAGCCGTGATCTACATCTACCGTTTCGTGTGGACCATCAATGGCGAGCTCCTCGAGCTGGCCAACCAACAGCGGCGTGGCCAGAGGGTGAACACGGCCCGGATCCAGTTGCTGCTCAGGCTGTATAGTCGCCTGCTGGAACTAAACTCTCGACTGGCAGCCATCTACGATATTCAGGTGACCCTCGTCATGGTCACCCTCATGTCTGCCAACATCATGATCGCCCATGTGCTCATCATTTTCTGGAACAACAAGCACAGGTTCTCGCTACTGGACATTGCCATGATATTCCCTCAAGCGCTCATTATCAATTTCTATGATCTCTGGTTGAGCATAGCCTTCTGCGATCTGGCAGAGCGCACTGGCAGGCAGACTTCTGCGATTCTGAAGCTATACAATGACGGCGAACAAATGGATGAAGAACTGCAACGTAGTGTAAGGCATAAGCCTTAGTTATCTCTAGTGTTGATAATTATCCCTCTGTTCGTTTTGCAGCTCTCGGACTTTGCTTTATTCTGCAGCCATCGCAGGCTGAGGTTCCGACACTGTGGACTGTTCTACGTAAACTATGAAATGGGCTTCCGTATGATCATCACGAACATTTTATATTCGGTGTTTCTCGTGCAATTCGATTATATGAACCTGCAATACAAATAAGAGTTAGTCCATCAATCGATTTATCCACACGGCTTTTCTGTCCTAATTAGCTTAAAAGCCTTTAATGCTAGATGCTTTAACTTTGATATAAATATTAATGGCATGGCAGCTCTTCTGCCACAACACACAGGGCAAGGCCACTTTGGGAACTTCAGTCAGCAATGTTTCGACGTCGGGAGGGCTTCGCCCCGAAACTAACGTTTCTCGTCCTGCGAATAACACTGTTTGTCTCGCGGGCTTTAGGCCTGTTGCCATTCACCTTAGACGCTCAGAAAAGGCAGCTGAGGCGAAGCACTTGGCTTCTGGTCTATGGAGTGACCATGAACATTTTGCTGCTCTTCCTTTTTGTGCTGTGCACTAGGTACAGGGCAGAAACTGGACAGGATATGGAGGTATTTAAGCGAAGTGACGTGCTGATGTGGATAAACGTACTCATCGGACTCCTTGGCCTAATTGTCAGCTGCGGAGTACACTGCATTACCTTCTCGAAGAGCGGACAAGTGCTGAAAATTCTCAACGAACTGCTGGTTCTGGAGGATCAACACTTTGGTAGCCTCAATGTGGAGGATGCTTCGAAATTCAATTTCTATGTGATCCAGAAGTTTATGTCCACTGTGGGAGAGGTTCTTGGCGTATTGATAGCGACCTTCGGAATGCCGGAATTCTCTTCGTCTTGGCTCTTGGTTTTCTTCCTTTGCATAACGCTGATCTCTCTTGACTTGGTGGTCATGCACTTCCTCCTGGCCATGCTCTATATATATCGCTCTGTGTGGCTCATCAACCGACAGCTCCTTAGTATATTCAGTCGCCTAAGAGTGAACCCTTTGTCAGACTCTTCGCGGATTCAGTTGCTCCTCTCCTTATACGTTCGACTTTTAGCGCTGAGCAAACAGCTGGAGGTCACCCATGAAGGCCAGATCACACTGATACTAACAGGATCTCTTTCTGGCAACATTGTGATTATCTACTTCCTGATCGTGTACACCGTCAGCATGGGCCAGTTCTCGATCCCTTTGTTAATGTTCCCATTCTCCTTAATGATGAACATGTGGGAATACTGGCTAATAATATGCGCATGTGAGCTCACAGAGCGAACGGGCAGGCACACCTCAACCATCTTGAAGCTCTTCAGTGATCTGGAGCATACCAATGTGCACATGGAGAGAAGTGTAAGTAAATCGATTCCGACTCTCAATGACATTAGCTGTCTTCTTTCTCAGCAGATTAATGAGTTTACTTGGCTGTGCAGTCATCGCAGATTTCGATTTAGTCTGTACGGATTTATCTCTGTGAATTTTCAAATGGGTTTTCGGATGATCGTCGCCACCTTCACGTATCTTCTCTGTTTGGTGCAGTTTGATTTTATGAATTTGTAGGAGATCCAACGTCGGGTGCGCTGTATAATACATACTATTCGTAACAACTAACTCCCTTTGCGTTTACTCCCATTTCACAAAGCGGAGCTGGATCACAAGTGGAACTAAGTTCTAACATTAGATTACAAGGCCGCGTGAGAACAGTGTGGATCTTAAGAGCGAGCGCGAGAGCCGTGTGGATCCTAACAGCCAGCGGGAACCTGCACTCAGATCGCTAACAGTGCGCTCTATACGGCCCACAGGCTGCTAACGGCGAGTGGTAGCGCACTGTTAACGGAGAGCGGTAGCAGTCTGTTGACAACAGGGGCGCTTTTGCTTTTCAGCGCTGTTGCTCTGTTACTGGACAGAGGACTTCACACATTAAATATTAATTCATAAGCAATCTTACAAATACATGAAACTAGTATTGGAAATGCGTCTGCCCCTACCTACGGGAAATCATTCATGCATTAGCAATTAAATTACTTGAACACTTCTACACTTCATCGATGTTTAGCTTCTTTCTGGGCCTCCGTAAGGATGGGAGCCAACAGTTGCTCTACGATGTTCCGACCACGCAGTGGTTGCCGTCATAAGTTGGTTCACTTTATACTCCACTCGATTTTATACAGTTCCTGGGCTCTTGGCATATTTCCATTCACGTACACCTCGAAGAAAAGAAGACTGCGCCGCTCCAAGTGGCTCTTGACATATGGAATTACCTTCAACACGATTCTTGTGATCCTGATGGTGCGACCCCATGGCGGAGAAGGGGAACCCATGGCGAATGACCCCAAGTTGGATGTGTTTCAGCGCAACTTTGTGCTGCGGCAAATCAGCGTGATACTGGGCACTGGCGGAGTGATTACGATATGTGTGACTTATCTGCGAACCTTCTGGAGGAGCAGAGACCTGTGCAGGATCTACAACCAGCTGCTGAATTTGGAAGTGAAGTACTTTGCAGATTATGCAGTGGAGTGCCCAACCTTCGATCGATATGTTATCCGAAAGGGTTTACTCATATTCGGAGGGGTGGTATCCACATTGGTCATCCACATTGGTATGCCCAACGAGTCAGTTTCACTCGCGAAGATGGGTTGCTTTATGTTGGCCATACACTTCCACCTGGGCGTGGCATTCATCTACCGTTTTGTGTGGTTCATCAACCGAGAACTTCTGGACATGGCCAATCGCCTAAGGGTCAAGCCGGAGGGAAGCTCCTCTCGTGTTCGCCTGCTCCTCTCACTCTACTGCCGCCTGCTGGACCTCAGCACACGACTTACCGCATGCTATGACTACCAGACGGCTATGATGATGACCATCTTCTTGGGCGGCAACATAATCGTCTCCTTCTACATGATCGTCTTCAGCGTCAGCCTCAGCCAGATGTCCGTCTTCGTAATGCTGATCATGTTTCCCCTGGCTTTGGTCAACAATTTCCTAGACTTCTGGCTGAGCATCGCCGTATGTGACCTGGCAGAGCGGACGGGCAGGCAAACCTCCACGATACTGAAGCTATTTAATGACATGCAAACATTAGACAAAGAGCTGGAACGCAGTGTAAGTTGCCAGACAATATTTAGTGATGATTTTTTCCATTTTTCCCTTCCAGTTTTCGGAATTTGCTTTATTTTGCAGCCATCGCCGTTTGAGGTTCCATCACTGTGGACTGTTCTACGTCAATTTTGAGATGGGTTTCCAAATGCTCGTCACAAGTGTCTTGTATCTGCTTTTCCTGGTGCAATTTGATTATATGAATTTGTAATTCATACGAGTCAAAGCAGGACACATCATTAGAAGAAACAGCCAGGCATAAAGCGCAGGAAAATCTCCTCAGTCAATGGGAAATATAGTCTAAGCCCTAAGCAATGTAAGACTCCACACAGTTGGCTAAAAGTGAATGCGTTGCAATCAGAGCTGAAGCTAAGATATGTAAAGAAATCGGAACATGGCCGCAGGACGGCAATAAAAGGAAAACTCCCTTTCAGCAGGCGCTTTGTAGGAAGCCAAAAAGAGGAACACAAGACTCAAAAGAGTCTAAAGAGAAGGAGCAGCATGGAAAAACAGCGCAATTAAGGCCAACAAATGAACGAGTTTCCAGCTTTATGTACATTTTGGATAAGGCAAGAGTGAAGGCAGGGCAGTCTCGTCCCTCCACGTTCCCCCTGGCTTTCCTACCCCTAGAGAACAATGCAGAGAAAAACGGGCACAAAAGCAGAAACGAACATGAGCAGCCACAGTGCAGTTTCCCTTACTTTCCCCTTGGTGGACAAGTTTGTGCTGATTTTCGTAGAATAGTATGTGGCCTGTTTGGTGCTCTGCTAATTTCCTGTCTGCGATTATTCAGTTTCATATGCTCTTCCCTTCCAGCCTGACCATGCTTGATTTATGCTTTACTATCTGTTATTTTATTCCTGGTCCAAGTGGAAGATTCAATTCAACATTTTTCCAGACTTGTTCGGCCACATTTAGGCCAAGCTGCTACAGGGAAATACACAACTGACAGCAACAATTAGGCCAACAATGGGAAACGCAGAACAGAAGCCACACAATGGCAGACACACACACTCGTACTTTCCCTCAGAACGAGAAGGGATGCACACGGTGTCCTTGGCAGGAGGCAGCAACCATCGCTGTCAGTGACAGGCCCCGTCGAGGGGCTCGGCCCCCATTATCTTCGATTATCGAGAGAGCACAAAGCCAGAGGCGATAACAGAGGGAACAGCAGCAGGCAGCAAAGACACTCCAAACAATCGCGTAAATTGATTTTTATTATCCTGTGTAGGGGATTCTCGTTTCCACCCATTGAAAAGGCTGCTGCTCCTGCCAAGCTTTCTGGCAAATTTCCTGCTCATCTGCACGACGGGCAAACAAAATATAAGCCAGAGTGTACACAGGCATTTGATTTATTGCCTTCGTCCAGGACATCCGCCAATTGTTGGGCCACGTGGCCCTACTCCTGCTCCTGCCCCGCTGCTGCTGCCCCTATTTCTGTTCCCACCACTCCCTTGTTTGCACAATAAAAATCCCCTCCTCCATGGGTCAACATTCCTGCTGTTAGCAACTCGTCAAATGTTTCAGATAATTCGTTTCGATTCGATTCGATTCGTTCCTTCGTTGATTTCTGCCAGCTTTCAATATATTTTTATTAAAATGACAGCATCTGGTTATGGCTCTCGCCCCGAAATGAGATGAGAGGACAATGCCTGAGGACAGCACTTTTGACGGGGCCCCAAAAACAAAATCATAAAAATATTTTCTTTTATGATGATTTGCTGAGTCAGCAGAAATAGGTCTGACACGATACCTATTCCACTCATAGTCGTCGCATAGTGATAAGTTCTGTAATCGTTGCTCGATTTTTATGGCCATGCAGGCAGGGGGCACTGTCAAAATCATAAAAGAAACACTAATTTTCGCTACTGCTTATAGGGATTTCTTTTGTTAAAGGTAGAGGAACGTATTTTTAACTGAAAAATATGTATAGTTTTGCTTGAAACCAGAAACATTTCTTGAAATTCTAGACAATGGATTAGGGAACTCTGCAAGACACAGAACTTTCTGTCAGCCACCGTTTTCATTCAAGCCAACTAAACTGTTGAACTACGTGAAAATTGACTCATTAAATAAATATTTAAGCAGAATTTGAAACTTTCGTCTAATTGCTTTGCTCTTTTTGTCCTCTTATCCCACTGTTGCGCTTATTCTGGAGACACAAATCGGCTTTACTCGTCGCTGAATTGTTGTTTAAACTACCAGCAACTTGCAGCAAATTGCCAATTATTTAATTTCACAAAACTTTTCTCTAGACGCCGCTCCAAAGCTCAACTTTCGAACTGCTCGTCTTCTCGTGTCTAACTCTTTGGCCGATCGGCTTAAATAAATTGATGGCAGGGTGCCAAATTATAACGCATTGGCAAACTAATTAAGGCTGTTGAGTTGATTCCATGGAACAATTGGCGGGCATTTATCGTAATTAGAGAAAGGTCTGCGGGTTGCGGGTTGCAGGTTGCCTTTGTTGATGCTCCTTTCATTACGAGTACTTACATACAGGCCGGCCCCCAATGTCTGTCCCCAATGTCCAAGCTCAAAGGAACTGTTCCCCTTTTCTCGCTTCCCCTCGAAAGTCAATCAAATGTATACGCCGATTGGGTGGGGGGCGCAGGGTTGCTGCGAAGACATATAAATTTAAATTAAAAATTCGCTGATAAACTTTGGCCTTTCATTCGAGCCTGCAGCAATCCTTTGGGTCATTGAACGTCCAGCAGAGAAACCACAAAAAAAAAAACGAGTACGAGGCCGAACTGGGGCTGCCGCCTAATTACAATAAATGGCCAGTCAGCTCAATTTCGTGGAAAGCCCAGTGGCAAATTTTAATTAATTTGCTGTACAAATTGTAATTTGAGGTGAACTTGATCTTTACAAAAGGGATGCAGGTTTTTGAGCCGAAAAAGATAAACTTCCAGCAGGGAAAGTGCTATCAGATGGCAAAGAGAATGCGAAAAAAGGTCCCTTGCTTAAAGTATGCTCTTAAAATACTTGTTTTTATTTAATTAAGTTATTCCAAAGATGAATATCAATTTGCAGAGCCTTGAACCAATTTCGTATTATCGTAAAATATATATAAACCGCCAGGGGAAAACAGAACCGAGCGCACAGAAATTATCGATGAAATTTACGATGGTTGAATGGCAACATTTCGTGCAACTAATGCGCTCATCAGGATTTTTATGGTGTAAACAACGCAATGAACAATTTCTGGCTCCTCTGGATAAAGCCAATAAATCAACTATATTGGGGATATATTGGCGATAAAAGAGAGCAGAGAGAGAGAGAAAATCGAGAGTGGCAGAAACTTTTTGCCGAGCGAAGCAGAATGAAACGGGGACCGACACCCCGAAAGATTTCGGAGGAAGTTTTTCTGCCTGGGATAATAAAAATCAATTTACGCACTTTTGCTGTGAGGGACGTGGCCTTTATTGCTGCTCCACTCGATGTTGTCGATGCCTCCTTTGGCATTGTCTTCCTGGGGTCTAATCGGGGCTAATAGGAGAATGGCTCCGGGAAGCGAAGCGGACTGGAGGAGGGCAAGTGCCTGGCTTTGACAGCGGTTTGCTCCTGTCAATGAGTGGGTAGGATGCAGCTTATCTCTGGCCTCGAGTGTTGATGTTTTCACAGGACTTTTTGTTTTGTTTGCCACAGCCCACATTAATTGTTGCTTTCAATTGCTTTTCTTTCCTACGGGTTATTTTTGCTTCTGTCTGTTGTGGTGCAGACTTTCATTTAAGTGAAAGGCAAAGTTCCATAAATTAAGCCAAACAAGCTGGAAAATAAAAGTCATGAACATGAACAGAGCACCCAACCAGCAGACATACAAAGAAGAGCCAGCAGCTGACCAACAAAAGGAAAGTGGAGAAAATGCAATGGCTAACTTCATGTCAGTGGCTGTTATGTGCAGCTTTTCTCTGCATTGCTTTCTGTGGAGCAAGTGGAGATTACAGCCCGGAAATCGCTGCATTATTGGCCAGCTGCACAGCTGAAAACTCGTTCATTTGTTGGCCTTAATTTTAGTGCTTTTCCAAGCCATTATGTGCTCCCATTTTGGCTTATGGAGCAGCCCCGTTTCGGTGGAATGAGAATGCTGCTTTTATTGCTTAAAACTCATTCTCCATTGAGGCAGATGTCCCGCGGCCGTCTTTGCACTCCTCCCCTACATGCAAATCTCAGCTGGAGATGGCTTCAAAAGTCAACAAGGCATTCACTTAGACACGACTCCTGAACGTGTAAAAGTCGCGTGTCATCCCCCCAGTAACATCCTCAGCTGTCACTTGTAAGTCCTATTCATGGCAGCACCGAGTAAGTCCCCTTCCACGCGGAAAGAAGAGCCCTCGACTCCAGACGACACAAAGAAGTGCGAACCAATTAGACCGGGCGCTCCTTTAATATTCATTCTTCAGAGATTGTTAAAATCAAACTGAATGAGGAACAGCAGATAAAGGAAGCTGGTAATGGCCATGCGGAAACCCATTTCATAGTTCACATAGAACAGCCCACAGTGACGGAACCTGAGCCTTTGATGGCTGCAGAAGAGAGCAAAGTCCGAGATCTACAAGGGGAGAGAAGTAAACCTAAAGGATGAGTACACCAGTATGAATACCTGCCAACTTACACTTCGTCCCAGTGAGACATCCAAGTACTCAATGTCATTGAAGAGCTTGAGGATCGTAGAGGTCTTCCTGCCCGTTCGCTCTGCCAGATCGCACACGGCGATGGAAAGCCAAAAGTCGTACATGTTGATGAACAGGGCCTGGGGCACAATGAACAGCAGGATGATGTCCATGTCCTTGTGCAAACTGATGCTGAAGATTATGTAGTAGTAGATGCCCAGCACGTTGGTGGCCAGGAAGCTCACCATCACCAGCACCATCTGGTAGTCGTAGATCTCGGCCAGGCGATGGTTCAGCTCCAACAGGCGACTGTACAGGCCCAGAAGTCTGTCCACCCCGGCAGGGTCAACTGTTTCGCCCTCTGCCAGCTGGTTGGCGAATCGTAGCAGCTCTCGATTCACCATCCACACACAGCGATAGATGTAGACGACGACGAGGTGAAAGTGCAAGGCGCCCATCAGGACCACCAGGACTATCGCGCTTAGGCCGATAAAACCCAGAAACAGCTGCAGGCTGTACTTGGGATACATTCCCAGTTGCATAACGAGCATGGAACATAATTCCAGGCCCACGGACAAGCACTTGTGCAGCACAAAGTCATCGAATTTGCAGCAATCGTTCAGCGAATAGTGGCGAAAGTGGCACCACTGGAGATCCATCAGCTCGTTGAGGATCTTGGCAATATCCCCGCTGCGCCAGTAGCAGCGCAACAGCATCAGGACCACCAATGAGACGTTTAGGAAATCGTGAACGGAATTGATTTGCTCTGCCAGGGGATTGCGCTGAAAGACCTCCATCCGCACGGTTTTCTCAGCCTCCGTGTCGTTGGCCTGGATCAGGGTCACGATGGCCACATTGAGTACGATGCCATACCCAATTAGCCACTTGGAACGATGCAATTTCCTCGTCCACATGTCGTAGGTGAAAGGGAATAGTCCCAGGATCCATGAGGTGTACAGCGCTCCCCTCAGGGTGACGTGAACTAATTTCTGTCGGAAGCCACCGCTGCAGCAAAACATCCCGGACCGGAGAATCAGCCTCGAATGGTAAAGGCAATTTCCCTCGTTTTGGGCAACGAATGTGAGCCGCGATAAGGATGGTTTGCCAGGATAGCTGGATCGGGGTGTATCTTTCGGGTTGGGTGGTGGTAAAAGGCTGATGAAGAGCTTAATGACACTGGCCAGCATATATTTTCCCATCACTCCATATGCGTGCCTGTCTGTCTCCCTGTTTTGCTGGCCAGTGTACACATAAACGACCTCTTTGTATCCTGACTCATAATGCGAGCAACGTTTGCTGCGATTAAATCGTTTAATTAATTGGATGGACATGTGCATTTAGGAGTATGGGTTGGGCTTGGAGTTGGAGTTCCTCCTGCCTTCCTGTCTGGGTTGTGTTGGTGCTGATAATTGGCAGCTCATAAATATAATTTCATTTGCAAAAAGGAAACGAAAATGATTCTAAGAAGAGCTTCAAGTTCTCAGGAAAAACATCACAAATCTGTGAAAATACGCAGCGTATGGATTCGAGAGCGATTTTCCACTTACAATTTGTAGAGTTCTTCGAGCACACACAAGCAGACATCAAAAGTGGAGGTGAAGGATTTCCCCTCTCACGAGACTAACCAAATTTATAGCTTGCAATGCTGTGGAACTCTCTGAAGTTGTGCAAATTAAATGCCATTCAATTAGTATCGCCCCACATGTCTCAGACGACAATTTTGATGGCTCACTGAGCAGCTGAGATGCGAGCAAAGATGGGGAGCATGTGAGATGTCTGTGCAGTCAGGCGATAGAAATTCTTGAATCTCTCAGAGAATCTTCGCTTAATTAGGCTCGATTGATGGCTGAGAGGGAATCCGATATGACCTCAGTCTGACCTGGCACTCTTCATTCCTCTCAAGAAACAAGAAAAATTACTACCCATCGAGACATCCCATGGATGTCACTCGACTGGAGTTGTACCCTCTCATGGCTACTGATATGCACAACAAAGTTTCGAATGGCTTCAACTTGTTTCCCTCGATGCCGACGCCGAAGCGCCTGCAGTTTTTGACACTGTTGCAAAGTTAACAGTTCTCCACCTTCCCCCTGTCCGCCTCTTTCAGTGGCAGTTATGTTTGCAGGAAAACTTTTAGCACCTGTCACCTGTAAACGCCTTTCCGCTTCTCCTTTCCGCTTCCCTTTTCATTTTGGGTGAATTCTTTCCTCCTTTCGAAGTTTGTTTTTGGCAGCATTTAGACGAGTGACAGGCGAGAGGTTCCTCTTCCTCTTGGATGCAGAATCTTGGGTAAAATTGTAAGCTGATTAGTTGAATATTTGTGTCCACATCAAATCGTTCCTAAGTGTTGTCCGAGCAGAATTCAATTAGGGTTTGCACTTTTATGAGCAGATTCAATTCACATAACACTCGAGCCGCATCCTGTGACCTGGGGCAAAGGTTCCCTTTGAAGGTACCTTGCGGACATTTGCCATTTGGCATTGGAATTAGTATTAGGAGAACCCAACACAATTGTAGCTTTAATTTTTAATTGCTGACCACAACAAAGAAACTGCAAACAGCGGAACGACAGCATGCTGCGGCACATCCAATTTGCATCGCTGCATAAACGAAATGACTTCTGGGCAGGGACTGCTACTGTAATGGGTGGAGGAACCTGAACCACTCGCATTTGCAGCTTAATTTAACATGAAATGGTCTCCAATTGTGGCGGGTCTCTCACCATCCCCTAACTGCGGGAGTCCTCCCGCGTCCTTCCATCTCTTGGAAACCACAAAACGATTGCAGCTGAGAGGAGACGTGGAAATGTTTGTGGCCAGAGTCGGTTGAGGGTTCTCCTTCTCCCTCATTTGTCTGTTAGATATTTGTTAGCTCTTCTCCATCTTCATCTAAATGCCTGATTAAAGGCAGCATTGAAGCGTCAAACCTCTAGGCACATCTCTGCCTTGAGGCTTCCCTTCCCCTCCTGCGTTGAAAAGGCAGTCATTTGCCACCCACGTGCGTGATTTTCTTTTAAATAAGGCGCGAGAAAAACACCAACATCTCAAAGGCAAAATGGAAAATGGAATGCGGGAAAAGTTCTCCCATGTTGAGCCACGTGAGCCGCCTCCGAGACTGTCGCCTTCAATTAGACAACGCCGCTCGCATTTTTATCCCGCTCACATAATTACAGGCAGACACCACCCAAAAGGGATATAAAGGATGTGACGGATCCCAGGGACTCCCTCTCCATCCTTGACTTGAGATGAGAAAGCCCTTCAGCCAGAGAGGGATGCGCCACCATGAAGGTTGGGGCAGACCGAAAATAAGTTAATTAGACAAATTGAGTTAGCAAAGGGTTAGAGAGGGGGCAGTAGGCGTGGTTAGGGAGCAATGTAATAGGATTTATAATTCTTTCTTTATTCTTTCCCATTTTTGGCTTGAGTTCAAGTGATTCCAGGTTATTCGGGGAATATTATTTTGAATGCCCCTGAACCAAGAAGCAAAACTAGAGAAATCCCAGTAACATTTTCCTTGGCTTATTGAGAGTGTTTTCCCTTATTGCTTTCGTATCTTGTTTGGCCATTATCATAGCTGTTGTAATCGCTGCTGCTCTCCTTTCCTCCTCGATTGTAGAGCAAAAGTTTAATGTTTCGCTTGGAAAAGGATTCCGTCAGTCAAGTCGTTAAAATCAAATTGAAATGGCCTTCAGGGGTGACGATCTCCACGCTCTTGTCGGAGTTAAGTATGCAAACTAAAGACATTCCACCCATCTCTGTCGCTCCTCCCTCTGGAGGTTGATTTCAAAGTGACCTCTCCATAATTTCAGGGATGGGAACTCTCGTTTCGAATGCAATCGGTGCATAAATTTCGCATATCAAAGGAAAGCAAACAGCCACGGCTCTCCCGTTGCTTTGGGCGCAAATGAAGTGCAAAAACTGGGCAAAACGAAGTGGGAAAATATTTGCACAACAAAGTAGCAAAAGGAAAACAAACGAGAAACGTGAAAAATATTTTCACAGTTGCAAAAGTTCCCTCGCTGCCTGGAAAACTGTCGGAAAAGCGTGAAAAAAGTGCGATGGTAAATATTTATGGAATATTTTCGCAGATTCTGCAAATCAAATCAAATTTCTGTCCGCGTGATTTATGAGAGGAACGAGGGAGAGCACCAGACCGAAGGTACTTCTGCAGTTGTTTACTTGTCAAAGGATTCGATGGGAATCCCCTCACTTCACCCTCTCCACTTGGGGCAATCCCCTTTGCAGACAATGCAATTTGCAGGTGTACTTTAGTCGTGTGGGAAGTCTGATGGAAAAACCTGGCGTCCGACATGGAAAATCCTCAGAAATTGACTTAAAGAAAGGAAGGGGGAAAGGGGGAAATTAGCTCTGCTGCAGTGAAATAAATTGCAAATTTCAAGGCGGAAATTGAAAATTTATTGGCAAAAGAAAAAGTTGTTAATGGCTTTCCTCTCCTCATCCTCCTCATTGAACTTTCTCCTTGTCTTTCTTTGTTTTCCGCTACCTTCACTTGGGAGAAGTCTCACAGAGATCCTTCGGCGAGAAATGAGAGATGAGCGAGTGCTGCAGTTGCGGGAATTGATGATCATTTCTGTCAGGAGACAAAGTGCCAACATTTTGCACCGCTATCAAACGGAGAGAAACGACGAGAGACCTCTTCCCAGTCCCCCTCCCTCCGTGCAGGACATTAAAAATTAGTTTCGCCTGTTTACTTGGAGCTGCAGTTTCTCAATATTTTCTGTGCCCTCCTCCCAGTGCGTCCCTCCCTTCTCGTACATTTTTCATGCTTTCTTTCGAGTGCCGCAAAGCATGCAACACATGCAGCTGAAAGCTGCGAAAGTTGAGCACAAAGTTTGCCACTCCTCCACCTCCTCCTCCAAGAAGAAACCTTTCCCATAATAAGTCACGCTTAGCTTCCCCTCTCCCCATGTCCCTGAGTGCATTTTTCACCTTTTATCATTATTTGTTCTCCCGTTTTGCACGGTTTTCCCAGTGGAGGGGATGATGATTGCTTTGGTCTATGCAAAGTGACTCAATTTGGGTTCATGTATCCATTAGATACTCCCCACCCTACTTGCATGCGCCTCTTGCTGCGTATAAAATATTTTGCAGATAATAAAAGCTGCGAGAAAAAACACTGAATTTATGCCCTGTGAACACTCGTAAATTTTCAATGTTCGTGATGATAAAAATCGGCCATGAAAACACAGCACAGAAATAGAAATGTATAGGAACCTCTCTCTCCTTGTTGTGTGTTGCGAGAAACTTTTATGGGGAGGGACTTTAACTGGAGAGGGGAGAGAGAACCATAAATGGATCCTAAATATTTATGGGAATTCTCGTGGATAATTTGGAAATTTCCATTGAGCAATGAATCCCCGAATGGAGAACTATTGCTATCAGAGAGATAATCTCTGATGAGTACTAAATGTACCAACATTTAGACACTCGCTGTGAGAAAACTTCCTTCAATTTCCGCAGCTATAAATTTGAAAGAAAACTCATTTGAAATTGCCAAAGATAAACAGAAATCGAAGTCTTCTCCCTCCCCTGCACACATTTTCCAGCAGTAATTTAAAGACAATTAACAGGCGACAGGAAGTGTGTCCAAGAGCACAGAAAAGTTAAAGAGAAAAGATAAATAGAGAAAGAGAAAGTGGAGCAACATGGCCGAAAAAGATAAATAAATTAAAAGAAAATAAAAGAAACAATTCCGAGGGGGAAAGGAGCAAAAAGAAGAAATCGATGCGAAGGTCATTCCGGGTCAGTGATAAAAACTCCTCCACAAGTTCTCTCTTGGAGAAGTCGAATACCAGAGGACAGGGAGGTTGGAATTAATTGCAGACAAATTTAATTTTATGACAGCGAATTTCATGGCTCTCTTGCCAGCGGCTCTTAAAGTATAATAAAACTGGAGAATTTCCCGAAATTCGCTTGTCGATGAAAACGAATTGTTGTTGATTTTTATTGAGACTCGAATTAAAAGCGATGAAAATGTGATGGAAAATGCGCTGAAACCCCTCGCCAATGTTGTTTGTCCCTCTCGAGGAAGAGACTTTTTTCCCCTCATTGCCATTCCCCCCCTCCTCCTCTATGAGCATAAAAACAACAACCACAATGTTCGCTGTTAAACGGCTCGCTCCGTGAATCATTTCAGTAGGAGATGGATCAGAAGACGCAGGAGGAGAGGTGCAACATTTGTGGCACACGAAAGCGGAGCTCGTATTTTCCCCTTTTCATTGTTGCTGTCGGTGGGCTGAGGGACTGAGGGGCAGGTCAAAGGGCGTTGCATGTGTGCTCTGGAAATATTTGAACAATTAACTTTTGCTTTTACCCGGAGGCCGCTGGTGGAAATTTGTGCGGTTTTTCTAGTGGACACCTTATTCACATCCATTTTCACTCGAAATGCCACCAGCATCAACACAGACAACAATAAAAACATATTTTACAAGAAAAACAGCAACAAAATGGAACTAATTATGAAATTTTTGTTGATGAAGAAACATGGGGATATGGGAAAATAATCCATTATGTTTTTGGAAAATGATGAAAATAGGTGTTAGAGCAGGAAAGATATTGTTTATGTAAAAGGAGAGGAGTCAGCACCAACAACAGAACAAGGTCAACGGCATAACATATGCGAAGCAGAGCAACAACAGAAGAAGAAACGGCAGACTGAGAGCATAACCATTAACAGTAGCGTAACAGTGACACTTATAACAGAGCCATGAAGATCAACAGCGACAGCAGAGGAGAAGATTGACAGCACGAAGCTGTTACAGTTACAGAAGAATCACAGCCAGTAACAGAAGCCACGAGCATATGTAGATCCGCCGAGATCGATCCGTGCCGTTAACATAAATTGTTTCTACGCTTCTCCCAGTCTACAGCGCTTTAATGTTAATGTTAACCATAAACATACAATTAAACATTATCTTACATGAATACAAAGGATTGTTTGAAGTTTCTGAAATGTTGTAGGAATCAATAATAAACTTGAAGGGAGATCATCAGATTTATCTTTTATATCCCCACTTTATGTTCCACGTTATCTGGAGAAGAAACGGAATGTTTTCTTTCACTTACATCACAGTTCACAACCTCAGCAGCAGCTCCACAAACTGTTGAAGAGGATGTTGACATTTTCATCTTCATCTTCATTTTCCATGCATCGCTTGGCCTTTAGCCACAGTCCTATCTGCCATTCAGGACACTTGCCACATATCTTCTCTCCTCTGTCTCTCTCTTTGTATCTCACCCCATGTGTGAGAATGTATCTGTATCTCAGCGTGGGTCCGGGGCTGACATCAAGTTCATAAAAATATCTGCCATAATTGCAGCTAAGTCAGCAAATGTTGACTACTATCCTGACACTGCCGCACATCTCCTCATCTCATTCGCCTCACAGCCTCACACTCGCCACTTCCCCCTCTCCCATACCACTTCATTTTTTTGCTCCCTTTTCCCTTCTCATGGCTCTCGTCTAGCCGCATTTTCCTTTCAGCTGCGTTTTCCTTTGGTTAAATATGAAATGAAAGGATTCACACAAGCAACGCAGGAAGCATCGCAGCTCCACGACAGCGAGGGGAAGTAATATGGGTGGAATAGTTTCAGGGATGGAGAGAGGAAGAGGCATGAATGGGAGCACTTAGTTTTATGATTCCACATTCTGCTCTGCAGAAGCTACTGTTCCAGGTGGCGGGAGTAAATGAAGCCAGAGCAAACTGATTCTGACTCTGAAAATGCCACTTTCTTTGGATGTACATGGAAGGTTTCCCATAGAAGCTCGATATTGTATTGATCACTATATGCAGCCCTTCTTAGTATCCAATATATATTCCAATCACTCTCCCTTCTCCCTTCTACAACATTCAATTATGTGGCGTTTGGGGACTTCCCCAAAATGCAAATCAAAATGGGAGGCAATAAAGTCACTCTCGAGTTGTAAACAAGATGGGAAAAGTGTCTCCTTCAACTCCTCCCTCTGTCATTATTCTCCAGAAGAGTCAGAAAGAGTTCAGAGATAACCTTTCTCTCTCTCATCTTTCCCTGCTGCTGTCATCGTTCCCTGCTTCTTTTTTTAAGCCCCATCACAGTGGGAGTCAGCTGCAGGAGGCGTGGCGGATTGCAGTTACATCGGAGGGGACCAAAGGGGAGCCAAGCGAAAGACATTTGAATATCTCCCAAGCAGCATTCTCCTTTCTCCCTCCCGTCATGTCTCTTACTTTGTTGCATTTCCTTTCCTGCTTGGAAAAGTTTTCTTTGTTTTTGCAACAAATTGAGGCAGCTTTTCATGTTCCTTTTCATTTGCTTCGTTTGCCCCGCTCAACCTTACTTTTGTCTCTTTCTCCGCTTCATTTGGCCAGCTCCAAACATTTATTCTGGACAAAGTTTGCTCCATTGCCATTCGAGGCTTCCCTCCATGATGCTTTGTGCTGCTCTCTCCAGTGGACAGTCGATGTGAGTACCACCAGATACTCTCATTTCTGGCAGCTTCATTTCCCATTCTCCAATGAGGCGCACCATTTGATTTCTCTCTTCCCCCTCGTTAACATTGCTTACATTTCCATTCCATTTCCATTTATCTTTCAATTTGAATTCGAATTTGTATTACATCATTTACAGCATTTGGAATGTGTTCCATGTGAATGCCTCATTAGCCAGCCGCTGTGTTCCTCTGCTCTCTATCAATTGAAACTGTTCTCCACTAATTTTTCTACACATTTTGACCCACTGTAAATCACTTTTCCCTTTTCTATTTCAACTGCAGTTCAGAAGCTGAACCTGGGGAAAACGTTCGAAACTTATTTGTATTTTCAATTAAACTCTCGAATATTTTCCTCTGCAAATGCAGACCCCACAGCGGTTAGGGATCTGTGTTCCATCCACGTAACTGCTCTCCTCCCTACTCCCTCCCTCCTTCCACACTTCCTGAGCTGCTGTCCGTTATCGGAGCTTCCGCTTCTGCTTAGTTTCCTCTCCCATCGGCACTTCCCCTGCCCGGAACTGAATCCCTCCGAAAGTGTTTATCATTAGTTCACATGACTTGCCCTCCCAGTCCCCATCCCAAAACATCCATTTCAGTCTCCTCTTCATTTGCGTAGTCATACAAAATTAATTAGGAACCTCTTCACACAACTCCCAGTGAAAACTGAGAATGAGAGAGAGGGAATCCGAGTGAGAGATGGGAACGAACTTCATCCTAAATTACTCATACGCCAACGGCACCCATTAATTTCCCTAATGTGCTGCATCCAATCCCATCCGGCTCCTGCAGCTGCGGCTCTAATTTCTACTTCAGTACTTGGGATCTATCTCCCACTATTATTTCAGGCTCAAGACTAAATTTGGCTGGATTCAGGGTCGAATTGATATATTTGTGTGTTGATGAGGTGCCAAGTGGGCGAAAGTCAAGGCGAAAAGGTGAGAGTGGAAAGCTTTCTTATCGAGAAACGATTCCCAAGAAGATTAATTGGAATTCGTCAGGGGAGGGAGCTCTCAGAAGTCTTAGGGTGGCCCAAAGGTGAAAAAGAAACAAGAAAAAATACCAATAAATAAACAAGATAAATGATTGAGATGAGGAAAGAAGGGTAAAGAAACAGGCACAGGAAAGTGCAACTGAAAGAGAAATATGGCCTGGAAAACTCTGTCGTTTCTCCACGGTAGCATCCCCCTTCATAACTTATAGATTTCCCCTCCAGTGGGTCATGAAAAAGTTTCCAACTTGAGATGAAATTGCATTTAATTAACATTCAGCCGCAACTTATCCTCCTCCCACTCATTTCACATGGAAATCACTCTGCAAGGAGGAAGGGAGGGCTCTCCCCTTATATAAATGCATTGCAACAGTTGGCCGACTCCTCTGCCCTCCTCATTTTCCTTCCTTAATTCCATTCCTCGCCTTCGAAAAGTCGAAGCTTTTATATCTTCATTATGGCAGCATCGTTCTGGACATCATCCGATCTCTGGACAGAGTGCGTGGAGTACGCCTTTGCCTTCCGCTGTCTCTTACGGAACCCATCCCCGCAACTCCTTCCTTCTCTCTGATGACATTTCACTTTGCGTGGCCTTCCTCGTTTGGCATTAAATTTCCCCACCATTTCTGGGACATGTTCTCTTTTAATTGAAAGACGGGAAGACTTTAACGAATTTATCGATGGATGGATGCCATATCCCACCCTTCCATTACCCTCCCCTTGCATGGATGGATGAGTGGGGGGCATGGTCGGTTTGCCTTGTAACATATTTTATGCATGCCCCACTGGGCGCTCACTGAACAATTCTCCGAGCAGGGGAGGGATATGAAAAATATCTCCATCGCATTTGCATGGATTCTGTGCAAAGTCGCGGCAAGTGGCTCAGTGGCAGAGTGGGCAGGGGCAGGGGCAGGGGCAACAGGTACAAGTGCGGCATATGCAAATAATGATGCCATTCAGGGGAGTTGCCCTTTTCCCGGGTGCTGTTCCCTCCGTTGTGTCTCCGCTCTCGGAGGATATTAACCAACTGGAAGATAAACAGCAACAACAAGTGCATCAGCTGTCCTCCCATTCTTCCATAAATCATGCAACACCTTCGACCCGTTCTGTGAAGTTCTCCGAGTCTGTCGCACTATTGAGCGCCTCACGACGTGACTTTGAAGCAGTTGCAACTTGACTTTCCCCTCTGGACAGCCCTGTTAACCTCTCAAGAACTGAGATATTCATGTTCTCCTGCCTGCTCTGCTCTCTCCCCCTAAAACTCCCTCTCTGGCTAGCATTAGCATCTCAAACAAGGCGAAACATTCAAATTGATGTGACTCCAGGCCCACAGCCCCAGCCCCAAGACGAAGGCGCATCCGAGTGGGAGAACAAGCAGATGGATGGATGCATGCGGAGGGAGTGGAACTGAGTGGAGAACCACAACTAGTCATGCATTGGGGTCAGGTCATGTCAGGAGAGGAATGAGAAGGGAGAGCTATGGAGCCATCACTTTTTCCTTGGCAGAACCGCGGGCATGCGTGGGGCGGAGTGTCGTGAGGATTTTCCACTCTATCCAAATGTTTCCATTTGCATTTGTAGGCCAAGAAAATGCCGAAAGAAAGCAGAAAATGTAAAATGAATTAGAAATGGGAAAGTGTTACGTGGGGATGCCCCTTCTGCTGCTGTGGCATAGATTCATTCAACAAAATACTTTTTCCGGCTACTATTTCCATTCCCTATTAAATTTCCATTTAACTTTCTTCATCTGTGAGTTCAAGGCCAGGACTCAACCTTGAACTCTGCTGGACCGAAGGCAGCAGAGGATGGGGAATACATTCCTCGAATTTGTTCAAACTTCTCTCGGACCGAAAACTCATTTACAATTCCGAAACAGAGGCCGGCCGGCAGTCCAGTCTGATGGACAAGTTTTGCACCTGAGGAGCATGATAAAAGGGAAGGGAGACACACCTCGACATGGAATACCTACGAATGAGTAATCTCATGTGATGCTGTTCGTTGGTAGAAAATGAATAAAATGGCCAGACGGTAGCGAGGTAACAGTACAACGAGATTTCCCCTTAATTATGTAAATTAATTTGGAATTAAAGTGGGAAAAGATTTAAAGAAATTTTAACAATGTTAGCAACATCCCCGTTTATATTAGAATGCCTCTTAGAATAATATTCGATTGTTTTTTGACACAATTGGCTCGAACACAAAGGTCTCTGCTCCCTCGAATATGCAAAAACAAGATAGAGAGAGTTATCCCTGGCTTCGAAACCACACCTTTCCTTACTCCTTCTTCATCATAAGCAGAGCTGTGCTATTTCCTCCATGAATGTCAATCCCACAAATTGATCTGAAGCCCTTTCCCATCTTCGCACTTGAATATCCCT